>NC_141997.1:43081997-43715747 GCF_049901715.1 Pseudonaja textilis | reverse complement strand
GAATTTTATAAAATGATTGCCAGATCATAAGTTGTTTATGGAGGCACTATCCTTACTGATAGAAAGTTGAGTGTGATTATGTTCTCTTGGCCCAGACATAAATTATATGGAAGAAGCTACCGCAATGCTGATGATATGAGAATGTGTGGCTTCCAAAGAAATAAAGACAAATTGCAAAGTTCCTAAACCAGCATTCAGCCATTCTGCTTTGTACCATCTAAAATTGCTCACTTCTCATCATTTCAATTGTTAGATTTGAAAGCAGAAGTTTCCTCACTGTGTTTTGTGAATTAGCCGAAGCATTAATTAATGCTTAATATTATTAAAAATATATATATCTTAAAATCTGACATTTGTTTTATAACTCAAAGTCTCTCTGTGGACTTTGACTCAAAAAGCTAAAGTTCGATTACCACTTGAAGAACTGAAAATATTCTCCTATTATTAGAAGCGTTCCCTATAGAGCTGTTATAAAAAGGTTAAGGACCCCAGAACAAAAGCTACATCATTGTGATATAATTCTACATGTTAGGATCTTTTTTTTTTTTTTTGCAAGCCAAGTAGATTTTTTTTAAAAAAAAAACTGGCTACCTAAAGTCTTTTTTTTAAGTGTTGGAACAGGGCCCATATTACAGGTCAAATAATATCCATGAATCTATGGATACTTAACAAGAACAGATTTTTTTTTCCAGAGAAGCATGAAACATTGGAAAACCTTTATTCCATACAGATGATCATTTTGCTGGATGTTTCGATGCTTGGTTAAAAAAAATAAAAAAAAATATTGCAAAAACAAGAAAAAATAAAAACAATTACTGCAAAAAAATGTATAGTTTATGTGGATGCATGCAGAGATGCACAGATTCTCTGAGCCCAGTTTTCTTCAGTCAAACACCAATACAATTATCAACAATCTTGGACTGAACCCCATTGAGCAACTTTATGAGACTTAATTTGGAGGAATTGTCTATATGGGTGCTTAAAATCATCTTACCAAGTGATGAGAAAAAATCTGCTCTTCTTCTGTCTTCACATATTCATTAAATACTAATCACACTGTAAACCATTTGCAAGCTAGCACCCGATTAATGTTCACTCTTACTGACCATGTGGCTTTCTATTACTATAGGCCTTCAGAAATACAAATGAGTGTACCTTAACTCCTTCAGAAAAGGACTCTTTTCTATGAAACAAAATTGGCAGACCTATTCCAAGACTCCACATACAAACCTGTTATGTCCCCTCTTGGAAATTCAAACGAACAAACAGAAAGCAGCCATTTCAAAATCAAATCAAACTGAAGGGAGAACGTCCTCATTCAAAATATTTATTATAACTGCTGACAGGAACTGTTAGGACTCCTCTTCGAAATTCAAAGAAACAGAGCTCTTTGCAGTAACGTCCTCATTCAAAACTGCAGGCAAAACCGTTAGGACTCCCCTTTGAAATTCAAACAGACAGAACTCTTTGCAGTAACGTCCTCATTCAAAACTGCAGGCAAAACTGTTAGGACTCCTCTTTGAAATTCAAACAGACAGAGCTCTTTGCAGTAACGTCCTCATTCAAAACTGCAAGCAACACTGTTAGGACTCCTCTTTGAAATTCAAACAGTCATTACACAAACAAAACAAACTGGAGGGGGTAACCAGAGACTGCTAGGATTCCTTTTACAAACTCAAACAGACGGAAGGCTCTCAAACAGCAACGTCTTCATCCCAAGTAATCATTAATCATTTTGTTCCTGGCGAGAGGCGCAAGCTCAGCTGTGTCCTTTTATACTCATCAAGGCAACGTGCTCATTAACTGGCTTGCCCATCAGATTAACGTTTCCTGGTTCTGACGTCAGTCCACGATCTAACAGTCATATGATTCAAAGTTCCTAACAGGATTGGTCCTTCCAGTCACAACAGAAACCCATAAACACAGACCCAATCACATATTTGGAAAAAATAACCAAGAAGAAAATTATAACCAGCCACACGAGCAAAGAGATCCAACAGACGATCATCCCAAGAGAAAAATCTCCCAGATGCCCCAAACTATACGGCCTCCCAAAAATACACAAAGAAGGCATACCGCTCAGACCCATAGTCAGCTCCAGAGGAGCACCACTACAAAACTTAGCCAAATACCTAGCAAAGCAGCTACTGCCCTATGCTGAAACAGCAGCTTCACATGTACAAAACTCATACCACCTCTTGGAAATAATCAATACATGTAATCAATATGTAATATATGTATATGTGTATGTATGTATTGTTGTTTGCAAGTCACCACAATCACAAAGAGAAGAAGCAACTGGATGGCCTTATTTATTCAGAGTGTCTCTGGATCTGCACAGACTATTCACTGATTTCCATACTTTCCAGCTTTCATCAGACCCAGAGGCCAGCTCCTCCACTGGTACCATCCAGGGTTGGTTCTTTGTAGCTTGCTGTAGGTCCACTCTACTTTCAAATTATTCAAAGTCTTTCGACCCAAGGAAGCTTTTCCTGGATTTTAGTACTTAGCAAATACGTTAAACAAATAATAAACAAATAATTGACATTGTGTCTTGATCTTTAAGAGTTATTTGTTTAATGAAGTATATTCTTCAAGGCCACAGAATGCACTGGCCATGTCAAGCTACTAATCTGACAAGCTGCCTTGTTTGACATGATAAATTCTAGCAACATGCTGTAAAAATAGATTAATATAAAACATGGCATGGTGATTTTTGTTTTTTTCCTTCTGAGTTGTGATCAAATCACATAGCCATCGGAGATTAAAGTCTAGTTTAATGTCTGCATGCTAAAATGAAATTTTTATTTACAAAATAATTGAACATGCTGAGTGGATGATTCAAAAGCGTCGATAATATCTTTGTTTTAGCATAAAAACTATTAGCAATATTAAAGACTGATAACAGCATGCTGAAATGAATTTCTCTTAAAAAACAGAACACTATTTCAGAATTCAAAGTATGACTAAGCCATACCTCTTCATATTATTGGCCCACAGATCAATCTACTCTAAGTTCCACTGAATTTATTTATATTCTATACTTCCTTAAGAAATGAATGCCACAAAACAAGAATTGCAAATAAAAAAGTAACATGAACTACTATCCTTAAGATAGTAATAATAACCCAGATAGGCAGATCGATCGATCGATCAATAGATAGATAGAGAAGGATGGATTGATATATGGATGGATGGATAGATAGATAGGTATAGATAGACAGATATGATATGATGATATGATATAGTATGACTAGGAGGCAAACTGTTGCAAAGAAACTCAAGAATTCTAGCTGTACATAACTAGCTGAAATAGTTTGCAACTTTTTTAAAATATGGAGAAAGGGTTTTTTGTTTTGTTTTCTTTGCTTAATTTCAGAGATGAGATGTTAACAGCAGATTCATCTTATGTTGCTGAGTTGATCAAAGTGATGGCAATAAGTACGACAATTTTACTTGAAAAAGATTGAACTCTTTCGTGCAAAGCTGCTTTAATTAGAAAGTTTCTGGGCTTTTGCTTTGTTAAATATTCCCTGCATAACTAGATAAATTAAATAAATAAAGAAATAAATTAAAAGTGTGATTAGGGAGCCAAAGAGTTTGGAAATGCACACAAATACACACACACACACACACACACACACACACACACACACACACACACACGGAGTCAGAGAGGCATTAAAGTACATGGCTTGGAACTCACATCAGTCTGGACGGTTTTATGCAATTTTGTATCATATATCCCTTTTCCATTTTTGATATACTCATTGTCAAGAGGCCACCCTGAAAATTGCAGTTCACTGATTAATGATTAAACCTATTGCATGCTTATTTAAAACACGCACACAAGTTGTACTGGTCTCATTCCTTTTGCATAGCATTGCAAATTTTGTTTGCTAATTGAGGCCGGGAATCATGGTATTATTGTTACAGACCTTGTCCTTCTGACCCTCCATAAATTTGTAATGTTATCAGAAAGACCATGTGATTCCACAAATGTAGGATCTTCATCCTAATTAGATTTATATAATTCAATTTTGATAAGCTGCACATTTAGTTTTCTCCCCACACTTTCATAGCTCTTTCGCCTGGCTATTTCTCAACCTATATGCAGAGAAGACACTCCCTACCCATAATGTAGGAGATCAGCCAAATATTTAGATATTCAGGTGATTTTCCCTGATCTGTTCTGCACTGTGCAATTCAGTGATTGCAGTGATTTTTTCATCACACCTGAAAAAAAAAAAGGAAAGGTACACAAAGGGAAACCAGGAAGGTCAGAAACCATAGCATCCATAGCTCTTTAGCTTGAAATGAAGAAGATTATAGTGATACTTGATCCAAAGAGATAAAATAAGCCATGACATTAATAGTATGGAGAGAGACCTTCCACTCCCCAAACTTTCCTTTGCAAATGTTGGAATTTGAACCTGATTGAAGGACTTCAGTGAAACTCCAGCCTTGGTATGATCCCTGGAACATTTTGGTTCTGGAAACAAGTTGATGTCCTAGCAACTATTTTTTTTAAAGGGAGGCGGGGAAAGCTAGTATTTATGTAAAATTCCATAATTTGAGAGGGTTGGAAATTGATTTTAGTGATTGACTGATTATTGTTTACTCCAAACACAGTGGAGGAGAAAATATTTTTTAAAAGTTAAGATAAATTTTTAATTATATTATTCACCTCCTCTCTCTCTCTCTCCCTCTCTCTGTCTCATTATTGAATGTGGCTCCATAAGCAAGTTTATTAACAGCATTTACTTGATAGACAAGATCAGTGTGATAATTTTTTACATTTGTGCCTCAACCATTGCCATATTCATCCTCTTATTTATGATTTTTGCAGACTTGAGGCAGTTTTAGTCACATACATGAGTATATTCCAAAGATTTCGAGATCCTGAACAAGGATTGAATCCAATAATTTGGGAAATATATTGAACGGGGTTCTTTAAAAAAAAAACAGCTTGCTGAAACTTTGAACTTAACTATTGAGGAAGAAGTGAGAGGAAGTGTCTTTCGGACATTTTTCAGAAGTGCAAAACTAATAAAGGTGAACATTTGTAGCTCAGGGTTGAAATGAGGGTTCCTTGATGCTTTGTCAGCTTGGCTGTTTCCTTGCAGACATTTCAGTACCCAAACTAGATAACATCATTAGTGCTAAAGTGCTTGCAAATTGCAAATCTCTCTGCTGCCAGCCTTGTTCCATACCATAGCTTGCATTACAGAAATGTAACTGCAGAAATACCTTGAAGATGGAGGAAAGAGTACAGGCAGTTCGGAGGAAGGAACAGAATTGTCCCTGAAATGAATACAGAGACACAAGTGCTGTATTCTTGGAGAAATGAACCAAAAAGAAAAAGAAAGCTGCTCTGAAAAACAAGAATTTGTTTTCTCTATCTTGCGCAGTATCATTAAATATTCAAGAATACATGTCCTAGCCAAAGTCAATTTGTCACTTACCCTAGCAAAGCACCCAGAAGCTCACAACAATTAAATTGCTATTTTTCCCCTCCTTCTCCTTCTCTCGTATGCACTCACTTCTCCACCAAGTCTCTTTACTATTTATGAACTGCATTTTCAAATCCAGCCACAACCCAAAAGAATGTCAGTCCTCCATGTTTTTCCGAGGTCAAACTCTAGAGCTCTGGAAAACAATATCTTTACACGTTAGAAGTTTTTTGCTGAAACAAACTGAGTGGAACAAGCAGGAATGAAGCCTAAGGCAAAGAAGAGTGCCTGTTAATATATCACCTTAGCTTCTCTGTCTTTGGTGTTGTCTGTCAATGAATCCCCTGGAAGGAAACTATTCTGAATCTAAATAAGAAGTTAATGTGAGAAGTGTCCCTGCATCAAAGGGTGGAGAATAGAAGTAGGAGATGGAGAGAAGCGAGCAGGGAAGGCTTTGTGGTGAGGCTGCCTCATTTGTCTACCTTCAAAATAGATTGTCTCTTTCCAGAGATAAGCGGGGGAGGTTTCGTGTGTCAAAGGATCCTCCCAATATAACTCATTGTTCACATCAGAAGCCATTTTGTGTGGTGGGGATTGAAAGAAATTCAGTAGCGGCTAGACTGGCAGAATCCAAGGACTATGTCCGATGAATTTAGGATGAAACTGTGGTGTTTAAAATCACATGGGAGAATCATTTTGGAAGCATTTGCTGTGATTATTCTACAACTTTTCAGGGTAAGAACAAATGAATAATGATGTCAAGCCAAAATAGCCTTCTTCCCCTGCTCCTTCCCGGAATTTTTATCTACTACACCAGGGGTGTCAAACTCATGTTATCACAGTGTTATCATGTGATGTATCAAGACTTTTTTCCCCTTTGCTAAACTGGGCATGGGTGTGGCCAGCGCAGATGCATCCGGCCCACAAGTCGAGAGTTTGACAGCAGTTCAAATCTTACTAGGCTCAAGGTGGATTCAGTCTTCCATCCTTCCAAGGTCAGTAAAATGAGGATCTAGACTATTGGGGTAATATGCTGACTCTAAACAGCTTAGAAAGGGCTGGAAAGTATTGTCAAGGGGCATATAAGTCTAATATTATTAACAAACAAGGCTTCCAGATATTTATCAGCACCGATGTACTATCAAAAGCAGCTGCTATGGAAATTAGAATTGTGTACATTAAGGAAACTGCCTTAACCTAAAGCACAGACATTGACAAACAAAACAAAAAGAAATTAGCGCCACTTGTAACACGATATTGCTCTAATGCTGTTCTGCTTTCTCCCAGATAAGGGGATTACAACCCTTAGCTTTTCTTGCTCTATTTGCACATTAATACAATTTGAAGTTTGGATCATTGCACTTCCCTCCTTCCCTGACAGATTGTGGAATTTTTAAAATGAGTTGTATCAAGTTTATTACCGCCCCTTGAAAGTCATTATTATTCTCTGCCTTTCAGCTCAGGTGCTATTGGCTGGGCATCGGGGTGCTTGGGAAGCCCAAATTACAGAACGGCATTCTGTTCTCTGAAAAGGTGGGTGATAAACATCTTTCTCCTTTGTGTGACTTGATAGCAGAAAGTGTTTGCTGAATGGCCTCTAATGGCTTCTACAAGCTACTCCAGAAACCGCATCGACATTGTGTTCCTCTTGCAGAAGGACAATTGTGGTAATGAAAATGACAAGAGACAACTTCTTCCTTTCTAAAATTGTTCCCAATAGCAGCCTGCTTGGGGAGAAAGGACTATGTTTTAGGTCTCAGTGTGGTGAACTTCAATGGCATCAGACATTAAACTTTCTTCCCAGCCACACCTGTGCAGAAGCTTCTGTCCATCTGTGGTTGTTTCAGTCAACATTGACATCTGCTATACCCAACAGGAAAGTACATTCTAAGTCCTCCAAGCAATGAAGTTATCCATGTGCTATTTTAATTCTTTCTTAGTTAAAAGGTAAGACGGAAACAAAAAGACCAGAATATATTCACTCTACAGCCTGTATTCGGATAAGAGTATACCAGGCAAACAATCAAGCAAAAATAGTTTCTCAAATCAAGCATGAAAAAAAAAAATCATGCTCCCACAAAAATTGGAAGGGAAGCTACTGCATATAAGTATGGAGTAAATCCCTCCCTCCTAGCACTGAAGATGTAACTTAGCCAGGTAATGAAATGAAGGTGGTATCCAGCAGGTTCTGAACCAGTTCTGGAAAACTAGTAGCAGAAATTTTGAGTAGTTTGGAGAACTGGCAAATACCACCTCTGACTGGCCCCACCCCCATCTATTCTTTGCCTCCTGAGTCCCAGCTGATCAGCTGGGTCTCCTTTTGTTGCCTGCACAGGAGAACAGAGCTGGAAAGCAGGTTAGTGGGGTAGGGAGGGAATGAGGTTTTGCAATAACCTTTCCCCAGGAGTGGGGAGGGAATGGGGATTTTATAGTATTCTTTCTCCTGCCATGCCCACCAAGCCATGCCCACAGAACTGGTAGTATTATTTTTTTTTGAATCCCACTACTACAATGCTTGCATGAAAATAACCAAGCTCATAGGGCACCAGGTACAATTATCTATTACAGCAGCACAATCATACTTCTTCATGAAAGAGATAATGTAGGATACACCAGACTGAGCCTGAGTGTTCTGACCCAGCTCCACAAACATGACAAACCTTATGTAGTTGAAGCAATGATTCCATTATGAGGAGTGCCAGCAGCCCTGGCAAAAAGTTTCACTTTCACCTCAGGCTGACAAGTCTATCTGGCAGGGAGATGAATAATTGTCTGCCATATTTATTCATCTCCGCCCACTGCCTTTTATCCCCAGAGCTAGGGTGGCTTCACTAGTAGCTGTGGCTCTTCCTTCCCAAGGATCGGCCCACATATTTCCACTGCTCTCCTCTCCTCTGCCTTCTGTGCATCCACGGGTCAGGCACTAGACCAAACTGTTCCTTCTCTTCCTCATCGGCCACCTCCAGACCTGGAGGCTCTTGACTCTCCATCAGAGGACTGATGGATGGCCCAAGCTCCACCTCTGTCTCTATCTCTCAAGCTCCATTACCTCTTCTCCTGCTCGGGTTTCCTTGATGCCTACCCTGACTCCCATGCCTCCTCTTCATTTGATTCAGCTGCTGGAGGGGCCAGCAGCCAACAGGCCACAACACTGAGGGGGAGGTCAAGCTCATCATTAGTTTGGAATACCTTTTTGTCCACAAGAGATCTAAGTCCATCCTGCCTCGAATTCCATTGACTCTTATTTACCACCAATTTGTCTTGTACATTCGTAGTTCATATTCTTGAAGAGAGAGCTAGCATGGAATAAACTTGCACTGATTTGAACAACTCTGCTTCCTGATTTATTGTGCCCGACCGATGAGAAGGAGACAGAGAAATATCCCCCAGTGTTTTGAATTTCAACTCCCTTAAGCCTAGCCCTAGAGGCACCAGAATCTACCAATTGCTGCAGCTTATCATCACTGGGACTCATTTGCTCTTCTCCATATGCAGAACTGTTGAGTTACCTTTATTTCTCTCCACAGTAGTTATGCTAGGAGTTGAAATCAAATGACAGCCATGCCAGAGAGTGCATCATATTCATTCCCACATGAGTCTGGATGATCAGCCCTTCAGAGTTATTCCTTGAATTTCTTGATCATGGACTTTGCTATCTGCAACACCACAATAACGACCCCATATAAACCCTTTCATTCCTTTCATTGGCTCACTGAGATGCAAAGAAATGGCTAATGGCTGCCACCATTGTGGCACTGTGGATTCTCTCCATTTATGATGGATCACCTTGAGCTACAACACATGCCTCCTCGCCACATGGGTAAGCAGTTATAGCTTGATGATTTATTGTCTCAAACATACGTGTCAAAGGGTTAAAACAGGAGGTGGTAACTTCTTCAGAGTGGAGAGTATAACATGTTCTCCTGCTGTCAAGAAAGAGGGAAAAAATTGGCGTTTAGTTTTTCAGAAGTTTTGCTAAGTTCTGTGCAAAAGCTGTACAGTTACAAAAGTTTCTGTTAAATACTAGATGCTGGAGGAAGTGATAGAAGTTCTTTGTAAACCTTAGTAGAGACTTCACCTTGTGGCAAAGTGTCTCTTCTGTAGTAGAAAGTATACCCCTACGTATAATGTGTTTGTGTTTGTGTTTGTGTTTGTGTGTGTGTGTATGTGTACGTATGTACTATATCCTGTTCAAAGAGGATACTGTGCACTAGACTCAAGGTACATAGATTGTTTCAAAGAAGATACTGATCTGTGCATTTTTACAAGTTTTATCAGATCATAGCCTGTCTTACTTGTGCAACTCAAGGCAGTACGTATAATATGAAAGAGAACATCTGGCCCAAAGCCAATCAATTGGCTTTCATATCTAAGAGAGGACTAGAACTTTCCTCCTCCTCCTCCTCCTCCTCCTCCTCCTCCTCCTCCTCCTCCTCCTCCTCCTCCTCCTCCTCCTCCTCCTCCTCCTCCTCCTCCTCCTCCTCCTCCTCTTCCATCTTCCTCCTCTTCCTTCTAGTGTATTCCCAAAGGTACAGGGTCTGCTCTTTGGATCATTGAACACCAGTTTGCATGGTCAGCTGCATCTCCGGGACGCATGCCCATGGCTTGCATATCTTTTTGATGGTGTCTTGCCATCTCTGTTTTGGATGCCTGTGAGGTCGCCGGCCATTGACTTCTAGTTGGTAGGCAGTCTTGGCACCACCATTGCCCTCCACTATTACGTTCTCCTGGTTCTAGCTGTCAAATGGGATGGCTCTCATTGTTCAAACCTAGAATGATTGTGGGACAATATAAGCATGACAGCTGTAGCCAGTGATCCTAGTATACCTGGGAAAGAAAAACATTCTCAACATTTCTATGGAAGACAAGTCACAGGGTTTATAAATGGCAGGATTTAGAAAATTTGCAGAACCCACTAACACAATCATGATAGGAGCACCACATAAAGAAAGGAATTGAAGCTGACCTTAAGTAGCTGTAAAGTCACTTTGTATTGATGCTCAGAAGAGAACAAGACGGGAGAAAAACACTTGGTGTGTTTAAAACCTAAGGCTAATTTAATATTTCTGGTCTTTGACTCATAATAGAGAGTCCACATGGCAGAAATATTGAGAAATGGGAAAAAGATGCTGCTGTGTAAAAACCTCTCCCAACCTTGAAGTCAGAGTGCAAAGGAAAGTAGATTTTTTTTCCCTAGTCCATATGCTTAATTAAATTGGTGCTATAGATTCTTTTCCATATTTCACATGACTGAAATGCATTTGGAACATTATTAAAACATAGTAAAGAATTATCTTGCACAGAGCGATTCAGGGACCAGCAATGCAAGTGTGTTCACCTTGTGATATAATACACAACTGTAGGCATTGCATAGTGCCTCACTTTCATGAGTAACTGCTGACAGCATCGAAGTATCTAGTTATGTGTTCAATGCTAGAGCATTGGGGATTGTGTGAAACATTATGGAGGAAAGGGTCAATAGTTGGAGTTTTCTTTTCAGTGCAGAAATTCTTCCATGATATCTAGAACCGATGAACGGTTGCAACTACTCAGCATGGTTAGTCTAGTGAAGAGAAGGGCCAGGGGGAACATGATAGTAGTCTTCCAGTATTTGCCTCAGAGAGGAGGGGGTCAAGCTATTTCCCAAAGCACCTGAAGGCTAGACAAGGAATAATGGATGGTAACTGAACAACAAAAGATTCAACCTGGAAATAAGGAGAAATATTCTAACAGTGAAAGCAGTTAACCAATGGAGCAGCTTGCTTTCAGAAGTTGTGAGAACTTCATCAGTAGAAGCTTTCAAGAAGAGACTGGACTGCCATTTTTTTCAGAAATTGTATAGGATTTCCTGCTTGGGTGAGGGTTGGACTAGAAGACCTACAAGGTCCCTTCCAACTCTGTTAATCTGTTAATATCTGTTAAGGTTGGAAAAGAAGAATACATGAGTTTAGTGGGATCTGTAGATCTCAGGGAAACAAGTTTCACTCCTATGTGATTTTAATTTAATTTTTAAAACTCAAGCCAGGCAACACAATAAAAAGAAAGTTGGAAAGTGAGGACTGAGGGTAAATAAAGGAAAAGAGTCTGAGTATTTTGTCTAATTCTATTTTTAATAACTTAGAAAAATAAGAAAAATGCTAGCAGTTTAGAAATAAATTGGACTTGAACAATTACATTTAGAAAATTACAGAGTAAGGTAACAGAGCAGGTGCTTCTGGGACAATGTTGGTCCAGGCAATTTTTTCTGTTTAGACTTAATTTTTTTCTATTTACACATACAAAGTGAGTGGTGTGGTGGTTTAGTGGTGAAGATGCTCACCTCCCGTTTGGAAGGTTGAGAATTCAATCCCAGGAAATGATACATGTTTTTTCCTAAGGTGCAGAAAAACCAAACATCTGCTGTGAACTCTGTGAGGCATCAGGAAGGACATCTAGCCAGCAAATGCTCAGCTCCATTCAGCCACCTCAACTCAAGCCTGAATTAAGAGATTACAGGGTTCTACAAAGGGTGTGTGTGTGTGTGTTTGAAAATAGTCCACAACTTATAACAGTTCATTTAATAACATTTCAAAGTTACAATGGCACTGAAAATTGTTCACACTTATGACTGTTGCAGCTTCACCATGGTCAAGTGATTTATATTTGGGTGCTTGACAAATGACTCACATTTATAATGGTTGCAGTGCCCCAGGGTCATGTGATCCTTTCTTGTGACCTTTCTGTCAAACAAAGTCAATGGGGAAACCAGATTCACTTCACAACCATGTTACTAATTTAAGAACTGCAGTGATTCACTTAACAAATGTAGCAAGAAAGGTCATAAAATGGGGCAAAACTCACTTAACAAATTTATCACTTAGCAACAAAAGTTTAGGGCTCAATTGTGTTCATAAATTGAGGATAACCGGTATATATGTATATGTATACGCATATGTACCCTATGACTATTATTAAGTGTTGTACCTTATGATTCTTGACTCTTGACAAATGTATCTTTTCTTTATGTACACTGAGAGCATTTGCGCCAAGACAAATTCCTTGTGTGTCCAACCACACTTGGCCAATAAAGAATTCTATTCTATTCTATTCTATTCTGTTCTATTCTATTCTATTCTATTCTATTCTATTCTATTCTATTCTATTCTGTTCTGTTCTGTTCTGTTCTGTTCTATTATATTCACACACACACACACACACACACACACACACACACATACAGTTAGGCTATGTGAATGGTATATGTATGTATGGGAAAAAAGAGAAATATTCTGTGCTTGTTGCTTTATATTGTTTTGTTTTTAAAACTTTATTTTGAATTTGTATATTAAGTTTCCCTAATAAAACGTTCATTTGGCTGAACATGAGATTAAAATAATAATGATCCCATTAAACACAGTCAAAAAACGACACATCTAAACAAGTTTTTGAGATCTTCAGCTTTCTGAATCAAAAAATCACAGATGGTTAATTTGTAGCATATTTTACAGTAGTTTCAATCAGGGAGGAAACTATTTTGCATGCATAGAATGCTTGTGTACTTATCCTCCAGGATCTTTAGGAAAAAAAATCATAGAATTTCATTTGTCTGAACTTATTTCTCTTTTGATACACTGATGTTTTGAAGAGTGTCTCCTTTGAAATCTTCAAGAATGGTTTAGAACCAATTGATGCCATCGGGAATATATATGATTGCTCAAACACCCAAATGTTCAGTTATATTGAAAGCAATATAGAATGGGAATGCTACACTGAACCATGTCATTTTCTTAATAAAATTGGCTTAGTTGTTTTTAAGCCTTTTTCTCTAGATATAGTAACTGCTCGTAGGACCAGCTCTGTACATGGCTTTAGGGTTTGTTTGTTTTTCCTCTCCTTGAACTATCTGGAAAAACAGATCCTGAATGATTTGGATGAGTAGAGGATAACTCTGTTGAGAAGACTTTCTCTGACTTTCCCCTAGTGAAATTATGTGGTCCATTTAGGACGGTAGCTGTTTCTACAACAAGATTTTTTCCTGATTTGGCTGAATTAAAATGTGAAATTAGATTTCTACTTGAAAAACCACCTTCCCATTCCACGGAGGAATCTCCTGCAAGTACAAACAAGACTTAATTTTGTTTAGCTTCAAAATCCAGAAAAAAGTGTTCCCCTTAACAATGTGTTTATACAAAAGCTGAAGAAATCCCATGTTTTTTTATGCCAACTAGATGCATCAAGCCAAAGCTGAAGCTGAATTTGATAAACAGAAGTGAGCTGGCAAGGTAACTTATTGTTCCGCAATCAACCCTTGGAAAAGTCATTCCAGAGGACATTGAGTGCCAAATCTATTTTGTAGACTTTGCTATTAAAACAAAAGTTTAATAACTTGCCACCTCAGCTTCATATCATAGAGTTCATTGATTGTGGGACATGGAGAAAGATCACACATTTGAATATTTCATATTTACCTTGAATACAAGGCAAACAAGAGAAAGTAAATTCTTCAGTTTAAGCTTGAGTTCTCTAACTTCACAGATAGATCCTTGTAGCAGGAGTTCCCAGATTTTTTGTTTCAGATTTAGGTTACAGGCTTCGCATTCCATGGAGGAATCTCCTGCAGGTACAGGTTGTCTTTAGGAAGTGAGGGAAGCTGAATGTCAACTCGCGAAGCATCCCTGACCTGCTCTTGAGTTGCCAGAGGTAAGAGGGATGGCGAAGCCAACTTTGCAGCTGCATCAAGAAGCTTGCATCTCAATCAAAACAAAGCACATTCCAACCTACACATCAAGGTAATCTCTACGGAAACCCACAGTGGCCAAAGGGAGTAACTTCTACAACCTGTGAAATTGCATCGTTGTGGGAATATGACTGATGACACATCTTGGGGGGAGGGGTAAACAGGGTCAGAGGCAAAACACTGATTAACTGAGGTCAGTGTTGGCTATGCTTGGTCTGTGCCAACATGAAGCTCCTAATAAATAACTGGATTTCTTTTGATGCTTGGCTTGAAGCTCATGATTTATTTAGGGCATCAGTCAGAACTCTGATGCCAGGCCTGATTCCACTTAGCTTCAAGATCCAGAAGGAACCAGCCAGAGGGTGCCATTTGTTGACTGTCCAACCAACATAAAGTCAGGAACAAACCTTCTGCATCTGATAGCAGATTAGATTTGATTCCTTTACCTATCTTATTTTGCTTTGATGGGTATTGCATTGTGAAAATGGTAATACATCTTCACAATAAACACCCATCAAAGCAAAATAAGATAGATAAAGGAATCAAATCTATCCATGCTCATTTGAATTGACTTGGAACATTCTTTTCTATCCTGTCTTGAAAGATACAGTACATTAATATATAAGTATACACTTATATAACTATACACTTATATCTATTTTATCCAGAAGATACAAACAAATTCTACTTCAGACAACAAATTTGAAAGATTTGGGTAGTCAAAATATTTTTTCTGAAGAAGGGTCATGCACATTTGGCTAAATTCAAATGTGAAGGTAGATTCCTAATTGAACAAAGCACTCAGAAATTATTATTGCTGCTGTTGGTATTGTTGTTGTTGTTGATTTAATCTTCAATTTGATTCACAGTCTGGGACTGGTTAAAAAAACTTTAAAGTTCAAGTCCTAACCAGGTACCTAAGATCTGTTCAGTGTTTTTTTGTTTTTTTTTTTTTTTTGCAAAGTCAGAATATTCAGGTCTGATAAGTTCAAAATTTCCATGTATCAAAGCAATCCTTTGGGTATTGCTCCAAGGGCTCTTATTACTATTGGGACGACTGTCGATTTCTTCCATCACAATTGCTCAAGTTCAATTTGTCTATTTGGATTTGAAAGTCCCAAGATCTTGACCTGTTCATTTTCAAGAAGTTTGTCAATTTGGTGTTTCCAGTAATTTTTTCTGCATTCAAATCCAAACTTCTTGTAAAGCTTACAATGTATGATTTTGGCAACTCGATCATTTCTTATTGTTATAAACTTTTATTCATTGAACATGAAACTTAGACAATTGAACATTTAAAAATGTATCATAAATATCATTCACTGGCTCTGATAGTTGATACAGGATGCTGCCAGCATCCTAGGTATCAAACAAAGTATCTTCTTAAAATGTATGCTGTTCCGAGTAGCACATTTTTTTCCAGCTCCGCTGGCATTAAATTATTATTATTATTATTGTTATTATTATTGTTGTTGTTATTGTTGTTATTGTTATTGTTATTATTGTTATTGTTATTATTGTTATTGTTATTATTATCTCTTTTATTCATTAAATATGAGCATTTAGAAATGTATCACAAATATATTCAGTGGTTTGAGCCCAAGCATTGTATGAGGGTGAGCTCCTGTCTTTTGCCTCAGCTTCTGTTGTTGTTGTTATAGTTATTGTTGTTGTTGTTGTTCAGCATCACCCAAGCTTCCACCCTTCCCGAAGCTGGCTTACAAATGGGCAGTGCAACCGGGAAGGTTCAGAGCCATCAAGAATCTGACTGCTTGCAAAGAGTACCAGCTTGTCTCCCCACCAAAGTGGTATCTACCCATCTGTACTTGCATAGGACATGCTTTTGAGCTGTTAGAGGGACAGAGGCTGAAGCAAATGACAGGAGCTCAGTGCTTGGGCTCAAACCACTGAAGCTAAGTCCATTTTCAGCATCACGAAGCCACTGAACCACGGTGACTTTTTTTTTTTTTTTAGAGATTCTTACGAGAAGCAGAAAAAACAAAACATTTTGAAAAGGCTTGCAAAGTTGCATGGGAGAAAGCAAGTGCTACTCCCAAATTTCACCTGAAATGGAATTTCAAAACCAATTTGCACACATTTCCGTGGAGGCAAAATATCTAAGGAATTCCAAAGGAATGCAACAGAGGAGAAAATAAGTTTATATAAGAATAGCAATAATTTCTCAAGAGGGTTCCTCTCATCCCTTTGCTGACCTCTTCTCAATTTAAAATATTTGAAGACTGCTATAAAGCACAATATTCCCTGGATACTGGAGGGTTTATCCTCATCTGTGATGGTGCCTAATCACTGCACTTTTCTCCTTGAGAGTCTTTCATGATTAACTGGGATGCCAAGTCAAGTATAACATAAGTACACAAAGCTCTTAAAACGTAAGCACTTCAGGTAGTTTATGATGAGCCATGGTGGTGGAATGGTTAGAGTGCAGTATTGCAGGTTACTTCTGCTTACTGCTGGCTGCCTGCAATTTGTCAGTTCAAATCTCACCAAGCTCAAGGTTGACTCAGCCTTCCATCCTTCCGAGGTGGGTAAAACAAGGACCCAGATTGTTGGGTACAATATGCTGACTCTGTAAACTGCTTAGAGAGGGCTGCAAAACACTGTGAAGTGGTAAATCTAAGTGCTATTGCTATTTAAATTTGAATGCTGTGCACATTTTCTCAACCTTTCACCAAGACATTTCTCAATCTTTCACTTTCTCAATCTTTACCAATAAATTGTCTGTTGGAATTCTTGATTTAAGAAGTATTTCACAGAATCTCAGGTACAACACAACATAATATTGATAGAAATGCATGGCTTATTTAGCTATGTAAGAAAACAGTAAAAAATTAAGGTGTGTTTTCCATTTTCTTATGTACACTCATACATTCATGTAACTTGTTTGCTCAGGTTGGGAGCTCAGATCTCAGTTGAGTACAATTTTCTTCTGACAACAACCACACGTTCTCGTTGATTGAGAATATTTTAATATACAGGACAATTTAAACAACACCTGAATTAATATATACAGTCTGTTGTACTTGTAAAATTATTTGTCATGAAATGAGAGAAAAGCTAAGGACTATAACAAAAAAGAAGGGTTTTATTGAATATTTAGAATTATGGGAGGAATGAAATATATCTTCTTCCTGTTAATTGTTCCCCTCCTATGAATGGTCCTATATTGTTGCATTCTCCTTGCTAGCAGGTTTAATTAGCATGGTGCTGTCATGATAAACAAGACTAGATTATCCCAATTCAAGGTCATTCTTGCAAATAAGAATTACACTGTTTTCCAAAGACACCAGCCATCAAGTGGACACATTCGCCATTCAGTTCACTGTATGATTGCATTGATATACATTCCAGCATGGATATTATCTATTAGTTACATCTTAATGTCATTTACGCTTGCCTTAGAATTCGAATTGAAATAATTATCCCCAACAGTTTGATTTGTGCCCAGTGATAATGGAAGTTTAATAGACAGACTGCAGAGTTTGTTCATTTGGGATGTATGGGCAACAATGACAACCTCAGGACTTCACAATTAATTTGTATGCCAAACTTTGCTGAGGGTGTACATCTTGCTCAGTGACCTTGAAACGTTAAGTTCCATGCCTCCTTTTAACATTTCAATTTTATATTTTGCAACTTTGAATGAGAGGTCTGGGATAAATTGTCTCCAATCGTAGCAAAATCTAATTTTTTGGTGGAGGGTTTTGGGGGCTCTTGGGGGAGTGATTGGCGTTAAGTGGAAGCTCCCATTTGCTCATCCTTAATTATCATGAAATGCAAGCCTGTCAAAGCAGAGATGGGGGTCATTTGGTAGGAATGAGCCAGGGGAAGAATGCTCCCAATACCTGGCAATAGCTCTTAGGAGCTACAAATGCCTCTTTGAACTGTCACTGGTAAGGAGAAATTGCAGCCATAGACTTGACTAAAAAAAAAAACAGCACATCACACAGCATTTATAGCTCTCTCTTGTGCAATGACCTTCCATGCTGATTAACTGAAAAATTTTATCATTGTCGCTATTTGCCCCAGAGTGCAACTTGATGCCTTTTAATAAAAGGAATAAACCTGGCCAGCTTTTTCTCATTAACACTGTTATGTGGGAGAATGCTCACAGTGAAACTGATCAGGATGAAGAGCCTGAAAGTTCCAAAATATTTTCATTATAACGGGGAGGGTGGGAATGCTCGTATTCTAACTACTTCCTAAACTGAAAGTTGCAGGAGCATGGGCTTTACTCACTTTGGAGGGAGATTCAATAAAGGCAAAAGAAGACAACCATTGGAGATTTGTTGGAGTTCTTCTTTCATGTTCTGATATGTCTCTATCTATCTATCTATCTATCTATCTATCTATCTATCTATCTATCTATCTATCTATCTATCTATCATCTATTTATCAAGCTATCTGGTTATCTAGCTACCTAGCCATCTAACCATCTAGCCATCTAACCATTTAGCTATCTAGCTATCTATCAATGTAAGTGGAGATAAATGAAATATTCCCATAGCCAAAAGCTCCATTGCTTTCAGATTGGGCTCATCATGTCAAAATGCCATTAAGTTTTTTTAAAAAATGTAATGTCTTCTTGGTGTACAGTTTGACTATCAGTGACTTCAGGGACATTTTACTGGCAGCCACACAGAAGTTGACACTGTCTTCTTCTTCCAGGCTCAGTTATAATTCCTGGTCATTTTCCATCCAAATACTAAAAGCCCTGATGCATTTTCAGTTTTGGAGTTTAGCCAAGGGGAATCAGATCCTGCCAGAATTCAAAACCTGCTGCTTCTGTTTCTTCTTCAACCTCCATTCTTTTAATAAGTATTCTTAGCTGTGATTGAAAAGATTATATCATTGACTCTTCCACAGATTTGGTGTTGAAATTAAATATTGTTCTTGGCAATTGGATAAGATTTGTTAAGATGATTTCCAGTTGTATCCATCGCACCATTTAACGTTCTACTTTTCAGTTCTGCACTCCTTTATCAGTATTGGGGCAGTGATTATGGAAAATAATGTAGAACAGTGTTTAAGAAAGTACTTTCTGGCAGAGATGCAAAAAACAGAGAACATTTTCAAAGGATTTTCAACATTGCCAATTTGGTTACCATTGAAAATCATCACTCTTGTTCTTCAGTAATGATGTGAGGTCTCAGAATAAGTCGGTTTTCATTTTTCCCACCAATTAGAGATAGGTGAACCCTCTCTGAGGAATTGAGATAGATGTAATATTGTCCACCTGAAAAGATTATACATGCTCAGTACGAACTAGAAAAGGTAAATCATTGTGAAATTAATTTTATATCAAACAAAGCGTGAAGACTTTCCACTTTTGAGCAACTTCTATAATGTGCTGACACTTATTTTGCTTTGTGCACCACCCAAAATGTAGATAAAAACATTTTGGATTTAAAGGAGGAGGGCAAGAAGGGAGTCTTGATGGAAGTTGAAAGGAAGGAAAAATATGATGGAAAGGGGGCTTAAATTCTCCAAGATACCAAGTTGAAATAACTGCTGAAGGAAGGAATAGGAAAGAGATGAAAGAAAGGAGAAGGGAGGAAGGAAGGAAGAAGAAGGGAAAGGGGAAGGGAAGGGAAGAAGGAAGGGTTTCCTTTTCCCCAGGAGTAATATAGATGCTTAGATTGGAATCCTTTGTCTAACAGATTGTAATATGCAGGTTTAGCTTCTATAATCCTCAGTTTTGAAATCAGATAGCCACGAATGAAATGGAGTCTGTGATAAAATATATTTAAATAGTTTAATACTCCCAGCATGCACCACTGTTTAATCATTACCATCTCATTACCATCTCATTAAGGAATCTAAATTAAAGACAATTTTGATTCCTTAATAGTGAGCCTTGAAAGAAAGCTAGGAAAATGTTAAAATAAATAAATAAGTAGAAGATCATCAGTTGTGGAAAATTAAAAAAAAAAAATCTGCCAACAATGACACAAACAACATTAAATATCACATTTCGATTTTTACTATGTTACAGAGCCCCTGATTATGGCATCGAACATGTAAACAAGCTAAATTCACTACTAACATGGGCAACATCCTGCACACACACTTTTATCTTTCTTGGTGACTTCAATCTACCCCATATTAACTGGAAGCTAAATGAATGTACAACTGAACCCATACATGCAACCTTCTATAATGCTGTTACAAATCTGGGACTGGAACAACTAGTAACCAACAATACTAGACCTAACAACCGCCTCTATCTCATCTTCTGCAATAGTTTGAATTTAATTTACGGAATACAAACTAAAGAACCTTTTCCAGCAGTGATCAAAATAAGATTGACTTTTGTCTCAACATACGCCCACACAAAAATCATCACAATGACGTAATTCTCAATTATAACTTAAAAAAAGGCAACTATGATCTTATAGACAACGATCTCTCATCCCTTGATTGGCAATCTCTATTCACTGGATGCAATACTGTTGAAGCCCATAACAACATATTTTTACTTGAAGTCAAAAGAGTCATCAAACTACCTTGTTTCTCCAGCAGTACAGCCTCCACCAATAGAAAGTCCCAGCATGTTTTATAGGCATAAAATCAAATTAAGCACCTCCCCCCAAATTAAGGCCTATATTAAACATGTGAAATGGGAGGGAATGGTGGGGGGGCTTGCCGTTAGGAAGTACTTTTGTTGCATACCCAGATATGGTGCTGCCTGCATTGACTTTGGCATTGGTGGGGCACTTCGTATCGGGAGACCTTCCGCCACCGTTGCTTTCCCTTCTCCCCGTGCTGCTGTGGCATTTAGAGTAACACTATGGTGTTTGGTGCAGCCATGCACGGCCAGCCAGGGCTCCTCCCTGCAACCGGAGCCCGGTGGAGACACTCAGCTTCAGGCACTCCTGTTGCTGCCTTCCCTTTGCCTTTGAAGGCAAAGCCAATTCTTTTAAAAACAACATCCTACTACTGGTACAACAAAGCCTCCCCTGCCCAAGAGGGCAGCCCAACCCCACATGGGGAGGTGAATCTCCCGGGGCCGCAGTGCAGGATCGGCCCACCCTGGAAGAAGCGCCTAGCCGCCATCCCTGCCTGGTGCCAGGCAGAGAGTGAAGAGCTTCGCCTGGGGCGCCCAGCACAGCTGACAGGCAGGCCCTCCTGCCCCGTGGCGGAGCTCTCGCCAGGGCAGTGAGTGCCTCCCCAATGGGCCCTCTGCTCATCCCACCAGGGCCGTGCCAGAGCCAGGTGGGCTGGGCAGAGCTGGGAAAGCAAGCTGCGGGTGCGCGCCCGCCTGCCAAGTGAAAGAGCCAGACTGACCTGAGCCTGGCTTCCTTGCTAAGTCCCTCCAGCCTGAACCTGAAGGGGCCACCGGGACAGGCCACCCGAGGCAGTGATAGCACCTCCCCGGACAGGGAGTCGAAGCGACACCCTGCGCCATGTCCTCCTCCAAGCTGAGCCCTGCCGAGTGAGCTCCTCTGCCCGATGCCTGTGCCACTGCAGCATTTGGAGCTGACAGTGCATTTGGAGATGCATAGGGATGGGGACAGGCTGGGCAAGGGGTGGAAAGGACAGGCGGCTTCGGGCTCTCTCCGCCGGACCCGCCGGCCAGGGAAGCAGTGCTGCCATCGCCTCGCCTCCCTGTAAATAAATAAAATAAAACATATGCTCACGCTATGTACATAAAAGAGAGAATGTGGGATTGTTTATAATGAACATTGATGATCTGAGAGGCATACTAAGTTCATTCACTCTGAGATCCAACCTAAAACTAAGGAGAAATTTCCTGACAGTTAGAACAATTAATCGCTGGAATGACTTATTTCCAGAAGTTGTGGGTCCTCCAACATTGGAGGTTTTAAGAAGAGATTGGACAACCATTTGTCTGAAATGGTATAGTGTTTCCTTCTAGAGCAGACAGTTGGACAAGGAGACCTCCAAGGTGTTTTCCAACTCCGTTATTTTGTTATTCTCTTAACTCTCAAATAAAGCTTAGTAGAATTCCCTCCTAAAACATCTTTTGCTCCTTGCTTCCTGCTGATTTGCAAATGTACACACACACACACACACGCACACACATACACATTTTTGCCATGAAGACATTACTGCCAATTTAGCCTAATGGAGACAAATAGGATAATCAGCTGGATGGCAGCTTGGGGTTGAGAAATCCATCAGAATGCCCAATCCTAAGTGGAAAGCTTCCCTGCCAGAGGTTCTGTAAGCTAATCCTTCCTTGATTTGTTACCCTTGGCCTTACCATGTTCAACTGACTAGCAGAATATATACAGGGTATTACTGACATGACAGTGGTTTGGATGCAAACCAGAATTGGGTTTGTCTTTGCACAAAAAAAAAAAAAATGCACCCGAATAGAAAATGGCACAATGCCATATATGTATTCCATCAAAAATCATGGTTCAGTGAGTTCCCTAAATACGCATCTTTTCCGAAATGGCTATTTACTGATCTTTCTCAATAGTCTTTGGTGTGTTTGCTTGTTTTTCTTCCCCAAAGCTGGAAAGCTCCATTAATAAAGCTACATCTGGCTTCTGATTCCCAGAAATATTGAGATGGTTAACCGAGAAATCAAGTGCATCATATTCTAGGTTGATCTAGCATGGAATAAAGATTTTAAAAAGCAGCAAAGCAAATGAGCAGGAATCAATGCATCCTGAGACATATGGCTTTCGGATTTATTGCATAATGTCGTCCTGAATATTACAAGCCCAACTTTTTTTTGTTGTTGTTAATATCTATGTAAGTAAAATTCCTCTTGAATTGTGCAAGCAATGTTTTTCTTGCTAATATCACCTTCATTTTCACTCATTTATTGATTTTTTTAAATTTATGGGTCACCCATCTCTCTATTGCAAGGAATTAACATCATGAGAAATATGACACAAAACTTTTGATTATAATCAAAGAGTTACCGAGGAGGGGGGAAAACATTTTACAAGATTTAGAAATATCCACCTTGTCAGTATTTTATTTTTGCAGAATCCAATGGGGATCAGCCACTGGAACTAGAGTTTAAGTCTTCTGAGCTTTTGGATTCGTGCTGGAGTCCGACCTGTGGGAGCTTCTTCCTATTGAAATGTATGCTTTGGGCTGTTCTATGTGCAGTACAATATTTTATTTCCTTCTCTATTATCTATCTATCTATCTATCTATCTATCTATCTATCTATCTATCTATCTATCATCTATCTATCTATCTATCATCTATCTCTATCTATTATCTATGTAATCTATTTACCACCTTTCTCTATCATCTCTCTCTCTCTCTCTATTATCTATCTACCATCTCTATCTTCTATCTCTCTATCATTTCTATCTATGTATCATTGTCAAAAACCATCCTTTTAATGATCCTATAATACCTTTATCTCTGTGTCATCTCTCTCTCTCTCTCTCTCTCTCTCTCTCTCTCTCTCTCTCTCTCTCTCTCTCTCTCTCTCTCTCTCTCTCTCATTTATCTATCTTCTTGGATTATGACAGGTTTAATATAGAAAATAATGCAGACTGTCTTTTCTGAAGGCATTAGTTTAATGACAAATAATTACATATCTGGCTAATCAATTGAAATTCAAATGGAATACAGAGGAAACATGCTTTTTATAATGATTCCACTCCGATATTTTTAGTCATACATATGAATTATGACTCATCACCTTAAAATACATCATAATCTACTGAAGGAAAAATAACATGAAAAATAACAACCACCTTAATGGAAAAATCATATAAAATGAAGAACCATAGTTTTAAGGTCAATGAGTTTAACTTTGTTTGTGTTGTGATCTTATTAATTATTTCAATCAATCACATACTAAATACATTTCTAATAGATCTAGTGTTCCAAATAGATTAGAGATGACAACAATAAATTTCACTAAAGACCAATTCAGAATTTCTTTCTCCCTTTCCTAATTTCTTGAGTCAAGGTTTCAAATTTCAAGATTTAAAGTGTTTTCAAGATCTGATGATCACTATCAAAACTAAACTTGCAATTTCTTTCATTCAAAATTCAACCCATGTTTTCTGTCAAGTATTCTTTTTTTTCCCTTCCAGTCTAATGTAGAAGAGGAGAGAGGGGACGCTGATGGACCTATGCAGTTATTGCTGTTGTTAGGATTGAGGATCAAAAACTTCAATGAATCTTGTTTGGAGATGCAGCTTAAAGATGCAGCTTAGAAGCCATCACATCTCTGTACCTTTATGCTGTTAAGTACAAAGATGTGAGAAGAGGAGATAGCAGGAGGGAAGTCTGCCTTAATTATCCTGTTTAGCTTTGCTTTGCTTTGCTTTCCTCGACTGGAAGACGAACACTGTTAACCTCTGTCCAGATAATAGATAATCAGAGTTGGAAGGGAAGTTGTAGGTCATCTAGTCCAATCCCCCTGCCCAAGTGGGAGACCCTACACCATTTCTGACAAATAGCAATCCAATATCTTCTTGAAAGTCTCAAGTGATGACACTCCCACAACTTCTGAGGGCAAGCTGTTCCATTCAGTCTCCTTCTTACAGTAAGATCAGTACTTTATTCTCTCAGGCTCAAGGTTGACTCAGCCTTCCAGCCTTCCAAGATTGGTGAAATGAGGACCCAAATTGTTGGGGACAAATATGCTGACTCTGTAAACTGCCCAGAGAGTGCTATAAAGTGGTATATAAGTCTAAGTGCTATTGCTATTTCTTCTTCTTCTTTTTTTTCTTCTTCCTGAGTTCATAGAATGCAATCATATCTTCTTCTCTTCTTCTTCTTCTTCTTCTTCCTTCTCCTTCCTTCTCTCCTCCTCCTCCTCTCCTTCCTTCTTCTTCTTCTTTATGGGTTTTTATCTGTCACTTTTTAAACAAATCTTACTTGTAGGAAACCTTCTGGGCTTGGTTACATTCCTGCAGTTGTTTCTAGGTAAACCTTTTGTCAATGGTTGTCTGAATGCTAAGATGACATTCAGAGATAAATCCCTTCCATTCACCACTTTAAAAAAAAACGACACACCAAAAATCAAGGAAGAGCCCAGAACATATCTTCCCTAGCAACCAAATCTATACAAACAGGGAACAGATAAGCAATCATGGTAGGCAAAAGTACTATATATCAAGGCAAGAGTCTATTTTAGAATAAGAGGGCACTTGTTCTTCTGAGCTTAACCAAGGTATGTATGACTTCCTGCAACTACAGCAAGGGAATAAAGATGAAGGTAGCTCATACACAACTCTTGGCTACAAATGTGTAGCTTAAAAGAAACACACCAGAAAATAATACTAAACTTACAAAATGCAGGTCTATCTGCTTGTACATAAATAAAGCTTCTCTCCAATAAAAGACACTAGGGCAGGGATGTCAAACTCAAGGCCCACAGGCCAGATCCAGCCCATGGGATACAGAGATCTGGCCCGCAGTGCCACCCTGGAAATAGCAAAGGTCCGGCCTACGGTGCCTCTGCCAGCAAAAATGGAGCTCAGAGAGGGCACATGCAGCCCCCATGAGCTCAGTTTTTAGCCACGACAGCCTCCTGCAGCCCTCAAATCAGTGAAAAGCCCCCCAAAGCTCTGTTTTCACTGGCAGAGGGTTGCAGGAGGCTGTTGCAGCTGAAAGCAGAACTTGGGAGCCCGTTTTTGCTGACTGAGAGCTCGGGCTACAGGCACCCCCAACAGGAGTGATAACAAGTTGGCAATTCCTCCCCTGGCCATGCCCCCTACCCCCAAGGTCAAGCACAACCCTGATGTGGCCCTCAATGGAATTGAGTTTGATAGCCCTTATCTAGGGCTAAACTTACATGACAAGGTCTTGTTGATAAGAAAAGTAACACACGGAGCATCTATTCTAGAAGAACACTGATCCTAGACTCACCAAGAAAACGTGACCAGACTTGGTATCTGTTGATGACAAAACAGTGGAATGGAAAGGCAAGCTGTCACATTCATTCTAAAGTACAGATGTACTTTTAGTTTTGTAGTCTCCATCATCAACAATCTTTGGCAAACAACCATAAATTTTTGAGATGTTTTGCTGTTATCCGAGTAAAAATCTAAACCTAACAAAATCTGGCCAAACATATGTTGCTAAGCATGTTAAAAATGGGAATATCATCCTGTTCATGGAAATCCTTATGTCTTGTGATGCTTCTGCATCAGTAAAACAGAATTGCTGCTTGTTCTCTAAAGGGAAGAGGGAAGAAGTGTCCTATAAAAATGAATTTCAGATAATAGAATAGAATAGAATAGAATAGAATAGAATAGAATAGAATAGAGAACAACTGGAAAGAATAGAGTGGAGTGGAGTAGAATAGAGAACAACAGGAAGAAATGGAATGGAATGGAACGGAACGGAACAGAACAGAACAGAACAGAACAGAATAGAATAGAATAGAATAGAATAGAATGGCTTTATATATGATTGGAAATGATAGAATAGAATAGAATAGAATAGAATAGAATAGAATAGAATAGAATAGAATAGAAATTCTTTATGGGCCAAGTGTGATTGGACACACAAGGAATTTGTCTTGGTGCAAATGCTCTAGGTGTACTCAGTGTACATAAAAGAAAAGATCACCAAAAGCATTGAGGGGTGGCTCCCTGAGTGTTTTGTAGACTCACAAACATATACATGTCCCATGTCCAAAGTGTCCTGATGTCTATTTATTCTGAAAAATAGTTGGAATTGGCAAGATCAATCTGCAAGGCAGGGGTGGGACTCTACAGGTTTGCACCTATTCGCTAAAACCAGTTGTTAACATTCTAAGCAGTTTGGAGAACCAGTTGTTAGAAGAAATTATTGGCCTGATCCTGTAAGGAAGGCAGGAAGGAAACATTCTGGTGTTGCTTACAGAAACTGCCTCTCCGTTAACCCTTATTACATTCTTAGCAGGACTAGACTTCCTGTCTCAGGAACATCTCTGTGTTTTTTTTCCCCTCTTTTGCTGGAACTTTGCTTGTGTGGAGTAACCATTCAAAGTTACAATGGCACTGAAAAAAAGTGACTTATGACCATTTTTCACACTTACGACTGTTGCGGCATTCCCACAGTCATGAGAGGCCACGCGAGGAGATACGTGCCTCGATGTGAGTGATGTTGAGTTGGCTATGCCCAGCCAATAACATGACCACCAAGCCACACCCACCACCTAAGTCACGCCTGCAGAACCAGTTGTTAAAAATTTTGAATCCCACCCCTGCTGCAGGATGTTTTAAAATACCAGAAAAGTGAGAAAATGGCAGAGGTTGACTGTTTTGGAGTGTCCTTAGTATTTGGCTAAAGAGCAACAAGGTGAAAAATCCACCACAGCAATCAGAGAACTAAAAAGTAAAAATAATATGGTGGTGGTGGTGGGCTGTGTGTATGTGTGTAGGATAAACCACTGGATAATCTCAAACCAACTGGCAGTTTTGAAGTTTTCTTCATGGGAGAATGGTTATCAGCCCAACTTCTTGTCTGTTTGCTTGTTTATGAATGAACGAATGAATGAAAAATTTACATGGCCGCTCAACTCACTCTTGGTGATTCTGGCCAGCTTACAAAGATTTAGAAAGTATGTAACTTTTGCAACTTTGCAGTATTTGTGTAGTTAAATTGGTTTGTATGTCATGAAAGCAGCAGCAAAAATGCTTAAATAAAATGTCAGAGCTGGAGGGGTTTTTTTTTTTCATTCTTTCTTCCCTTCGATCATAACTATTTATAGATTTTTCTATCCAAGCTCCCCCCCACTCTCCTTCCTCCCCCCCCACCCCTAACAACCATGCAATGCATGAATGGAATAAGCACTACATAAAAAACAAACATGACAGTTTTAAAAATAGCTTTATATGAAGGGATTTTCTGATTGGCTGCTCTGATCCTGAATGTATAAATTAATTTTGGTAAGTCTCTTTTCAGAAACAATCCTGATTGCTAGCTTATAGAGGGTTTTTTTTTTTTTTGCTTTAAATGTTTTATCAGTGTGCAATATTGATATAAAGTGTAGACTGGCAATTAGTATCACGGAATTATAGAATGTGAAAGAGTCCCATTCTTGGTGGCATTAAGTAAGTTTAGTTGGGATCTAATGGCTGTAGAAACAACCTGAACTGAAGAAAATATATAACCTAATTCTGGTGGTGTGTTAAAGAGTCTTGTGTGTGTGTGTGTGTGTGTGTGTTTGTATGTGTGTGTGTGTGCATCCATGCATCCTTGTGAATGTGTGGGTTTATTCACTTACTCTTCACTGCAAAGGGTATTTGATAAGCAATATAGAAACACCTTCTGTTGACTATAACTCATACGGTAGCTTACCTTTATGAATGTGCTATTATTAATGGACAGGTGTTATCTTAATAATGAAGAGGACCAGGGGAGAAAGGATAACAGTGTTCCAATATTTGAGGGGCTGCCACAGAGAGGAGGGGGTCAAGCTATTTTCCAAGGTACCAGAAGACCAGACAAGGAATAACGGATGGAAACTTTTTTTTAATGTTATTTTATTTGGTTTGTCAATTGCTTACAAGATAATAGGTATAAGTAAAAAGATAGTTATGAATACATGGATACACATAAGAAAAATAAAAGAAACAATAAGACAGGGACGGTAGGCACATTGGTGCACTTATGCATGCCCCCTACAGATCTCTTAGGAAAGGGAGAAAGTCAATAGTAGAAAGTCTAAGGTTAAAGTTTTTGGAGTTTGGGGAAGAAACCATAGAGTCAGGTAGAGCATTCCAGACATTGATCACTCTGTTGCTGAAGTCATATTTCCTGCAATTAAGTTTGATGTGATTAACCTTGAGTTTGTATCTATTATTTGCTCTTGTATTGTTATGGTTGAAGCTGAAGTAATCATTGACAGGTAGGACATTGCAATGTATGATTTTATATATTAAACTTAGATCGGACTGAAGGCGGCATAGTTCTAGGTTTTCTAGGTCCAGAATTTCAAGTCTGGTGGCATGAGGTATTTTGCAATGAGTAGAGGAGCAGTGGAGAACTTTTCTTGTGAAATATTTCTGGACTTTCTCAACTGTGTTAATATCAAATATGTAATGTGGGTTCCAGATTGATGAGCTGTATTCAAGTATTTGTCTAGCAAATGTTTTGTATGCTCTAGTTAGAGGCATAATGTTACCAGAGAAAAAGCTATGTAGGATTAGGTTAACAACTCTTAATGCCTTTTTGACTATGTAGTTACAGTGGGCTCTAGCACTTAGATCATTAGAGATGAGTACTCCAAAATCCTTGACAGAGTTTGGATCATCAACAAGGTCTTGACTACTCAGCTTGTATTTTATTTTCTGATTTTTTTTGCCAATATGGAAGACAGAGCATTTATTTGTTGAGATTTGAAGTTGCCATTTGTATGAGCATTCTGATACATAGTTGAGGTCTTTTTGAAGGGTAGCAGTATTGTCTGTGATGTTGAATAGCTTTACATCATCAACGAAGAGAATGCAGTTGCTCTTGATATGATCACAGAGGTCATTTATATAGAGTATGAAAAGAGTTGGTCCTAGAACACTGCCTTGGGGGACACCACTGTTGACAGATACAGAATTTAATAGGACGCTCCCAATTTTGACCATTTGTTGTTTGTTTGACAGGAATGCTTCTATACAGTTATGTAGGTGTCCAGATATACCATAAGATTTTAGTTTTAGGAGTAGTTTGTCGTGTACCACTGAATCAAAGGCTTTACAGAAGTCTATGTAGATTGCACCTATTCCTTTGCCCTGATCGAGTTGTGTAGTCCATATGTTTTTGCAGTGTAAGAGTTTCAGATTGGAGGATAGTTTTTTTTTCTGAAACCAAATTGTTTATTCAAGAGTAGGTTGCTTGTCTCTAAGTGGAGGATAATAATTGATTCCATGACTTTATAGGTGACGCAGCATAAAGCGATTGGTCTGTAATTTTCAACTAGGCTGGGGTCTTCCTTTTTGAAGATGGGAATGACTGTGGCTTGTGACCATAGCTGTGGCAAGAAGCTGGTCCTGAAAGATTTTTCAAAGATTATGCTTAGAGGTTCGGCTATGGCAGTGGATAGCTTTTTAAAGAATTAGGCACATATTCTGTCCGGTCCAATAGATAGAGATGGTTTTGGATTGCGTAGTGCTGTTTCAACGTTGCCTACTGTAAAATCGATATGTATTAGATCATTGTAGTTGTCTGTGGTTTGACTAGGAAATACTGGGCATGATCCATTGCTGTTTACAAATAGTGAGCCAAAGAATGTGTTAAAGAGGTTGGCTTTAATACTGTCATCGTTGCAGTCTTTGTCATTAGGTCCTTTCAGGGGTGGGATGGACCTTGAGTCTTTTAGTTTGTTGTTTACAAAATTGTAGAAAGCACAAGTGGAATTGGTGCATAGAAGGTTTTCCCCTTGTTTAATGTGATAATTGGTGCATTCAGTCTTTATCTGGTGGCATAAATTTTTGTATTGGCTTTTGAAGTTGGCAATGTGACCAGATTTGTTTTTCCACCAAAGTGATTTCTTTTTGGATTGAAGCTTCCTTATTGTTATGGGTAAACTGTTTTTTTTCTGGTTTTTGGAGTTGTTATTGGTACATATAGTTTGATGACTCTTTTGACTTCAAGTAAAAATATGTTGTAATGGTCTTCAACAGTATTGCATCCAGTGAATAGAGATTGCCAATCAAGGGATGAGAGATCATTGTCTATAAGATCATAGTTGCCTTTTTTGAAGTTATAATTGAGAATTACATCATTGTGATGATTTTTGTGTGGGCGTATGTTGAGACAAAAGTCAATCATATTGTGGTCACTGCTGGGAAAAGGTTCTTTAGTTTGTATTCCGTAAATTAAATTCAAACTATTGCAGAAGATGAGATCGAGGCAGTTGTTAAGTCTAGTATTGTTGGTTACTAGTTGTTCCAGTCCCAGGTTTGTTAAAGCATTGTAGAAGGTTGCATGTATGGGTTCAGTTTTACATTCATTTAGGGTCCAGTTAATATGAGGTAGATTGAAGTCAGCAAGAAAGATAAAAGCGTGTGGGCAGGATGTTGCCCATGTTAGTAGTGAATTTATCTTGTTTACATGTTCGATGTCATAATCAGGGGCTCTGTAACATAGTAAGAATCAAAATGTGATATTTAAGGACAGTTCACAGATAATGGTCTCAGGAAGAGCAAGCTCCTCGGTATCTTGGATGTTTTTTTAGATGTAAGGACTTTTTATAGAAGATAGCAACACCACCTCCTCTATAGATTTCACGATCTGATCAGTAAACATGATAGTCTCTTACTATGTAAATGGAGTCAGGGAGAGATGCATTAAGCCATGTTTCACAGACAGATATGATGTCGAATTTAGCCATATTTAGTAAGAGGAGAAATTCAGATATTTTATTCACAAAGGCTTCTTGCATTGCTTCCATTTAAGGCCAGTTGTAGTTGGAAGGGTGCAGTTAAGGGTGTCGTGCCTAGTTTTGAGTGATAGTGGGTTAGATGAAGTAGGGTTGGATGTGGAGTTGTGGGTTGTGTGACTTACTTTTCATACAATCAGTGCAGTAGTCAATATAGAGATCCTTCTTTCCATTGTCTAAATGTCTTTTGAGTTCCTTGTGGAGTTCACAGGAGCGGATTCTTTGTAGCATGGATAAGTCTGGTCTTGAGCAAAGTTTTTTGTGGTTGGGATTGGTTTTTGCAATGACGTTTATTGTATGAATAAATATGCATTTGCTGGACTCATTTTTGCAAACAATTCTACAAAATTTTGGGCCATCGAGCCATCATTGTATTTGGACTCAGGGCCATCTCTGGTTATTTCAATGATATCTTCAGGAGAGATGTTTGTTGTATTTGAGTTGCTTATGATATTACGGACTTTGGTGATGTCATCTGATTTGTTGGTGTCTTCAAGACCGAATAAGATGGCATTTGGACATTTCTTATCACGTTCAATGGTGTCTGTGATGAATAAGGAGATATCATTTGTGGAATTATTTGATGGGATAGTAATTATTTGTGGTTGTGGTTTGGTGGTTATTTTTAGTTGTAGTTGTGATTGTAGTTGAGGCAGTTGTGGTAATGGTTGTTGGGTTGGGATTTGATTTTGAGCTGATAGGTAGTTGCTTATCAGTGCTGTATTTTTTTTTTTTCAAAAGAAATTTAGGCTTTCTTGTGTAATTGTTTCAAAACGTGTTGCTAAGCATTGCTGATCAAGAAGAGATTCAACCTGGAAATAAAGAAAAAAAATTCTGACAATGAGAACAGCTTGCTATCAGAAATTGTGGAACTTCATCGGTGGAAATTTTCAAGGAGAGATTGGACTCCCATCTGTTGGAAATGATGTAGGGTCTCCTGCTTGGGTGGGGGGTTGGACTACATGACCTACAAGGTCCCTTCCAACTCTGTTAATCTAAATCTAATAGTTGGACTAGGAGCTTTGATGTGAGAAGATAAAAAGACTGGTCTCCTTGTTTGGAGAAAAGGGATACTCCAAAGGAAGAATCATTAGCACCACTTGGGAAGGAAAGTTAAAATACCTCCAACCTCACATTAATGGGAGATATTGTATGATAAAGAAGGAATGGTAAACAGACATGTTATCTAGATTCCTTTGAAATAGATACAAATTAATTTTCCATAGCCCAGATTGTGCCTTTGAAAGGTACCCTGTTCTTTAGATTCTTCTGTCCCAAAACCTAAAATGGATTTCCTGAAGTGGACAATATTGACTCTCAAGAGTCATTGGGACTATCCATTGTTGATATAGACCTGGGAAAGAGAAACCTCCAAGCCTACTGGAAGTACCTCGATCTTCAGATAGAAAAGGAAAAATTAAATTCTTGTTGACACTACATATTGCCCAACCTGAGCCTGCAAACCAATCAAATCTCCTTCCTTGGAGGAAAGAGACACTTCAAAGGAAGAATCTTGCGTGAACAGGCATTTTTTTCCATTCCTGGGATCCAGGAAAGTAAAAAAAAAACCTTAAGCCTCTCCTTACTGGGAGAATTTGTATGATAAAGAGGGAATCAAAAAGAAGCATATATCTAAATGACATTCAAATAGATGCAAATTATTATTATTTTTCTTTCTCCTAATTGTGGTTGACTTTACTGCTATACTTCTGTGATGATATCATCATTGCATGCAGCAGTGGAATTCAATTTTTTTTACTACCAGTTCTGTGGGTATGGCTTGGTGGGCGTGGCATGGCTTGATGGGTGTAGCAGGGGAAGAATACTTTAAAATTCCCATTCCCATCCCACTCCAGGGGAAGGTTACTGAAAAATCCCCATTCCCTCCTCACCCCACTAACCTGCTTTCCAGCTCCATTCTCCTGTGCAGGGCAACAAAAGAAGACCCAGCCTATCAGCTGGGACTCAGGAGGCAGAGAATCGATGGAGGAGGGGCCAGTCAGAGATGGTATTTGCCTGCTCTCTGAACTACTCAAAATTTCCTCTACCAGTTCTTCAGAACTTTGACTCCTCTTTCAAACCAATGGTCTTCTCTGTCCAAAACATGGACTTTGCTGTCTTCAAATGAGTGGTCTGTGTCTTTTAATTGCAGATGGATTGCTGAATCTAGTCCTGATGTGTTTGTCCAATTCAAGAAAAAGCCTTCATATGTGAAAGGAAAACTTAGATTCTTGTTGACACTACAAGAGTGCTCAGAGGCAGAACTGAAAACAGGGAAGAAAATAGTCCAACCAGAGCCAGCAAACCCAATCAAGTCAACTTCATGCAGGTGCAAAGCTCTATAAAACAGCTCCATAAACAGAGGCCTATGAGTGCTGTGGGAGAGAGAAAAGCCCATTCACAAGTCTCTAAAGGAGTGAAAATGATTTTCACATGCAAATGGATTGACTTTGGCTACAAAAGTTGGAAGATCTGGGGAAAGGTTTTAAAGAGCTAAGAAATAGTCAAGATAAAACCACACAGTGCTACCAACATAGGAATACAGAAATAGAATATAGAGGCATGGATTAAATAAGGAAACAAAATAGTTGTAAACTCATAGAAAGGTAGTAGAATAAGATAAGAGTTTAATTGTTAGCAAGTAAAACAGTTTTCTGGGATGGATGGGCTAAATCCAGCCTTTGTGTCTATGTATTGTATCCAGGGGTGGGAATCTACCAGTTTGGCCTGGTTCAGGCAAACTGGTTCACTCCAACAATCAGCTGTTGGGCCCACCTGCTCACCCTGCCTCTAGTCGGTGCTTTATATCCTGGGTTTCAAGCTCAGCTGATTCGCGTGACACAGCAGATTGCTGTGTGTCAGCTGTTTAACACAGAGAGATTTCTAGAGGTCAGTAGCAAATGCTCTGCACATGTGGGAAGCGTGTGCTCACTGAACCAGTTGTTACACCGGTTGAATCGTATTCCTGACTGTATCATATTAAAAAAAAAAAAAAGGAAATCCTAATTGAGCTTAGCCAGAGTGAAGAAGTCCTTCAAAGATCCATTTAGCCCAAGCCATTATGACAAGTGCACTGGAGTCTTCCCTTTATTCATAGGTTTACCTTTATTCATAGGTTTACCTATAATATTCAAGAGCACAGGAGCAATGTGGAATGGAAAGACGTCACAGCTGATGTATACCTTTAGGGGGAACAATTCAACTCACAACAATTGTGAAGCTTTCGAGTTCTTTTCAGTTCACCCTCCCATTCATTCTTAATTCTTACAGTAGCAAAGAAATAAAACAAAGGAAGGGGAGAGGGAGAGGGAAAAACTTAAAAATAAATAGGCCAGATACTTATATCTGTGAGAAGGTTTAATTCCTGAGCTTAAGGCAACAAGATTTCGGCTGCTAGGATCTAGAGTAGCGGTGTCAAACTCAAGGTTCACGGGCCAGATCCAGTCCATGGGGTGCTTAAATCTGGCCTGTGGGGCCAGCCTGGAATTACCTCTGGCCACCAAAATGGGACGCGGGGAGCTGCGTGAGGCCCCTGTGCCGTTTTGGCTGGCAGGGTGCTTCAGGAGGTTCTGCAGGCTGAAAATGGGGCGGAAGGACCTCACATGCCCCCCAACCACATTTTTGCCAGCAGGGTGCTGCCGGAGGCATCCGGCACATTCCCCCGCCCCCCCGACCAGCCCGTGGAAGAGAACTACAATGCTGATCCGGCCCTTGAAGAAATCCAGTTTGACACCCTTGATCTAGAGGATCATTAGATCATAGTAGAGAGATACAATTTAATCCTTTCTGATTTCTAGAAGGATTTCTGCAGCTAAGAAATAGTAGCTGTATCTAGGAGATAAGCAATGGATACATAGTGCATGTAGATTCTACTTCTCAAATTATACGGGAGAGAAAAAGAGACACGGGACCAAAACATCATATTGTTGGTAGGCTGAAATTAGAAGGTTGGAGCAGAATCATGGAGAAACAATAGCAATGTATCCATATTTGTCGTGTCATTAAACTCCCTTGATCATAAGACACACTCCCATTTTGGCTTCCACGCATTCTTTTTTGGCCTCCCATTTTCAGAGCCAAAAATAAGACTCACAGAGGCTGCAAATGGGGCAGGCAGAGGCCCAAAACAGGACACATTGCAGCCAAGGGTGAAGGGTAGGAGCTTGTGGGTGGGCAGGTCTTTGTCAATATTCACTCCATAAGATGCACAGACATTTCCACCCACTTTTGGGAGACAAACTAGTGTGGCTTATGGACCAAAAAAATATGGTATTTATTCTTGTGAGGAGGGAGAGGGTACAAGTATTTAAGGACAAGCCAGAGAGGTTAGGAATGGGCGAGAGCAAGTGAGCTCTGATCAGTTAACTTTTCCATGTGTTCAGCAATCAATTTGAAAGGACTGATAGTTTCAACTGATTCACATAAAGACAATCCCATGCTTGTTTCCTTCTGAGAGATCCACCAAATCCAACTTAGATACACTCTAGTTGAGTTTCAGAAGGTTTTGGAGATAACAAAGATGATAATCAGGTTTGTTGTTGCTCTTTTTCCATGTGGGATCACGAAGGTGGATGGGGCTTCAGAAACCTTTGTGTATGAGCTGAAAGGAGAAAGCCACCAGTTGAAATATGAAAATAGCTACTAAAGGACACCACAGGTCCTTTAGGTACATGAAGTACTTAGTATGTGCTGTGCACTATATTACCAAGACATCCTATTGATGGCAACAATGCTAATTACTTTTTGGCAAATGTTTTCAGCTTTGTTTATTTGGTCTATTTATTCCACTAGACATTTATATCCCTAATGGGTTCAATGTATTCATTATTGTGTTTCTGTGTTTGTGTATCTGACTGCTTTTGTGATCTATTTTGGCATAATTAAGGAATGTGGCATAATATTAATATGTGTTTACATAAATTTCGGCAACCCGTAAGATATATTACAATTAAATCAATATGAAATTGTAAATATTTTGCAATCAGGCAAGCCATTATAAGCATAAAATATCCTTTTCTAATAAAATACAATAGTTTAGAAAGTTTTCAAAATCGGCAATAAAAATTGAGGTGGAAGATACAAACTGATCTACTGTTGGTTACCCATGTTAAAAAGAAAAAAGAATGTGAGAACATGACAATTCTATTTCTACAGAAAGTAAAATCTTCACAGAGATTAGCAGAACAAATTGTAATAGGAATGAAAGTACCAAATCTAACTTTAAACAGTTATGATCCATTGTTTTAGATTATAGAGAAAAAGGTATTTTTTCTACATATTTATATTATGTTTTCATTAATATAATAATAGTGTTTATGAGGGAACAAGTCAAAAAGTTAGGATCAGTTTGAGATAACAACTCAGTGTAACTGTATTATGTCTTACATTATTACTTCTGCATTGCATACATTTTTCCCTCAGTGCTAACAATATATTGTGATATATTTGTGTCAATATATGTGTTGTAGATTCAGCAGGAAATTGGACTCAATAGGATAAATGCTTCTATCCAACTCCAGGATTCTATAATACTCTACTATCCTTATTAACATTCAATAAAAAAAATACATTAGAAATATTCAAGGTTAGTTAGTACAAGGGGAAAGAATTTACTTTACAGTCCTTCACTGTAATGGAATGTAAGGGTTGAAAGACTAACGTTTGAGCTTAAATGATATTTCAAGAGTAGCATGTATGTAAGAATGATATAATATTATCAATAGATTATTATGTGTCTTTGGCAATTTTATTTTATTTTATTTTAGTGATTTCCACTCCATGAAAGATGTCTATTTGTAATTGTGTAGGATTGATGGATGGATGGACAGATGTGTCTGGCGCAGTGATTAAGATGCTGGCCTAGAAACCAGGAAAATGTGAGTTCTAGTCTCACCTTAGGCATGAAAGCCAGCTGGGTGACTTTAGGCCAATCAGCAGGAGACTGTGAGTTCTAGTTCTGCCTTAGGCACAAACACTGGTTAGTCTGGGTCAGTCTCTCTTTCTCTCAGCCCAACCCACTTCACAGAATTGTTGTTTTGTGGAAAATAGGAGGAAGGATTATTAAGTATGTTGGCCAACTTGAGTAACTTATAAAGTAATTTTTTTAAAAAAATCCTCCTTTAAGAACCTTTGAGCAGAACGATGTCTAGCAAGCCCAGGACCCAGATAATGAAGTAAAGTAAGATATCCTGCCATTAGCAAACAAGGCCTAATTATTGGACGTGGGTAATCCATTATGTTTGGCAATAGCAATAGCACTTAGATTTATATACCATTTCACAGTGCTTTACAGCCCTTTCAAAGCAGTTTATAGAGTCAGCATATATTGCCCCCAACAATCTGGGTCCTCATTTTACCGATCTCGGAAGGAAGATTGAGTCAACCTTGAACCTGGTGAGATATGAACTGCCATATTGCAGGCAGCTGGCAGGCAGCAGAAGTAGCCTGCAGTACTACATTCTAACCACTGCACCGCCACAGCTCATATCAAATTCACATTCTGTATACTGCAGCTGAACTAGATATTGATTGGCACATGAAAAGAAATTGGGAACATACAACTCCCAAACTGATTCTGGATTAGTGCTAATAGCCTTTGTGGAAATTCAATACTGAAATTTGAAATTTTGTTTTGGTGAGAAAGTATCTCTATTCTATACCTGAATTATTCAAAGTAAGGTCTCCTTATAAATGTTAGCTTTACAATAAGACTCCAATGCCATGTTTGTGACACAGCCACATAGTCCAACCAGCTAAACTCATTTCTCTGTATCTACTGTAATTTCTATTAACCCACATTCCCTATGGACAAGCAGCAGAAAAACCCGTTGGATTGACCTTATTACTAGAAAGGCTTTCAATTCTACTTTGTGTGTTTTATCTACTTTTTTAACACAATGCAACAGGAATATAATATAATAGAATTCTTTATTGGCCAAGTGTGATTGGACACATAAGGAATTTGTTTTGGTGCAAAATACTCTCAGTATGCATAAAAGAAAAAAATACATTCTTCAAGAGTCAAGAATCATAAGGTACAACCCTTAATGATAGTCATAGGGTACAATAAGCAATCAAATCATACTAGGAAACAGTCAATATAAATCGTAAGGACACAAGCAACAAAGTTACAGTCATACAGTCACACGTGGGAGGAGATGTGCAATAAGGAGTGATGAGAAGATTAACAGTAATACTATCGCAGACTTTGTAATAGTTGAACAGGGTTGAGGGAATTATTTGTTTAGCAGAGTGATGGCTTTCAGGGGGAAAAAAACTGTCCTTGTGTCTATTGTTCTGGTGTCTGTAGCCTTGTTTTGAGGGAAGGAGTTGAAACAGTTTATGTCCGAGATGTGAGGGGTCTGTAAATATTTTCACAGCCCTCTTTTTGACACGTGCAGCATATAGGTCCTTGATTGAAGGCATATTGGTAGTATTTTTTTTCTGCAATAGCAGACTTATATACTGCTTTGTAGTGATTTATAGCCCTCTCTAAGCAGTTTACAAAGTCAGAATATTGTCCCCAACAATCTGGGTCCTCAACCTTGGAAGCAGGGTGGGATTCCAATTTTTTAACAATTGGTTCTGTGGGCATGGCTTAGTTGGTGGGTGTGGCTTGGTGGTCATGTGATTGGGTGGCCATGGCCAACTTGACATCACTCACATCAAGCGGTACTTCTCCTCACCTGGCCTCTCACGACAGTCGGGATGCTGCAACGGTTGTAAATGTGAAAAGCAGTCATAAGTAACTTTTTTCAGTGCCATTGTAGCTTTGGTCACTAAATGAACTGTTGTAAAGATTACCTGTACAAAAATACAAAAAGCTTCTTTGCTTGCGAAAAGCTGCCCTAAATACCAATCATTAGATTAAAAATATCTGCAAGCCGGAGTAAAAAATCAGGCAAGGTGCCAGAGCACCTTGAGGAATTAAAATAGTTAAAATGCAATGATAACTATAAGCAGCCAACTCTTGCTCATAACGTGAAACCCTTTAGCAGAAAGGTCATTTAAGCTCTCCAGAAAGAGCACACCCAGGAAAAGCAATCATTAGATACATTTGCACCACTTAAAGATACCAGCTGGTCCCACTCATTTCACAAGATATCCTAAGGAAATCATCCAGATTTAAGGAAAGTTCAAGGCAGTAAAAAAATCAGTGCCATACTTGCATCTTGCCTCTTGGAAGTACACCCCAAAAGGACAGTGCTAAGTACCACTAAAGTGAAGTAAGACTCCCTCCCCATATAGAAAAGAAACCATGAGGCAGAAAAAAATAAAAACACAATACAAATAACGGTAGCTGTTGCTTGTTAAACCAGTTACCAGAAGAAACAGACACAGGAACTAGCCAGATTTCTCAACCCAGTTTTTTTTCAGGAACAGAGATATTTTTCCTTCCAAACAAAGCTGAATAGGGAAAATTGTCCCATCAATAAACACAGGATTAAACGACACCAAGGACAGAATTAAACTTCACCTAAAACTAGTTTTAGACCAAAACTCAGAAAGGGTATGTAAACTCATGTTTGAATGTCAATCTTTCTAGCTAGCCAAGAAGCCTTGTTAAATGTCACTCATTTTGGTTTCTCATCACTAAAAAAACTTCTTTCCACAGCTCTGCTTCAGTATTCAATTATTTCTTCAAAGTGCTGATCACTGCATGCCGACTGGAAGCATTTCCAGGGGAGTATTTCCTCCCAATAGCAGTGTAAACTCTTAAAACAACCCTTCCCCTTTAAGAAATTATCAGGAAAGAAAAAAACCTCCCTTCAGAGACAGTAAGTTTAGGCATACTGCCAAGAATCTAATAAAGATGGGGAAAAAAAAGAGATTTCTTCTAACTATTGGTTCTCCAAATGTTTTAGAAAGTTAACAAGGGGTTCTATAGAATAAGTCAGTACCAGTAGAATCACATCTCTGCTTGGAAGGATGGAAGGATGAGTCAACTTTGAACCTCATCAGGATCAAACTCCAGGCTATGGGCAGTGAATTAGCCTGCAAGACCACATTCTAACCACTGTGCCACTACAGCTCTCTTGGATGTTGGTGTTTCTCTTTCTGCCTATGAAGAGCAACCTCCGAATGGTAGGAGAAATATTTACTATTAATAAATGTTGTCTTACTATTGAGAGCAAAGCGATGTTATACATGGCACAGATAGATTTCTGCTGTAAAATAGAAAGGTTGCAATGTATCAACTCTGGAAAAAAGTCAGAAACCAATAGAAATCTTAACTAAAGCCTCAAATTGAGGTGGATATTCTACCCACATGGTCCCTTCTTAACTCCAAGGGCTCCTATATTTATTATATAGTTTTTCAATGGCACATTATAGGAGAAATCAAAATCTATCTTCCTTCCTCCCTTCCCTTCCCTTCCCTTCCCTTCCTTCCCTTCTCTTCCCTCCTTCTCTTCTCTTCTCTTCTCTTCTCTTCTCTTCTCTTCTCTTCTCTTCTCTTCTCTTCTCTTCTCTTCTCTTCCCTCCCTCCTTTCCTTCCTTCATCAGGAAAGAGTGTCATTTTCTTATCAAACAGCATTTCCACTCCCTTTCACAGTGGATGGTAGATTTACGTCAGTATCAACCCTCTTTTTTTGTAGATAACAAGTCTTACAAGGCCATTTTATTCTTTCAAACAGATATTATAATTTAGTGTCTTCTGTGTCTTTCTCTTATACATTCCCCCAAGAAAAAAACTGGGTAAGCAACTAAAAACATCATTTGATTGTGCGTACTAAATTGTGTTTCTCTGCCTCAGCATTCATGAGAGAGTAAAAGTTGTCTCTTTTGAGATGATATGGAGTCCTGGTAACTTCATGGACATAGAGTATTCTTGAGAGCAGTGTAGAAGTCATTTTTCATTGCTTTTCCTGGAAATGTTTTTCAACTTCTCTGTCTAGCCACCAACTCTGATGGTCTCCCACCTAAGTATAAACCAATTCCAACAATGCACAGCATTTTGAAATTGGTTGGCTGCTCTCACTTAAATGGATTCATAGAGAATAAAACTTACACAATGAATACTTGTTAGGTCAAAACACAATGACTGTGATCTGACCAGCAATACAATTTATTATTAAAGTAGCTTGAGAAATGGTGTGGAGGGTGGTGGCGGGAAATTGCAACCCAAAACTCAGAAATCTCCCCAGTTTTACAAAGAATGTATTGATGCCTCTAAACATGGAAGCTTGTAAAACCCAACATCTTGTTTGGGTTTTTTTCCCCCTTGTTTTTTCCAGCAAGATTTGGTTCTATTCTCCTTGATGTTTTCATTTAAAGGATATTACACCCAGATTTTCTTTGAACTTCATCTGAGACAACAAAAGGGGGAAACAGCAGGTACATTTTACAGAATGGGAGAAAGTGGATTGTTCATAATTAACTACTTTTATTATTTATGTCTCACATGATGTATGAGGGACATACGCAGTTCCTTGTCAGTGCCTCCAGGCTGAAGAGAACAAACACAATTCACAAAGAGTGTTTTCCTCCACTAGCTTATGCAAATGTGGGCTGCTGAGCTGATTTTTTTTTAAATTTTGCTTTCTTCCCATTGATTTTCACAGAACAAAACTCCAGAGGATGTAGGATCCTTTGATCACCTGTCGCTGTGCGGCTTTGGTTTTTGTCCCCTTGCCACAAACATATTGTGTTGTGATATCTCACTGTTGGTTGTGTCAATCACAAGGTTCTGCTGTGCCATGAGAAGGGAACTGGGAAAACAACTGTCAGTATAACAGTGTAAAGGTGGGAGAGAGGATGAGTTCCTCCCTCCCAGAACAATGGCAAGTTACAGCTGCATGGTCCAGATGGGCTGATATCTCTTGCATTGATGTTCCTCACTAGGAATTCAAATGCCATGATTAGCACCCATTAGTAGAAACAGATGTTGCAACTGTACAACTCCATCTGCCTGGCTGAATATGGGTCGAGGGCTGGAGAAGCATTTTATATCAAGAGCCCAGAGAAGAAGTTAAACCATCTAATTCCATAAAGAGACGGCCTTCCAATGCCTTAACTCGATGACAAGCCAGCACAGAAGGAATAGGATTAAACTCTTGACCAAGATTCTTGTATCACCTAAATGAAAATTCAGAATCTAAAAGGAAATAGTGAATGGGATGGGTGTGGGTGAGGTTGTATGGAGCAGAGGTGGTGTTCAGTAGGTTTTGACCAGTTCTGCAGAACCGGTAATGGAATTTTTGAGTAGTTCATAGAACTGCAAAATACAACCTCTGACTGGAAGTTTTAAAGTATCTTTCCCCTGCCATGCCCACCAAGCCACACTCACAGAACTGGTAATTAAAAAAAAAATAGAATCCCACCACTGGAGCAAGGTTCTTTTCTTCCTTCCTAAATCTCTAAAATTACTTTGCATAAAGCTGTGCCCATAGGAAGTGGCAGCATCTATGTCACTTGGTTCATTCACAAACATTTTCAGGATCACCTGAGTAGGAAGACATTAGTAAGCTGTCAAGATGTAGACTCTACTGTAAAGACTAGAAATGCCATTAAAGAAGACAGAGGTAAGGTATTGCTTCACTGTTTCCAGAGAAACAACAGAAATGTGTCCATTAAGTCACTATTAAACTCAATTGGATGGAGACTGATTATTTACATTGAAAATCTGAGAATACCAAAAAAGCTCATAAAGTAGACAAACAAATGAAATCTTGATTAGTTGTTTTATGGCAGTTAGATGTAGGTAGACACAGTTTGATGAAGTGCCAAAGGGATCAGGTTAGAAACCAGTAGACCATGAGTTCTGGTCCTGCTTTGGGCACAAAGCCAGCTGAATGACCTTGGGCCAGTCCCTCTCTCTTAATCCTAAGCAATGGCAAACCACTTCTGAAAAACTGTGGCAAGAAAACATAGAGGAACTTGTCCGGCAATCTCTGAAAATCAGTTATGATTGAAAGATGCATATCTATCTATCATCTATCTATCTATCTATCTATCTATCTATCTATCTATCTATCTATCTACCGAGACATAGACATAGACATATGCAGATAGATGGTGATGATAGATAGATAGATAGATAGATAGATAGATAGATAGATAGATAGATAGATAGATAGACAGACAGATGATAGGTAGGTAAGTAGGTAGGTAGGTAGGTGCATATCAAATGAAAAATCTCTACAGTATCACTATTCAAATCAAGTTATTTGGCAAACCCACATTGTGGCTGATGATGGTGGTGGTAATAACAAATAACAATAATAGTAAACTCACAGTCTTCTGGTGTTGTTTTTGTGATGTGCTAGATCAAATGCTATCTTGCTTTATGTAGTGATATGACCAGTTCTGAGACGCTCACTGAAGCTTTTTTCCTTGTGGTATTAGATGGTCCACTATTCAAACAATCGCTTCAACATTAGAAGTCCAATGGATTTCTTGATGCTTCTTCATGGCCACGTGCCATCACATGCCTTTAGATTTGGGGTGAATATGGTTAGCAATGAACTTCCATTTCATAATCTTCAATTAAGCTTTCTTAGATGTAGACACAGAGCCTTCAAGACCAAATTACTTTATTAGGGCAATCCCTCACCCCCACCCCCAATCAAATATGTTAATCTTGAGGATGCAATTTTATACTTCATTGGATTTGTTTTCATAAACTAATATAGCTTACCCCTTCACTCACATTTGCAGCCTGTCCTGTCTTTTGTTGAAATATGCCAAATTGTCTGCAAATCTGTAAGATCAGCTTAGAGGGAAAATGAAGACTATTCATGAGGATTACTACCAAGAGATGGTGAACAATATCCATATAATAATACATCTTTCAGGATCAGCTGGGTGCTTTGTCTTGCCCATGTAAATAAACCTACCCTTAAGCCTAGCAAAGGAATTGTTTTCAGAATATCCACATAATGAGTCTTCACCAGGGAGAACGTCCCATTGATCTCAGTGGGATGCTCTTCTGAGTAATCAAATCTAAATTTTCACTATTACTAATCATCCAGTCCACCCCACTGATTTCCACTGACCCTCAAATATGCAAGGAATGAAATAATAGCTGCAAAAGCATTTGTTTCCCTGTTGTAACTTATCTGGCGTTGACTCACTGCAAAGTGTAACAAGGAAAGTTTGGAAATGTCTCAGCAGTGCAATTCTTGTTTGGTGAGTGGGGTGGTGAATGGAATATAGGCAGTAGGCCGTATATCACCAGAATTAGTTTCTTGGGATTAGCATAATGTTATTCCATGAATCCTCTTTCTCATTTTATGGTTTCTGTATAGCTGTTTGCTTATACAAAACCCTATCAATCATTTGGGTTCATTAAAGAACTGACAAAACAGCAGAGTTTCTTCTTTTTTTTCCAGTATTGTTTTTAAATAGTTCACTGGAAAATTTGACCCACTATTACTACTACTACTACTACTACTACTACTACTACTACTATTATTATTATTATTATTATTATTATTATTATTATTATTATTATTATTATTATTATTATTATTTTACTTGAGGAGGTTCATTGAAATCAGTAGGATTAGAATAGAATAATAGAGTTGGAAGGGACCTTGGAGGTCTTCTAGTCCAACTCCCTGCTAAGGCAGGAAACCAACACCACTTCAGAAAAATGGTTACCCAATCTCTTCTTAAAAACTTGCAGTGTTGGAGCATTTACAACTTTTGAAGGCAAGTTGTTCCACTGATTAACTATTCTAACTGTCAGGAAATTTCTCCTTAGTTCTAAGTTGCTTCTCTCCTTGATTAGTTTCCACCCATTGTTTCTTGTTCTACCCTCAGGTACTTTGGAGTTTGACTCCCTCTTCTTTGTGATATTGGAACATTGAGATATGGAACACTGCTATCATGTCACCCCTAGTCTTTTTTTTCATAAAACTAGATATAGAATAGAATAGAATAGAATAGAATAGAATATTGGCCAAGTGTGATTGGACACAGAAGGAATTTGTCTTGTTGTAAATACTCTCAGTATACATAAAAGAAAAGGTACATTCATCAGGAGTCAAGAATCATAAGGTACGACACAACGATAGTCATAGAGTACAATAAGCAATCAATCACACTAGGAAATAGTCAATATAAATTGTAAGTATACAAGCGACAAAGTTACAGTCATACAGTCACAAGTGGGAGGGGATGGGTGATAAGGAGTGATGACAAGATTTAACAGGGTTAAGGGAATTATTTGTTTAGTAGAGTGATGACTTTCGGGGAAAAACTGTTCTTGTGTCTAGTTGTTCTGGTGTGCAATGCTCTATGGCATCATTTTGAGGGAAGGAGTTGAAACAGTTTATGTCTGGGATGTGAGGGGTCTGTAGATATTTTCACAGCCCGCTTTTTGACTCGTGCAGTATATAGGTCCTTGATTGAAGGCAGGTGGGTAGTAATTTTTTTTCTGCAATCCTAATTACTCTCTGAAGTCTGTGTCTGTCCTGTTGGGTTGCAGAATCAAACCAGACAGTCATAGAGGAGCAGATGACAGACTCAATCATTCCTCTGTAGAACTGGATCAGCAGCTCCTTGGGCAGTTTGAGCTTCCTGAGTTGGTGCAGAAAGAACATTCTTTGTTGCGCTTTTTTGATGACTTTTTTATGTTAAGTGTCCATTTTAGGGCATGTGATATAGTAGAACCTAGAAATTTGAAGGTCTCTACTATTGATATGGTATGGTCTAGTATTGTAAGAGGTGGTAGTATGGGAGGGTTTCTTCTAAAGACTACCACCATTTCTACGGTTTTGAGTGTGTTCAGTTACAGATTGTTCCAGTTACTCTACAAGGCAAGTTGTATAACCTCCTGTCTGTATGCAGATTCGTCATTGTCTCGAATGAGACCAATCACTGTTGTGTCATCAGCAAACTTCAGTATTTTAACAGATGGATTATTTGAGATGCAGTCATTGGTATATAGGGAGAAAAGAAGTGGAGAAAACACACAGCCTTGGGGGGCTCCTGTGCTGATTGTACAGGTATCAGATGTGATTCTGCCTAGCTTCACCTGCTGCTTCCTGTCTGTTAGGAAGCTTATAATCCACTTACAAGTGTGTACAGGTACTGCTAGTTGATTTAATTTACTTAGAAGAGTGTCTGGAATGATGGTATTGAATGCTGAACTGAAGTCTACAGAGAGGACCCTCGCATAGGTATTGGGAGATTCAAGGTGTTGTAGGATGTAATGCAGAGCCATGTTAACAGCATCATCTGTTGATTTATTTGCTTGGTATGCAAACTGCATGGGATCTAACAGTGGATCCGTGATGGTTTTCAGGTGGAACAGCCCCCAAGCCTTTCAAAGATTTTCATAACTACAGATGTTAGATCAACTGGTCTGTAGTCATTCAGTTCCTTGATGGAGGGCTTCTTTGGCACTGGGATGATAGTAAAGCATTTGAAGCAGGAAGGAACATAGCACATCTCTAGTGATCCATTGAAGATTTGGGTGAAGATGGGGGCCAATTGGTCAGCACAGACTTTTAAGCAAGAAGGAATTAACTTGTCTGGCCCTGGTGCTTTTCCTGGCTTTTGTCTGTGTAATAGATCTTGCACTTATTTTTCTGTGATCACCAGAGGTTGTGAACCCAATGGATTGGGGCTGGTTGTAGGAGGCTTGGCTGTTGTTGGTGTGTTTGAGATGTGGGTTGTGGAGATAGGTGGCTGTAGTTTCCTTTCAAACCTGCAGTAAAACACATTCAGGTTATCTGCTAGTTGTTGACATTTTCAGTTCCAACAACCTTTCTTTATATGTTTTATCCTCAAGTCCCCTAATCATCTTTGTTGTACTCTTTCTGGAGTCTCAACATCTTGTTACGTTGTTCCAACCAAAATTTTCCCTGTGTGTACATGTATACATCTGAACTAGGTTGTGTTGTTTCTCAGTATTATTATGGTGCTTATAAGCAGTATCCTGAATAACAAGAAATGAGTTTCCTATATACATCTTGGCTGTCCTCACCACTCTCTGTATGGACTTTCTATCTGAGGTACTGCTGCCACCAAACCAAATAGTGATGTTAAAACACTCTCTATTGTGCCTATGTAAAATATGGTGAGGACAGTAGGAGAAAGATGTGATTTCCTCATCCAATGCAAGAAATGCAGTACTTCTTGATCTTCAGTGGTAGGAAGACAACTCCAGGTTTCTTTAAATAAAGCAAGATTCACTGAAACACATCATCCCACTAGAGTAATTAAATTCAAGTTCTGTGCCAGTTTTTACTAAAGGCATTCAGTATCTCTTTGATTTCTAAATTGGGATTTCTTTGAGCTTTAGGTTCCTTCCAAAAAAATTCTTAAAAACCACTCATTGCCTTCTGTGGTGCTATGTTGTAAACTCTGTCATTGTACATTACATCTGAGACCTTAGCTTATTATGGAGAGAGATGAATAGCTTTGTTCTTTTTATTCTTCAAAATCTTAGACCCTTTTAAGGACAACATGCACACATCTGCCTCCTCCATCCCTCTTATCCACTCTCACCTCTCCTTAGGTCTTGTAAAAGGTAAAATTTAAAGAAGAACTTATAAATTCCTGTAGAATGAAGGAAAAGGAGGAGGAGGAGGAGGAGGAGGAGGAGGAGGAGGAGGAGGAGGAGGAGGAGGAGGAGGAGGAGGAGGAAGGAGTGGGCATCATAAGGAACTAAAGAAGACAATAATGTGGACAACCACCCAAACAATATAATATAATTGATGATATTTGTCTGTCATAGGAGCTGGCTCTCTTTAGAATTTCTCCCTATCTCAACTCAGGATCAATTCAATTCAGCTAACTGTGGGGGGCCATGGTAGCTCACGTGGTAAAATGCTGGGCCTGCATACCACTGAGATTGGCAGCTTGGCAATTCGATTCCCATGAGCGAATAAAGTGTAGAAAGGAGCCTCACCTAATTGCCTACCAGCAATCCGTGATCCCGCGAATAAAGATAATACCGCCCAAAAAAATTTCTTTCGAAGAGTCAGTCAGCCACCTCGGTGATCCCTGGCTAACCTGTACCATAAATAAAAATAAAATAATAAAATATGCTTGCTGTGAAGGTTTTCTTACAAGGGCACTTTTAGCAGTTCTCGTGTATATGTGTGTGTGGGGGGGGAGGGGTCCCATATGCATAAGTCAAAATCCATGTAACAATTGAGTGGTTGTGTGGTGAAACACTACTGCAGATCAGAGAAAAGGGGAAAGGGAAAGAGAAAAGGAAAGGAAGAAAGAAAGGAAGGAAGGAAGAGAAAATGAAAGAGAAAGGAAGAGAGAAAGAGAAAGAACATTAGTAAAAGAGAAAGAAGGAGAAAGAAGATTGGCAAGAAAAATACCACTCATTTCCCTCCATTTCATTTTTTTTAAAACACAGACCACAGTTGGCTAATGTTGTGTGCCATAAAGACTGTCAAACTGAAAATCTCATAAATGAATGAATGAATGAATGAATGAATGAATAAACAAATAAATAAAGTAAAAAAAATGAAAAATGAAAAATGAAATGCCACCAAATGAATTTGAAATCAAAAGTAAAGACTGTTGCATCTTTTACTGTGTCATGCCCCTGGTGGAGACTGACTCTGAGGGAGAGGAGGAACAGCCAACAGGATTGGAAGTGTGGCTCCGGAGATTGTGGAGGAGGCTGGGGAAGGGCAGAGGATGGCTGAGCAGTCAGAGGAGCACCCAGGCCCATCCCCTATCCATCCTAGGGCACGCAGGGAAGAGAGGATAAGGTAGAGACGTGGTCTCCTCGGGAGGAGAGGGCCTTGATCCTCTTCATGGGTTGCAGGTGTGAGAACCAAATAAGAGTTTGGACCTGCGTACTGGCAAACGCTGGAAACAAAGCATGTTTTATTCTGAAGTTATCTTGGTTGGCGTCCTTCCAACAGATTGTGCCTTGTTATCTCCTTGAATTTGGTAAATATTTCTCTTGTTCCGTTGTGGAAATTTTGTCCTTGTATTTTGTTTTGTTTTTTTATTTCACTATCTGCTCATTAAATTCGGACTGTATTGCTTTCTTTTGAAGACTATCTTTGAGTATGTTTTATCTCCAACTGAGAATTATTGAACAGTGGGGCCAAATTGAAGGCATTAAAGGACATTTATTTACATTTTGGATTTTGTTACATTTGTGTTACACCCTGGGTCATCACAGACTGGAGAAACCTGTCCTATTGAACTGCCACTTCTCCAAAGGAGAGTTCCATTTTATTAAGTTCCTTTATGGATTTGAACTAGGATTGTTGTCGAAATAGCTCTCTTTCTTGGTTTTTCTCGCCACACTGTTGTAGTGAACTTTGCTAGAAAAATGGTGTCTAAAGTAAAAGGAAGATGGTGACAACAGAGATATCGTGTTAACTGGGAAGGAAGGAAGGAAGGAAGGAAGGAAGGAAGGAAGGAAGGAAGGAAGGAAGGAAGGAAGGAAGGAAGGAAGGAAGGAAGGAAGGAAGGAAGGAAGGAAGGAAGGAAAAAAATATTCAGCTGATGAGAACTGAACAAAATAATTTCTAACTTTTGAAAAATTCCTCTAAGTTTTCCCCAAGAAGAGGAATTTTTATTTTGTTCTGCATCTTGTATTCTTTAACTCTACACTAACCACACTCTGTTTGAATATAATTTTGTTAAGCCATCGTTTAATTAAGCCACCTAGTGTCTCAGACAAGGTAAGATGGGAAAGAATGTAAATTTTTAAAAATAGCCAAAGCTGCATGAGATAGCAAGTCAATAGAGAGTGAGATAATGAAAGATTCACAGTGTTTCCTTAAGCCTTACAAAACAAAAAAACAAAAAAAAAAAAACCCTGCAAATGTCTTTAAAGAAATCCTAGTAAATAGAGCAAAAAGCAAGATTTTAATAGAAAGATAACCTTGCCAAAGACAACCATTCTCCCCCAAAAATGTGATTGGTAAACTTTTGAATAGTTCTTTGTTTTAAATGCAGAATTAACCCTGGCGCTATAAATCTATTCCATGATGCGTGTAATGCTGCAATTATAGTAGATAGCATGCAATTGATTTGAAATATGATTGGTTGGGAATTACACTCAAATATTCTGGGGACGTTATCGCATTAGAACAATTTGGTTTTACCATCTAGGAGTAGAATATCACAACATTTCAGCTTGGGCAAAATAAAACTGAACAACAGTTTTTGTTTTGTCATGTTGTTCTTTTTTTTTAATCCCATTTTTTAAGATGTTGGGCTCAGATGTGACTGTGTGACAGCTTTGCAAACGTATCTGTTGCTGAATTATTGTGGTTTGTCTTTGCAGAAGAAGACACACAAGATAGGTGGTTTTTTTGGTGGGAAAGGGTGAGCCAAAGATGTTGGTTTTCAGTTCATACCCACTATTTATTGCAGCTTCAGTGGCCTAGAGGTGGAGCTCTCGCTTCACAATCAGGAGACTGTGAGTTCAATCCTAGGTAGAGGTTAATATTGGGAATAGACTTTCCTCCTCGGGCAGGGAGTTAGACTAGATGACCTCCAAGTTCCCTTCCAACTCTGTTAATCTATGTGTTATATCTGGGAGATGTTTTAGTGACAGCTTAGGAATTTGTTAAAAATCAGGGTGACGAAGGCCAGAGATGTCCAGGAATGGACTGAGAGGGTCAAACTCTCTCAAGAGCCACTTTATGAATTCAAGACAATTTCTCTTGCTGACAGATAACCACGTGCAGTAAAACCACATCGAGCCTTGCTAACTTCTCCCTCCCTCCCTCTCCTGCAATAATATTATAGATTTTAACTCACTGTTTCTTTCTTTGTTTTGTTTTAAACAATACAGGATAAATATTTAGGACAAAGAATTAAAAAGTAAAACATGTTTACCCACAAATGAATGCCAATCCCTGTTTAAGGGGACATTTAGTTTTAATTTAGACAATGTGGTAGAGAATAACCTGCATGTGTAGGGAATGTGGAAAGAAGTGAGGCACTATAACGTGAAAATTATTACAAGGAAGACATGAAAAAATCCAAAATTCAAGCAAAATTCCAACGAAGGCAAAGATAGGTATGATGGTGACAAGCCTAAGAAATGGTCACACTTTTCTTCAGGATGTTAGTGAAAGAAATACCATATGAATAATAACATGTTTAATGAGCAGAATGAAATCTCAGAATGCCAGAGGTTCTAGGAGTGAGAAACAAAATGGCATGTTTTAAAAGAAATTTTCCAGATATATCATTTCTTTAAGAGTAAGATGAAAAATATCTAAAAAGGAAATATTTCTTCCATCCACCTAAGGTAGATTTAGACATGAATACTTTAAAGTACAATGAATGTTCCAAACTATTGATAGATATTGATGATGTAAACATAGAGATATCTAAATAATCTTTTAGTCCAATCATCATTAGAACAATTTATTATATGATTCAGAAAACTTTGTTTACTATTCTGTTTGGAGCAGGCCTATGGACAAAAATTACCTGCTAAATATCAGTTAAAGATCTAAAGTTGGACTAAAAACTTAGCTTGGAAGAAGAAGGAGGTAAATATTGAAAAAATGTAGGTATTTTGCAAAAAGTTTGCACTAGGAAAATTTATCTTGAAAGAATGAAAGTAGGGCAGTTTCAGGTTTTAAAAAGCCTGGAGTTCTCATGCAATTTATCATCTCTGTAAATTATAGAGGAACTGCGAGCTAAGAGACAAAATGCAAATATAAGTGGATTTCCAAATAATATTTTGGAAAATATGCTAAAAATCCACCGTAATGAATTGATACCCCACTGAAATATTAGTCAGGTACTGTGACACTGAGAAGGGCTCTTAAAGGGAGAACTAAAAGGGAAGAGTCAGAACTTCTTAGATGGAGAGCAGGAACCAATGGAAGAAATTTCAGCCCACAAGGTAGAAGAGCAGACGGAGCTGGGGCGGATAGAGTTAAGTATGTCATAAGCTTAGAGTTGTTACATTGCCACAAACAGTTCAAATCCAACCCCTCTTAAACAACAGAGTAACGTAATTCCATTGATCCTCACCAAATCTGGTGCCAATTTATTATTGAATTTTAGTTGACTAAATTATTGTGTATATGCTTAAATGATAAATCATGAACTGCAATTGAACACATGTTTCTGATACTTTACACCTGATAACAATACATGAATCCTAATCTCCATGAAAAATTCTGGCTGTAGTTAAAACAATTTTGCTGATTTTGCTGATCATACACTATGGGACTTGTACTGGCCTTTCCATTTTTAAGAAAAGCTCAGGTTCATTATTTCTAATACCTGCCATTCTTAGACTACTTTATTAATAGAGTCCCAGCTTAATGGTGGCCAGTTACAATGAACCACTTTGGTGTCATTTGAGTTGTCACACAGGTGGGTTCTCTTATTAATATCATCAAAACACTTGTCTGAAGTGTTCCTCAGGGAGAGACGATTCTTCTTAAATAAGAAGAGTAAATTTCAGTTATAACCAGATTTTTCACTAAATTTGCAACTATTTGACAGAGAATTTGGTGAGGATTATCCAATCAAGATAACATTTTTAAAATCAATATATATATACAGGCCTTCTCCATCTCCTTTCTATTCATGAGAACAGGGAGATATGTCTGATTTTGCTTTGCCAGCCAGAAGACAGGAATGAAGACAAGAAGAAGTTTCTAATTTCTCCTTCTCTTCTTCTTATATGTTTGTAAGGAAAAACCAGAACCACAAAATAATAGCATAACAAAGTTGAAACGGACCTTGGAGGCTTGCTCATCCAAACCTCTGCTCAAGCAAAAACCTCTAACAGTTCAAACAAATGGTTGTCCAATCTCTTCTTAAAAGCCTCCAACTTCTGGAGGCAAGGTATTCCACTGATTAATTGCTCTAACTGTCAGGAAATGTCTTCTTTGTTCTAGGTTGCTTCTCTCTTTGATTAGTTTCCATTCATTGCTTCTTCTCCTGCCTTCAGGTGCTTTGGAGAATAGATTACCCCCTCTCTTCTTTGTGGCAGCCCCTTAGACATTGGAACACTGCTATCATGTTGCCCCTAGTCTTTATTTTCATTAAACTAATCAACCAGTCACTCTAAAGCAGTGGTGGGATTCAGCCAGTTTTCACCAGTTAGGGAGAACTGGTTGTTAACTTTCTGAGAAGATTGGTGAACTGGTTGATGGAAGAAATCATTAGGGCAGAGAACCGGTCATTAAGTTATTTGAATCCCACCACTGTTCTAAAGGACAATATTCTCTGGTGCCACAGAATTCTCCCAACTACTTATCAATCGGCAAACCATTATGAACTTTTCAGAGTGGATGACATCTACCATCAACAAAATGGTCAGGAAAAGGCACTTTTGGGTTTACTGACACTGTTGAAAACTGAAGGATTACTTGATGTCTGTGCTGAGTTTTCTAGATGTTTGGTGTTTGTAAAGGACAAGATTCCCCTCACTGAGAAGGCTAACAGGACCTTTAAAGCAGTATAAACCAACATAGTCATCTTATCTCAGTTTTAGAAGCAAGAGAACACTGTTTCCATGACCCTGTTCTGAGGAGATGATTCATTCAAGGATTTGTTGAATGAAGGCAAAAACTTCATACTATACTATCTATGCTTTTGTTCATAAAAAAGATGAAGACATGGTGAGAATAGAAGGATGGCTGTAGAACATGTGTTCAAGAACTTACATTGTTGAACTACTGATTATTCCAATGAAATAATAATTGGGTTTTTGATTTGCACTGGGTATTGATAAATCTCTCTAGCTTTCAAATTGATGTCATTATGCCTTATAGGACAATTCAATGGTGGAACATTTGAGACATCTTATTCAAGTAGTAATCTGCTCATTTTGGTTGCTTTAAACAAAAGGCCTTAGACATTTATTTGATCATGTAACTCTGAAACAGACTAAGTCTTCTTGTAATAAATTATTTGGAGTTCTACTTTCCCTGAAGAACTCAGAGGCCATAATCTTGCGATTTATTCAAGGTTTTCTTGTATTGATTCTTCTATCTACTCAAACAGGCTAAAATAATATATTTTGCTTTGATGGGCAAAATGGGATTGATAAGTGAAGCAAAGATTTGGATTGAATGAACAAAATACCACATTGAAGCTTTTAAATCAGTGAGAAGGATCTTGATCTGAGGGTAAAATTCAGAAGTCAGCTATAATATAAAATAGGCAATGGTAGATAAGAATCTAGATTCAGACATTGTGGGTGAAGCTGCATGCAAGAACTGCGGATAATGGTTGTAGATGAGAGTGTAAACATAGATGATTCAGATTATAGACATATAGTCCTAGATATAAATTGTGGTGGAATGTAGTCTGGAGTTCTAGGAGGGAGAGGCTGCTTCCCAGGGGACAAGGAGACAGTGAAGCTTGAAACATCTGGTAGACAGGAAAAAAAACAGATGCCCCTTCCCTAGCAGTTTACAGAATCTATTGATATTTATGCAGATGATCATTTTAGTCTGGCAAGATTCTGTCTGTAGGTGAACAACAATAAAGGAACTACTCAGAAGTAACTCCATGTGTCATTCTCAGTTTCTGGGGCCTGACAGACATAGACATAAATAGATAAATGAAAATTTTCAAATAGGTCTTTACATTTGGACTCCTAAATATGCACACTTATTCTAACCAAGACCTCATTTCACACCATTTGATGTTGATTTATGCTGATTTTATTTTTAATTTTGAGATTAAAGATTTTAATTTTGAGAAAAATCAGTGAGGAAAAATGGGGAAATCACCTCTAGGGATAACATTCACAGATGGTTAGAAGATCAGAAGTTTGAGTTAATTATGTCACAAAGATCTAGACCCCATAATGTATCAATTGCTAAGTTCTGTGCCTAGAATTTTACCCCCTTATCAGCACTTGGTGCTCAGTTCCTCCGATTCTAGGTTTATATTGCATTTTTACCTTTCCGTCATTACCACTTGTTTTATATTGTCAGCTGCCAAGATTTGCATTGGAGTCAGGCAGCCCTTAAATCTAATCAAATAAGTAAACAAGGTTTCAAAGTAAACGGGGATTATACACTAAAGTGATGCAGTTGATGGGATTGCTTGAAACAAATAATCCCTCCACCCAAAGAATCATTGAAAGAGTGGCTTAGTTTCATTCAGAGATATCTAGAAATAAGGCCCATTAGGTTTAAAAGGACTTTATCCCAGGTGGATGAATACAGAACTGTAGCCAGACATTTCCAGCTAATGGAAAATACAAGAAAATAGACAAAAGGCTCTTCATTAATCAGTGTTAGCCATGCTATGCTTTTCAACAATCTTTACTCTGATCCTCTTGCCACTGAAAGAAGGCAGACAATGTTGGTTTTTTTAAAAAAAAAACACATTTTGCCTTCTCAATTATTTTAACCACATGCATTGTTCTTTTGCTTTATATATCTGAGGGAGATAATTTCCTCTTCCTCTTAATGTTAATTAAACTGATCAATAGCAAAGGAACAGTGTTCTACTTTAATTTCCCTGTCTAATTATTTGTATAAATAGCAAAACATTATTCTCCAGGAGCCGCGATTATGTATATTACCACAAATGACTACAACCGTTATCTTTTGAACTATGTGACACTTCATTTTTGTAGCTAGGGTGACTCCAGCTTCTCTATTCAGCGAGGAATAATTGTTAACTGTCAAGAACACAATGTATTTCTAATCATATTCTATCAATGACACGGGTTTTAGATTGTTAAATCATTTAGCTGGAAAGAAAAAATATATGGAGGCCAGAATGGAATATAAAAAGCACATTCTTTCGGTTGGCTTGCATTATTCATAAGTGCAGTAACTTGTCAGCACTTAGAACGTAATCAAACTATAAATGATGTCAGAATAGTTTTTGTCCTGACTGCTTGCAAGCTGTTTCAGTGATGCTGGATAATATATTACTGCTTGCATATGTGTTTATATTTAAAGTGCACCACATTGAGAGATGGGGGAACTGAATAATTTTCCTTTTTAAAAAAATCTTCCTGTCAAAAGTTGCTGTTGGGATGAGAACAAACATTCAAGGCTTTGGCTGATCAAGAAGTCATTATTCACTATTTTTCTATATGCATGTAAGGATAACATATTTTGCTATTTACCATCTGCCTATTCCCCCATGCTCTTCTGTTCCATGTTGCTGCTTAGTATCATTTTCCAAGCACATGTTTTACATGAGCAAATGACAATTTATTTCAAGACATTTAAATAACAATATGAATAAATACATAAGTGTGTGACAGATTCTTACTTTTCACCCCCAAGAAAGAGGGGGAGAAATGGAAGGATTATAAAACCTGTCATTTGGGGCAGAGCAGTTCTGAATCTCTGTAATGGGGAAGCAATGCTAAACGTGGCAGAAACTGGGGAGGAAGATAAAATAACTTAGGAATTTATTCTCCGTACTATAGAAAAGAAAGCCAGAATGAATCAGACGGAATATGTAGAATATTCATGTTCTATGAATATGGAATAATTGCCCATACCAGTAGAATTATGTAATAAATTTTGGAAGTCAAATACGTTGAATGATCTCAGTGTCTGTCAGTTTTCTTCAAACTGTTTCACTTGGAGATGCAAAAAGTCATTTTTCTTTTGCTTTCAAAATGGGAAGGAATTATAAGACAGGGATAACAGTTTCTCTGTTAATTTTATTTTTAGTTAAACACAGGAATATATGAGTATGAGTATGTATGTATGTATGTATGTATGTATGTATGTATGTATGGCCTTACTAAGACATGGTTTGTAAGGAATAGTCTTTCAAATACCTATGAGTTTCAGAGATAATAAACACATACTGTATATTTTGGTTTCAGTGATAATAACCACACATATAGAAGGCAAGGGGTGGTATGATAGCATTATTGCAATATTTGAATGCTACAAAGAAGAGGTCAACCTATTTTCCAAAGCACCAGAAGGCATAAAAAGAAACAATGGATGGAAATTAATCAAGGACAGAAGCAACCTAGAACTAAAGAGAAATTTCCTAACATGGAGAATAATTAACTAGTGGAATGGTTTGCCTTCAGATATTGTGGCTGTTCCAACATTGGAGGCTTTTAAGAAGAGACCGGATAGCCACTTGTCTGGAATGGTATAGGGTCTCCTGCTTGAAGCAGGGGATTGGATTAGATGACCTCCAGGGTCTCTCCAAGCCTGTTAATCTGTTATTTTGTTTTATATGTGACCTGGAGTATGTTCTAAAGAGGCAGACAAATTGAAAATACTATTACTAGCTCATTATGACAAGAAAGGGAGTAACTTAAGTGTAAGCCTAAGCTTAAAATGTTACAGTGTAATATTCTTTGTGGACTTGAATTGGAAAAATGGACATATAAAGTCTGTTATTTTCCCTCAGATGTTTATAAAGAAAATGCAAAGTGTTTGGAAGCGATCAATGTCTGTAAAAACCAAAGGGTCAGGATTTGTACATATTTGAAAAAAAAAAAAGGAGCCAGATGATAAATCTCAAAATTCAGAGTTTGAAAAGATATTCTGAGCATTTTCCTTGTCTCACTTTGTTTTAAATTGTAAAAAAATACAGTGACCTACACAGAGGGAAGATAGATAAGTAGGATATCTATTTGTGACGGTGTATTCTCTTGAACTCATTTTTTTTCTTCTTTTAACAGTCTAGAAAGAAAGAAATGTATGATTCAGTATTATGGTTAGTTACAAATGAAACTTCACAACAGCTGAAATGTCTATGGCAGAGGTGGCATTCAGCCAGTTCTGAAAGGTTCTGGAGAACCGGAAGCGGAAATTTTGAGTAGTTTGGAGAACCAGTAAATGCCACCTCTCTTTGGCCCCACCCTCATTTATCCATTGCCTCATGAGTCCCACCTGATTGGCAGGGTCTTCTTTTGTTGCCCTGCATAGGAGAACGGACCAGGAAAGCAGGTTAGTGGGGTGGGTAGGGAATGGGGATTTTATAGTATCCTTCCCCTGGAGTGGGGTGGAAATGGAGATTTTGCAGTATCCTGTCATGCCACACCCACCAAGCCACACCATGACCACTAAGCCACACCCACAGAACTGGTAGTAAAAAAAAAAAATTTGAATACCACCATGGAGTCTATGGAGTTTCTTAGTCATCCAGGTCACAGTTGTCCCAAAGGTCCTTTTTCCAAGACACCAACAAGACATCTTTGCCTTTTGAAAAAAGAACCTTTAGGAAGCTGAAATGCAGGGGGAAAAAATGCAGAAATGAGGTAGAGGAAGAAGATTATAGCTAATTGCAAAATTAGAGGCATAAGGCAGGACAGAGATGGCCTTCACTGTGCAACAAACCAATGTCCACTGAGAAACTGTACAAACATTAGATACTCTGATGCATATAGGTACAATATCTGTAGCCCTGATAACATAGGTGCAGTTTTGTAGTTGACTTGAGTGGTTGGTTGACCTAAAAAGCAGATATGAATTTTCTTTTTTTCTCTTCCCTTTAATAAACTTTAGCATCCCATATCGGCAAAAGTTATAAAACACTAACACCATCTCTGCTCACAGACTAAAGTGAGACTTTCAAGAAGAGATTGGACTGCCATTTGTCAGAAATGGGGTTGGGTCTCCTGCTTGGGCAGGGGGTTGGACTAGATGACCTACAGGGTCCCTTCCAACTCTGATTATCTTTTAAACATTCATATCTATCTTTCCTGGTGTTTGGGAAGGGCTGGATAGGTGAACAAAAATGCCAAATCCAGTCTGAACATTTGGCTGACCATGCGGTGAACTATAATATATCATTTATTATTGCTAAAATATCCAAAGTGAGTCACTGAAAATTGCAAAGGACAAACATCAATGGGGTTTAATTCTTTATAAGTTTGACCATTCTCTCTGTCTCTCTTTCCTATCTATTTATTTATCACATTTGTTATCATGTTGGACTTCTCTCAGCTGGTAATGTAAATGCTTCAAGAAATTATTTCCCAGTATAAAAAGGCTTAGATAAGCTGATTTACTGTAGCAAAACCATGAAGCCATTATCGAAGGATTACAGTGACTGCTGTGCTATTTACACTATAATCAATATTCAAATTTCTTCAACCCCCTTCTCTCATAACGTTACATAAAGGTCTGGAAACACTTGTCTTAGGGAAAAGCAATGTATTGCTCCTCATTTTGGAGGTAGCCAAATATAATATCAGGTTGTCTCCAAGTAAGAACCATCTTTCACATGTTCTGTGAAAGTTTAACACTATGGTTTAAGGTTCTGGTAAGATATATGGAGGAGCACTGAATATGTGGGGATGTGCCTGCGTTCTTGGAGTTGTTGGGCTAGGCCAAACAAAGCCCAATAGTAAGGTACAATGGTTAGAATGCAGTATTGCAGGCTGACTCTGTCCACTGATAGAAGTTTGATCCTGACCGGCTCAGTGTTGCAGCCTTCCATCCTTCTGAGATCAGTAAAATGAAGACCCAGATTGTTGGGGGCCATATGCTGACTCTGTAAACCACTTAGAGAACATTGTAACACATTGTGGAGTGGGTATACAAGTGCTTTTGCTATTGCATGGCTTTCTGTCCCATTCTGCCACTTGAAATGGAAATGTCATATGAGAAACATCTACTATTTTGAAATTTCTTATATGTCTTCTGCATATCTTCTACATTTTCCACATTGTACCCTTGGTAGAACTTTCAGGCATTATGTGAAATTTAAAGTGGCTGATACAAGCTTTGATACTTACTCCCTTTGCTTTCGTTTGACTCAGTCATTCTATTTCTTTTTTTTAACCTCAGATCTTGGTATTTTGCTATCTTTTCCAGTTCTATCTCTTCTATTCTGCTGTCTGCAGGTACTGTCATGTCCACTGTTCAGACTTTTTTTGTCTTTTTTATCAAATATGGTTAAGTCTGGAGTGTTATGTGGCAACTGCCTGTCATGTTATTATCTTCATTACTATTACTACTGCTGGTACTGCTATTCATGATAACCTGTCAATGATTCACTTCTTTTCAGCAAGAAACAGTTTGCTGGCTATGTGCTATTTCTGGAACCAAATTTGTATTGGATGGAATTAAATCATATAACTGCGAATGTTTTTGACTTGTTTTGTTTAAAAGGAATAACAGTTATACATAATTCATTGAGCTGTGTGTTCCTTTATCTTTTGTAGGTGAGCATATAATTAGATTTGCCTGGAGTTTTGTGCGCATATGGTTCACATAACTCATAATAACAATACGCAATAGAGTTTTAATAATGGTATTGTTGTTGTTAAGCGAGCTGAAATCTATTCTCTATCTGTTTTCTCCATTGGGGAATTATAATTTCAAGATATGGCATTTACTGACAGAACCCAAGGAAGAAAAAAAGAAGAAAAGTTAAAGAAAAAATGTGTAAAGACTGACTAACACAAGAGTTAAAATATCACATCAAAACACATTGTAAGTTAAATAAAGAAGATAGAACAATCCTCTTCAGTTTGACAAACTCTGGTTGTGTGTTCGGGTGTGGGTCTATTTTAAACCAGTTAGGCCTATTTGGACTTTTTTAATGAGATTTGATGATTATGAACGTTAAAAAAAATAGTGTCTAAAATCCCCAGAAAGCACTAGATAAAGTAAATACAGAGTTCAGTGGTGTCTATTTCATTTTGCCTTTTCTTCTCTTAGATTTTTAGAAAAGGGTTGTTTCTGTTTAGCTGCTTCCTCTAACCACACATGTAAAGTCTTTGCTTCTTCATCATCATCCTCTTTTAATGACCCATAATCCCTTGTGGGATGGAGTCTGGGCAACTGAATAGATCTGAATGTTTACTGGCCAGATGCCCTTCCTATCACCAATGTGGAGTTATATTCAGCAGATATATTCTCATCATGCCCAGAGAGAGAAATATCTGTTGTGGTTCACCAGCAGCAGGTGCGGATGGCTGAGGTCTTGGAGAGTGAGAACTAAGATTTGGGGTCTGCGTGTAATTCAGGGATGGGGCCAGGACCATCAGGGAGCAGAATGCTACCTTTGGAGAGTGTGGAGGCTGGCAGCAGCGATGAAGAGGTCCCTGAGGAGCCTGTGCCCAGTGCGCATGTGTGCAGGGCTGCTCACAGGAAAGAGCAGCTGCAGCAGCATGGGCGACTTGGGAGTAAGGCTGCAAGGTAATGGCCCCTCCCTTAAGAGATAAAAGCCAGCTGAGAAATAGGAGTTCTTTGCAGGAAGCAAAGAAGTTTTTGCATTCAAGCCTTGTGGATGTTCGGAATATCTTGGTTGATGTTTGGGAGACTATTTGTGTTTGAAATATTTCTTAGTAACTTTATCTAGTGTTCTTGGTAGCCTGGCACAACCTTGGCAAGGCTCGTTCTTATCAGACACAATTAATTTGAAACAGCCTTTTAACCGTGAAGGAACGGAGTTCATAAAGAATTATTAAAAAGGTTTTGCTGTTACCTCTGTTTCGTGTTTGTTTCCTTGGAAAAAGGTTTGGGTCAGAACAATGTCTGCCTTTACCTAAGATCAAACTCATAGCCTCCTGATTGTGAGGCAAGAGCTCTACCGCTATGCCACCACACCATGTAAAGTCTTTGCTTACTCTTTTAAAAAATGTTGCCCCATTTCCTTTCTATGACTCATCGTGGAAGCATTATAGGTAGTCCTTGACTTACAACAACAATTGAGCCCAACATTTCTGCTTCTAAGAGAGACATTTGTTAAGTAAGTTTTGCCCAATTTAATGACCTTTCTGCCCACGGTTTTTAAGTGAATCTCTGCAGTTAAGTTAAATAGCAGTTGTTACTAACAGTTGTTAAGTGAATCTGGCTTCCCCATTGACTTTGCTTGTCAGAAGGTTGCAGAAGCTGAACACATGTCCCTGGGATACTGCAAAGCAACCATCATAAATATGAGTCAGTTGCCAAGCATCTGGATTTTGATCATGTGACCACAATGCCACAATGGATGTATGTGTGAAAAACCATTTTTTCAATGCTCCGGTAACTTTGAATGGTCACTGCATGAACTGTTGTAAGTCAAAGACTGCCTGTGCTTTACAAAACGCTTATCGTGAAAACTGCCACTATAATATCCAGCCTGGCAAACAATAGAAGAAGGGAGCTATTAAAGACCAAAATTTGTCAGAGGCTGGACTTTTGTGCCAACAAGGTTTTTTTTTTCTATTGTTATTTTAAAATTTGTCCTTAACAATGTTTGTATTGAGTATAAAATAATGAGGCATTCTGAAAAAAAAAGAAAGAAAAGAAAACCTAAATTATATATTAGACAGAGGGTATTATTAGTAGCAATGTACAAAAATTTATTTATTGTTTTACATGACAACCTCCCTTTTCCAGCACTCCTTGCCCCTTGAGCTCAACATCTTTGTCTTACTTATACTTTCCAACTAGTAGAAATACAAATTATGAGTTGGCTATGAAAGACAATCTATTTCCATGATATTATATATGACTTTTTCTTTCTCTCTCTCAACTCCTACAGTATATTTTAAGAAATGCAAAGGCTGTTTCAGAGATTTACTTGAGGAAAGGGCTCCTCTTAGTAGAAAAAGGAGGTTTTAATGGAGGATTTGTGACTTGGAAACATGACAATTGAGAAGGACTTGGGTGAGGACATTGTCAACTAGATTATTATGAGCTGTATTAGAAACCTAGGTTCATAAGCCTGTATGGAATTGATGAGTTTGGATCGTTTTAAAAATTGTGTCCAGTTCCCTTGGGACCTGTGTAATTTTCTGGAGTCTGGAGTTCTTGGTCTTCTCTGAGCTTGGTTGTTTTCTTGGCAATGTTTCATTATATTAAGGTTAGAATAGAATAGAATAGAATAGAATAGAATAGAATAGAATAGAATAGAATAGAATAGAATAGAATAGAATAGAATTCTTTATTGACCAAGTGTGGTTGGACACACAAGGAATTTGCCTTTGGTGCATAAGCTCTCAGTGTACTTAAAGAAAAAATAAAATACATTCATCAAGAATCATAAGATATAAAACTTAGTGATAGTCATAGGTTACTAATAAGTAATCAAATCATATTAGGAAACAAACAAAACAATATAAATTGTAAAGATACAAGCAACACTTTTATAGTCATAAGTTGGAAGAGATAGGTAACAGGAAGGATGAAAAGAAGAATAGTAATACAGTCTTACTAAATATTTGGACAGTGTTATGGGAATTGCATTTGGGAAAAAACTGCCCTTGTGTCTAGTTGTTCTGGTGTGCAGTGCCCTATAGCATCATTTTGAGGGTAGAGGTTGAAACAATTTATGTCCAGGGTGTGAGGAGTCTGTAGATATTTTTAGGGCCCTCTTTTTGACTCATGCAGTATACAGGTCCTCAATGGAAGGCAGGTTTGTAGCAATTGTTTTTTCTGCAGTTTTAATTATCCGTTGAAGTCTGTGTCTGTCTTGTTGGGTTGCAGAGCCAAACCAGATGGTTATAGAGATGCAGATGACAGACTTAATAATTCCTCTGTAGAACTGAATCAGCAGTTCTTTTCCTGAGTTGGCACAGTGATAAGTGCACTGATGATGTCACCCAGTTGGTTAAGGAAACCTCCACAAGAAAACAACTAAGCTCAGAGAGCCCAAAGAACCTCACAGTTTGACTCTGAATTACATTTTTTCTCTTCTATTGGAATATCACCAGTGGAAAAGAGTATGGAGTTTATATAGTAGTTACATGAAGTTCCTGATGATGTTCTCTAGTTGGGTAACGAAATGTCTGCAAAAATAACAACAAAACAAAACAAAACAAAACAGTCTAGCCTGGAGAGCACCAAGGATCCTTCAGTTAACTCTGAGCAACAAACATTTTCTTCTATTTCTCTTCTCTATTAATTTCTGAACAAGTTGTACATGGTAATAATTACTAAATTATTCTGAACATGTTAAATTAACTTGTTATGGAGGAACCTAAACTTCAAAAAGTAAGGCGGTGCTTCTGTTGTAGATGTAAACAATAATATCTTAGAACAATTAATAGGACTAGATCGTACCTTCTTGCAGTTTGGAGAATTGGATATAAGCTTCAAAAAGTTCAGAGTGACAAAATCTTTAGTTAAAAGGTGTTTTTTACTTCTAATTCTGTAAGTGAATTTCAGAACTCCCACTTGTACTAGTGGATTTATTATGTTACTTACAAAATAATAAATGTATAATAATTATTTATCAATAGCTCTTAAAAGACATTCACTTGCATATTTAAAATAGAGGCATGAAATAAGGAACTGGAATATCCAATATGTGAATACAAAAAAGCATATTATTCTGGCATCTATCTCACTCTTCTATAGATTTAAAATTATATAGATGATAGATGATGATAGAGATAGATAGATAGATAGATAGATAGATAGATAGATAGATAGATAGATAGATAGATAGATAGACAGATAGATAGATAGATGAGAGAAAGAAAGATGATAGAAATAGAAATACAGATAGATAGAGATAGCTAAAGATATAGGTAAAAGTTTCCCTATTCAGTTGTGTTTGACTTTTAGGAGTGGTGCTCATCTACATTTCGTAGCTGAGGGAGCCAGCATTGTCCAAGCAGCATTTGTGGTCATTTGGCCAACATGACATCATGGCACAGCAGAGAATATGTGGTGAAACACAGGATGGAGAGAGAGGGGAAGGGGGAGGGGGTCGGGGAGGGGGAGGGGGAGAGGGAGAGAGAGAGAGAGAGAGAGTATGAGGGTCTTGACCCATGTTGCTCAAAAACAATATTAATTAATCAGAGGAGGATTTTTGGTTCAGAGTAGGCATCATAGCAGTGAAAAATCGAGAAAGAAACAAAGCAAAGAAACACCCAATGGAAGCCACATTTTAAGGTGAACAATAAACAAGGCAGAAAAACAACACTGACTGCAGACTAGCTGTGAAAGCTAGAGTCAGGATGGAAATATGTAACATTTTCTTACAGACAGTTTTCAAATTGAACTGGAGAAGCCCTTCTCTGCTAACAGACAAGAGAAGTGCTTAATTCATTTGGTTTCCTAGCAAGACTGAATCTTAATGTTAATAGTCTCTGAAAATATATTGTGGGAGCTTATTCCAAGATTTCTATATTTCCTTTTCTTCCAATCATGTTTTAAGACCGGCAGAACTTTTCAAATATTTTGAATGTACAGCGAGAAAGTGGTTGATATCTAATGTTTTTCCATCTCTTTAAGTCTACCTATGAGAAGGGGAAAAAAAGCTGCTTCTTGATTAACCATAAATCCAGCACTCAGCTTTCATCATTACCCTTGTACTGAATGGAAACATTTGACAAAAATGGCATTGGTACATCTCATTTCTTAAACTGCCAAGAAGGGAAGGGGAAAAAACGGGTAGAACTTGAAAAAAAAATAACCTTAGCAAAGCAAAATTAGGACAAATCATTTAGGGAAACCTCAATAAACTGACAGAAAAAAAATGGCAAGTTTTCTCGTTCTAAAATTATATAGAATTCTTCTCCAGGAAGATCATTAAGAAACAAAATAGGAGAAGATGACAACATTTAGGCTTAAGTCAATTTATCTGGCCTAACAACAAGCCAGTAAAGCAGATAATTGCATCTGATCTTTGTTTTTATTAGGTTGTACTTTGGAAGTAAAATACTATGATGTTAATACATTGTTTCAATGGTTTAGATATTCTTTTTTTTTAAAGGAACAGAACAGAACAATAGAGGTAGATGGGACCTTGGAGGTCTTCTAGTCCAGTCCCCTGGATAACAAAATAACAGAGTTGGAAAACACCTTGGAGGTCTTCTAGTCCAATCCCCTGCTCAAGCAGAAGACCCTATACCATTTCAGACAAATGGCTGTCCAGTCTCTTCTTAGAAGCCTCCAGTGTTGAAGCCCCCACAACTTCTGAAGTCAAGCCGTTCTACTAGTTGATTATTCTAGCTGTCAGAAAATTTCTCCTTAGATCTAGGTTGCTTCTCTCCTTGAGTAGTTTCCATCCATTGCTTCTTGTCCAGCCTAGCATTTTTATAAAACTGGAAAAAAAAATGATGCAACGAGAAGATATTAGTTGAAGGACTTCAAATGGATACCTGTGGATAAATTCAGATGAAAGAAGAGGACGAACTTCTTCTCCTATTTCCTGCAACTTGATAATTCATGGGATAAATGATTGCAGGATTCACCTAACATTTCTTAAGCAAAGAGCATACGAGAAGAGTGAAGTGGGATGTACAAAAAAAGGTACAATTTACTTCTTCAATTTTGGGAAGGATAACAGATAATCAGAGTTGGAAGGGATCTTGTAGGTCATCTAATCCAATTTCCTGCCCAAGCAGGAGACCCTACACCATTTCTGACAAATGGCAGTCCAATCTCTTCTTGAAAGTCTCAAGTGATGATGCTCCCAAAACATCCGTGGGCAAGCTGTTCTATTGATTGATTGTTCTCACTGTCAGAAAGTTTCTCCTTATTTCCAAGTTAAATCTTTCCTTGTTCAGTTTTCATCCCTTATTCCTTGTCTGGCCTTTGGGTGCTTTGGAAAACAGCTTGACCCCCTCCTCTCTGTGGCAGCCCCTCAAATATTGGAAGACTGCTATCATGTCTCCCCTGGTCCTTCTCTTCACTAGACAAGCCAGGCCCAGTTCCTATAACCATCCATCATATGTTTTAGTCTCCAGTCCCCCTAATCATCCTGGTTGCTCTTCTCTGTATTTTTTTCTAGAGCTTCAACATCTTTTTTATAATGTGATGACCAAAACTGGATGCAGTACTCTAGGTGTGGTCTTACTAAGACTTTATAGAGTGGTATTAGTACGTCACTTGATCTCGATTGTATCCCTCTGTTAAGGCAACTTAGGATTGCATTGGCTTTTTTGGCTGCTCCTTTAAGTGGCTTCTTCAAATGACATGATTAGGAGGAACAGAAGGAATTTAACAGTTGTGACTCATAAAGGAACAACAGCAGATGTTGCTTGTTAAAGAAGTAATGTGCAATGAAATATGCTTATTCAGCATTTATTCCAGCCTGGTAACCAATCATAACCCTTTTTAGGATTCTGTATATCCTCTCCCAATCCTCAGCATTGCAGCTGTTCAGGTTTGGGTTTATCTTGCTGGCACTTGAAAGCACTGATTCTTTGCAATTTTCTTCGAAAATGTTGAGATTGTTAAGTGTTTTGCTATGTCCTGCTTGGCACGAATAGGCCAATTTTGAATTTTTTTTTAAAGTTTCTCAAATAGTATAAGGACACAGCTCAAGGGAGACTATATATTATATGTGCAATTCTCTGTTAGAAGAACAGATGCCTCCTTTTGCTGCGGAGGTATGACAGTTCCATATCATACTATTTCGGGAAATATAACAATATATTCTTGGCCTTCAGGTTGAGGAAGGAGGGTTACATTAAACTCCCAATGAGGATACATCCTCCTTTCTAATGCCTGGTTATATACACCCCTTCATAAGGACTTAAGTAGTGCCCTGCTGGATCAGACTTCTGGTCTGCCTAGTTCAGGTGTTTGTTCTTACACACTGGTGGGATCAAATAATTTAACATCCAGTTCACCCAGGGTCAGGTTGGCTGTTGTGGGAAGTGCAATCCATCCCCATCCTCAAGCTCTGTTGCACATGTAAATGAGCCTCCAGTGATGGCCAACTTGAACTGGGTAAATCGGTTGTTAAATTTCCACCCTTTGCCAAATGGTGCCTTTTCGAGAGTGCTTGCCTGCACATTGATATCACGGCTGTTTCAGCCTTCTGAATGTGGCTCCTTTAAGAGGTGGGGTTTGGAAACTTGGAAGGAGGGGGGATGGTTACTATAGAGTCAAGGAGTTGATGCTCCTGAGAGCTCATGTGGGAAGGTGAAGAATTGGGTGGATTTAGAGGAAGGGATTCCCCCACTGCCCATGAAGCTGTGTGCAGAGGGTGTTGGTCAGTCTGCGAACAAATGTGAGAAGGACAAGGAATTAAGTTTGCAACATGATCAAGCTGAGCCCAATGTAGGGGAGACTGCGGGGTTAGTTTGCCCAGGCAAATTATTACTCTACCCCTGCTATCAAAGTGGATCCTGGGCGCTGTGCTGTGCTGCAATGGAGAAATGGACAATGGGGTGGGTTGCACAAGGGAAGGAAGAGGGAAAGTGACTTTCTCCTTTCCTCACACCAGCCACTCCATTGCCGCTCAGTGCCCAGGATCCACTTTGATAGGGGGGGAATCGGCAATTTAACAACCAGTTTGCTTGAACCATGGTGAACCGGCTGAATGCCACCACTGTTCTTATGATGGCCAACCAACTCCCCAGGAAGCCTTCTACTCTCCCAGAAGATGGTCTTCAGAGACAAACCCACTGCCCTTGTGGATAAAAGTCCTTGATTCATAGGATTTCTATGATTTGACCTGACTGGTTTTGGAGCCAGTTAAGCAGAGATAGCCAGCATGTTACCCACCACATGGCAGGGAATTCCAAAGTTTAATTGCAGATGGTGTAAAAGAATATTTATTTTTATCTATCCCGATTCTTCCAGGAGCCAATTTTATTGGATGAGCTATAGTTCTAGCATTTGAGGACCGGGGAAATAGCTCTTCTTGCCCACTTGATCCATATTCTGCACAATTGTGCATACTTCAATCATCATCCCATCAGGGTTAGGTTAAGGGAACAGCAACAATCCTAAATCTAGGATCTTCATGTTGCTCTCCTAAATTCACTTGATTTGCATTCTCCTGTTGCTCTTGTCCATTCATAAATAGGTCTTTGATGTGTTGCTGCAGAAAAATAATAATAGCAACAGCACTTGGATTTATGTACCTTTTCATAGTGCTTTACAGCCCTCTCTAAGCATTTTGCAGAGTCAGCCTATTGCCCTCAACAATCTGGGTCCCCATTTTACTGACCTCAGAAGGATGGAAGGCTGAGTTGACCTTGGGCCAGGATTGAACTGCTGGCAGTCAGCAGAGTTAGCCTGCAATGCTGCATTCTAACCACTGTACCATTACGGCTCTGAAAAATATCTTCCAATTTCAGAGTTTTCCTCGCTGCAAAATGTCCTCTTAGTTTAGGGTCAGAGGGCTAAGTACATATTGGTTTAAATCTAACCTATTTAGCACACTGATCCCTTTCTTATTCCTCTTAACTGTTTTTCTACCCTACTATTTCCTCCACTAGCCACTAGACAAAGAGCAAAAAAGCCTTCACTGACAACAATAGAGGCTTTTTATCTCTTTAATTGAAATGAAGGGAAAGCAAGATTTTCTGGGGAAGGATTTAAAGTAGGAAGGTTTAATTGGCCCATCCCTACTTATTTATTTATTATTAGAATCTGGGTCAGATTCACAAAGCACAATTGCCGTAGAATAAAACTGAGAAAGAAGAGAGGCTGCATACCACATAATTAACACACTGCACCATTTGACCCTTAGTGAATCAGGTAAGTATGCAATATTCAGTCAGAAAAAGAAAAAAATAAGGCTCAGTGCTTAATGTGAATAGGCTATCACTTTAGAGGGTCCTGGTTTCCACTTTCTTTGGTGTGTGTGTGTGTGTGTGCATTTGTGTGTTTCTTTCAAATGCCAGTTTATATGAAAGTGAAATAAGGAAATATTGGTTCAATAAACGTTGACATTTATTCACCCACCTTCCTTGCTAGAAAAAAGAAAACAATTGATAAAGAAAATTTTGCAATTGTCATTTCACAGACTAGCTAAACTAGCGCTGCTGCCAGCAAGGAGTATTCAGATTATGACCTAAAGCTAATCCATACCATGAACGACATATATATATCTATGCAGGATGCACTGAAATATAAAAGTCAGGGACTGGCAATATGAATGCCCAAATGCCAGGTCACCTGTGAACCCAGATTTTGCAAATGTAATAAAAATATCACACCCTCAGTATTGAGGAAATGATTGACATTTTTGGAAGACTGCCAAGTCTTGCAAGACTCTAGACTGACCTCTATAGTTTTGAGGAGGCATTTTTCCTATCCTTAGGAAAATAATAATGATAAGAAAGTATGTTGTTTTCAATTCTTCAGCTCCCCTGAGCATTTCTTTTAGGATTCAAGAAGGAGGAGGATTAAAAGATAAAAGGATATTTTTCCTTCTTGGCTGTCTGCTTTCTCCTCAGTTGTCCCTGGCCAATCTCCACTTTCCCTGCTTCACTCTTCCTTCGATGCATCTTCCTTAGTCAGTGTTTGCTAGAGAACACAACTGCTGTCCCTAACAACACATTGGCTCACTGCTACCCTGGATCAAGCCTGATTCTTACCAAGGTGAAGACTGTCTATCTTTATTGCTATTGGAAGTAGAAATGGTACTGAGATAAGGGAAGATGCAGCAAACAGGACCTGAGAAGAGAAGGTGAAATATTTGATGGGCTTGGGGAGAAAGAAGCCAGTAGGAAAAGATCAGAGTTGGAGGACCAGATAGACTCACTGGCAATCAAAGCAAAAATGCCAGGAATCTGGTAGGATAGTGTGGTAGTTGAACTTCTGAAATTCATTATCTTCCTACAGATGACATAGAAGATTTGCTTGATCCATTTATACTCATTTCCTGCCAAGTCATGTTACAAGCTACAACTGGTCCTGAGATGGAGGCCCCATTCTGAAGACATGTCCTCAATAAATGGCAAGCATTCCATCTCAGACCTGGAAGAAGGAAGAACATGCATTATTCCCTCGGTTATCCAGCACCAAAAGATATCAGGAGAAAATTCTGAATTCACATATGATTTCATACTTTATGAAATGTTAGAAATGCATCAAAATTAGCAATTGATGGTGGGCATCTCATTATGGACCTAATAAAACAACAGGAAGGAGATCGAACTAAACAAAACTTCAACTAGATTTTTCACTTTGGTGTTTGATTGAACCATGTCCACTGAAGTACCCATAGGGAAAAAAAAAATATGCTTTCTATATCTAGTAAGTGTAATGAGTGGTGCAGTGGCCTAGTGGTAGAGCTGTTACCTTACAATCAGGAAGCTGCGAGTTCAATCCTAGGTAGAGGCAGATATTTTTTTTCTCTGGGACGATGAGAATATAGCTGCTGAATATAACTCCACATTGGTGACAGGAAGGGCATCTGGCCAGTAAACACTCAGCTCCATTCATTTGCCCATACTGCAGCCCACAAGGGGTTATGGCATCATTAAAAGGAGATCATGATCTAGGAAGTGGAAGAGTGTTGCTACACTGCTCAATTGAGAAAGATTTATTTTTTTGTGAAGTCCTTGGTGCTCTCTGAGTTTTCTTGATTTTTGCCGACTTCCCATGACCCAACAAGGGAACATCTTCAGCAACAGAAGAGAATAGGTTTTGCTTTCAATTTACATATGGTAGCTTACCTTGTCAGAATTAGTAGGGCTGTTTTCTCCTTGGAAGTTCCTTGATTAAGCTTTTTCTTCTTCTTCTCCTTAGAACTGTGTTCGGCAGCAAAAAGACAAGGTGGCCTTTCATCTGTGCTTTGATTAAAAACTAATTAGAATCTAATTCAAGGACTGAGGTCAAGCGTACCGACTTGTCTTGTGTTATCTGTATGAATAATTAGTCAAATTGTAGAAACTAGGTTCCCAAGACTTTTCTTAAATGAGTTGTCCTCATCTGGGTTATCAAGAAACCTGTTCCCTCCACCTCTTTTGTCCTGCAGAGCTCTGTAATTCACACCTTATGTCTAGGTTTTTTTTTTTTACTCATACACAGCTACATGTATAAATGCGATGGATCTCCACTGGCTGTAGATAGATAGCTCTTCCCTAAAGCCATCTGTCATTGTAGGTGATGAGATTATAATTCATATTTGTGGCTGATGTGAAAAGATGACTGTCTGCAAAGACAGATAAAGGACTCATCAGACTCATTGGAAGAAAATGAAGATTGTGAGAGAAAGTCATGAATTTATTATCAGGGAAATGGTAACTGTCACATGAAAGTCAAGGAAGAAGCTAACATAAATTTGGAAAAGAGAAGAAAGAGCCTAAAATATTTAGTATGCCATATTGCCATGGAAATATGGATCTTTCTGACTTAAAATGAAATTCAAATTTAGTCCTTTTTGAGGAGGTTCATTGAAATCAGTAGGATTAGAATAGAATAATAGAGTTGGAAGGGACCTTGGAGGTCTTCTAGTCCAACCCCCTGCTTAGGAAGGAAACCCTACAGCATTTCAGACAAATGGTTATCCAATCTCTTCTTAAAATTTCCAGTGTTGGAGCATTTACAACTTCTAGGGGCAAGTTGTTCCCCTGATTAATTGTTCTAACTGTCAGGAAATTTCTCCTTAGTTCTACGTTGCTTCTCGCCTTGATTCGTTTCCATCTGTTGCTTCTTGTTCTGCCTTCAGGTGCTCTGGAGAATAGCTTGACTCCTATGGGTGGGATTCTACCGGTTCTCACCTATTCGCTAGAACCTGTTGTTAAGTTTCTAAGCAGTTCAGAGAACTGGTTATTGGAAGAAATTCTCCTTTTGTCTTTTTCCACTTTACAGGGCTAATCCTGTAAGGAAGGCAGGAAACATTCTGGGGTAGTTTCTAGCCTAATCTTTATTGCCCTGCTTACAGAAACTGCCTCTCACTTAACCTTTTATTACATTCTTGGCAGTATGCCTAGACTTCCTGTCACCTGAGCTTCTCCTGAGTTTTTTTTTTTTCTTTGCTGGTACTTTGCTGGTGCTTTACTTTCTTAAAGGGGAAAGGTTGTTTTAACACTGCTGTTGGGAGGAAATACTTCCCTGTTGGAGTTCTTCCAGCCAGGACACAACAATCAAATGATTTAAGAATGGAGGTCTCTGTCTCTGCAACACAGCTTCTACTCAACCTAAAGTCCAACAGATATTAGACTATAACTCCCAACATCCTGAGCCAGCCTTTCACCACTGTCTTTCCACTGAACAGAATATTGCACAATAAACATTCCAGATCTACATCTTTCCTTATCTGCATTATCCAGGTGTGCTGTGAAATCTGCTCACATCTGTGCACACCACCAGGATAATACTTTCAAATATTATATCTAGAAATCATGAAACAAGTGAAGCCCCATCTTAGTGCATAAGTCTTCGAGCTAACTTCCACATATATTCATATTTTTCATAATCCACCTTGATCATGGATAAAATTCTCAGTCCCATTTATTGGCCCAGTTCCTCCAACTACTAGCTCTAGAACAGCAGCTTTTAAAATTCTAAGAGTTCTAGAATTCCTACTCACAATCACTCATGCTCTAGTCACTTCCCTTCTTGACTAGTGCAACGTGCTCTCCATGGGGCTGCCCTTGAAGAGCATCCGAAAGCTCCAGTTGGTGCAAAATCCAGTGACCCGCACGATTTGTGCACCTCAGTGAGCACATGCATCACCTCTTCTGTGGGAGCTGTATTGGTGGCTGATTTGCTTCTGGGTGCAATTCAAGGTGCTAGTTGTCACCTTTAAAGCTCTTTATGGCTTGGGACCAGGTTATCTGAAGGACCATCTCTTTCCAGTCACATCTACCCAACCTACCATACCAGGGAGTCAAAGAATGTTTCGGGTCCCATCCTGTAGGGAGAGATACCTGGTGGGACCCAGAAGAAGGGCTTTCTCTCTGGTGGCTCCCTCTTTCTGGAACATCACTCCTCCAGAGATTAGAATGGACCCCACTCTAACATTCTTCCAGAAGATGCTTCTGCTAGCAGGTCTGGGGAATGCAAAGCGGGATGAAGCCCATTAATTGTCTCATGTGATGTGTTGTCGCTGGGGTAGGTGGTTATTTTATTATATTATATTATTAATTTATTATATGATTCTCTCTTTTATTTGTTTTATTGTTTTTTTATGTGAGGTTTTTATATTTTTGTAAACCGCCTTGGGTCACCATGTGTGAATAGGCAGCCATATAAATTTCCTAAAGAAATAAACAAAATTCTGAACATCCTAAATTCTGTTCTTTTACTTCCTTTTTTTTTAAAAAAAAAATCTCAATACTGAATTTCTCTGGCAGATGAAAGGTTAGATACGGCATTAGTTCCTTATTATTCATTTTAATTTGTCCTTTTCAGTTCGGATATTCTGTTCATATTTTCAAATGTTGTTAATGGCTTTGAGTGCTCTGCTGGAGCTGAAAGGAAGGCACAAATTGAATTAAAAAAAGAATAAAATAAATGATGCATCCTAGACAACATGCTGTGCTTCTCAGGAATGGAGCTGTGGCAGTCACCCAATGGTCATAAGGCCTAACCTAAGGAACACTATTAGCTTGTTTCCCTTCAAACTTTATTCAAAGGGACTCTCCAGTCACCCTCTTTGAAAAGGGCTCACTATTGTTCTCTCACTCAGGAAAGTAAAGAAGTCAGTGATACCACTGTTTATTCATGTCAGAAGCATCACAATTAAAATATGGTATACTATATGATGTACTATTCAAAATGTAAAATGCAAAGTTACAATATGTACAATTTAAACAGATTCTCACCCAGAAATTAGCAACATTAATTGCATTATGTCCCACTACTATGATGTCCTCAAGTATATACCGATCGGGACACAAAGGGCAGGTCTACATATGTATGGTTGTTTGCAGATCACCACAATTGCAAAGACCGGAAGCCATCAGATAGACGCATTTGTTAAGAGTGTCTCTGGATCTTGTTGTACCCATGTGCAGTCTATTCAATGATTTCCATGCTTCTCAGCCTTTTTATCAGGTGCCAGCTCTTTTAGTTTGGTTTAGTTTAGTTTAGTTTAGTTTAGTTTAGTTTAGTTTAGCTTAGCTTAGCTTAGCTTAGCTTAGCTTAGCTTAGCTTAGCTTAGCTTAGCTTAGCTTAGTTTAGCTTAGTTTAGTTTAGCTTAGTTTAGCTTAGTTTAGTTTAATTTAGTTTATTGTCATTGCACCTCATACAACAAAATCAAACACCATCTTCAGTGCACATCATGACCATGACCATGAAAATAAACACAAACACATATCCTTCACCCTCCACACATTGAACCAAAAAATCCTGACATCGCACCAACACTGCACTATACAGCTCTTCCATTGGTTCCATCCAGTGTTGGTTCTTTGTAGCTTTCCATAGGTCAAGTCTGCTTTCAAAGTCTTCCATCCACTGAAGGAAACTTTTCCTGGATTTTAGACTCTGCTGAGCTGGTTGTAGGCCACAGAGAAAGTGTTTTCTAGGGATACCATTAATTAAAGATATCTGGCCATACAAAACAGAGAGTGAATCAGTAAGGTGTTTACATGACATCATCTCCTTTTCTAATTCACATCAAGTTAGCCGTGAGTGTCTATGGAGATTCTCGGGCATCCAGGCCATGGCTGACAATGAAGAGAACAATAAATGAAGCAATGTTGTCATTCAATACATCACAGGAATATCAGAAAAGCTCAGGAGGATCTTCAGCCAACACAACATATGTGCACACGTCAAACCCAAGAATATGCTAAAATAGAAGCTTGTCCACTCCAAGGATAAAACACTGAGACACAAACTGAGCAATGTGGTATATGCAGTACAGTGAGCCATCTGCAGATCTGTAAATTGGGGAAACAAAACAACCACTTCAGAAACATATGGCACAACATAGGAAAACAAACCCAGCAGTCCATCTGCATTTAAAAGACAAAGGCCACTTTGGTTTTTGAAGACTACAAAATCTACATTTTGGACAAAGAGGATTACTGGTTTGAAAGAGGTGTCAAAGAGGCCATCTATGTCAAAACTGAACAGCCCTCTCTTAACACAGGGGAGGGATGCCACATCTACAACACAGTCCTTTCAGCAGTTCCAAGAAGGCTCCACATCCATTTGTACTACTCAGGTGACCCTGAGGACACAGATAAACCTCCAGATGGCCTCAAGAACTCTCTAAAAGAATGCACATGGCCAGCTGTCTTCAAGGAGCATAAATTCTTCCATTCCCCACCATCAGAGCTGAAGAATCTTCTTGAACAAGAAGCAAAATGTCTTCTAAGAAAATCCAGACAGTTTTTTTAAAAAGCACCTTTGGGACTCATTAGCTGTGAGTGTCTGTTGGGCTTGACAATAAGCAAGCTTCATGGCTACATGGAGATTTGAACACAGGTCTCTCAATTCTAATCCACTTTGAACAGTTGCATCCCAAATGGTGAATAAACCAAATGCCTTTTCCTTTCCACATTCTAACCCTAATGATCCTTATTTGTCAAACTATATGTGGGAAAAAATAATACATTTTCTTTAGATGAAAGGGAATCAAGTTAGAAAAAAATTACACATTTACTTTGTGCAAATTCTCTGTGGTTTATGTATAGTGTATGGGTAGTATCTGAAAGGCAGCATTATACAGTACATGAAATTGCAATGGCTGCTGAAAAGTTAATGATAATAATTGTAGGAATAAGGTAAATTGTGGCAAAACATTTCAGTTGCAGGAAACTCTGAACAGAAATTCAATTAATTGTCCCATTTTTGTATGTGTGTAAATGTGTTGGAAGGAGGGAGGATTGGCAGATACTTTATTCCTCAGTTTCAAAAGAGTTAAAAAATCAAGAAAGGCAAAAGAATAAGTGGTGCTGGTGTTTTGTTAAACATTAGCAGGAGAATGCTCAAGTCAAAGTACCAAAGCCTACAAAAGCACTTCATTATTCAAAAGATGCATTCATCCAACAATAGAGAAAAATAGATTTGCTGATTTATGATGCTTCAGAGAGGGAGATGGACAAAATAAGTGACTGAACAGCGACAAGCAAATAGGGAAAATAATGTTTTTGTAACTGCAATTTGCGAGATCAAGAAGTATTCAGTCAAAAATACAATCACATAAGAGATGGGGAGGGATGGAGGGAGAGAGGAAGGAAGGAAATGGATGGAGGAAGGAAGGGAAAAAAATGGACAGAGAGAAGGAGACAGGAAGGAAAGGCAGGCAGGCAGGCAGGCAGGCAGGCAGGCAGGAAGGAAGGAAGGAAGGAAGGAAGGAAGGAAGGAAGGAAGGAAGGAAGAAAGGAAGGAAGCAAAGAAAAATCTTTGCCAACCCCTCACTCCCATTGAAATAAAATCCAGTGTTATTGGGTCAGAAAACAAGAAACCTGTGTTATGGTTAAAAGTACAGTTTAGGAAATCAGATGATATATTTCAGTCCTAGATTTTTAGGTGGGTAAAAGCTCATGGGGAAATTGAACTTCCTTGCCTGTCGTATCTCCTTCTCTGAAAAGGCTGCATTCCTTCAATGTAACAATTCCAATCCCAAAGAGAACCGAAGTAGCTTTGTAGCTTCGCTCCTGGCCATTGACATCTAAAATATGTTTTATCCTCCATGAGATTTTGGTGGGCCTCACTCTAGCCTGGCACTGGAACCAGATGAAAATTGATCACAGCCCACAGAAACACTTAGCAAAGAGAGATATCATGTGGAGTCTTTCTCGGTTGCGGTTAATGCAGGCGAGAAAAGTGGTAAAGCATCTGGTCGCTGTCCATGGTCTTGGAATATATTTCATTTAGATGATGAATGGGCAGCTTCTCTGATGCTTCAGCCTGAGTAGGAAATTCATCTTCAGCCATTGTTGTTTACTCAACAGGCATCGGGTGAGAAGGTCAGAACAAAGTCATCGTCTTCCTCTCTTTCAGCAAGGAATTCTCTCAGTTCTTCTAGATTTTGGCTTTTCGTAACAGGCCAGAGAAGGTTCTCTCTTTTTTTTATTTCTCTTGAGAGGCATCCCAGGAAATGTTAACATTCCATTTAAGCACTGCAGGCTTTAATCAGTTTCCTTCTTAACTGGCGGAAACAATCTTTCAAAAGAGAGAGAAAAAGAAAGGAAGAAAGAAAGAAAAAAAAAGAAAGAAAGAAAGAAAGAAAGAAAGAAAGAAAGAAGGAAGGAAGGAAGGAAGGAAGGAAGGAAGGAAGGAAGGAAGGAAGGAAGGAAGGAAGGAAGGAAAGAAAGAAAGAAAGAAAGAAAGAAAGAAAGAAAGAAAAAGAAAGAAAGAAGGCAGGCAAGAAAGGAAGCCAGTTAGTCAGTCAATCAGGAAGGAAGCCAGTCAGTCAGTTGGTCAATCAGGAAGGAAGGAAGGAAGAAGGAAGGAAGGAAGGAAGGAAGGAAGGAAGGAAGGAAGGAAGGAAGGAAGGAAGGAAAGAAGGAAGGAAAGAAAGAAGGAAAGAAGGCAGGTAAGAAAGGAAGCCAGTCAGTCAGTCAGTCAGTCAGTCAATCAGGAAGGAAGGAAGGAAGGAAGGAAGGAAGGAAGGAAGGAAGGAAGGAAGGAAGGAAGGAAGGAAGGAAGGAAGGAAGGAAGGAAGGAAGGAGGTTCCTTATTTTGTTTATCTTTCATGCTCTGTTTTAAATTATTTTCATCCATTTTGGTCTATAAAAGAGTGCATTAAAAAGATGAATCTAGCAAAAAAAAAAACCATGTGCTTGTATGCTCCAAATACTGTTTTCTGTTCTCTTGTGTGCCTCAGTTTATAGATAGAGAAGCTTTTGATAAAGATGTTTTTTTTTAAACTATTGTAAAAGCCTTCAGGGTTTGAATTTCAAATCCTCCATTTCATTCTTCCCAATTCCATAAATATTCTATTACCATTGAGCAAGCTTTTATTATTGTCATTGTTATTATTCCAAAGAGTGGGATGTGAGACCTGTTCTCTTGGAAAATGTAACATCAACTCTCAGTGATATTCAGGAATAGTTACACCCAGATAAAAATGTAGTGTTTTTTTCCTTGTTTTTACATTACAGTCTCTCTTTTTCCTTTGTTATGAATGTATTTAATAAATGGTTTCTGTTACTATTGTTATAGAAGGTCATTGAACTTAACCAATACACATCTATTTATATTTTTTCAGGTGGCTGAATGAGCTTGATGTGTCAATCCTATTTGTAATAATATTTTATTTTTTCACTGAGTTTATGAGGTCCTTTTTTAAAATTCATGGCTACCCATCCTCTGTGAAGTAACCTTAAGAGATATATTAAGATGTTCTTTCTAGAGAGATGGAGATGAAATGGGGAAGGAGATGGACTTGGATGTTGAGATGGAGGTGGAGGTGAAGATGGAGATAGACATGGTGATGAAGGTGGAGGTGAAGATAGAGATGATAGAGAGCTCTACCATCTTTTGCCACATCTCATTATTTTTTGTCAGTTTCCAGGCCTTCAAAGTTCATTGCACCCTTGAATCATGAACTCGATTGATCTACAGTGTTGTTTCTAAATATTTACATTTTGGTTTCTGTAAATCTCAGATTCCTTCTCATCTCTTCATTCATGAATGAAACATTGGCAGCATTAAATTCTTACTAGTATATATGATGATGGGAAAGTGTAGACTAACAAAGAATAACATTAATACTTTTATTATGTGTATTGTTTCCTTAAATTTAAAAGAGAGTTTTTATGTTCTTATGTCAAACATACTGTTACACAATTTGATTGTTTTTGTTTCACTTGAATTCTATATGGAGGGAAATTTGGCCTTGTTTTCTTAAAACCAACTTGCAATTTTTAATATTGATATTGTATGTTTAATTTTCTTTCAGTTTTTTTCCTTTAAAACAGAATATACTATAATTTAATGCTTGATTGGTCTATGATTTTTAAGTCAAAATGTCATAATTACAAAACTGAAGGATTCAAGCTGTGTATCAACCCAGAACATCATTATTAATGTCAGCTGGCTTAAAAATGTGAAGTTAGAAAAATGCATAGCCCTTTGCCTTTAAAACATATATAAAGTTGCATGCCTGAAAATCATAGTAAACAAATGTTCAGCTGTTTACTAAGTGCTTTCCTTTGGATGTCTTATTGAGAAAGGAATATATATATATATGACATTTGTGGTCTTACTTCCCACTAATAACTAGCGAGTTTCATTTATTGGATTATAAATTATTATCCTGCAATATCTCACAAACAAGGCAATTAGAATTTTGAGGAAATTAAAATTCATGCAAATGTCTCATTCTGTCCCCTCCCCTAACCTTCCATTCAGGCTAGCTGTAAATTTGGGCTACTCTTAGATTAAATGCATGAAGCCATTAATTCAGTCCCTTCATATAAAGTCAAGGAAGATTAAAAAAAAAAAAGGCACCAAGCGGTTTGCTTAAATCAATATTTTAGAGTCAGAACAGAACATGAAATTCATGCATTTCCCTTACTATAAATCCACTGGTGAGATTGATTCTCATATATGCAAATGTGAGAAAGCAAGAGAAGGATGGAAAACCTTCAGCTGGATCTTAATGTCTGAAACATGTTTGCTAAGCCCAGCTAATTGGTGCTGCTTTGGGTTTTGAAAGAATCCCATGGAGGTTAAACCTCCCTTAAACCTCTTCATTTACAAATTCTATGCAGCTTTCAAAGCATGCCTATCACACATCAGTGGCCCATGATGTCTAGTTTTGCGCTGGTTAAATTAATTCTTGGCATTCTTGTGGAACCTTGACTACCAGGCAAAACACATTTGAAATTGCTTTCCTTCAGCCCTTTTCTGAATTGGCCACACTCGGAAAATATGAATAAGCAGCAGCTATAGCTTCAAGCACTCTGTGGTAATATAGAGGAATATATTCCAAATCATATGTCATAAATTCCATATCAGGTGTTATAATTTGGCTATCCTCATTGTTACAGAAACTCGAGGCCTTTTTTTAATAAAAGCAATTTGAAACTCCTGTGGAAGAATATACATAAAGACCCGTTAGGTCTGAAATAAGATTTGCTTGGCATACCAGACTGCGCTGATTTTCCAGTGAGGAACTTCATTCATGAATGACATCATTATCTGGATCTGTGATGTTGTTGTGGCCCACCAGTGGCCAGCAGAACTGGTGGCAGACTTGGACAGTGAGGAGATTTGGGAGGAACATGAGCCAGTCCTGGAGTCTAGGGAAGGCTCTGATGAGTGCTCCGTGTCAGAGGCAGAGATGGGGCCAGGCCCATCCGAGAGCTATCAGCTGCCTTCAGAGTCAGAGATCAGTGGAGCAGAAGAACAGCTGGAGCCTGTTCTCAGTGTGCGCATGCACAGAGCTGCCAGGAGAAGGGAAACAAGGGTCAACTCAGGAGTAAGGGCACAGGTGGACAGTGGATGGGAATAAAGAGGAGCAAAAGGGGAGTGGTGATTGCAGGAGACAATCAGTTCAATTCATTAGGGTGAAGATCTGTTCGTGACTTCTTGCCAAAGTAATTTTTGCTACAGCATGGCATTTGGAAGATATCAGCCTGTCAACTCTCCAAGCCTGATCAAGGTCTGTAGTTGTGCAATCTCATGAAAGACTGTTTGCCAGGACTTTGCTGGAGTGGAATTAACCTAAATAAAAGGGGTTTTATTGGGATGAGGAGTCTGCTTCATGATCTTGGGAAGCCTAGGTCAGAACAGATGTGAATAAACCTCTGTAGGCCTTTGCAGGATTAACATGGCTTGTTTTAGGTCCTCTGATCACAAATGTATTGTCAGAAGAATGGGATAATTGGCAAAGTGAATCATACCATTCAAATACCATGACAAGGTTTTTAAGAACAGGTTTGCCATTATCTCCTTCCTAAGGCTGAGAGAAAGTGACTGGCCCAATATCAACCAACTGTGTCCAAGGTGGGACTAGAATTCACCATTTTTCATTTCTCACCTGATGCCTTCATCACTACACCAAACTATCTCTAACTGCAGTAAATTAACTAGATTCTTACTTTGGCTAACTCATCCAATAAGTTTTAACTTATCTATCATACAAGTCCACTTAAAATGAAGGAAGGAAAAAATTGCTTGGGTGCCCAACAAATGCCATCTTTAAGATATTCAGTATCTTCGTTCCTAAATTTATCTCATAAATAGTTAAGATGGGGAGCTGATTTGCAGTAATACAGTATAGTTTTATGATTCCTGAAATAATGGAATGGGTACAATTCAGAGTACATGTAATTTATTTAAGTGTCCCTGCTATGTTTGCTAATAGCAAGTAAACTAGCTATCAGCCAGTCAAATGAGCAAACAAGTCAAAATTCTATCTCACACACTGTTTAGGCTTGAATGACATTATAAAGTCATTAATGTCTATGTGACACTCTTGTCAGGAGAGTAATAGGAATAAAAATGAGCAAATACTACGAGCAGATGGCATTCACCTACAGGGTATACAGGAATGTCTTTATGAAATTGTTCGGCTAAGCTGAAAAATCTTGATATGCTGTAATGGGTTGGAAAGGATAAATCACTCATCAACCTAGCATGGCCTTCCTTCTCCAGCCCATTCCATTGTTGACTTTGGCAACCAGCAAGGATTTCCATTAATGAAAACAAACAGTCACAGTTCATTGCCATACAGAGGTATTTTAGCGACTACAGAATGCTTTTTCAAAACCAGCACTTGTTAGGTTGAGCTAAAGTCATCAAGTTTTTAGCAATCAAATGGTACCACCTGAATTAAGTGCATCTCCATAAACAGAACCATCTGTTGTAATCTAAGCAAAAGGAACAGATGCAATGGTTCCAATGGTTATTTTGTTTCAGCACTTGGCATGTGATTGTTGCTGTCTGTCAACACAGTCTTTACGGAAGATTCTTCACATGTGAACGTTTCCAAGTCTAGCTTCTGACTTAGACAAGCAGGGCAGGTTTTTAGAACAGAAAAACACTGAGCGAGATGGCCCTTGGGGTATAAATTAGTTCTGCAATCCAGGGCAAAGCATGTGCAATGCCAGAAACTGTGTCTATATTTTTATTCTCGATACACAGAACTGATCTGGAAATAAATCATTTAAGTTGTCTTCTTCTTCTTCTTCTTCTTCTTCTTCTTCTTCTTCTTCTTCTTCTTCTTCTTCTTCTTCTTCTTCTTCTTCTTCTTCTTCTTCTTCTTCTTCTTCTTCTTCTTCTTCTTCTTCTTCTTCTTCTTCTTCTTCTTCTCCTCCTCCTCCTCCTCCTCCTCCTCCTCCTCCTCCTCCCTCCTCCTCCTTCTCTTCTTCATCCTCTTCCTCTTCCTCTTCCTTTTCCTTTTCCTTCTCCTCCTTCTCCTTCTCCTTCTCCTGTCATGACTGATAGTGATACCTCAGATTCTACCTGGTTCTACCTTTTGGCACACATGCTATGTACTGAGTTGTCACATTTTGCTATTCAGCATTTCTGGTGAATCATTCTGCAAAATTACCTTTATGCCTTTCTGGAGCAAACTTCAATCACTTTACCACCTGGACTGTCAAGTCAAAAAAGGGCTTACCTTGGCAGAAGATGGGTGAAAAAAAGTCTAAACTGGAGTTAGCTCAGATTTCTGTTTCATTAAAAACAACATATCCTATCCTTTCTCTTCTATGAGCTCGAAATTGCTATACCAATCCCTTTTCTACTTTTATTCTAATTTTCAATAAATGTATGCAGTGATGAATAAAATATTGTGATAACATAATCACACCTTCTTCCCACTGAGATCTATTATTCTCCCCTTCCACTTCACTGTCTCATCATGATTTGAACCCCTCAAAGACTCTTACTTAAATGAACATGAAATACTTTTTTTTTCCCCTGTCTTTTAACCAATGTACTGAGATCTGGGGACAATTGATACCAGCATGTCAGCAATGGCCAAAGCAGCAGATCAAGGAAGCAGATGGAAATTCATTTGATAGTAGCCTTTAGAGATAGAGAAATTGATTTGGAAGCTGGGGGAAGAGGCAAAATAAATCTCCAGTTACGCTAGTATTATATTAATAAGTAATAGTAGGAGATGCTTCATTTAGCTCAGCAATAACATCTTCCCCTCTTAGGTTTAGCATATATTGTGTAGATCTTCACATTTTCAGGAAGACTCGATTATTGATGAGAGGGGAAACCAAAGGCTCCTTAGGTAGCTCTAAATCACACAGTGATACTCACACAGTTGAAATGAGAATTGTACTTTATAAGGATTTAATAACCTGAACCTTAGTTGGTGCTTTTCATTTCATTCAAAGCTGTTTTGTTCCACCTCGGGTTCTGTGGCAATGCAAGGCAATTCCCCAACTTTACATCAATGCAGAGGCCCCTGTAGTGGCTTCCAATAACCTTCCAGCTGCAACTGAAAGTGATGGATTGACCTATAAAGCATCCTATTTGAAGCATCATCTGGCAATGTGCCTGGAGACAGACGGACAGACCAATAGTATTGTTTTATAGGTGTTCTCCACAGGTAAGCAGAATTTCCAATGTGTGGCTCAATCCAAAGTTTATTCAGAGACATCAACTCAACAATGAGTTGACGGATGGCATAACTTTGCTTTTTAGTCCTTCACTTCCCGCAAAGCTGATGAAACCTTGGACCATCAAGAAGTAATGAAACAGATCTTGCTTCTGAGGCTTGCAATAAAGAAGGGGATTGGACCCCCTTTATTCTAGATAGCTTTCTTCTGCTACAGGAACCAAAGATAGACTGGGAAAAAACCATCTGATAATCAACAGCCAAACAGACATTATCAAAACACTATGCAAAGCTAACACTAACTAACACAAAACTAAAACAAAACGCTAACAAAACACTGTTATCAATATTCAATACCCAACGTTGGATGTCTGCAGGGAGCTCACAAAGGGCTGCCTCTGAAGGCCATCCAGAAGTTATAGCACCCACTTGTTAGCTGGCACAGATTGACAATATTGGGTAGACTTCTAGTTTTTTTTTTTTACTAATTTATTTTTTGTATCTGCAGGTAAAAGAACGTATCATAACAGAATAACAGAGTTGGAAGGGATCTTGGAGGTCTTCTAGTCCAACCCCCTGCTCAAGCAGGATAACCTATAACATTTCAGACAAATAGTTGTCCACTCCAGTCTCTTATTAAAAGCTTTTAATGATGGAGCCACCCGCAACTTTTGAAGAGCCATTCCACTCTTTGATTGTTCTCATTGTCAGGAAATTTTCCTTTGTTCTAGGTTGCTTCTCTCCTTGATTAGTTTCCATCCATTGCTTCTCGCTCTGCCTTCTGGTGACCCACTCTTTGTGGCAGGTCCTCAGATATTGGAAATAGATGTCTGCTGTTAAAATCATAAGATCATGTTCTTTCTATTCTGAGATATTTATCTCTAGGTCAGGAGGAAGTGTGAAGTTACTAGATGACCAGAAGGGCTTTAAGTCCTAAAACAACTGAGACAAGATATCCACATGTTCTATGCAACTCTGGAAAATATTACAGTACTCATCCACTTTGATTACATAGTCATATTTTGATTTTTTTTTCTCTCTCCCTGTTTTTTCTATTTCAGTGCCATCACCTCATCCAGTTCTGCTGGGAAACATCTCATGTTTTAACATCCACTTTATATCTAGACAACCACATCTTGCTTTGTCAAGAATCATTTCTTAGCTCATCTTGACATCCCCATTCTAGTGTTTGTCCCATTTCCTCCCATATGCTCACATCTTCAGCAACCTTTGTTGTTGCCAGTTGCAGAGTTGTGTCTGACCCATCACGACCCCATGGGCAACGTTCCTCCAGGCCTTCCTGTCATCTACCATACTCCAGAGTCCATTTAAGCTCACGCCTACTGCTTCAGGGACTCCATCCAGCCACCTCATCCTCTGCTGTCCCCTTCTTCTATTGCTCTTAATATTTCCCAGCATTAGGCTCTTCTCCAGTGGGTCCTTCCTTCTCATTAGGTGGCCAAAGTATTTGAGTTTCATCTTCAAGATCTGGCCTTCTAAAGAGCAGTCAGGGTTGATCTGATCTCCTCTAGGACTGGCCAGTTTGATCCAAGGGACTCGCAGGAGTCTTCTCCAGCACCATAGTTCCAGGGTCTCAATTCTTAGACACTCGGCCTTCCTTATGGTCCAACTTTCACAGCTATGGGAAAACCTTCAACAACATACCCTGCAAACAGTGGTGGGATTCAAAAACTTTTACCATCAGTTCGGTGGATGTGGCTTGGTGGGCACGCTTTGTGTGCATGCACACACTTTGCGGGCACATGCGTGCCAACACACACTTTGCACAGGTGCAGAGTGCAGAGGTGTTCCAACTCACCTCCTGCAAGCTTGCACTCTCCCGGTCGCTTCAGCAGCTGCCGCACAGCACTCTTCTGTGCTGCACAAAGCAGCTGTGCTTCAAAAGCAGAAGATAAAAGTGAGTATGGGAGCCCAGGCAGGCAGGTGGGCCTAACAGAAGAGTGGCAGAGAGAAACGGTTCGGTCTCCACTGCTCATCGCTGCTACTGGCTCGGCAGAACCACGCCGAACCCGTAGCGTACCACTTCTGCCTGTAAATAAAATTGCAATGGCTTTTTCATATATTTCCCACCATCCTTTTTTTAACTTCTCCTTTCCATCTCCCCCATTCATCATTCCCATCTACTTTCTCTTTCCATTTCAGTCTTTCTTCTTTGTTTTGGTGTCTGCATTGAAACTAGCTTCCCTACTTCCCAACTTATATCTCTCTTCTTAATCATCTCCTTCCCAATGATTTAGTTAAACTGTAAAGCTTCGGGGATCTTAAAGCATAATAATTACAGGCTAGCAAATGGATTTCAGCATGCTAAGCATCCTTTCATTCCATCTCACCCAGAAATAGCTTTCAAGCATTTCCTATTGAAAAAAAATAAATAAAAGGATTTGCTTACTCCTTGTTTATCCACTTTCTTTGTCAGAAAAGACAGACCCCCTTATTAAATCACTCAAATTGGCAAGGTTATTTACTTCTCTTATTCTGTTGCTATTCTTTCACATGGCATTGTGGTAGCTTGTTCCCCGAAGTGTCAGGAGGGCTTAGATCCATGATGGCGAACCTATGGCAAGTGTGCCAGAAGTGGCACGTAGAGCCATCTCTATGGGCAAGCCTGCCATCACCTGTTGCTTTTCCAGGTTCCGGTATGTGCATGCGTGCCGGACAGCTAATTTTTGCATGCATGGGAGCACCGAAAACTGGAATAGCTGAGCTTCTGGTTTCTGGCACACACATGCATGCTGGAAACCAGAAGACCAGGTGGCCACATGCACATGCATGCTGGGGAGATGCTCTTCCAGTTTCTGGCACTTCCCCACAGGCGTGTGCCCTTTCCTTTCAGCACTTGATGCCAGAAAGATTCACCAACACTGGCTTAGATGCTAATACACATCTGGTTAAATAGAAAACATTGGGTTAATATCGTAAGCCTAGCTCAGGGGTGTCAAGCTCAATTTCATTAAGGGTTGTGTTTAACCTTGGAGTGAGAAGGTGGATGTTGCCAGGATGGGCATGGCCAGCTCAACATCACTTGTGTCAGAAGTGCCTGAGGTTGGCCTAAGCATTTTGCCAGCAAAAATGGAGCCCTCCCAAGCTCCATTTTAGCTGGTAGAGAGTTGCAGGAGGTCATTGCAACCAAAAATGGAACTCCCAAGCTCCATTTTCACTGGCAGAGGCACCGTGGATTGGTCCTTCACCATTTCCAGGGCAGCTATATCTAAGCACCTTATGGGCTGGATATGGCTTGTGGGCCTTGAGTTTGACACCACTGGCCTAGCCATATCATTGCATTATGGCCTCTCACATGCTAGATAGCTAACTCTTTGAATGGGCTCTCCTGTTGCTCTAAGCAGCTCAAAAGAAGTGTTTATACTGGAAGAGTGGGTCATAATTTCTGACAATTATGAATCAATCTTCCCAATGTGCACCCTCATCCCCAGGGCAGTGGTGGGATTCAAAAAAAAAAATACTTCAGTGGGCATGACTTGGTAGACATGGCATGCTTGGTGGACGTGGCTTGATGGGCATGGCAGGGGAAGAATACTGCAAAATCCCCTTTTCCACCCCATTCCAGGGGAAGGATATTATAAAATCGCCATTCCCTCCCCACCCCACTAACCACCTTTCCAGCTCCGTTCTCCTGTGTAGGGAAACCAAAGAAGACCCAGCCAATCAGCTGGGACTCAGGATGCAGAGAGAGAATAGATAGGGCAGGGCCAGTCAGAAGTAGTATTTGCCGGTTCTCCAAACTACTCAGAATTTCTGCTACCGGTTCTCCAAAACTGGTCAGAACCTGCTGAATTCCACCTCTGCCCCAAGGACACAATTATATCTATGACTAATTTTAGAAGCAATGTGGAAATGTATTTTTGAGGTGAACCTATATAAAGTGGATGGATGGATGGATACATAGATACATAGATGGATACATGGATACATGGATGGATAAATGGATGAATGATACCTGGATACCTGGATGGATAGATGGATACATGAATGGATAGAGATAGATAGATGGATGGATGGATGGATGGATGGATGGATGGATGTAGGGAGGGAGGGAGGGAGGGAGGGATAGATGGATAGATAATAGATAGCACATAGACAGACAAATAGACAAATAGACAGGAAGGCAGGCAGATGACAGAATCTAGACCAGGGTTATCAAACTCGCGTTGTCATGGCGGCGTCACATGACATATCGGTACTTTTTTCTCCTTCACTAAACTGGGCGTGGCCAGCATATGATGCATTTGGCCCACAGGCCGTGGGTTTGACAGACAGATAGATTAAACATACATTAAAAAAATAAAATAAAACCAAAACCCATATTATCTATATTAGTCTATGTTGGTGGTTTTAACAGAATAGCTTTTCATCACTTATCTTTGGTGAAAATCTTAGCTTTTCTGAATATTTTAACACAAGAAAGTTAGTGGAAAATCATCTCTTTCAACCTGAATGACCCAGTCTCTCTCTTTGTGATGGTTCATTAGCTATTTTTAAATGTTTTCTTTAAATGGTTGTTTTTCTTTTTTATTAAAACAATTGCAAATCGATTTCTAATATCCTCATGTCTATAATGGTTATATTTGCCCAGAGATGAGCATATAAAACAGTTTGCTTACTTAATTAATTGCTAGCTCTGAAATAATGCATTTCAGCAATCGGTAGGGAACTGATTGCTAACTGCCCAATGGTTTCTTTCCTCTCTAAGTAGCAGTACCAGCACTCTGGGAGGGCCCCTTCTAAGCACCATCCCAGCCTCTTTTCAGTCTAGCCACTATTTAAATTTCCTTGGATGCTTCTTATTGCCTTGAGCCCTTGAAGGGAATAAATCTGCATGCCAAATTCTTCAATGCTGCTTTCTATATTGGTGCTCTCTTAATATCACAACAAAGTTAACTTTGTTTTAGTTTAATTCCAATCTCAAGGGCTCCCTCCTCCCTTCTTGTTTTCTTTGTCCTGGAATGGCATTGGTAGCTGATCCTGGGTGCTTGTTTCTCTCTCTCTCTCTCTCTCCCTCCCTCCCTCCCTCCCTCTCCCTCTCCCTCTCCCTTTCCCTCTCCCTCCCTCTCTTTCTCTCTTTCTCTCTCTCCTCTTTCTCCCTCTCTCCATCACAGGGGTTTGCGAGATCCTCTAGCTAAGATTCTGTGCAGTTTGGAGAACCCCCATATCCCAGTCCTGGCTGGCCCCACCCACTCACCCTGCCCTGCTCAGGAGTCCCCTGCAGCCCATTTTGGATGCAGGTAAGTGCAGGGCATGCACAGAGGCTTGGGGAGGGTGAAAAATGAGCTGCCCGGAAGTTTCCTTTGGCTTCCAGAGAGCCTTCGGAACCTGGGGAGGCCATTTTCGCCCTCCCGGAGGCTCAAGGAAAGCCTCTGGAGCCTGGGGAAGGCAAAAATTCCCCTACCCCGCCATGGTGCAGGAGGCTGACTAGGTCATGCCCACCATGGTCACGCCCACCCAGCAACCAGGCAGAAAACCTGTTGCCAAAATTTTTGCAGCCCACCCCTGCTAAGAACTGCCATTTTCTCTCCAGGTCTTCTTCCCTCCAAAGTGACCTGCAAAATGCAATTCAAAATCAAAGTAACTTCTTTTTAAAAAATTCTTAAAATGTTACTTTTGCTTGTGCATTATGGTGAACAATCTAATGCAGAACAGGACATGAACAGGAGACAAATTGAAGTAAGTCCATGTCTTTCTATGGAAATGGCTATAATTCATATCACAATTTTTTTTTAAAAAAACTGTCTTGAATGGATCCCTTGGTGACCACCTGAACTTTCCCAGGAATCTATTTTGCTTGGATGAAGCATTTCTACTTCAATAATACAAACAAACCTACATAGTGAAATAAATACAATTAACTGATTCAAGTATCAAATATTGATGAATTATTACTATGGGCAGTTAGTATAATGTGGTAGTCACAGATGTTTCGTCATGATGCTGATGGGTGGATCTTAATTCAAGCCATTGCATGCCCTGTTTCACCTGGGAACATCTACAGGTTCAAAGAACTTTTCCTGTATGGTCAATTCGTAATGCTATCTTAAATAATCTAGGAATAGATTCCTGCCAAATTGTTGCTATGATCTATGCACTGGAGATGTTAATTACCTCATCCTGCAAATCTAAATTATGTTGGAGAACTCTACTGTATTCCACATCGTTGAATAAACAAACTTCAATCAGTCTGAAGCTTTCAGATACATTCAGGTTGACAGCGATGCAAAAAACTAAGAGAAATTTGAATATCTTCAAAAGGCGTGCTGACCTTGAAATCTTCCTAAACTTTAAAGAATCAACACAAGTAATTAGTATTTTAAAAGAGTGATGTATTTGAATGGGCCTGCAGCAAGATTATCTTCAAGTGTAAATATTCATGATGAAGTTTTTCATCTCACCAGAACACTCCTCGTAAAAATTTGATTGCCTCGTCAAAGCATTCATAGCTTTGGCCAAAGCTAGAGTAAAATAGGAAGGGGTGTGTTTGATCGATCAGCAATGTATTTTGAAGTTCAGAAGACAGACTTCCCTGTTGCTATAGCCTGATAGTGCAAAATTGTTAGCTCTTATGATGAACCCCAGGAATAAAACAGTTCAACCATCAACTCATCAAAGGGAATTGTGGCAAGTTTCTTTCAGAAACAAGAAGTTCCATTGGGCAGGAGAACTATTCAAAGCCTCTGGAGGCCAGGGATGGCGCGCGCGCACACACACACACACACACACACTGTGGTGCAGGAGGCTGACTAGGCTATGCCCAGCATGGTTACACCCACCCAGCAAGCAGGCAGAGAACTCTTCGCTAAAATTTTTGAAGCCCACCCCTGAACGTACCCATTCCTGCAACTGTTCTTCACACGAATAGACTGAGTTTTCTAGACAAGCTAGTTCAGCTGAGATCACCAATTTTACTCTAGACATAATAGCATCTGAATCCATGCATTCTTTAAAAAAAATGTAAGTCTTTTATCAGTAACTCATATTCAAAACAAAAAGGACCTATGGAAAATTTATGGAGCATTATGTTGACAGTATACAGCAGGGGTAGTCAACCTTTTTGTACCTACAACCCACTTTTATATCTCTGTTAGTAGTAAAGTTTTCTCTAACTGCCCACCAGTTCCACAGTAATGGTGATTTATAAAGTAGGGGACAAAACCACTACCACCCACCATGAAAGCTGGAACTCCCACTAGCGGGTGGTAGGGACCAGGTTGACTACCACTGGTATACAGGAACTCAAACAATGTGCCTATTCTTAATAATCCTCTCTTCCCAGATTAGATTGATTCATAATATTTAGCAAATGTGTTGGGAGAAACAGTCTTCTTTTTATTAACTTAAAAGGTATTTTGCTGTCTTTCTGACGTAAAGCTCTGACAGGATCTAATTCGTGAATATTTCAAATGACAGGTTATCGTTGAACATCAAATCAATGTCTGGTGAAAACATGGAAGTTGAAAAAAAGAGAATGATTAAAGACATGCTGAATGGTTAATAAATATATATTTCAGGCTTTTTCCCCATTTGAAAAATGTAGGGGTTTTTTTTGGCGGCGGGGGGGGTGTTGTTAAATGGAAAGGGAGCTCTTTGTAGCCAGAGGTTTTAAATATGATACTTATTTGTATAATTTCAATCATCAAACAGATTATCTTGGAAGTTGTGTGCATTATTATAAGATAAGAAGTAACAGAACCTAGGGGTGGGGTGGGATGAAGAAACGGATCAGTCTAGAATTCCTACATAGCCACAAGCGGATTAAGCCCAGTCTCCCTTGAATTACATTGACCCTTATCTAACTCCAAGCAAGTGCTAACCATTAGTTGAGAAGATTCTGTGCATAGTTTTTTTTTAAAAAAATAAATCAGTTTAATTGAACCTTTACATGGGAACTTGAAGTTTTGCACCTGACAATTACTTGCGTGCACACACATACACACACCAACTGTCTGTTTAAGGTATAAGAATTAGCAAATAATCATGACAAAGAAATGCTTTCTTCCAGGTGAAAGAAAAGACTGCCAAATAAGTGTCTGACACAAAGTACCCGCTAATCAAAGTTTATCTCGGCTTTTATAGAATCAGCCATATTTCCTTTCTCTTTCCCAATATCAAAGAAATAAGCAAAACTGTCAAGGAAAACAGTGCCAACTATCTGCTGTGAGCTGCTAAGGATTCATGGCAACCACCTTCCTCTTGGTGACCTCTTCCAAGTGTCCCAAGTATCTCCTAGAGATGTTACCAATCCAGTAGTGACCTTGAGACCTCTTTTGGTTTCAGAAGCAGATTTCTAGTCATGGAACTAAGTTGGCTTCCAAACTCTCAGCTGATCCTACCATTATCTCTCTCTATTATCTCTCTAAAAACTGGAAAAGTGAGAAAACTCCATCAGAGGAAGAAATTATTAAGAAAATATTGGATTGTGCTGAAATGAGTAAATTGACATTTGAAATCAAAGAACAAGAAGATAAACAATTTTATGAAGTTTGGGATCTTTTTTATCAATGGTTAGATAATAAAACATAATAATAGAATATTCAGATTTAGCATAATTTTTTTTTCTTGATATAATCTTTATAAAACATTATCAAGATAGATTTGGTATGATCTTATGATTTATTGCAAAACAAACTAAGTAAACTATAGTTATCTCGTTAAAATATGAATTAACAAAATTATAGATAAATGATTTTTTTAGTGATGATATTAGGTTATACAATTATTGATTGATAATATGAGCTATTATGTAATATAATTATATTAGTGACTAGGAAATGGATACACAAAAAAAGTGGTAAACCAATCGATGCACTGTATGTAAATTCATGAAGAAGGATGATATTTTTATGTTTTTTGTGGTATGTCTTGTTGTTAAAATATATATATATATATATATATATATATATATATATATATATATATATATATATATATATATATAAATTCATGAAGAAGGATGATATTTTTATGTTTTTTGTGGTATGTCTTGTTGTTAAAATAAATAAATATATATATAAGCTTCATTTATTTAACAGATTAACAGAGTTGGAAGGAACTTTGCAGTTCATCTAGCCCAACCCAATGCCCAAGTAGGAGACCCTATACCATTTCTGACAGATGGCAGTCCAGTTTCTTCTTGAAAGCCTCTAGTGATGAAGCTCCCACAACTTCTGAAGGCAACTTCTGTTCCATTGTTCAGTTATTGTTCTCACTGTCAGAAAATTTCTTAAATCTCTCCTTGATCAGTTTCCATCCATTATTCCTTGTCTGGCCTTTGGGTGCCTTGGAAAACAGGTTGACCTCCTCCTCTCTATGGCAGCCCCTCAAATATTGGAACACTGCTATCATGTGTCCTTTGGTCCATCTCTTCACTAGACTAGCCATGCTCAGTTCCTATTCTTCAAAATGTGTTTTACCCTCCAGTCCCCTAATCCTCTTTGTCGCTCTTCACTCTGCATTCTTTCTAGAGTCTCAATATCCCTTTTATAGCATGGTGATCAAAACCGGATGCAGTATTCTAGGTGTGTTCTTACTAAGGCTTTATAGAATGGTATTAGTACCTCAGGTGATCTTGATTGAATCCCTCTGTTAATGCAATTTAGGATTTCATTGGATTTTGTGGCTACCAATGCACACAGTTGGCTCATATTTAATTGGTTCTCTACTAAAAGTCCAAGATCCTATCATCATCATTTCACCCATTTGAGAACTACAGCTGCAATATAAAGGAAGTGGAAGGTTTGTGTTAACTTCTTCACACATCTGAGGCCAGTAATTCTCTCAATAAACAAATATGAAGTTGTTATACCTTACATTTGCTGTGCTTCTAATGTTGGTTTGATTGGCACAAGTACTTCCTTAATAAAAAAATGTTCATAAGTTTATATAAATTATATTCCTTATGCAAAACAAGCATATCATACTGGCACTAGGAGAACCATGTTGCAAGGTAATAAGTGTGAGCTAGTAATCCAATTATACATAGCATTAATTTAAATTTCTCTCAGTTTGTTTACTTTTTAGGTTCTGCATTTTAATTATTATTAGTTTCCTTCCTTACCCAGTTGACTAGAAAGGCAGGATATAAATTGAAGAAATAAAGATAAACTATCCATTATTTATGCTTCTAGGACCAAAATTGTGGAACACTCAATGAAACACACACACCTTAAGTTTGAATTTGCTGGAACTTGCTTGAGAAATTGATGCACTAGTGGTGTGTCTGTTTTAGGATTTCATAAAAATCAAAGTAGTCTTTACTTAGAATAGAATACAGAATACAGAGTTGGAGGGACCTTGGAGGTCTTCTGGTCAAATGACTGTCCAATCTCTTCTTAAAAATACCCAATGATGGAACACTCGCAAACTTGGGAGGCAACTCTTTATTCAATTCCTAGAATAGTCAGAAATGATGTTGAAGTTACACATGTGGAACTTGCTCAGATGCAGAAATACAATTTTAGAATATTGGTGAAACCAATGCCATCATGCTATCTAGAGAGTAAATGGATTTTTTTTTTTTAAAAAAAGAAGGGTAATCAATAATAGCTATATTTATTTCTGTTTGAATAGAATGAAGGTGTCTCTGGATAAGGATAACATTCAAATTACTTCCAATAGCTCAGTGCTAAGGACACTGATCTTGTCGGTCAGAAAGGTCAGCAGTTTTGTGGCTCGAATCCCTAGCACCGTGTAGCAGAGTGAGCTCCCTTTACTTGTCTCAGCTTCTGCTAACCTAGAAGTTTGAAAGCATGTAAAAATGCAAGTAGAAAATTAGGGACCACTTTGGTGGGAAGGTAACATCATTTGGTGCACCTTCAGCATTTAGTCATGTCAGCCACTTGACCACAGAGATGACTTTGGACAGCACTGACTTTTCAGCTTTGTAATGGAGATGAGCACTGCCCCCTAGAGCTGGAAACAACTACCATGTATGTGTGAGGGAAACCTTTACATTTACATTGAATAGTTTATACTTACTCCCTTATTTAGTTTATATTTACTCCCTTAATTTTAGTAGCAATAACTTTTCAAGAAAAAAAATGTGAATATTCATACATGTTGTCATTCAGACTTCATCTAATATTTACATATCCTTCCAAGGTCAGTAAAATGGAGGGCCAGGTTGTTGGGAGCAATATATTAATGTTGGGGGCAATATGTTTAAGAAGAGACTGGATAGTCACTTGTATGAAATGGTATTCGTTGCAGAATACCTTATGCCACCAGACTTGAAACTCTAGACCTAGAAAACCTAGAACTACTCTGCCTCTGGTCTGATCTAAATATAGTATATAAAATCATACATTGCAATGTCCTACCTGAAAATGAATACTTCAGCTTTAATCATAACAGTACAAGAGCACACAATAGATACAAACTCAAGGTTAACTGCACCAAACTTAACTGCAGGAAATACGACTTCAGCAACAGAGTGGTCAATGTCTGGAATACTCTACCTGACTCTGTGGTTTCTTCTCCAAATCCCCAAAATTTTAACCTTAGACTTTCTACTATTGACCTCACCCCTTTCCTAAGAGGCCTGTAGGGGCTGTGCATAAGCGCACCAACGTGCCTACCATCCCTGTCCTATTGTTTCTTTTTATTTTTTCTTATAAGTATCTATCTCATGTATTCAAAACTATGTTTATTCTTATACCTGTATCTTGTAAGTGATTGACAAATCAAATAAATACTAAAGTATAAGGTCTCCTGCTTGAGCAGGGGACTGGATTAGACACCCAAAGTCCCTTCCAGCTCTATTTCTGATTGATTGATGTTGACTCTGTAAACCACTTAGAGAGGGCTGCAAAGCACTATGAAGCAGTATATAAGTCTAGGTGCTATTGCTATATTTTTGAATTCTCCCCTTTTTTCTAAAGTATTGTAATATCTTTTCTATTTTCCCTTTCCTATTTGTTCTGAATGGGTTTCATTAATATATTGTGGACAGTTTTACCCACAGTTTCACCAGCTGTTTAAAATATACAAGTAGCATTGCAGCATGTGGAGGATTGTAAATACTTCTAATCTTCTGTTCCTTTGACAGTATGTGGGTTTGGCAAAAAAAAGGGGTGGGTGGGTGGAACTTACTTGTTATTTATACTTGTTAAAGTGTTACTGGTATATTATTGGAATTGATTCCACATTGCAAAAACACTAACAAGCCAACTAAACAAGATAAGCTTCTGAATTGCTGAAGGGTTGTAAGCAGCAAAACAACCGTAGAAAACTAGACAATGATTTCTCCAGCAGTACTGATTTCTTGAATAAACAAACCAGACAGTTGATTTAATTAGCCACTGCTTGAAAGAGATTGATTTGATAACTTTTTTTTTTTTGAACAGCAGATCATATCAAAACAATCTACATCTTTTCCTTAATGCAATTATAAATAGAGCTGGGGGGGGAAAGGAAAATAGCAATTTAAGAAGGAACTCCTCTTGACATGTCAAGTTGCTTAAGGTTTTGCATTGTAGAAAAGACATGTAACGTGATTCGGATTGGGCTATCTGAGAAGAAAGAAGCATTAATTAGAAAATTAGAGTGCACTCGTGAAGTGTAGAACCAACTGAGACATTCACATGTGCCCATTTTCTAGCAGGGTTTGTCTGAAATAGTTTACTGTTCCAAAACTTGTTGAAATTTAAATGTATCATATTTCCTCTGAAGATAGGCAGGGTCTAGTCGCTTCCTGTGGAGTTTTCTCTGTGCCTTACAATTGTTCTGCTAGCTCTGGATTAACCTGTTGCTTTGTCATTCATCCCTGCACTCCGCAGCCTTGCCAGATGGATGTTTTCTATCAGACATCAACAGTTGGAGACTTCTGGGCCACTCCCAAGTTATGTCAGATGGATGGAAACCAGCTGGCAATTCTCTCTTTCTCTTTGGGTATAACTTGAGATTTCCTATCCAGATTTGTTCATGTGTGGACATGTTTATGTGTTAAAACTCATTTCCTGATTATTACAGTGATGCATCCCTGCAGATTTCTTGACAACAGTGTGGAATTCGTTTTGGCTTTCTGCTGGGATTTTTTTTTTTTAAATGTGATTTTGTGATGGTGTTGTTATCCAAGTACTACCAGTACTAAACCTTGCTTAGGGGCTTTTGAGATCAGCCAAGGTTACCTGCTGTGTCTTGCTAAGCACCATTTGGTGGCCATTATCTTCTTAAAAGGTCACTCTGGTATGGCAGGGTCTCTTCCATCTAGAGCTTGTCCATGGAGTAAAAAGACAGTATACCTCACACTTGTATTGTTGAAGGTCAGAAATTATGTTCCACAACCTTGCCTAAATATGAGGTTGCAAAATATCTCCTTTGAGCCATGACAGCAAGCTGTAATAATGCCAGAGTAGAAAGTTATAAAAATAATTAAACTGACAATACTGAATCAGCATATTCAGAACCTAGGAAAGCTCCTTAGAGGAGTTGTGTTTTCACTGTGGAGTCTTTAAAAAATGGAGAAGGCAAAGTTTGCTATTTGAACCTAACTTCATGCCAGTGCAGATCTCTCTCGCTCTTTCTCCCTCCCTTCCTCTCTGTCTCCCCCTCATTTCTATCTATATATCTATCATTTATCTATCTCTATCACCACCTCTCTATTTCTATCACTTGTCTATCATCTATCTGTCTATCTGCCTATTAGTCTATCAATTATCTATCATCTATCTAAAAATCTCTATATCTATCAATTATCTATCTATCATCTATCTAAAATCTCATATATATATATATAGCATTCAGCTTTGTTCGGGTATTTTCCCACGTCATTGTAGTTGTGCTTTTAAAGTTGTAGCAACGTTTCGGCAGAATTTCATCTGCCATCATCAGGCTTCTGTATGGCAGATGAGATTCTGCCGAAATGTTGCTACAACTTTAAAAGCACAACTACAATGACGTGGGAAAATACCCGAACAAAGCTGAATGCCATACATGTAAGTATCCGCGAAAACTTGAGAAAACTATTCTATCATCTATCTATCTATCTATCTATCTATCTATCTATCTATCTATCTATCTATCTATCTATCTATCATCTATCCATCATCTATCTCTGTCTCTTTAGGATTCATACCAATTATTGCTGAAATGGCTTTCAGATTTTTACCGTTGTTTTGTAAGCCATTTTGAGAACTCTATAGGCCAGTTTTACCATACAATTTCATTCATATCCATCTTCCTTTCCTTCTGCCTATAAAACACTATTTGTTTTTTGTCTCTTGGTTTCACACTTGAAGATCCGAGAGAGAACAAATTATACTTGATCTTCTTAGTCGATGTGAATTGAGACTAATAAGTATTCAGCTATCACTTTGCTTCCAGGTAAGGGCAAATCCACATGCTCATTCATACATTCATACAATGGGCACTGCAATGCAGAAAGAAATTTGACATGATGTGTGGGAAAACTCCAGCTGGCATTTGATTGATAGATTATACACTTGTCATAAAAAAGGGTCAAGAGAGCACAGAAATTAATTTAGATAAATACAAGGTAATAACACACTTAGGGAAATGTGATATTAAGCCAGAGTGCAAAATTGGCTAATGCTAGTTCATGAGGCAGAATAAGCAAGATACTTAACAAAAAAAGCCAGTTGTTATTAAAAATTATTAGTGGAGTTTGTTATATTGATCGCTACCTGTGTAAATAGGACTCATGTGCACAAGCATAAAAATTATTAATAGGTTATGTATGTTTTCTTATTTATTTTTTATTCTGAAGGCCAAAGAGAGAAAAAATATGCTTATGTATTGTGATGGGATGAGTGTGCAATTCATGTAATTCATTCTACAACCATAGAAAGTGTTAAAATGGTTAAGAAGAAATTAGAGAACCGTCTTCTCCATTTCGCTGGATAGCCTTTCTAAGATTTTATTTAGGGTAGAGCAGGGGTCTTCAAACTTGACAGCTTTAAGACTTGTTGACTTCAACTCCCAGAATTCCTCCTCCAGTCATGTTAGCTCAGGAATTCTGGGAATTCTGGAAGTCCACAAGTCTTAAACTTGCCAAGTTTTGAAGACCCTTGGGTAGAGGAAAAGACATTTGTTTTATTTTCTTTCCAATAAGAATTTGGAAACGGGGGAGATCCACAAATGAAAATACCAAATGACAGAAAATTAAGTTTTCCTTTTTAACCAAGTCTTTTCTACCATATTTTATCTCCTCCCTCTATTCTCTACCTAGAATGAAATCTGTTTGTCACTGAACAAGAAACCCAGATAATAAAACAGAGTTTGTTTGTACAATATGTACTGATGGATGGCTTTTCCCTAGGGTACTCAACAACATCTGAGTTATTTCAAGAAAGAACCAAAGTTGCAGGCAGTCCTCAATTTATGACTCCTCAAATTGAGCCCAAAATTTCTGTTGGTAGTCAAGACTGTCTTTAAGTGAGTTTTGCGCCATTTTATGACCTTTTTGGACATAGTTGTTAAGGGGATCACTGAAATTGTTAACTGAGTAGCACTATTGTTAAGTGAATCTGGTTTCCCCGTTGATTTTACTTGTCAGAAGTTCACAAAAGGGAATCACATGACCTCAGGGCACTGCAACTGTCATAGATATGAGTTGTTGCCAAGGGCCTGAATTTTGATCACAGGATGCTTGCCTGTCATGAGTGTGAAAAATGGTCATAAGTCAAGGACTACCTGTATTTGGAAACAGTTTAGAAATTCGGCTGATGGGCTGTTTCAATGCCTAGTCTGTTTTTGACTCTGCCAGATGCATAAGAATGAGTGGAATAGGTGGGCAAATAATTTTTCCCTATCTTGTCATCATTTTACCCATGGTCTAGCCACTGCAGGATGATGATGAAGATGTTTCACTTCTCATCCAAGAAGCTGCAAAACTGATGTCACAGCTGATGAAGTTTCTTGGATAAGAAGCCAAATGTTTTCTTCCTCTTCAAAGAAACAGTCCAGTTGCCTTTTTAATAAAAAAAGAAAAAAAAAGTACTTTTGAGAAAATCTGATATAATTTAATTAACTTGAAATCATTGCATAAAACTATACCTGGTGCACTTATTTGCTATATCTTACTGTGGCAATACAAATTAAAATTCACTGACAAGTGTTGGATAAATTTTGGGAACTGGACTCAAAACTATTTGAGGTCCAAAAATATAAACTCCTGTTATGTAGAGAAGTTGGCAGCTTTTCCCTTAAAGAATAGTATTAGTAGTTTCTTGGAGATTTCACATTCATTATGATGCTGATTTAAGAAGCCTAAGATAAAAATGGAACAATATCTGCTTTGTAGGATACATTAAAATATCCACAGAGAAGGTGCATAAGAGAAAGAGAGAGAAAGAGAAACGATGTGGTCCTTATTTTTAATGCTAACCATAAAACATTCCAAGTTCTCTCTTTCTTGTAATATTAATGTAATTTACAACATATTCATTGTCACCAACTGTGTTTCCAGATGCTAGTACTTTTCACATATTTGCCCTCGTGTCGTTTTCTCTCCTAAATCACTAGAAGCAGAATGGCAAAGTTGTGAAATAATGAAATTGTGAAGTTAGAAGGAAATGCATGCCGACAGATTGGGTCACAGTTATACAAGTGTGAATGTCAGAATGGCACAGCTGAACATAATATGAAATGAAATTGCCATTTTAATTAACACTTAATGGATGCTATTTCAGTCAACCCCTCACCTTTTTTTTGTTTGTTTTTTTTGCAAAAGTGAGTTTCCAGAAGAAGTTTTTGTTTGGTTTTGTTTTTACAGAATTTCCCCATCTTCAGCCAGGAATTCCAGATCTTGTTCCAGAAATGTCAGCGTGTTGAAGTTGAAATCTTATTTAGACAATGAACTGGGATTTTGAATTCAGCCACCTCTCGTACTCCTTTGGACACTGAAAAAGTAAATTATCTCATACTGCTGTTCTTGTTCCTTTATTGTAACACATTTAGACTAGATGTATTATTTATTTTCCTCAAACATGTTGAAATGAATGTATAAACTGATACAAATAATCCTCAATTTAAGACTATAATGGACCCCCAAATTTCCATTGTTAAGTGAAACTGTTCTTAAGTGAATTTTGACCTGTTTTATGACCTTTCTTGCCACTGTTGTTAAATGTATCACTGTAACTTTGAATGGTCACTAAATGAACAGCAAGTATTGCAAGTAAAGGACTACGTGTTCTTGGGCATATCTGCCAAGATATCACATCCAAATGTGAGTAACTTCAATGTCAGTAACCAGTTTGAAACCTGATTCAGTCCAGCAAACTCAACAGAAGAGAAGATTCACATGATCGTATTATTTTTAACTTGATCTTTTGCTGTGCTCTCCTCATCTATTTAGTTATTTCCCTTCCCTTTCTCCTGCCTGCCTGCCTGCCTTCCATTCTCTTCCCTTTCTCCTTTCCTTCCTTCCTTCCTTCCTTCCTTTCTTCTTGCCTGCCTGCCTTCCCTTGTCTTTCTTCTTCCCTTGCCTTTCTCCCTTCCTTCCTTCCTTCCTTCCTTCCTTCCTTCCTTCCTTCCTTCCTTCCTTCCTTCCTTCCTGCCTGCCTGCCTGCCTGCCTGCCTGCCTGCCTGCTCTGTGGCTGTCAGCTTCTAATTATCATGATCCCAGATCAACATTGGGCAAGCTGAGGGGATCTAGTAAGAAGTGCCGACTGTCAGTAATCTCATCTGTCATTCATATTCATTCAAACATCGCAAGTTACAATTAATGTGCTCATCAACTCTGTGGAAAAGTTTTCTGTCTGACTTGAATTGACCAGGGATTTTTTTTTTTTACAATTAAGACCAAGATGTTTCAGCCACATTTATGAGTGACCCCCTTCATGCTACAGTAACAAGAATGAAAAATGCATCCAGGGATGCTATAATTATTGCTATGTGCTGTGGTATAACACCATTGTCCTTAATTATAATTGAGTTTTCATCTCTTATTCGGAGTGCTCTCTCTCCAAGCAGAGAGAAAGTGGAGAATAAATGTGCATAAGCACACAATTGTGCCTACTGTCCCTGTCCTAGTGTCTCCATTTATTTGTACCTGTTTCCTGTATTCATACTCATGTTTATTCTTATATCTATTACTTTGTAAGTGATTGACAAATCAAATCAATCAATCAATAAAATAAATAGAATGACACTGTCCTGTCAGAGCAAAATGTTAAATGAGCTTTGGAAACATTGGACCGAGTGTTGAAAGCCTTTGTTCTGACCTAAGCTTCACAAAATCACAAGGCAGACTCCTCGTCCCAGACAAAACTCCTTTTTATTAGGCTAATGTGAATTCCTCTCATTCACATCCAGCAAACGCCTGGCAAACAGTCTTTCAAGAGTGATTTACAACTACAGACCTTATCAGGCTTGGAGAGTTGCCAGGCCAATAGCTTCCAAGTGCAACACTGTACCAGAAAATACTTGTCAAGGAGTCACGAACAAATCTTCGCCCTAATTAAATGAACTAATTGTCTCCCGCAAACCACATTCCCCTTTTGCTCCTCTTTATTTCCTATGGGATGGGCCATTTACCATCCACCTGTGCCTTTACTCCTGAGTTGACCCTTGTTCCTTAACTGTTCCCTTCTCCTGGTAGCTCTGTGCATGTGCACACTGGGAACAGGCTCCAGCTATTCTTCTGCCCCACTGATCTCCGACTCCGAAAGCAGCTGATAACTGCCTGACAGCCCTGGTTCCATCTCTCCCTCTGCCCCAGAGCACTCATCAGAACCTTCCCCAGACTGGCCCATGTTCCTTCCCAACCTATTAACTGTCTGAGTCTACCACCAGCTCCGCTGGCCACTGGCAGGCCACAACAACCTTTTTTTAAATGAGTAACTTCACAATGCCATCTGAATAGACAAACTGGCTTACCATTCTTAGAGATCCCAATGCCCCCCCACCAAAAAAAAAAAAAAAAACCTATGAGAATTCAGCCTGAATTTAGAGCTGGTTGATTCATTTCAGAAATGACTCTGTCCAAATACCATTTAAAAATAGGCAATATCACTGATGGGTTGTTTTTTTTTACAAAAACAATAAGGTGGCTTTATGTATTCAATAGCCAAACTGTAGCTTTGGCTACTAAAATGCTTGTGCTTCTTCCTCCACTGAAGGAATTATCTCTAATAAAATTTCTGACAAAATATGTCACTTCTACTTTGTCTCAGAAAGCCTTCTGTTTTTTTTTTTTTCTATTGAATGTCTGGAAATCCACTGAAAGATTGTGTATTAATTTCTGCAGACACTCAAGGGTCTGGTGTAAAACAATGTGTGAAAAAGGATCAAGAGGCTGTTTGGCTCAGACAGTGAAAAACTGAGAAAAAGAGATAGCCAAGATAAAACTCCTAAAGAAAAAAAAAGGGGAAGAAACCTAACGATAGCATATAAAAGTTATCTTCTTAATAAGGGTGCCTTTCACTCTCTGCCTTTTATATTTCTGTAATTCAGTGGCCCGTGAATTATATTCGTGAAGCAAGCTGCTCGCTTAAAAAAGCTACACGTTGACAATTACTTGGTTTGATTAATAGAACACATTTTTATCTTCACAGAGAATATAATAAATGGCCCCCTCGCTCTCTTTCATATTCACTCATAAATGCCTGTCTGTGTTCACTCCATGTGCTTAAGTAGGTTAGGTAAAGACCTAACTTATTTACCAAACGTAGGAAGAAATATCCATCTGGTTCTGTTCCAAGCCGGGAGAAAGGCACTGGAGACAAAATGTAGGCTGGAGGCAGATTGGAAAGATCGTTTAATGATGGACAAAACCATCAAGCACATGGGTTCTGGGCAGCTGATATATATATATATGGCATTCAGCTTTGTTCGGGTATTTTTCCACGTCATTGTAGTTGTGCTTTTAAAGTTGTAGCAACGTTTCAGCAGAAACTCATCTGCCATCATCAGGCTTCTGTATAGTGAGCACGAACAGATCCCCCCTGATACCTCCAGCTCAAACACACCCCAGCCAGGCACCCAGATGAAACCTAGCTTCCTAACTAATGATAGCCATCCGTTTACCAGGAGCCAAGCTGCACTAAAGGCCTCCAATAAAGTAACACAATGTTGCCAGCCAATCAAGATCCAAACGAGCCAAAAAAAAAAAAAAACAGACAGAAGATATTAGAAACACCAATCAAGCAGAACACAGTGAACTCCAAGACCAATAAACACAGACCAAGACTCCCAACCAATCAGGATGAAGAAAAAAAACCACTCTGGCACAGCAATAGGCTGCCCCAAATTTAAATCTGAAACCACTGTAAAAGTCTGGCTCACAGATGAACACTATACAGAAGCGTGATGATGGCAGATGAGATTCTGCCGAAACATTGCTACAACTTTAAAAGCACAACTACAATGACGTGGGAAAATACCCGAACAAAGCTGAATGCCATACATGTAAGTACCCGCGAAAACTTAAGATAGATAGATAGATAGATAGATAGATAGATAGATAGATAGATAGATAGATAGATAGATAGATAGATAGATGATAGATAGATACACACACACACACACACACACCTTCTCTGGGCTTTGCACTTGAATTTCCTGTTCTTGGGCAAGAACATGTATTCTATTGGCTGTTGTCAGACTCCCATGGTGCCATGTAAGGGTTATGTAGGGGTCATAGCTGGTTCTATGTAGGGGTTATGTAGGGGTCATAGCTGGCTCTATACGTTGTCTGAGCTCCCAGGTTTGGTTGAAGTTTGGACTGCTGATGCAATGAAGGGGCAGTTCCTATTGTGGTTGAGGGCTAATCCTACCTTCGCTGAGACCTTGCTGCAGGGAGTTTTTGCCTATGAATAGAGCTACCTAGATACTTGTCTTCTTTCAATAAGCTCTTTATCTCTTAAGTGCTGACATCTTCTGAGGGCTATTAAGAAAGGTTGGAGCTGCTTTTAAAAAAATATGTTTCTCCATTTCTTATCCAGGGAAATATAATATTCTGCCTTTTTAAATATTTCTCAAAATATTTCATTCTTCTAGGAGCGGGGTGGGTGCTAACTTTCTACACAATACAACAGGAAAAGTGAATGCTGGTCTTAACTTTAGCCTTATGGTTAGAGTTCATTTTCACAGTTCATTCATCCCATTTCTTGGTAGCTTGGTACCCTTCTAAGAAACTAATGGGCTGCAGAACTCCACTATTTTTTTTTCCTTAACATTCAATAGGGCACGTTTGGAATCCAAAGGAATATTGGAAGAAGACCATGAAGGATAGCACTTAGGATCTTCCTCAGGAGTTAATGTGATATGCACTGTATTCTCTGATATTTTTCCATAAGAAAAAAGAAAGCCTGGCCCAAAATTCGTTTTCCTGGCTGAAGGTGGCCTAGAACCGGGTCTAATACCTTCACCAGGCCAAGCCAAATGTCAACTGGCTAACAAAAGAAAGGGCATCAACAGCAAGAAATCCTGTGCTCTACAGCACAGTATGAATTGAGTGAAAATGAAATTGTTATTTCAGCACGTACATTTTGGAAGGGAAACACTCAAGAAGCATGAAGAAATTCAGTCTGGAGAGCATGAAAGTTACTTCCAATTGACTCAGTGTACTTGCATGATTCAGAATGATTGTACCTAATGCCTTTTGATTTCCATAGCACTTTATGTATTTTAACAACTGGTATTACTAATAGCAATAGCACTTAGACTTACATACCTCTTCACATTGCTTTACAGCCCTCTCTAAGCGGTTTTTAGCCCTCTCTAAGCAGTTTTCAGCATATTGCCCCCAGCTATCTCTGTCCTCATTTTACCCACCTCTGAAGGATAGAAGGCTGAGTCAACCTTGAGCCTGGTGAGATTTGAATTGCCAAATTGCAGACAGCTGGCAGTCAGCAGAAGTAGCCTGCGTCTTATTAAAAGCCAGTTTCCAATTGTGAATGAGGATCTAGTAAGGATTGCTATTCAGAATGGTCAAACATCAGTGTAGGAAGACAAAAGAAGGAAGTATTTGCTCCCAAAACATACAATAGAACAAAATGATTTTATCCAGATCGATGTCAGTCAGATACAGAAACAATATAGGCTCTGCAAAGAGAGGGAAAAAAATTAGCTGAGTATCTATTTTAAATTACTTTCTTTTCTGGCCTGATTCCTTCTGGAGCAGGCTTGTTTCTTACTGGTGTAAAATTTCCAATGGCAGAGTATTTTAAGGGAACTTTATACAGAGGTGTTTGACATTTTGTTAATGATTGTCTCACTTAGCCTCATTTTAGTTGTAAGTTGAGGATCACCCATATGCAACCCAGTTATTTTCTGGAGGAAAAAGGACAGGAACTTGGCTTTCAGTGGCAATTCATTCTTCACGTCCTTCAAAGGAAAAGGGAAATATCCCAATACTGATATTTTTAAAATGCTTCAATGCATTGGTCTTTCTCCAGTCCAGTGTTTCTTTCCTTTCCAATTAATTTTTAAATTAGCAGATTCCTTTCTTTTGTTCAGAAATAAGTCTTTTCATGTAAGGGTTTTATTGCCTTCTGCAAAGAAGTTCCAACTTGATATAGATAGATAGATATAGATAGATAGATAGATAGATAGATAGATAGATAGATAGATAGATAGATAGATAGATAGATATGGAGATGGAGATAGGGATATGTATGTATGTATATGTATATGTATATGTGTGTGTGTGTATATATATTTTCTGAGGTTCTCGCGGGTATTTGTATGTGGATCTTTGGTTGTTCGGGTTTTCTCCCACGTAAGATTCGAAGTATCTAGGCAAAGTTTCGATGAAGTCTCATTCATCATCTTCAGGCTTCTGTCTTCAGAGAAGCCATAGAGATAGAAAAACGCCCACACAGCATGAACAAACGAGATGACACCTCCCGCCTTCCAGCCATTTGGAAACCCGCCCTCATGAACAGACGAGTATCTAACATGAAGAATGATACCAGACCCACCACCCATGAGAGCCACACAAGATGCCACCACCACACTTCCATGTAGAAAACAGACTCACACCCACTCAGAAGATGAGACACGACCACGGACCAGAAGCCGCACTGCAGCTGCATCACTACCCACTTCAAACTGCACTACTTAACCACCTACCCCACCACCTACCTAGAAAAAATCACCAGATCCAATATAAAAGCCTTCCCAATCAGTGAATAAATCCAGCAAAGAATCATACCCAGAGAGAAATCATCCAGATGCCCTAAGCTTTATGGTCTCCCCAAGATACACAAAGAAGGAACCCCACTCAGACCAATAGTCAGCTCCATAGGCTCACCCCTACAAAACCTGGCCAAATTTCTCGCCAAACAACTACAACCCTATGCAGAATCCATCAACTCACATGTAAGAAACTCATTCCAGTTCATCGAGATCATAAAGAAACAAAACTTACAACCTAGCGATCTACTAGTAAGCTTCGATGTCATATCCCTCTTCACCCAAGTGCCAATAAAAGAAGCCTTGACAGCCATCCAAAACAAATACAACCCCCCCAAGCACATCCTAGATCTGACCAACCACTGCCTATCCAATACATACTTCACCTACAATGGACAAAAATACAAACAAATAGAAGGAGCACCCATGGGATCACCCCTCTCACCTGTCATCGCAAACCTCTACGTGGAACACTTTGAAACACAAGCTCTAGAAAAATACGACCACAAACCCAAACTCTGGCTCAGATACGTAGATGACACCTTCATAATCTGGCCACACGGGAAAGAAAAACTGAACAACTTCCTCACACACCTCAACAGCCTACACCCCAAAATACAATTTACCATGGAAACAGAAGCCAACAATCAACTTCCCTTCCTAGATGTCTTGGTATACAAAAGGTCTAATGGCTCCCTAGGACACACCATCTACCAGAAGAAAACACATACAAACCGCTATCTACATGCACTCTCACACCACCACCCAGCACAGATCAATTCCGTAGCCGAGACACTCATCTCCAGAACAAAATGCTTAGCTGATGAACAACACCAAAAAACCGAACTACACACTCTCACCAACGTACTAACAGCCAATGGATTCCAAAGAAAGAAGATTACCCACCTAATCCAAAAAGAAACCCCAACCAAAATCCAAGATAGAGAACAAGAAAACGGCAAAGCCCTCCTCCCATATATAAAAGGCACTACAGACAAAATCAGCAAGATCCTCCAAAAACACAACATTAAAACAACATTCTGCACAAACAGAAAAATATCCACCATCCTAAGAAACCCCAAAGACAAAATCGAATTAGAAAACCAAGGAGTATACAAAATCCCCTGCACTGCTTGCCCCACCACATACATTGGACAAACTAACAGAAGAATAAGTGCACGCATTGAAGAACATAAGAACTCAATCAAAAAAGAAGAAACGACCTCTTCCCTGGTCCAACACCTCAAAGCCACATGACATGAAATTGATTTTAAAAATACCAGAACTATCGCCAAAACCGAACACTTCAACAGCAGAATAATCAGAGAAGCCATAGAGATAGAAAAACGCCCACACAGCATGAACAAACGAGATGACACCTCCCGCCTTCCAGCCATTTGGAAACCCGCCCTCATGAACAGACGAGTACCTAACATGAAGAATGACACCAGACCCACACCCATGAGAGCCACACAAGATGCCACCACCACACTTCCATGTGGAAAACAGACTCACACCCACTCAGAAGATGAGACACGACCACGGACCAGAAGCCGCACTGCAGCTGCATCACTACCCACTTCAAACCCCTCCGAGCCATACATGAAGCAAACCGACACCCACCATGAAGATGCAGCATGACCACGAACTCGAAGCCAAACAGCAAGATCACAGCTCACCAGCTCAAATCCCCCAGCAACTAAGACTAACCTGAGCACAACCAAGCCCCCACCTAAACAGAACACGCCTCCAGCCAATCAGAACACGGCCAACCCCCCAACCAATCAGAACACAGCCAAACTCCCTACCAATGAGAACACACCCCCACCCAATCAGAACACAGCCAAGCCCGCACCCAATCAAGTCCCACCCCCACTAGCAGTTAAAAGGAAGAAGCAGCTGCAATCTCACATCACTCTGAGAAGCACAGAGCCGAAGACAGAAGCCTGAAGATGATGAATGAGACTTCATCGAAACGTTGTCTAGATACTTCGAATCTTACGCGTGAGAAAACCCGAACAACCAAAGATCCATATATATATATATATATACACACACACATACATATACATATATACATATACATATATTTAGAGAAGTGGAAAGCTTTCCTTTTCAAAAATATGTCTGTATCAGTAGTGGGATTCATGTAAAATCTCCAGTCAGAGGTGATATTTCCCAGTTCTTCGAACTAAAGATTTCCGCTACTGGTTCTCCAGAACTGGTCAGAACCTACTGAATACTACCTCTGGTCTGTATATATATTCTCTGCCTCACTCTCTCTTTCACTTTATCTCTCTCTCTCTCTCCCTCCCTTCCCCTGTGTGTGTGTGTGTGAGAGAGAGAGAGAGAGAGAGAGAATGAGAGAGAGAGAGGGAGAGAGAAATAACTTGATAAGTGCTATTTCTCAGAACTATTGTGGTTTGTGCAATCGTTTTTTCTTCCCCAAACTACAGATTATATTTTGGGTGACTCCGGTTAACTCTCCCTCCATCTCAGATGCCAGCATTTTAATAAAACCAAGGCGTTTTCCTTGAAATGTCAATTGCAGGTTGATCAAAGTGTTAGGGGAGCTGTTTGGCTACAGCTTCTTCAGGTTTGAATTTCCTTTTGCTTTTCAAAACATCGTCTGAAGAAAGAAAGAAAGAAAGAAAGAAAGAAAGAAAGAAAGAAAGAAAGAAAGAAAGAAAGAAAGAAAGAAAGAAAGAAAGAAAGAAAGAAAGAAAGAAAGAAAATAAATGCCCTGATTGAAGCCCAGTTGCCTTTATCACTCTGATCAGAGCCCTATCAAGAACATGCATGATTCAGCTGCTTTCCCCGAGCTTGGGAAAATATAACTTTGATAGATGTACCGCAAGTGTCACACAATAGTTTTCATGCTCACATTGGTTAAGATTTAGTACTGCCATTAAAGAACAGAAGGGCTCTTTGGTAGCAATCCTCCGACATACCAAATATCCCAAAGAACAACCTTCTACAAATCAGAGATTAAGGTGCTGACAGAAATTTCCACTCCACTGCAGTTCCCCCCCCCTCCTCCAACCCTATATCAGCACCGACTATCTTTTCGATCAAATCTCTGTGGAAGGCTTTGTTCTCTGTTGGGAAACAATAACAAACCAAAGATAAAATGTGACATGTTATCTCCTCTGCCTAGGAGCCAGTCCATTTTAACACACACACACACACACACACCCTGCCACAAATTATGCAAATAAGCCACCCTCGCCATGAGACTGACCAAGGCTTTAGATTGGTGACAGGCCACTTGGCTGAGATCGATCACACTAAATCTTTGCTTGTTTGCCATCTGCAAGACGGGTAATGAACTTTTATTTGAGTTTGTGCCTTTGAATTCTTATGGTGACCTGCCTTGATGTCTTGGTACCTCTTAGATCTTGAGGGAAGGGGTGCGCTGTGAAAATGGGCTATGGAAGCGAAGCACAATCTGGACAGAATCGATGAGTTCATGCATCTGGCATTCTGCATGTAAATAGGCATGCTTGTTGTCCATCTTGTCAACTCCTTTTTTTTCTCCGTGCCATCACTCTGCTAAACAACTATTTCCCACAGTACTGTCAAACTATTTACTAAGACTGCATCACTATTATTCTTTTTATCCTTCCTATTACCTATCCCCTTTTCTACTTATGACAATAACTTTGTTGCTTGTATCCTTATGATTTATATTGTTTATTTAGTTTTCTAGTATGATTTATGTTGATTGCTTATTTAGTATCCTATGAGTATCAGTAAATGATGTATCTTATAATTTATGATGAATGTATTTTTATGATGACTATGGTCATGATTTATCACTTATACCTTTTATGTACACTGAGAGCTTATGCACCAAAGACAGATTCTTTATGTGTCCAATCACACTTGGCCAATAAAGAATTCTATTCTATTCTATTCTATTCTATTCTATTCTATTCTATTCTATTCTATTCTATTCTATTCTATTAACATATACATTTATTGCATCTTCCAAATCTGGGAGATACAGAAAAGTAGAACCAAGCTGTTCCTCCTGATTAATAATCCCACCTTCCCATTGATCAGTTTGACTGATAATTAGTATACAGTGTAAATAGACTTTCAATAATATTTATCCCAGCCATTTTGGTACATGCCACAGGTTTGGTTCTCCAAATATTAACAAGCTTTGGCGAACCTTTTGTAAATGACACCTTATTTACTAAAATCTCATTTAAGCATAAGGATTACCTAGGGACTAACTTTCAAAGAAATTGTTTAGTATCCAAGTATAGATAGATGGTTGTCACACTTCACAATTTCAGAAGTGATGAAGAAGCTGATCAAGACACTCAGAGAACATTCCAACATTTAATACAATGTGGAGTTTTTTTTAAAGGCACATTGGAATTCTTATACTATCTCTCTTTTCTAGTTCTCTTTTCCAGAGACAGTTTTTCTTGTCTAAGTGTAAGACTTTACTTTTCCCCTACATTAAATTTCATTTTATTAGATAGGGCTCAGTGTTCAAGCGTATCAAGATCCATCTGGATCTTGAGCCTATCTTCTAGGGTCTTAGCTATTCCTGCCAGCTTGGCATCATCCACAAATTTAGTAAGTTCCCCTTCTATTCCCTGGAATGATCTCCACCCTGAGGTGGTCCTGAGGAAATCCTTCAGGTGCTGTAAATCTTGTAGTTTATCAAAAGGGTCCCCTTCTGCTTTCTTTTCAATGTTCTCCTTGCTTTTGTTTAAAGAAACTTTACTGCTTTTTCATGTGATAATAACTCATTTCTTAACATAATATACAATATCTACCCATAAGAGCCTCAGTGGTGCAGTGGCTAGAGTGCTGTACTGCAGGCCACTTCTGCTAACTATCTGCTGCCTACCATTTGGCTGTTCAAATCCCACCAGGCTCAAGATTGACTCAGCCTTCCATCCTTCTGAGGTGGGTAAAATGAGGACCCAGATTGTTGGGGGAAATAGGCTGGCTCTGTAAACTACTTGGAAAGGTCTGTAAAGTATTATAAAGTGGTATATAAATCGAAGTGCTATTGCTATTGCATTCATCTTATTCCATCTGCACCATATATGATATGTACTCAGTGGCTAAATTGGCTTAGTGATTAAAGTGCCATTAGACTCGTGTTTTCTCGGGATCTTCTTGTAGGACCATCTCTTCAATCTTAAGAGCTTTTTGTTTCCTGACTGACTCATCCTGGCTGACATCTGATTATTGCTTTTCTGCTGCTTGAAACCAAAGTCCTATTTCTTGCTGTCGTTCTTTTGCCTCCTGATATTGGCAGTGCAGGGTTGAGTGTTCTTCACGCTGAACTGAATCAATCATTATCCTCCACATTTTTTTACACCAAATGGTAGTGAAAAGAACAGATTTCTGTCCCTTATAGGAATGAAAATGAATGTACAGTTAGTCCTTGACTTACAACAGTTCATTTAGTGATTGTCCAAATAATGTTACTGAAAAAAAAAAGACTTATGAGTAACAGATAATAATCAGAGTTGGAAGAGACCTTGTAGGTCATCTAGTCCAACCCCCGTCCAAGCGGGAGACCCTACACCATTTCTGACAAATGGCAGTCCAATCTCTTCTTGAAAGTCTCAAGTGATGCCATTCCCACAACTTCCGAGGGCAACTTCTGTTCCATGGGTTGATTGTTCTCACTGTCAGAAAGTTTCTTCTTATTTCCAGGTTAAATCTCTTCTTGTTCAGTTTCCATCCATTATTCCTTGTCTGGCCTACAGGTGCTTTAGAAAATAGATTGAGCCCCTCCTTTCTATGGCAGCCCCTCAAATATTGGAAAACTGCTATCATGTCTCCCCTGGTCCTGCTCTTCACTAGACTAGCCATGCCCAGTTCATATAACCATTCTTCATACGTTTGTCTCACCCTTACGAGAATTGCAACATCCCCATGGTCACATGATCAAAACTGATCCACTTGAAAACCGGCTCATATTTATGATGGTTGCTGTGTCCAGGGGTGTCATGTGATTCCCTTTTGTGACCTTCTGACAAGCAATGTCAATGGGGAAATCAGATTTACTTAACAGCTGTGTTACTAACTTAAGAACTGCAGTGTTTAGTAACTGTAAAATGCGGCAAAAAAAAATCTCTTAACAAATGTCTTGTTTAACAACGTAAATTTTGGTCTCAATTGTTGTAAGTCAAGGACTACCTGCATTAACCATCCTTGTTCCTCACAATGGGTAGAGCTATCAATAAAGGCTGAACATTTACATCTTCACAAATATGAATGCTACTTAAAAAAGATTTAGAAGAATAGTAACACACTTTTAAAGATCTTTCTTTGTTATCCTTAGAGAAAACCATTTAATGTGATAGCCCAGCTGGAGAACTCACATTGTTTGCCAATCCCTTAAAGTTAAATCCAAATAATCCTATGTTGCTGATAAAAGGAATGTAAATAATGAACCAGTGTCCTTGTAACAATTAACTCTATCTAATTCTGGCTTGCCTGGTTTTAGTTTTAGTGACAAATCCTTTTTTCTTTGTACAAGTTCTTTCTACAAGTTTGGTTAATTACTATACTTATTTTGTTAGGAAGCTGCTTTGTTAAAGTCCTTCATACAAGATAAAGATATTCAGATTGGTTTTCTTCTTTTTTTAAAACTTCTTCTCTTTCTAGATTTGCAGGAAATAAGCAGGAGAATATTCTCTCCCTCTCCCCGCCTCTTTCTCTCTCGTTATAAATAAATTTTATTGAATTTACAATTAAAAACATATCGACATTACATATACAAAAGGGGGAGAAAAAGAAAAAAAGAAAAAAAAAACGCTCGGTCTTACGAACCGAAAAAAGAAGAGAAAAAGAGATAGAAAAGAAAGAAAGAAACAAAGAAACGGAAGAGAAAAGAAAATACATTTAAAAACAGACAGATATCCTTTTTGACAGTCTGCAAGATCCAATTCTCTTTCTCTCTCACACATACCCAACAACGCACATATATGCATATTCTCTGATCACACCAGACAATATGACTTACCATGATTTTGGCCTATGAGCTGTGGTGGCACAATGGTTAGAATGCACTACTGCAGGCTAATTCTGCAGACTGTCAGCAGTTCAATCCTGAGCAGCTCAAGGTTGACTCAGCCTTCCATCCTTCTGAGACAATAAAATGAGAAACTAGATTGTTGGGGGCAATTGGCTGATTCTGTAAACCTCTTAGAGAGGGCTGTAAAACACCATGGAGTGGTATATAAGTCTATGTGAGACAGCTTCTGCTGTGAGAAACAAAACAACGAAGTTTTGTCATTTTCCACTAAAACAAAATGGACTGTGCAGTATTGCAACTCAATTTAGCAACAAGGCTCCAGGGACCCTTCTGCTTCTCATTCCTGGGCAGAGTCTTCTTCTGTTGCCAGCCATTTTTCAGTAGTATTCCCTAAGTTTCTTTGGCATTCCACCATAATAAGAACCAGAATGTCAATTTAACTTCATCTTCTAGTTCTAGAGTTTCTGTAAGTTGGGGAAGTATTTTAAGATAGCTTGGATTTTTTACATCTCTCTCATAAAGTATTTCAGCACATTCCTTCCTACCTCACCTGACTTCTTTTGAATCAGTTTCTTTTTGTATATTGGAATCCCTTAACATATCGATTTGAGGTAGGAACCTCTTTCTGAAACCACCAAACAATACTACAATACTACACCCAACTGGCCAAGGAGTGGTGATGGGATTCACAAAGAGAGGATCAAGTGAGAAAATGGATGATGAAAAAAATGCATTGTTTGCAGCCATGCCATGCAAACTGTCAGGTGTGAACTGCATGCAAAAAAGAAGCTATTTTATGGTTCAAGCCTATTACACAGAAATCTTGTAGAGGGTCATTTGAAAGCATTAATTGCAGATAATCAATGCTTGTGTAGATATCAGTTTTCCGAGGCAACCAGTAAAAACATGGTGATAAAATTATTGTTTTGTCCATATTCACCTCCAGTCACCCAGACTCTTGTAAGCATTCACTTTTGAACCATCTTTACTAAGACACCAGAGGTTTTGTGTTATCTGAGTCTCCAGAATGTTTGAATATTTCATGGTCTATTGATAGTGTCGTTTTGATTACTTCACTTCTCTGCCCTCCTCCTTTACATAAATTTATTCTGCTTCAGCTTCTACTTCCTCTCCTCTTTTCCCTTTTCCTTTTCATTCCCTCCCTCCCCTCCCCTCCCCTCCCCTCTCCTCACATTTTTCTCCAGGACATTCAGATTCTCAGTCTTCTTATGCTAATAATTGAATGTAACATTTTCGCTCTGAATGGAAGCTTCCTGTAACTTCCTAATCTGAGTACAGAATGAGTTTTCTTTGACAGCAATTCATCATGTTTTTCACATTGTTGAAGTTTTTTATCAGTCCCTGGTTTTATAGGATTAGGAGTTTGATTGGCAGATATTAGCAAGTGATTGTATTAAATTCCAAACTACTAAACCAAGACTTGATGGTCTAACTGTTATTAAATATTGGTAGAACAAGTGAACTTGCCCACCCTCCACCCACCCCTTTTTTCCCCTGGTTACTTGGCATTTCTGAATGAATGAATTATTTAATGGCCAAGTGTGATTAGACACACAAGGAATTTGTCTTGGTGCATATGGTCTCAGTGTACATAAAATAAAAGATACATTCGTCAAGAATCATAAGGTAAAACACTTAATGATAGTCATAGGGTACAAATAGGCCATCAAATCATACTGGGAAATAGTCAATATAAATTGTAAGGATGCACGCAGCAAAGTTACAGTCATACAGTCACAAGTGGGAGGGAATGGGTGATAGCAGTGATGAGAAGATTAATACTGATAGTAATGCAGACTTAGTAAATAGTTGGACAGTGTTGAGGGAATGACTTGTTTAGCAGAGTGATGGCATTCTGGAAAAAAAACTGTTCTGGTGTGCAATGCTCTATAGCATTGTTTTGAGGGTAGGAGTTGAAACAGTTTATGTCCAGGATATGAGGGTCTGTAGATATTTTCACAGCCCTCTTTTTGACTCGTGCAGTATACAGGTCCTCAATGGAAGGCAGGTTGGTAGTAATTGTTTTTTTCTGCAGTCCTAATTATCCTCTGAAGCCTGTGTCTGTCTTGTTGGGTTGGAGAATCGAACCAGACAGTTATAGGGGTGCAGATGACTAAATAAAAGCACATCTTGCTGTCTAGTTCTTCAATAGGTGACTTGATTCCTCCAACACCAAATCTTTGTATGTTGTTGTCTTTAAAGTATTGGGTTCCTTCTGTCTTTGATTTACTACAAACTTCTTGAGTTGATCAATTTGTTTAAGACCAGCAGATCCAGTCTGTAAAAATCCAACTGACTACTAGAAACAGAGACAGCAAAGGCTAACTCTTTGTGGACTGGGCATTTTGCAGCCTGCATCTTTTTTTTTTTTTTTAATGTGTTTGAAACTGAACAGGCCAGATGAAGAATGTTGTAGAAATAAGTTACTCCCAAGATTTGTAGGTCTCTTTCTTGCACATGAGGTATTGTTTTCTCTTGCTCCAATCTCATTGAATAGTCTGCCAAGTTGAATTTTTTAAAAAAGAGAAGGTTAAAACCTAGGGGGGAAAAAGGCATTTATTTACTGGATGATGATTAGGCACAGTGGGTGCGGGGTTGAAATCAAATTTCTGTTAAATAGGCCCCAAAGAAATCAGTTGTAACCCACAGTTAATGACAAGCTCGAAAACTGCTTCAGGCAATGCCAAGGGCAGTTGAAATTCTGTAAAATTAGTTGTTAACTGTGTTAATGACTGATTTTGGAAGGATTATTGCTATTACAAACAGTAATCAATCCAGGTTTGCCACTGTGTCTTGGAAGATGTTTGCAGCCAAAAATATGTAGCTTTTGTACTTCAGGTTTTAGTTAATATGATAATCTGAATATTACACGCTGCTCTGTTTCATTCTTAACTTCCCCAGACACAGGTTATATGGAAATTAGGCCTATAGAATGATCATTATTCACCAGATAGTACAGTAAAATGTCCCCAAACATAAAGACTTACCTATATGATGTTGCAATATATATTCTGCCTCTGACTCATTTACGCCATTGTAGGACTATTAAAAGGCAACATTTTTTTTTTTTTACTGCAGAGTATGGAGTGTGGGAATTGTGACTTTTTATTCTTTGAATAAAAATCAGGCACTAATCAGGCACTGCAGCCCCTTTTAAATAGTTCATCAACAGGATGAAAGCAGTGAAAATAGTGTGTTTCCTTCTACCAAATAAGGTAAACGTTTTGGAGAAGAATAAAGAATTGGTCAATTTCTGGTGGGTTAGTATGCATCCTTGTAGAGTTTTCTTGGCAACATTATGGAAATTATTTGCTAATTCCTTCTTCAGAGGTGTTATTCAACTTTTTCCTTCAGCCTAGAATTCCCTGAAAGTCTGCTTAACTTCCAAACTCAGATGAGGTCTGGCAGATGCTGCCAAGGCAGGAATTTAGAAACCATCAATCTGTGAAAGGTGGACTTTTTTGACCCCTATTTTGGTTTGCAAACGTTTACATGATTGCTAGATGGTAGCAACAAGCCATATTAAATACTAGTTCTTTGGTGCCATCTCATGGTAGTAAGAATTGTTCAGTCTAAGTCTGATAAGTCTAGTTCCAATGAGATGAAGATGTTAGGAAATGTAACCTAGATTAGGGGTAGGCAAACATTTCTTTTGTTGGAAACACAATTTCTTAGGAGTAGTTTATGAGAAGCCATGGGCTTAGTGGCTGTATTAAATAGTGGTTGGAGATGTGATGATCAAAGACTGCTATATCGATGCCAGGAACTTCTGGAAATCCAGTTCCATATATATAAAACAATGGTTGGAAACTAATCAAGGGGAGAAGCAGCCTGCAATTAAGGAGAAACTTCCTTACAGTGAGGACAATTAACCAGTGGAACAGCTTGCCACCAGAAGTTGTGGATGCTCCATTACTGGAGGTTTCTAAGAAGAGACTGGACAGTTACTTGTCTGAAATGGCATAGGGTCTCCTGCTTGAGCAGGAGGCTGGACTAGAAGACCTCCAAAGTCTCTTCCAGCTCTGATTGATTAATATACATTAAAAAAATCTGCCATTTTTGCCTATTGAAAAGTATTCCACTATGGAATATTCTTGATTGTCTCACTAGTTATTTGTCCTTTGAGTTTAAACTTCTAGGTAGAGTTTACGTTGTAAAGATAATTAATTATTACATAATGAGAAAAGCTAGATCTTACTAAGTGTTGCTGTACTTGTGGTAATAATTTGGGATTTGGGTCTATTAAAATACAGTGGACAAGTCTATGTGAACAGCATAATATGTGAACAGGTATGCAAACAGCAATTAAAATAATTTTCTGGTTTGATTTTTTCATCCTACTTTGGATTTTCTGAAACATTTAATACATCAACATTTTTTAAAATAAAAAGCTTCCATTTTTCTAAATATTTTGTGAAGTTTACAAAATTAAAATGAACCTTTTGATAATGAAATGATAGTAATTTAAAATTTCAAAATGTATGTTTGAAAACCTAGCAACAATAAAGGAGAATATTTGTAGCCCAGGATTGAAATGAGGGGTACTTGATGCTCTGTCAGGTTGGATGTTTTCTTGCAGACATTTCATTACCCATACTAGGTATCTTCATCAATGCTGGGATGACACTAATGCTGAGGATGTTACCAAGTTTGGATAATGAAACATCTGCAAGAAAATAGCCAAGTTCAAAAAGCACCAAAAAAACCTCAAAAACCAATAACTCATCTGTAGCAGGTCAATACTTAAGTTCTTTCTTTCTTCTATCCACACATACTATAGGAGAGGACTTGGGTGAATCTGAGGGAGGAGTCAAATGTATCATCAGTCTTGAGTCCCTTTGAGCCCAAAGAATTCTAAGTCCAGCACAGCCTGAATTCCATTGACTCTTATCCAGGGGTGGGCTTCAAACATTTTAGCAATGAGTTCTCTGCCCGGTTGCTGGGTGAGTGTGGTCATGGTGGGTGTGGCCTAGTCAGCCTCCTGCACCATGGTGTTTCTTTCTTTTTTTTTGCCCACCCTGGGCTCTAGAGGTTCTTCTTGAGCTTCCAGGGGGGCGAAAACAGCCTCCCTGAGCACTGGAGGCTCCCTGGAAGCTGGAAACAGGCCCATTTCTGGCCTTCCCAAACTTCCAGGAGGCCCAATATTTGCCCTCCCTGAGCCTCTGTGCGTGCCCTGCACTTACCTGCATCCAAAATGGGCCACATGGGGACTCCTTGGAAGGGTGGGCCAGCCATGAGTGGGATTTGGGGGTTCTTTGAACTCCCCTTAACTCCTGTGAACCCCTAGCAGCCTACTCCTACTCTTATCTACTGCCAATTTGCTTTGCCCATTAGTAATTTAGATTCTTGTAGAGAGGTTAAACTTACAATACATCTTAATACCCATTTCAACTGCCCGGGTCTTCTAGTTCCCCCAGTGCTTGATGCATAATGCATAGCTGGGCTTTCAACTTTTCCTTCTTCTCTCCACTTCCAAAGAAAGAGATTTTTCTATGGTTCTTAACACTTTGAGAAAGTCTTATCTTGTGGAGCATTAATGAAATGTTTTAAAACCAGGGTAGCCAGATATTATTTGATATGTTTTTTAGTTTTCTCCCTCTTGTTCTTTGGATATCTTATCATTTCTGGAGGATGGATATTTGTAGCGTCCCTGATCAGTTTCCCTCCTTCTGACCTTGCAATGTATTACTGTACACCAAAAAGCTGCGCTTCAGTCTTCTTGGGACATTTTGTCTGTATTTTAAGAGTATCTCCTTTCTTCTATAAGTGATATTTGAGAAATGCATATCTGTGCAAGCTGTGAGCAGTATAACCTTTTGTAGGCTTACAGAGGAGTATTTCCCATATACCGTACTTTGCAGCTGATTTCCCATCCTTGTAAAGGCACACCTTGTTCCCACTGTTGAAAAGATTTACGGTTACAGCAAATGCCACATGTGCAAATCTACCCCTCTTTCAGGCTTCTGTTTTCAGTGAAGGGAGGTATTTAAGGAGAAATCATTAACTTGGTTCTGGGATGTAAGTCAGAAATGAATATCTCTTTGTCAGTAATAAAATCAATGAGATCAACTTTTCCTGGTAGTTCTAAAAATAAAGAATAAATATAGAAACTGTCTGGGAAGAAACAAACTTACTCCTTCCAGTTAGAACTAGAGCTACACATCTCACCGATAAGTTTATGAAACAGGTGCAGATTCCAGATGTGTTTATCTGTATCTATGTATGTGTGTGGATATTGGTTATAATGTATTTCTAAATGTAATTTGTCTTTCATTCATAACTGAAGAAGCTTCTTGGATGAGAAGTGAAATGTTTTCAAAGAAAAACACCAAGAAAAGCCCAGTTGCCTTTGGAGAAAAAGCAACCTTGGGACAGCCTTGATTGAGAATCTCCATAGACTTTCATTTGTAACTATTACTTATATTTTATTTTCTACTTCAAGGCAAATATAGGGAGGCAAATCAGGGAGGAAGGTAGCTCTTTTGTGTGCCTCCCTTCAGTTTGGACAATCCAGAACTTTTCCATACTTAAGGCTGATCCAAAATAACGTGTTTTCCTATTCCTGTTCCCTGATTATTGTTTTTGTTATTAATGAAAGTAGGGAACTACTATGACTGAATAACTCTTGATGACTTCCCAAAGATGCTTTTTTAAAGAGGCAGCTGGACTTTCTGGTTTTTCTTTGAAGATGTTTCTCTTCTCATCCAAGATGAGAAGCTTCATCAGTTGCCTCTTGAAAAAGCATCTTTGGGACAACCATGACCTGGATGACTGAGAATCTCCATAAACATCTTGGTGACTTCCTTTCATTGTGGTATTCAGTCAGTCTGGCCAGAATGACTGAGAGTTGAAATTCAATAACATCAGGAAAGTCCCACTCCTCCAACTTCCTAATTTATGAGACAGAGTGCTGCTTTTTCTATATCAGAAATCGGATTGCTTTTTGGTTCAACCTTCTGTTCTTTCAAAACTTGGTTCGCGCACAATGAAACTAAATATGCCGTGTTCTTCAATTCCAGTAGGTTGATATCAGCCCTTGTAAAATATCCTCTTTCCTTTTTATTTTAAATCAAGGGGCTGTGGTCCTTGTTCAAATCGCTGCACACTGGGAACAATTGATGTCTTCTCGTTGAGGCATCTGCTCCTTAAAGATCTGTATCATAAATTTCTAAAAATCATTCATAATGCCAATGAAGATTTACATCCTGACATGAGCAGCAAAACCATGACCTTTATTAAGACAAAAGAAGAGAAAGCTGTACATGTTTCATATCCTATATATTGACTCTTATACATATACTGCAGAGTTTACATTAAACAATATAGGAAATATGTACTGTCTATCTACCTTGCCCCATGAAGTAATATATACTGCATTTGCTTCAAGGGCTGCATAATTGTGTTCCATTCTGTTGTTGTTTGGCTACTGTTGTTCATAATTGCTTATTTTTCCCCAGTGGTATCTACCAGCCTGGGAAAAACAAACAAACAAACAACAAACAACTGGCATCTGCTATTTTTATACCAGACAATCAAACATTATGCAGTCCATATGCCCAACACCAATTCCTTTTCCATATTTTCAATTATCTCTCTTAAAAGGTTACCACCTACCATCTCTGGAGTCTTATTCTCCACAGGGGAGAAAAGAATAGTATCCTGAAATGAGTAAATCCCCAATAAGAGGCCATTTCTCTATCCCTTGGAAGGGACGTCGTGTTCCTCAAGATACAGCCTTCTCTAAGCAGTTTACAGAGTCAACCTATTGCCCCCAACAATTTGGGTCCTCATTTTACCCACCTTGGAAGGATGGAAGACTGAGTCAATCTTGAGCCTGGTGAGATATGAACTGCTAAATTGCATGCAGCTGGCAGTCAGCAGAAGTAGCCTGCAGTACTGCTCTCTAACCACTGCACCACCAAGGCTCAATCTCAATCTAATCTAAATCTAAATGTTGCACATTTTCTGATAATCTGAGAAGTATTGTATTGCCATGTGTGATGCATTCAATATGGACTATCTTAGAATCCTAGGATCATTTAGATGCAATGCTGAAATCCAAGTTAAGGCACTGCAAGCATGGAAAAGCTGCTTGGGTGCATCCAGAAAATGGTAGCTCTCCACTTTCTTTAGAAATTGACCCCACTCTAGGTTATCATTAGGAAATTCTTCTTAACATTTAGCTGGATTCTCCCTTAAGGTATCTCATATCTAATGTTCCTCACCCAGCACTCTCAATGATAGTCTTCTACTTGAAAAGCATCATCAACTCCTTCTTCCCACAACTCCTAGTCAAAGTTATCATTGCAAGTGTTTTTAATCTATCTCAATGCACTTCTCTGATCTGTCTAGTTTCTCAGAATCTTTCTTAAAATTTGGAAATTTTTATACAGTTTCTGCCTAACTGCTTACCATATTTTTTAATCCCTGGAACTGAAACTCTGGATGCCTTGGTACACAACACATGGAATCATGGTTTACTCAGTAAACAAAGATCTGGCCTTGTCAACACCATGTTGGAAGAAATATCCATTTCTGGTTCCAATCTGGGAGAAAGGCACTGGAGACAAAATGGAGGGTGGAGGCTGATTGAAAAGAGGCTCCATTTATTGATGAAGCAGAACCACCAAGCACGTGTGATTCTGGGCAGCTGCCCACATGGAGTTGAGAACGGGAGGTGTTTGATACCCTCTCTGGGCTCTGTATTTGAGCTTCCTGTTCCTGTGCAAGAACATGTATTCTATTGGTTGTTGTCAAACTCCCATGGGGCCAGGTAAGGGTTATGCAGGGGTCATAGCTGGCTCTATAGGCAAAGTACAAATCCTAGATGTTTGCTGAGCTAAGTTTGGTTGATGTTTCTGAGAGAGATGGAATGTCCTTAGGAGATTGTGCAATGTAGTGAGCTCTGGGCCTTCTGCTAAATGGTAGAGGGTTAATCTTATGATGTCCTGAAGGGTCATGTCTTAATCCCATCACCCTGAAGCTAAAGTCTTTTGTTTATAGATAGGATGGCCCAGTCTTTCTTAATGGGCACAAAATGCCTACCGGGGGCAGTCTGCTTTCTGTCTCTTTTAAGATTTTTTATTTCTATTTTGGGGAAAATATTTTATCCTTTTTTTTAATATTCCTCAAAATATTTCATTCTTCTAGGAGAGGGGTGAGTGCTAACTTTCTACAACTTTTAATCATAAATCAATCACATGGCCTAAGTTGGGCAAGACAATGTGTTAAAATGCAGATGGTAAATTTGTGATTCACTCTGTTGTACAATCACCAAAATGTGACTCAGGTTGTCTTAACACTGATGACTAGCTTCCCAATTCTTTTTACACCTCAGTTGGTTAGGACTGGAGAAACAACACTGGCATTGTCAAGAAATTTATTTAATATTTCCCAGGAGGCTGAGAACTGTATTGTAGGTGGAGTCACATAATACATATGGCATGGGGCTTTGGGGGAGTTTGGTGAAATTTGTTGTTTATTTAACTGTGATTTTCCTGTTTTATGACTTATGTTACTGTTTTCATCTGATTCCTCTTGAAAATTATAAGAAATTATGTCAGCAGTTTGAGGAAGCATGTGTGTGAGAGAGTTTGTGTGTGAAACAATTAAAGAGATGCCAAAAAATTAACCCACCCTGGAGTGAGGCTTAGTTTAAAATATAATTTTTATGAATCGAGCAGACTCTTGGTGTCAAAATAGTTAAATGACCCAGTATACCTGATCTGAGAAGTCCAGAACTGCTGAAAATCCTGCAGAGGTATTACATCAGTGATCAGAAATCACTGTTGTTATTGTTGTTAGCTGTTTTGGCCCAGCTAAGATCATCACTATCTGACTGTTACAAAAGGTTAAAGAGAAATATTTTTTAAATATTTTACTGATCAAAACAAAGCATTTTTTACTCTTCAGTTCAGCTTAAAAGCTATTTTTAAAAAAATAACAACCAAGACTGATGCCTCTCTTAAACTATAAAACTTGTGACAAAAAAAAGGAGGGAGACAAAGGAACACAGAGCAAGGAGAAAAAAAGGAAGTGCGGGTAGAGAACATCATTAACTTAAATTATAGAGTTCCTTTAATGATCAGTTGGAATGGAAACAGTTCCATGATATGAAGATTTAAAAAGTGTTGGCTGGAACAGTAGCATTTCCTTTCCTTTGTATACCTGCTGGGGATTTCTTTCAAAGCTATTATTTCTGTCTTGAAGCTTCACATATTGTATTAAGCTATATTATGATTCCTTCAACTGTGGCTCATTGTGGAGCCCAGATAGACTGCTTTCAAACCCATGGTTGTGGCTTGGGATGAATCATGAAATCCTCCCATTGTGTTTCTTTCAAAATCCATGGTGAATGAAGCCATGGTATGTTGTATGCCAAGCTACTACAGGAGGAAAGGGTTATGGGAAAATGTAGAACAGAATCTCATCAGGCAATTCAGACTAAAAACTGGTTTCACCCAGTTTGGTTTGGTCAGTTTGGCCTCCACAATCTCAGCTTAGATCAAGGGTCGACAACCTTAAACACTCAAAAAACCATTTGGACCCGTTTCCTACAGAAAAGAAAACACTGGAAGCCAATAATTTAACAACTGGTGTGACTGGGTGGGTGTGGCCAACTCCAAGTCACTCACTCCCACCCAGTCACATGACCTCCCAGCCATGCCATGGCCACGTTGGGCCAGTTTCTTGGAGGGAAGAACAGGTCTCATGTCTCTGCAAGTGACCAAGATGTACCTGGCACCAACAAGAGCCAGAAGTACTCACAAGACCCAGCAAGGGTTGAGGTACCAGAGAATCAGCCCCAGATGCTTCTCTCTGCAGCAGAAGTATAAAAGGAGGGAGCCTCAGCAGAGGGATAAAAGAGCCACTTGTGGCTCTGGAGCTGTAGGTTGCTTACCCCTAGCCTAGATGGACCGTATCTGAATGATGTCCTCAAACATGCACATGCATTTTAAGGGTGAACGTTAGAGATTTAACTCAGACCAAATTCAATTCATTTCCTGAAACAGTTTGAATCTTTTGAAGCAAACCAGATCCAGTTCACCTCACTTCTGGTATATAATTGCATCTTTCTGGTAAGGAATCAAGATAATGATAGGGAAGACTTATTCTTTATCTGGAATGTTTGAAGTCCCCAACTTTTACATGCACTTGACTCATAGGACACAATTTATCCTTTGCATGAAATTCCTTGTTATTGGGATGCTTCAACCCTTGTTGAGTTTCTCTCTCTTATTTGGCAACACAAGCTTGTTTGTTAGCTTATTTAGGTCATCAGAGTTAAATTTTCCATACAATTCCTTTGTGCTCTTGTCTTTGGAAGGCATCCAAAGTCTTTTATCTTGTACTAATTCAAGCATCCAGTGTGTTAAGTATTCTTAGCTTCAGAGACTAGCTACATAATTACCTCCAGTGCTTTCATTCCAAACACAGAGATTCACTCTGGATTTCCTTTCCTTCTGAGAGTTACCTTTAGGGTATTAAATATTTGGACGACTCTTTTAATTATAAAAGTACAGCAATCTCATATTTACATTATGAAATACTTCTATAATTCTCTCTCTTTCTCTCTCTGTCTCTCCTCCGTCTCCATTAATGGACTTCAATATTTCAGCAGCAAAGACATGATAACACGGAGTACCTAGGAGACTTTAAAATCTAAAGCAGATTGAAGACAGGGGGAAATTAAAGTTTGGATTTATCCTCTTTTAAAGTGAGTAATCCAACAAGAATATTAAAAGAAAACCCTCTCACTTAAGAACTTTCATAATAATTAGAAAATTACCCACTAGCCTCTCCCAACTTAATGCATTTTCCAACTATAAAGAAAAATTTATTATTCTAAGACATTTTTATTGGGATTGATTTTAAAGATAAATTGTGAATTGCGCCAAAATCAAATGGAGTGTTGAAAGCGTTACCCCTACTCCCATCTGCAAAATAATGGAAAGCATGATTCTATTGTTCATCTGAGATATATTTTATCCTAACATCAGTTTAGTATAAATAGCTTTTGATATGCTTAGGAGAATTGAATGCATTGTTTCTTTAGTCTTATCTGTATTTTCTGCCTGTCTGTTTTTTATTGTTCTATTATGCAACTTGATGTTGAATATCAGAAATTCAGACTTTGTGGAATCTATTTTTTTTTTTTTTAAATTGTTCACTAATGCTGACATGGGGGCCTAATCTGAAATGAAAAATTGGTCCTGAAAGGCGAACACAGATTCAGTGAGCTGGGAAAATGTGCATCTATAAATTTATTATGTATATGCTTAAGTTGTTAGGAGCTGATCAACAGATGATGTACTGTATTTAAGAAAAATAGCTGGATTGTCTGTCTCCAGGAAGATCATTTGAACTGCCTTGCAAATGAGGGCATCTTCTCCAGATCCCTGTTCTGGTTTTCTTGCTTTAAATTTGGTTGAGGAGTTGCTCTCATGTTTTCTACGTCTGCCTCTTCCTAAAGCTCTCTATAAAGCTCCCTTATAGATGCACATTTTCCCAGCTCATTGAATCTGTGTTCGCCTTCTTTCCATCACTATCAGCTGATTGTCAGCCCTGTAAAGAAGTCCAGTTCCAGAAGCAGACACCACAAGAATCATTAGGTATTCAGCTGGTTCGGACTGGTGTACCAGTAGTGAAAAATTTGACACATTTGAAAAACTGGCAAATATCACCTCTGGTTGGCCCTGCCCACTCACCCCTGTCGTTACCTCTCCTATATTTCCTTATTTTTTAGCTCAGCTTATTTGCACGAATTGCTGCACCTCAGCTGAGCTGAGCTCACCAGGTTGACAAAGCTCCATATTTGTGCCATGTGAGTGTGCAAATCTCAGCTAATTTGTACTGTTGCCATGTCCCAGCTGACCTTAAAAACACTACCAGGCAGCTCCACCTGGTTGACAGAGCTCTGTATTTTTGTCTTGTGGGTACGCGCAAAGTTCAACTGATTCACGCTATTGCCGCACCTCGGCTGAGATTAAAAACACTTCATGGAGCTATCCATGTTGACAGAAGTCAGCTTTTGAGCCCTGCGCATGTGCGCAAAGCAGGTGCACACACATAGAACCAATATTGAAAAATTTGGAAACCCACCACTCACCTAGTTAGATGACATCTGGATGTTAACTCCACAGGAAAGCTGTTGACATAAGCTATTGTAACAGAACCTTGCAAATCTGGTTGTGCTATACCTCCCCGTGCTTCTTACATCCCAGTTGATTGGGGAGATTTCTGCTTGAGGCTCTTCCAAACATTATCTTGTTGCTCTGGACTTAAAAAGTTGTTTCAAGCCTCTCCCCCTTCTCTTCAAGAGAGCCAGTTTGGTTTTGTGGCTAAAGCACCAGGCTTGAAAGAGACTGTGAGTTCAAGTCATGGCCTTAGCCATGAAAGCCAGCTGGGTGACTTGAAGGCAGTCCTCCTCTCTCAGCCCAACATAACCCACAGGGTTGTTGTGGGAAAATAGGAGGATGGAAGTGTATTTTTTTGTATGTTGAGTTATTTGTTCAATAAATGTGGGATACAAACAAACAATGTATATCTCAATCCAGGGGTGGGATTCTACCAGTTCAGACTGGTTCAGGTGAACGGGTCGCTCCAGCTCTCATTTGACCCTGCCCATCTGCCCCTGCCCTAGTCTGTCCTTTATTTCCATGTTTTTCCACTCAGCTGATTCACATGACACAGTGGATTGCCATGCCTCCACTCTTTTACTCACTGGGGCTGCGGTAGAAGGTAAGTATTAGAGCAAAGTGTGTGCTCACTGAACTGTTTGTAACACCGGTTGAATCCCACCCCTGTCTCAATCAATATCATTTTTAAAAATTCTCTACGTCTTTACAATAAAAGAATATTGGAAACCTGATGACAGTAGAACTTAATCCTGCCATGATTCTAGAGGTTTGCCTTCAGAAGTTGTGGGTGCTCCAACACTGGAGTTTTCTAAGAAGTGATTGGACAGTGATTTGTCTGTAATGGTGTATATTATTATTAATAATAATAAGGCATTTATGAAACCAATACAACTAACTCAATATCTGCATGTTGGCAGGTGTGTTCGTTTGGCTGAAATCTCAACTTTTTTGTATTGAGTGATAGGCGGGGCTTCAATTGTGATATTGCAACCCCTGTTTTGCAGATTTTGACAAATGTACACACAGAGACTCCCTTTGCTGTTCATGCTTTGGGAAAAAAAATGAAAAAGATTTTGGGGATTCATGGGAGCATGAGTCCATCTTCCTTTAAAAGCACATTTTTTTTCTTTTTTTAACCCCATGGTTCCAAGAAAGTCTGGAAACAGATGTGGTTACTTTAATGAGTCACATTAAGGATATGCTGCTATCACACATAAACAATTTCATATAGTTGACTGATGGCCTAAAACCATTATTTATTTAGAATGGAGCCATGAATGAACCATGACCCAGGAAAAAAAAAAGATAGTGTCTTACATTCTAAAGAGGATATGTGTGTGTGTGTGTGTGTGTGTGTATGTATGTATATGTATATGTATATGCATATGTATATGTACATGTATATGCATATATATTCTTGAGCGAGAGCCTGCATGAGAGAAGCTTGCTTCAGACTCACAAAGAAAGAAAATTGTGAGCTCCTTGTATTATTCCTTCTTTCTTTCAATTATAGAAGCTCTCAATTTTATGAGTTTAGACCCAGAATTAAATGCTACGTTCTTCCACTGGTCTTAATTGCCAGCATAGAATTTAGAATTCCACACTAGGGCTCTTTAATTATATGTCTGATCCCAGTGGTAATACTATAATTATCTGGATTCAGCTTTGGAAAGGATTAAATAGTCACTTTTTAGGAAATGAGGGTTTAAATACTGACCCATGGCTGTTTTCATGTCTCGTGATGTTCAGCAATTTTGAGAGAGCAAGAATACAATTGGGAGCCCAGACACAAATTAGATTGATGTCTTGTCCTTGATACATTGGCAGTTTCATTTCTAGGGCCTACCAAATCCAAAACAAAATAATTTTTTATAGTTGTTCAGAATCTTGAGAGAAATGAGTTCATGTGATCTAGCTCAGCTTCCTGTATTCAGAAGGACAGTTCAAAATACTCTCCTGGGTTGATAGCCATTTATCATTCCCTGTTTTGAAAATTCACCAGATTATGGGAAGGGAGGGGAATATAGCTAGCAGGCTGCCTTCTGCCCTCCCTCACCAAGTTTGATCTTAATAACCTAAGTACACGTGTCTACAGACAGGAATATTGAACAGGAAATGAAGATGAAGCTCTCTGTTTATCAGCAATTGACCTTCCATTCAGTGTACTGTATGATGCTACATGCTCAAAATAATCAAATGAGCTGATAGATGAAGTGCCGACGTGAAAGAACAAAGAAATCAACATCAACAGGAAGAGTAGTTACTGAAATAGTAATTTAGGTTGCAATTATAGTGAGAGTCCCTCTCACTGAAGGTAATCTTAGCCCTGAGTAGATCTAGTGTGATGGAGGCTGATAATTTATTGGAATGAAAAATGGAGAAGCTGGAACTAAGGATGCCTTTACAAAGAATTTTTGCCTTGAAATGAACCTGAGGGAAGAAAAAGAATCAATTTCTTGCAAATGTTGAATCTTCCATAAGCCACCTGTTTCTCCATCTGTCTGTTTCTTTCTCTCTTAGATGGGAAGGCTGAAAAAAATATCACTGATTTATTTAAATTTGCATTAAATGTTCTCTCCAGAAAACATCTGTATTAAGAAAGATGCTCAGATTTTCCTACAGGTAGGGTGGAAGTCATAATAGTTGCTATTCATTCATTCTCAAGCACACACACAAACACACAGAGAGAGAGAGAGAGAGAGAGATGAAAGGCATCAAAAAGACCAATTCATGTAACATGGGTTACATGCAGTGTAATTTGCATTCATCCACAGAGTAACACCACTGGGCCTTTAATTGATTTTGGTCTTTGAAGCAGCTCAACGTATTATATACTCCAAACATGGGATCCAGAGTTTTTGCACTCATGTCAGAAGCACCAAGGCCCTTCCAGGTTGAAAAGATTAGCCAGCGACATCACCCTTGCCCTGGGGATGGCCATTTGGGGGCTCCTTTCATGTCCCGAACAAGAGCTGGAGTGAAGGGCAAGAGCTCAACCCTACCCCATGGCAGCTTCTGGGTCTCAAATATAGGCTTGCTAACATCCTGCTCAGTGTTCTAACCACTCAAGCCATCATGCTCCTCTCAAAATTAGGACATTTCTTTGGAAATCTCTCTATCTCATTACATCCTTATTTTTATAGTTTTAGATCATGGCACTAACTTAGATCATGACGCTAACTTGTGTCCTAAATGACCCCTAGAATCTTTTAGACTCTACCTAAAATAGACCCCAAATCATCATCTTTTAATGACCTCATAATCCCTTGCAGGATAGAGTCTGAGCAACTGAATGGAGCTCGAAGAGTGTTTTAATGGCCAGATGCCTTTCCTGTCACCAATGTGGAGTTTTGTTTAGCAGATATATTTTCAGTGTGTCCAAAGAGTATCAGCCTTTACCTAGAATCAAACTCACAGCCTCCTGATTTTGAGGTGAGAGCTCCATCTCTAGGCTACCGCACCACTCCTAAAATAGGTACCAAATGTTAATAGTATAATTCCTGGGTAGGGGTTGGGGTTGGGGATCAATAGTTTATTTCTAGTTTAGAAATAGAAATAAATCTTTTTTTAAAAAAAAAAATATACTTATGAAAATCCTTCTTTTGCTTTATTTTCTACAGAACAATTCTGATTCATCAAATGCTCTCCAAATGGTTTAGTGTGTCTTTCAGTTTTGCCTGAAATAAAATTCAGGATGAGTTTTGAGATTCTCCTATAGAACAAGGAAATGTTGTTGTGATACTGCACACAGTTCCACCCACCCAAAATAGAGAATGGGGTAGACACTTGCTAAAAGAGGAGAGTGAGATGCAGATGTGCTTCTCCCTCAAACTATTCTCATCAGGTACTTCCCTGGATGATTTGGAAGACTGAAAAAGATGTCAAGTGAAAAAAAAAATTCTTCCCTATCTCCAGACTTTTCTAATTTTTAAGAAGACAACTAGACAAAAAAAAATGAGCAATGATGAGCAGGCGTGTAATGCGGGAAATAGCAAATGCTTAAGATTTCAGCTAATCTTTCTGTGCTGGCCTACTTAGTAGTGAGAATATTCAACCTCAATATGTTTCTAATAAATTAGAAACAATTAGAAAAGTCTTCTTTGCGTTTTTATTCCTAGAAATGGTAGGGATCATGCAAATGAAAACGTAGCTGAATGTAAGTGTAGAGCTTCCAGTTGTGGCTGTACCACATGATTGGTCGTTTAGGATTCATTTCATGGGTAAATTCTCTAAACTGCTTTATCAGGATGAATTGGGTTTGTTTTTTTTTTAAGCTTCTATAACGGAGGGTTAATTTCTGCATCAAAGGCTAGAAAACACAGGTTAGGTTATCAGTAAAACTGAGGCAGGGAAAATTCTGAAAATATTTTCTAGAAAAAATAAAGATAAGACAATAAGAAGGGAGGGGACGGGAGAAGGGGATGGGGTAGGAGAGGAGGGGAGGGGATGGAAGGAGAGGAGGGGAGGAATGGGGTGATTATGAGATGAGATAATCTTTATTGTCACCTTTTTTTTTTCTGTGTACAAACTGGCACACATTGAAAATGAAATTCCGATACCCACTCTCAAAAAAATACACACACATACAAACACAAACACACCTACCATATCACAGTCCATTTTGGATACATAGCAGAAAAAAAGAGTCTTGAGAGTCAACAGGGTTGATACTATAGGATACAAATCTATTACAGAATCTACTTGTTCTGCTTTGGGTACCACAAAGCTTCCTCCCAGAAGGCAACCGAGGTAAAGTGGCTGTGGAGACATATCAAGTTGAGGACTGAGTGGTGGCAGTGATGATATTTTGTCTTCAATTCTCTGAATGAGTCATGGTGAATTGGAAGACCTCACTGAACATTTTTTCTATTGTACAGTGATTGGATGTGCCATCATGCATTGTAGAAAACAACACCATCAAAAGGATAAGAGAACATTGGAGCAGGTCTGGTGTCACAGATAGGTCTTAACAGTGCAGGAGGCTCCAGCTGCATCAGAAAAAATAATATTTTATAAAAAAGATGTTGAGACTCTGGAAAGAGTGCAGAGAAGAGCAACCAAGATGATTAGGGGACTGGAGGTTAAAACATACAATGAACAGTTTCAGGAACTGGGCATGGCTAGAATAATAAAGAGAAGGACCAGTGAGGCATGATAATAGTGTTCCAATATTTGAGAGGCTCCCACAGAGATGAAGGGATCAAGCTATTTTCCAAGGCACCCGAAGGCCAGACAAGAAATAATGCATGGAAACTGATCAAGGAGAGATTCAACCTAGAAATAAGGAGAAAGTTTCTGACAGTGAGAGCAATCAACCAATGGAACAGAAGTTGACTTCGGAAGTTGTGGGAGCTTCATCACTGGAACCTTTCAACAAGAGACTGGACTACCACCTGTCAGAAATGGTGTAGGGTCTCCTGCTTGGGATGGGGGTGGGGGTTGGACTAGATGACCTACAGTACAAAGTCCCTTCCAACTCTCGTTAATCTGTTAATCATGTCAATGCTGAGTTTATAATTACATCTCCTCCACGAGATTGACTGGAGATAAGTAACAGGACAAAAGAAAAAAAAAAAGCAAGTATACACCAGTGAACTTGGATACTAATGATATATAAATACATGTAAGGGATCTTTCACTATCAAGGACTTTTTTCCCTTATGGATAATCTATTACAATCTGTGTACTTGTGATGGGCAGTGGGACATATTCAGCCATTTATCACTCTCGGTATAGATTTTTTTCTCCTTTGCTTATTCCTCTGCGCTGTAATGCTGACTTATTCTTTTCTATCATAGTGACGCCTGCCCAGATCATTGATAAGTCTCTTTTCCACCTCATCCATCTCGCAGATTGCCAATGACCTTTGTGTACTTTCCTTGTGCTGTTGAATGTTTTCTTCCCACACCTCTATCTGCTTGTGTTTTCTGATCTTTTTTCTCTTCTGATAGCTACTGACCAATCTGTCCACTGCCTCATGAGAAATGTCCATATTTCAATCTATTTTCATCCTTAGGTGAATTCTCTCTGACAAGTTGTTTTTCAGGCCTTACATTGTGAACATTTCTAGGATGGAGCAAGATTTCTCTTTTTCTCTCTCCCCGGTTCCTTCTGACACAAACAGATACACCCCAGACACGCAATATATTAACACAATGCCTTCCAAGCTTCTAGAATTGAAGAAAGAGCAGCAAAATAAGTTAGACAGAGAAGAAATAATTCAGGAAAGATAGCAGACATAATAAAATAGAAGAAAAACGTTGGATATATGATGGAGGCATGGGTGTCACAGCTAACAAAGTTCAAGGTCAGATTATCTATAGATCATATATTGCTCAGTTCTAGTTCACCTTCTACTTCATGGAGAAGCAAGTAAATAATATCTTTCCATCATGGGAAAACAAGACTGATGTCATCATACACAATCAGCTCAAGACTTTCTAGGTCTAGGAAAAAGCAAGATGATGCTTAAGTTACAACAAGGATGACAGAAATGTTGTTTCAAGACTGATCCAAGCAATAGCAATAGCACTTAAACCTATTTATGCTTGATACTGCTTCACATCCCTCTTTGAGTGGTTTACAGCATCAGCATATTGCCTCCAAAACTCGGGGTCCTCATTTGACCAACTTCCAAAGGATGGAAGGCAGAGTCAACCTTGAGCATGATATGATTGAACTCCAGACTGTGGGCAGAGTTAGCCTGTAATACTGCATTCTAACCACTGTGCCACCAGAAGACTTCTGCAATGAATAAAAGCACGAGATGAAATGTGGTTTTAGTTACCAAAGAAGGAGAATATTTCCACTGTTTACTAGCACTGATGATGTTACCTAGTTAGGATAGTGAAAAATCTGCAAGAAAACAAGTATGTTCAGTGGTTTTAGTTAGCCCACCTTGGCATGGTCTCCAAAACTGAGTAAATGAAGCTACAAGCTAACATAAAGGAAGACCTAGAAGTAGGCTCCATGGACAAAGGCAGTGCTGAGGACTTCCTTTGAATAGAAGAATAGTTTCTTTTTTCAGACGTACAATAAACCTTGAAACAACTGGCTTGGATGAGGACTGAAATGAGGAATTGATTGTACATCAGTATGAGACCATGCTCCATTCCATTGAGAACATCATGAGCTGTAAAGGGTTGTGACAATTATTCCCTGTTAACAAAAACTGAAATGGATACAGCTTCAATAACAGTTTATTATGGAATCTGCCAGAGAAGAATGAACTCCCTGATTAACGTAATGAACATTTAATAAAAAAGACATAAGATGACAGTCAGCCCCTGGAAATGCCTCTTCTGTCAGAGTATGCAACGTTAAGAAACAGATGCATAATCTCAGCTTTGAAATATTGGGAATGCATTCAAAATGAAGTAATTAATATCCTGTTCAACATGCAGCTTCCCCCCACCCTCCACCCAATAAGCACAATGCCAGCCATTATTCTGAATCTTGTCTTCAGTTTAAAACACATGTACAGGCAGAAGGCTCATCAGCAAGGACGCCTCCTCTCTGGTTTTGTGCAGAATTAGTTGTGGAAAAAGGGTTCAGGAAAAAAGTAATGTTCATTAGAAGTAAAATGAAGCATACAGCAGTTAGGTAATCCAGCTGATATGCATAAAGACAGTCTCAGCCATCTTATTTCTGAGAAGAATGAATATCATATACCAGGGGGTCCCTTCCTAACACCCTTGGGCATCAGTCTGCTCACAGACATATTGTCCTAGACCAAGTGTGTCAAATTCAAGGCCCAAAGGCCATATCTGGTCCACAAGGTGTTTAGATCTGGCACGTGGGGATAGTGAGGGGCCGGCTGTTGCCAACTTGGGCCGACCCAGCCCAGCCCACAACCAAAAGGAAACAGCTGACTCCAGGAAGCCAGAAGGAAGTTCAACCACTAAATCTCTCTGGTTCCTTTTCCTCAGCCCCAGGACCCAGATGCAGACTTTGTTCCTCACCATAGCTGGGGCTTTTTGTCCTGCAAAGTGGGGCTCACCTGGTGCCCTCACTCCAGCCTCACCCTGCCAAGGAAGGGGACAACAGCTGAGGCTATAACAAGTCTCTCCACCTGAAGTTCATTGGGTGACACCCTCCCCTCCGCCAGTGAGCCTGTTGCTGAATTTGTCAGGGATGCTCAAAGACTGCCCCAACTTTACCCTGGAATTTTAGGGTTGAAAAGCAGATGGACAGCATCATGTTTATAGGCATTAGTTGCACCTGCTGGAGAGCCTCCTCTCTCCACCCCCAGCTATCTCCTTTGGAGATTTCCTGATCCTGATGGCAGCCTCAGCAGAAATTTCATTTACGCCTCCATGTTCTCTAAACCACCAGTTTGCAACCGTTTTTTTAAAAAAATAATATAGTACTAGATGCAGATCCAGGGGTCATTCAGAAGTCTTCTCACTTAGCAATAGGTATATAGCGCTTAGACTTATATACCACTTCACGGTGCTTTATAGCACTCTCTAAGTGGCTATAGAGTCAGCATATTGTCCTCAACTGTCTCACTTTACCATCCTTGGAAGGATGGAAGGCTGTGTCAACTCTGAGTGGTGAGGACTGAACTGCTGGCACTCAGCAGAATTAGGCAATAACCACTGCACCACTCTTACCTAGAAAAAATGTTGAGATGATCAAAAGTATGAGAGAGAGATGAGAGAGAGAAATGAGAAGCAATGTCCCAAGTTAATTTTGTGTAAGTGTTTTGGTCTTCCCATGCTTGCTATGTCATGCTGGGAGCATGATCTTAAAATCCCATATTTTTCCACTAATCTAAATACAATTTGCAAAGCCATAACATACAACAACATTCAGTATCTCACTGACTTCTTTCTTATTTTCTCACTTCCTACATGTTTCCTTTTTTTAGGGCAGTGTGTCAAACAAAACAAAACAAAACAAAACCTTCATCTTTTTTTTCAAGAACTGGATTTCTTTAGGAAAGAAAGCACCCAACCTTTCCAATTTCATCTAATTATTATTTATCTGTTTTAATTTGCTGTCGTTGTTTTCAAATCTCTTAAGACATTGGAGACTTATGTCAGGGAAGAAGGAATATAAAATACTCTTAGCATGACTCTGTCTCAGCCTACATTGCAGACAATCAAATTTACCTAAAATAGTCTGTTGCTTTTAGTAATTTGGTCTCCATATCCTTAGCTGTTGAAGAAAATTCTAATTCCTTTTCAATCTTTGCCTTTGACCAGCTTTTCCCCCTTAAAAACAGTACTCTTTCTCTCTCCCCCTTCCTCCCCCCACTTTCTCTTCTTCTTCTCCCCCTCCCTCCCTCTTCATCCCTTTCTCTCTCTCCCTCTCCCCCCTGTCTCTGTGCCAGTGGTGGGATTCAATTTTTTTTACTACCAATTCTGTGGGCATGGCTTGATGGGTGTGGCGGGGGAAGATGCTGTAAAATCTCCAGTCAGAGGGGGAATTTGCTGGTTCTCCGAACTACTCAAAATTTCTGCAACCAGTTCTACAGAACTGGTCAGAATTTGCTGAATACCACCTCTGATGTGTGTGCGCGCAATGGTTTAATAAAGATGCTGGATCTGTCAGCTTTCCAGGTGACAAGTCTGGGTTTGAGCTCTGCGCTATAGGCTGAGCACCCATTCTTGCTCCAGCTCCTGCCCACCTATCAGTTCAAAAACATGTAAATATAACTAGATAAATAGTACCTCTTTGGTAACACTACTTCATGTGCCTTGGCATATACTCGTGCTGGCTACATGACCACAGAAATGGTCTTCAGATAATGCTGACTCCCTAGGTTAAAAAAATGAAGATGAGCACAGCCCCCTAGAATCAGAATATGACCAGCTACGGGAAACCTTTAGTTTTACCTTTTAAAAAACTTTTATATATCTTTCATTCATTGAAATGCTTTAAAAATCAATTTAAATAATTGTATAATATTAAATTTATCAAGACGTTAGAGTCGGCCACTCATTTATTTGGAGACTGTTCTAGAGACAACAGTAATGGATTTTCAAAGATAGTTCTACAGTGACTCAAATGCACATCTGGTGTTTCCTTTACAGGTCCCCATGGTTACTATTAGTCAACTTTGAAAACGAGGCAATCCAGGTTAAAAAACAAAACAGGAGCAGAGCAAGAACATGGTAAAATATGATTAGGAGTGGAAGGAGTTGATTGCTACTTTGAAAAAAGTCTTTGGTCATTTTCCAGTATGTTGGGTGAAGACGAAGCATATCGATCCCACCTTTTAGTAGGGACATGTAACTTTAGTTGGTCTGGAATTAATGCTAAGTTTTCAGAATTAGAAAAGATTCCTTCTGCAGCCAGAAGATTTTAAGCACCCTTTTTACTTTTTGATGCTCCCAGTCATCCTGGGGGTTGGAGCAGACAAGGGGTATTGGTAAGCCATAAGTAGTATAAAGAACATTGTGCATGCTACATATCTCCAATGTGAGACTAATAGAATAACAGAGTTGGAAGGTACCTTGGAGGTCTTCTAATCCAATCCACTGATCAAGCAAAAAGCTCTATACCATTCCAGACAAGTGGCTGTCCAGTCTTTTACTAAAAACCTCCATTGATGGAGCACCCACAATTTCTGGAGGCAAGCCAATCCATTGGTTGATTGTTTTCACCATTAGGAAATTTATCCTTAGGTCTAGATTGTTTCTCTCCTTGATTAGTTTCTATCCATTGTTTCTTGTCTTGCCTTCTGATGCTTTGGAAAATAGGTTCTTCTTTTTGGCAGTCCCTCAAACATGGGAACACTGCTATCCTGCCACCCTTAGTCCTTCTATTCATTAGTTTAAACATACCCAGTTCCCGAACTCTTTTAAGTCCAACCTTTTTATTCAATCTTCTTAGTTCAACGTTACCCATCCAGTAATCCCTCCATGTTCTGATATAAAAATGGAAATGATCCTTGTATCACTGATTCTGTTGATCTTTTTATCTCCTCATGTTGCTTTTTTTCCTTTTCCTTTTGGAATAAATGCTTTTTGATGGCTGCATTAATGTCTGTTTTATACATGTCTCAGGTATATTTATAATTTCATATATTTTAGATACTGTATGTTGTTTCATTTTCCCCCCATCCATCCTCTGACAAAAAGTTAGTTTCTTAAAATGAGTTGGGACTTTTGAAGTAATATTCCCCTCACCCTCATTTTATCTTTATTTAATTGGTTCATCTTATTGCTATTGTTTTGATTTTTGTATCTCTCCGTCCTTACGTTTGGTTGACTCCGAGACTCTTTTGAAGCCTTGCGTGGGTTTTAAGGCATTTAATTTATTCTGCACTGCTTCTTTCAATCTTCATTCAGTTATCATCAGGGGTGGATTTCTACCAGTTCTGTCCACCTCTGAAGAGCAGCAGACATAGAACTGGTTCTATGTCTGCGGATGGTTTTGCTCACCCACCCACCTGGGCTCTTACCTGACCTTTATTTCCTGATTTTTTCAACTTCAGCTGCCGTGCGAGGCACAGCTGCAGTTAGAAAAGCAGGAAAAAAGGCCTTTTTGAAAGGCTGCTTCTCTGCACGCAGCATGCTGATCACGATTTACAGGCATGCTCCGGCAGCGTGCAGTGAAGCACATCGTAAATGACTGAACCTCGTAAATGACTGAACTGGTAGTTAACCCTGTCGGATCCCACCCCTGGTTCTGAGGTAAGTCTTATCATGTTGCTTGCCTGTTAATGCTCCGAAGAGCTAACCATCAGCATGAACAAATGAATTAGAGCTTAACATCTTGTTAAAAAATACAAAAAGGAAAAAAAAAGCATTTAAGCAGTGACTGCAAGTGAAAGGAGGAGGCAAGGAACAATATGTAAACAATATCTGCGTTGAGTTTTGTTTTGTTCAATCCTGATCTTGAGATTTTCCTCAGTGAGGAATTCTGTACCGCACGTGGATCTTTCTCAGCAACAAAGAAGATCTCTCAAAGCACTAAATTGCTTCACTGTTGTTGACACCACATGATGGGCTTCTTCTGGACTGAAATTCAGTCTAGAAGAAAGATGTTTGCTAATTTACAGCCCTCCCTCTCCCAGGGAAACAATAACATCCAGACAGATATTCAGATAAAACAGATTTTAAAAATGACAAGAGCCATAGAGTATGTGGGTGGTTTGCCTCAAAGATACAAGACCAGGTAGATAAACTACATTTTTGGCTTTTGGACCAGTTTCAAGGAAACAAATATAATGAGGGGGAGGGAATGAAAAACCCAGAAAATACTTGATGTTACATTAATGCTGTGCAAACTTATGATTCTGAGAATATATGAATATGGAGTATGGAGAAAGATAGGCTTAAGTTTAGTGGGAAAAGCATGGACTGAACTTTCTTTCTTTCTTTTCTGTTCTTTTCTTTTCTTTCTTTCTTTCTTTCTTTCTTTCTTTCTTTCTTTCTTTCTTTCTTTCTTTCTTTCTTTCTTTCCTTCCTTCCTTCCTTCCTTCCTTCCTTCCTTCCTTCCTTCCTTCCTTCCTTCCTTCCTTCCATCCTTCCTGGTGATTGCAAAGTTTAGAAATATTTGAGCTCATCCACAAATCCATCTATCTTTCTTGGGAGCTTTGATAATATTGCATAAATTCCTGTGGTTCCTATTCTACTTAGAGGCTTCGGGAGACAAGTGGATGTTCCTCATAGTCGTTGCAATCAGGGCTTAGAAGAGCTGACAGCTGCAGTGAATTTCAGCCTTTTCCTCATCTTGGTTTAAATTTGTGATTTATTAATTTCATCATTTCCACCCTTCGAATGAATCCCATTCTATATGTTTCTTGAACAAGGAAAAACTCAAGGTCTCCAACCATATTGTACATTTTTAAAACTAGATACATTGTCCACAACCCATCTAGTAATGAACTAACAAATTTGACTTTGTGCTATAATTTGGGACACAAAGCTATGTCAGAATGGAAGTCCACCCTGCTAAACAGGCATTAAAGTACATTGGATTGGGCATATAAACTTCCTTAGAAAGCATATTGTGTAAACTTCCAAAATTACTGGGAAAAGAAACAGAAGACATTTCTCCGTCACAAAAAAATAAATAAATAAATCTGTTTCTTTTTTTCTTATAAATTAACTCTAAGTCTAACCTCATTATATAATTCCGCTGTGTTCAGCTGACTAATACTGGTGATGTTCTAAAGCACCTTTACAATATTTCAATGTTGTGGTTATGCCTTTCCTGTCTAGTGCCCTTTTCCCCTTGTGTGAGTTGCAGATGTGCCAAAAGGATGTTGCTAACCTGTGATTCCCTTTCTTTCTTTAACAAAAGAGCTCCCTGTGCCAGCTGGCAAATCTAGATGCTAGATATTACATCTAATTTAAGAGAAAAATCACACTTGAATAAGAGGAGCTGCCTGTGTGCTTGTAGCACCAATTCTCACACCAGGAAAGCTTTCTCTCTCCCTCTCTTTCTCTCGTGCATGTATAAAGCCTTTTCTTTCCACTATAATAATCTCTTCTGTGAGGTCTGCTAGTCAGAGTCCTTCTTGCCAAAAACTGGAGCAGAAAGGTAGAGGTTGGTTTTCATTCTCAAACAAGTTCTTTCTCACTCATGTCGACAGCTTTTCTCTGAGCTTGCTTTCTCTCTTGACCCTTCCTTGGCTAATTAAGACAAGAGAAACAGCATTTTGCAAGTGTTATTTTTTAATTGTGGGAAGTAAGAAACTCCTGTTGCTATATGGAAACTCATTCAAAGATCTCCACGAAATCTCACTCTCTGCTCTGCCAGCTCCTTGTCTAGTTCTACCCTGTTTCTAGCAGGAGAAGGGAATGAACGGTTACAACAGTTTCTTCCAAAAGGTTTTTGCAACAAAAAGCTCTTAGAAATGTTAAATAAAATATTTCATCTCAGAATGCATTGTGACTTACTTCTTAAAGAGTAGCTGGGAATGTTAATTGTCCAACAACACTTTGCTTCTTGCTAAACTGGTTGCTAGCAAACAACATATTATCATTTCTATAAGTGTGGTGTTTTTTTAAAAAAACAAACCACTCTAGACAGGAGGGAGAGAAAGTGATCATCAGAACAATGGTCTATTTGAAGTCCAGAAAAAGTAATTTTCTTTTATAAACCATGAATATTTTAGGATAGATTGATCGTGATGAAGTCTTTGGACTGGTCCACCATAATTCTTCTTCCTCTCTGTCAACAACAAGCCCACTCTCTTCCAGGAAAACTGCCCAAAAAAGTAATAATAAGAATACTCAGATGGTTTGGGAATGAACTTGGAAAAAAGTCCCCTCACCAATAGGAAGATGTAGTTCCTGGTGGATGGATGAATCATCTCACAGCCATTGGTTCTCTTGATCTAGGGATTGGATTAATATATTAATGTGGAGTCTGAGACCTTCAATCTTTCAATTGAAGGGGAGCATTGAGTTCAACCCCTACCTGATTCAAAAACCCTAATTAAACATCTCCCACATTCATGTGAATGCTTTCAGCAATTGAAAATCCATCACTTAGAATAGACTAAGAGAGTTGGAAGGGAGCTTAAAGGGTTTCTAACCCAACCCCCTGCTAAGGCAGGAAACCCTATACCATTTCAGACAAATGAATATCCAATCTCTTCTTAAAAACTTCCAGTGTTGGAGCATTTACAACTTCTGGAGACAGGTTGTTCCACTGATTAATTGTACTAACTGTGAGGAAATTTCTTCTTAATTCTAAGTTGCTTCTCTCCTTGATTAGTTTCTACCCATTGCTTTTTGTCCCGCTGTCGGGTGCTTTTGGAGAATAGATGGACTGTCTCTTCTTTGTGGCAGCCCCTGAGATATTGGAACACTGCTATCATTTCTTTCCTAGTCCTTATTTTCATCAAACTAGACATACCCAGTTCCAGCAACCATTCTCTATATGTTTTAGGCTCTAATTCCCTAACCATCTTTGTTGCTCTATTTAGGACATTCACTGTGATAATTTTTTTCCCATTTTTTTTTTTTTTGTAATCTGTCTTCCTAATGTAATTCTTCTGAATTGAGTGAGGTCTTCTAAAATTAGAAAGAAAACAAGACTTTAGCTTTTTTTTTTTTACCTGATATGATGTTAGACCATAGAATAATAGACTTGGAGGGACCAAATCTATTATTATAATCCACCCACCCCACCCCCCGGGGCTATTTCATCCTTCCTGTTATAGGACTAAAACTGAGATGATGGAATGACCTGTGAAAATAATGAGAAAGGATGTCATTGTGCATTACACCTTATGATGTGCCATATTCTCTATTCCATTATGGAATCCTGGTTGGAGCTGGTCACTTCCAGTCACCTTTTCCAAATCTTGTCTTTATCTTCTGGACAAAATAAGACATCTGCCAATTTCGTGTCCATGCCTTATATTAAGGTTCTCAGTTGCACCTTCAAATCCAGGCTAGTCTCTTTTTAGTCTTAAATTAATCATATTCAGAAGAACTATCCTTTATCTTTCAATTGTAATATCCAACCTTCTCACAAAACTTTCGACTTCTTCATTCTTACCTCATTTCCTTTTACACGGGAAACAAAGTTCTTCAGCATTCTCCAGCATTCTTAATCTGTTCCCATCTTGGGTGAATTTGTCTCCAGCAATCTGTTCTTGAGTAGGGAGAGAGAGAAAAATAACACAAAGAAATGAGTAAAAATGTGGTGAACTGATCAAGATCCGGCGCCAACAATATTTTTTAATTATTTGCACTTATAAAGTTCCTATGTTATAATTAACACATTGGCATTCATTTTATCTGTGATGGCACTACTAATAGCTACTAATTGGATTCAAAAAGTCTCTGCTGGTCAATTAGTTTTCTTTATGGCAGGTTGCAAATGCTGAACAGAAATGTTTTTTTTCTACCTTTTCCATCCCCTGCTGATCCATCAGACCAACTGTGCTTCCTTGAGTGGCCATTACAGTAAAAAAAAAAATATTTTCTTTTTGTGGAAAGTAGAGATCAAATGTTGGCTTAATCTACTGACAAAAGTATTTCTTCTCTTTATATCCATTTAGTCTATTTTCCCAAAACAATTTTTTCTTTGCATTCTGATTGCCTCTAAGTTTTGGATGGCATGTTTGAAATTGGCTGCTATCAGCACTAAAATTTCTGCTCCGCTGAACAAATCTCCAGTGGCCAATAGCATAGAGGTGACCACAATGACCACAATGAAGCCCAATATTTCTGTAACTAAATGAGACATTTACTCAGTGGGTTTTGCTCCATTTTACAACTTTTCTTGCCTCAGTTGTTAAGTGGATCACTACAATTGTTAATTTAGTAACATGGTTGTTAAGTGAATCTTCCCCATTGACTTTGCTTCCCAGAAGGTAACAAAAGGGGAACACAGTCATAAATATGAATCAGTTGACAAGGGGTCTGAATTTTTATCACATGATGATGGGGATACTGCAGTGGTAGTAAGTGTGAAAAATTGGCCCTAAGTCACTTTTTTCAGTCCTGTTGTAACCTTCAAATGGTCACTAAGCCAGCTGTTATAAGTCGAGGAACTGCCTGTAATTCAGGTGCAGGATCTTCTTTCAATCTAAAAGTTCTACATGAAGGGAAAATTTGGCAATATATTTTGTTCTTAAGAGCTCCTATATAGAAATAGCAATAGCACTTAGACTTATATACCACTTCACAGTGCTTTATAGCCCCCTCTAAGCAGTTTATAGAGTCAGCCTCTTGCCCCCAACAGTTTGGGTCCTCATTTTACCCACCTTGAAAGGATGGAAGGCTGAGTCAACCTTGAGCCTGATGAGATCTGAACTGCCAAATTGCAGGCAGCTGGCAGGCAGCAGAAGTAGTCTGCAGTACTCTAACCACTGCACCACCGTGGTTCTTAGCTACTATGAAGAGTATAGGCCCAATGAGTTGTTTCCTCTGATATTATTTGTTGAAGAACAATAGCTTTGTGATTTTGACTTAACCAGCCAAGATACAATGCCATCACTTAAAAATCTCAAAATTAATTTAAATGAGTGCTCTCTAGACCAAGAGACACGACCAATTTCTTAGCATTTTAAATTGATTTGTCTTGCAATGACCACTTATAATGCTACATTCTGTATACATAAGAAAGATAATATAATATAGTACCTGAACTATATTAATATCCAAACTTAGCTATGAGACCTATTGGATTGCTTTGAGTCAGCCTTTATCTCAAATTTCATACTAACTTCAATGGATGGAAAATATAGAAAGAAGTACCATGTAACAGGGGTGGTATTGTACAAGTTTGGCCTGGTTCAGGCAAACCGGTAGCTCCGACTATCATCTGTGAGCGAACTGATTTGCTCCGATGATCAGCTGCTGGGGCCTCCCACCTGCCCTGGCTCTATACTATACTGACCTTTATTTCCTGCTTTTCAACCTCAGTTGCTTCATGCGGCACAGTGAATTGCCGCACGTCAGCTGTTGAAGACACAGGGAGAGTGCAGGATTGCAGGAGGAGGTTAGTAGGAAACCCCCTGCATGTGCACAAAGTGTGTCCACCGAGCCCCACCCACAGAACCAGTGGTAAAAAAATTTGAAACCCACTACTGCCATGTAAGTTAACCTGAATGTGTGAAAGAAAGATAGTATGAATCAATAAATCATTAATTATTTTTTTCCCCAGGGTTAAAACACTGGAAGCTTTAAGTAAAAAGAAGATCAAGTGGTCTTTATAACATTATATATAACAAATATATAACATATATGAGCCTCAGTGGCACAGTGGTTAGAGTGCAGTACTGCAACCTACTCCTACTTCAATTTGACAGATCAAATCCCACCAGGCTCAAGGTTGACTCAGCCTTCCATCCTTCCGAGGTGGGTAAAATGAGGACCCAGATTGTTGGGAGCAATATGTTAACTCTATAAACCACTTTGAGAAGGCTGGAAAGCACTATAAAGCTGTATATAAGTCTAAGTGCTATTGCTATATTGATAAATTGGAAATTTTCATTGCAGTGTTGTCAGATGGAAGCAGTATGAGTGTTAATAGAGCCAGTCTATTTTAAGGGCTTCTTGATGGAGAGGCCAAATCCATTATGAGTCCACTACGTACTAGGGCCATTGGCTTGGATCTAGCTGCTTTTCTACTCTGTGAAAGCTATTTCCAAGTGAAATAAAGAGGCATACTGACAAGGAATTTGACGTGGTCTTTTTTCTCTCTCTCCAGAGGACATGAGTAGAGTCAAGGGAGTAAAAATACAGGATGGAAATTGAGAAACTTCCTGCATGACCTGTGAAGAAATAGACCAAGTTGTCCCATAAAGTGAAGAGTTTTCCTTTGCTAAGAGCTTCAAACAAAGGCTGGGTGGCCATCTACCAAAGATGCTATATTGTGAGCAGGAGGTTAGACTAGATGTCATCTTAGGTACCTTCCAACTCTATGATTCAAAGAAAGATTTGTCTCAGTGGGGCAGTTCATTTGTCATCTGCCTTTGCAATGTCATTGCATTTTATTGTTCTTTCATGGATTCCATATTTTCAACAGTGTATAATTTAAAACCTCACAGAAAATACAAAGGTTAGAGTTGTATTCCCAGATTTTAATAGAGAATTTACCTCTTCCATACAAAACCTCTTGCATTCTGACCCCCTAGATTTTTCTGTCCATTTCCAAACTGAAACTGCATCATCTTAGGGTGTTCACAGGTGTGACTCTTTACATAGACTTATATAACACCTTAAGCCACATTATGGCTGCTAAGATTCTGGTCCAGGAATTTTTTGTGTTCCAGTAGCTCTGGAACTCTAAAAAGTCACATCACTGAAAGTTCAACCTTGGAAACAAGGGGAGTGAGTAATCTTATTGTGCTGTGACCTATTTGATTCTTAAAAAGATAGTGGAATTTTTCCTCTCGATTGCAAAAGGCTCCTTGCAATTGTTAAGTGTGATGCATGAACCCAAACATGTGTTAACCATGATTTATACTACACTATGATGTATGACAGCCAAGAAGTGAAGGTGGAGTTATTTTTGTTTCCTTGGGCTGCAGGATAGATAAAGATAAATAAAGATGGACAGTGTGTTTGAGAAGTAAATAGGAGATTAATCTTAGGGAGGAAAGCAATGACATTCTTAGACAAGGTCGTGAAGGATATTTCTATCACAATAAGGATCGGAATCATTAAAGCATTTTAATGGAAACACATGACTATGAAAGATGGGCATTGAGAAAGAATAGGAGAGAGAGAGAGAGAAAAATGTCATCTTTTAATTATGTGTTTGGAGATGGTTGCTAAGAATCCCACGAAATTCCAGAACATGCAGGTTGATCTTTGATGAAATAAAGACTTATTGAAGTTTGAATAAACAAGCATCTTGGGCATATGTATCTTGGGCATATGGTAGGAGTGGATTATGGGGGGCAAATAAAGATGTTCTCAGAAGGGAAATACTGTAGAAGAACATAACGAGAATGGGTAAGAAAGATGAACAGATGGCTTATGTTGACTACTCAATGGTACCTAACTGACATCTAACTGATGATGAGTGAATTAGTTCATTCTGGCTTATTCAATCAGTTGTAGTTTAGCATAATGTTCAAACTCAGACAAAATATAGCAAGTCCAGGTATTTCAATTATTTCATTTTTTCCTATTATTTATATGGATTTTCTTTAGTGGCTGCTCCTGGTTGGAAACTTCTGCTTCACAGGAGTAAACTCATTTCTGTCAGAAGCAAATTCTGGTATAATTCTAGTAGATGTTTATGGAATTTACATGGAGCCCTCACATCTGGATTTTCTAGAGATGTGAAGATACAGCTTATTATAAGAATGATTTTAAAAAAAGATGTCCTACTGGCGAGAGACGGATGGAAGAAACATTTTATCTATCTCAGCCGCATCTTGAGGTGACGTACTTAATCACCACATTGCTCAAAAGAATGAAAGTTTAATGAAATGGAATGAAATAGGATGCTAACCAAGGCAAGATGATTCCAGTAAAACTCCCTGGCACACACACACACGTGTGTGTGTGTGTGCGCGCGTGCGCGCGCGCGTTCATTCTATGTTGTGGCCTGACAGCAGCCAGTGGAGCTGGCAGCAGATTTGGACAGTGAGGAGGTTGGGGAGGAGCATGGGCCAGTCCTGGAGTTTGGGGAAGGCTCTGATGAGTGCTCAGAGTCAGAGGCAGCGATGGGGCCTGGGCCATCTGACAGTTATCAACTGCCTTCAGAGTCAGACATCAGTGAGGCAGAAGAACAGCTAGAGCCTGTTCCCAGTGTGTGCATGCGCAGAGCTGTCAGGAGAAGGGAACAACTGAGGAACAAGGGCCGACTTGGGAGGAAAGACACAGGTGGGCTGTGAATGGCCCCTAGAGTATAAAAGAGGAATGGAAGGAGCGTGGAGCTTTGCAGGAACCAATCAATTCATTTGAGCATGTTTGCCAAGTATTGTGGCATCTGTGAGATATAGGCCTGGCCCCTCTGCAAGCCTGATAAAGGTTTATAATTGGGAACTATCTTAAAAGACTGTTGCCCAGGTTCTTTGTTGGAGAGGAAATTCATTGAAAATCCAATAAAAGAGGTTTATCGGGATGAGGACTCAGCTTCGTGTTGTTGGGGAAGGTCAGAACATTCTCAGATAATGCAGTCAGAACTACCCATGAGACCATTTTAGAGCTGGCATCAACACTCAAGAGCCCTTTAGTGGGTTCTGATTGGACTTAAATCAATTCAATTCAGGTTGAAATTGTCAATTCAGACCTGACTTGGATAAGAAAATCAAATCACTTGAACAAAACGGACAAAGAGCCATTTGTGAAACATTAAATTCTTTCAGTTGGGCAGTCCATTTCAAACTCGGGAAATTGATTCAATTAGGCATCAATTTTTTGAGGGGACAAGTTCTACTTTGCAGTTTTGATTAATATTTGTTATTTTCAAGGGAGGTCAAGGGTTGCTCCAAATCATTCCAAAGTCTTCTTGTGATCTGTGAACAGTTTGTTAACATTCTCTGCTGAAAGGAGAAACTTCAAGATGGGATTTTTATAATGCAGACTGATAGTGCCTAGAATGGCAGTAGCTTTGTTCTTTTCCAGGTCATGAATCATGTTATAAAAAACAGAAGTTGGTGTTGGCAAATGCTTCACTACTTGGATAATAACAGAGCTGATCAGCTACAAGTGCTACAAGGCAATTCTTCACAAAAATCTCTCTTTTTACCAAATACTGGAAATTAGCCAAACAGTAGTCCGTATAGCTTTTCATTGATTTCTGTGATAGCTTGTGCATGTTAGCCACAGTTCATATATTTTAAAAAATGGAAATTAGATATTCAATTATGAATGCACATTTTATGGAACTTATTTGTTTGACCAAATTGCTTTCTAAAAGCTTTCGTTTCTGAATCAACAGAGAGAATTATAGGTTGATTCAAAATATATGCGAGCAGTTTTTATGCCAATGTAAGGCAGTGTTTGGTTGAATATTCTAGTTTTACCCTAATAGAAATCCCTACTGCATGCATACACAATAGTGTTTTCTATGGAATGCACTGTATTTTTCTATGGAGTGTCCTATTTTCTTCCAGAAATTGCTCCTTTTCGGGGGGGAGTAGGTAGATGAGGGGATTGAGAAAGGTAGAAGATAGCTAAGACTAATCGATGATCTGGATAGACCAATTTCAAAACATGTTCTGAAGTTTACAAGTGGAATTATTTCCTTTAAGGTAAATTCCCCAATCACTGGCTGTAATCTATTTAGATATATTACTTCATGTACCAGAGGATGGAAACAGGGGAGCTGACATTTTTCCAGCATTGAAAACTTCAATATTTTATTTGCTTGTTTTGTCAAATGTAAATGATGTAAATTGTCCCTGTTCTTTACTACTAAGTTAGCAGTGCTCAACAAACGGATGTGTGGTTACTTTTATATTTTCTAACTTTTAAACAATAACCGAGGGTGATCTTTCGCTGTTTTTATAAGTACTGTAATGGGAAGAGATTTGGGGTAAATAACTTTCATTGTTTAAACAGGTAATTATCAGGCTTCTTAGTGATGTGATCCATTAATTAAATTTGTCCTGTTGACACTTTCTTTTCAAGGAGATTTGCTGTGTTTTGGGACATGCAGCAATCTTATTTCTTCCTAGTATTTTCCCACAAGGGCAAGGTCTGCTTTTGGGGAATCAATTCTAACACATTTGAAAAATTCTTCTTCAATTCACACACAAGCCTGTTTGTCATATTAATGTTCAGCATAGATACCATGTTCCTAAATGAATGGTTGTAATTCAAGAACTACCTGTATATAGAGTGACCTTGCAATAGAAACCAAGACAGAAATGAAGGAAAAGGAAAGGAATCAAGAACAACTAGTAGCTTCCAATATCTTTTCATAGGTTAGATAAATGAACACTGAAAACATGACAAGGAATGTTGGTTACATTAATCATCCACTTTTTTTTTTTCATTTCAGGACAGAAAAAAATGTTTTGCTTTCTGAAAATGCCAATTTAGCACATTCTGGTCTATGACTTAGTAGATGTATAAAAGTAAATCTTTTGGACAGAAAGTGGACTATAGAATTCCAGGTGTTGGCTGGTCCCAAATGGAGCTATTGAACCAGTGGTGGGATTCAGCCAGTTTGCATCACTTTGGGAGAACCGGTAGTTAACTTTCTGAGCAGATTGGTGAACTGGTTGTTGGAAGAACTCATTTGGACTGAGAACTGGTTGTTAAATGATTTGAATCCCACCACTATATGGAACACCAGAGAGTTCTATTTCCAGTACAGTGAGCTTTGTGTAACCCTATACTACTACTAACTATAATAAAAGATTGTGCCCTATAAAATTTGTTGCTCATATTGATTAAATGAGATGTGAATTTCTGATTTATTGTTAAGTGAAGCCCATGATCTGGAATGGTGATAGCTAGATGAAGGAACAATGTCCATTCTATCAAATTTAATTTTTATGTAAATGGAAAAAATGGGAATCATGTTTGTAGTTAAATTTAATAAAAAGGGGGTAAATCTATCTGTCTGTCTATCTATCTATCTATCTATCTATCTATCTATCTATCTATCTATCTATCTATCTATCTATCTATCTATATCTCTATCTATCTATCTATCTAGAAATCTGTTCCAAATGCAAAACTCAAGCAGAGGAGAGGAGTTTCAGTTTTAGTTTCCGAGCAGCAACCAGCTATAGTACAGAACAGTTGAGCTAAGCCATGCCCAGGCTCCTTGCTGTCTCCTTCTTGCTCACACAGCAAATACTGTTTCAGTTTCTATGTTTCATTCCAAATAGCTCTCAACTCTCTTATATACTGACAGGACACTAGCCAGATGAATACTGACGGATGCTGGTAGGCAGAGGCACAATTTGTTTTTCCTTATTTTCCTCCCAAAAACTAAGCCCAATCACATAGTTTCATCACAAAGCACGGGTGTAGAGCTAGTTTCTAAATATAACGGAAGATGTTTTAATATTAAATAATTAAATTAAATCAAATATTATTGAATTGAAGTATTAAATACTCAAAGAGAGATTCACAAACTGTGCAATAATGTTCTGAAGTTATAAATATTCCATAACACAGTAGGAAAACTGACCACTTTTGTACCTGATTTAAAACTTAATTAATTGGGTTTAACTTGGCACCAGAAAAATAATCAAAGCAAATTTAAAAATACTCACCCTATAGAAGAAAACATTTACAGTAAGTCTACACTGAAAATGTTATCAGAATATATATATATGGATCTTTGGTTGTTCGGGTTTTCTCCCGCGTAAGATTCGAAGTATCTAGGCAACGTTTCAATGAAGTCTCATTTATCATCTTCAGGCTTCTGTCTCCGGCTCTGTGCTTCTCAGAGTAATGTGAGATTGCAGCTGCTTCCTCCTTTTAACTGCCAGTGGGGTGGGACTTGATTGGGTGGGGGCTTGGCTGTGTTCTGATTGGGTGGGGTGTGTTCTCATTGGTAGGGGGTTTGGCTGTGTTCTGATTGGTTGGTGGGTTAGCCGTGTTCTGATTGGTTGGAGGCGTGTTCTGTTCAGGTGGGGGCTTGGTTGTGCTCAGGTTAGTCTTAGTTGCTGGGGATTTGAGCTGGTGAGTTGTGATCTTGCTGTTTGGCTTCTAGTTCGTGGTCCTGCTGCATCTTCATAGTGGGTGTCGGTTTGCTTCATGTATGGCTCAGAGGGGTTTGAAGTGGGTAGTGATGCAGCTGCAGTGCAGCTTTTGGTCCATGGTCGTGTCTCATTTTCTGAATGGGTGGGAGTCTGTTTTCTATATGGAAGTGTGGTGGTGGCATCTTGTGTGGCTCTCATGGGTGTGGGTCTGGTGTCCTTCTTCATGTTAGGTACTCGTCTGTTCATGAGGGCGGGTTTCCAAATGGCTGGAAGGCGGGAGGTGTCATCTCGTTTGTTCATGCTGTGTGGGCGTTTTTCTATCTCTATGGCTTCTCTGATTATTCTGCTGTTGAAGTGTTCGGTTTTGGCGATAGTTCTGGTATTTTTAAAATCAATTTCATGTCCTGTGGCTTTGAGGTGTTGGATCAGAGAAGAGGTCGTTTCTTCTTTTTTGATTGAGTTCTTATGTTCTTCAATGCGTGCACTTATTCTTCTGTTAGTTTGTCCAATGTATGTGGTAGGGCAGGCAGTGCAGGGGATTTCGTATACTCCTTGGTTTTCTAATTCGATTTTGTCTTTGGGGTTTCTTAGGATGGTGGATATTTTTCTGTTTGTGCAGAATGCTGTTTTGATGTTGTGTTTTTGGAGGATCTTGCTAATTTTGTCTGTATATATATATGTGTGTGTGTGTGTGTGTGTGTGTGTGTGTGTGTGTGTGTGTAATGGGCAACCCCCTATATTAGGGTTCAGCAACCCATGGCTCTGGAGCCGCATGTGACTCTTTCATCCCTCTGCTGCAGCTCCCTGCCATACAAAATATGTATCACAACCACCAATGTGCGACACCCTCCGGCACATGATTTATTGAGCTTTTCAAACCCGGTAGGCCAACCATGGATAAATCCAAGAAAATAAAAGTTTCAGAAGAAAACAGAATGTTTTATTCAACTACATATTTTGTTTTGTGGCTGTTCAGGAAACAGTCAAGCATAGGAAGAGTTTTGTGGCTCTTGGTGGGTTTTTTTTTTCCCTGTGGGAAATGGGTCCAAATGGCTCTTTGAGTGTTTAAGATTGCCAACCCCTGTCCTATAAGTTAAATGTTTTGGAATATGCATATCAGTTAGTTTCTGTTGGTGCCAAACATTTCTCTGGTTGCTTTTTTTTTTTTTTAGATATTTTTAAATGGCTAGTAGAGTACACAAGAAATACAACATAACCACATTTATTCACATAATGAAAGTTGTTGACTACTCTTTTTGCCTATATACAAATACAACTTTTGCAAATATTACCTTTTTCCATATCCCAAGGGCCCAAAATCATATAGTCTTACAATTAAATGAAGTAAGTACGGTTATATAGATTGGAGAAAAAAGAAATCCAATTTAAGTGATAATTGCTCCCATATATAATGTTATGTGGATCTTGTTACATATCTATAACAAAAATTACTTTCTTGCAGATGAAAGGGGAAAAAAATATACATCGACACTGTTGGAGGGGGGGATATTGGCAGGATCATTTTACTTGAATTGGTATTTGAGCTTGTTGTTCTGCAAATGCCGCTGTTAAGACTATTTTTCATCATTTTTGTCTTCTGCTGTAACTCTGATAAACACTCAGACTAACACCTAGGAATATTTTTATGTCCCTACTTCTCCAAATTGCATAGGTGTTCTTTTTCTTAAATTAAAAGGGGATTTTAATATTTTGTTAAGTGTGTGAAATATGCAGAGTTAATAATATTACTTAAATAGCTCTTTAAGATGTAAACTTTTAGTTTGGATTGCCATATATTTCGACACTATCTCCACCTTCACCTCTATATTAGAAAGGTAGATGGAAATTCATGCTAATTCAATATCAACATCAAATGCAGCTCCTGGCAGTGATAGTCATGGACTGCAACATAGTGTTGTTGTTTTTTTAAGAATAGACTCTCCAAAATTACTAAGATAGCAATAACAATAGCCCTTAGACTTATATATTGTTTCACAGTGCTTTTACAGCCTTCTCTAAGCAGTTTACAGAGTCAGCATATTGCCCCCAACAATCTGAGTCCTCATTTTACCAACCTCAAAAAGATGGAGGGCTGAGTCAACCTTGAGCCTGGTGAGATTCAAACTATCAAACTGCAGGCAGCCGGCAGGCAGCAGAAGTAAACTGCAGTACAGCATTCTAACCACTGTGCCACCATGGCCCTTGATACAGCAAATATTTCATAACATTTCTTTGGAAAAGGGAATTTTCCATAGGCCCCCTTCAACTGCAGTCTATTTCTGTAGGCTAAAAGTCCCTCCAGCCAAAATGTTAATTGCCATTAGTGTTTTGCACTCTCAGTCTTTCTCTCTGAGTCACATGGATTGAAAACTATGGAAGCACCACCAGATTTTGGGGTAGAAGATAGAATGAGAAGGTAGCACAGGAGAAATCTCTACCTTGATTTTTGGCTCTTGATAAGACTGATGATCAAGGAACTGATCTAAAAGTTTCTATCCATTTTTTTTCCCTCTCCAAAGCACCAGAAGGCAAGAGAAGAAATAATAGATGACAACTAATCAAGGAGAAAACTGATCTAGAAGTAAAGAAAATTTCCTAACAGTGATAACAGTTAACCAGCCTTGCCTTCAGAAGTTGTAAGCGCTCCATCACTGGAAGCTTTTAAGAAGAAACTAGACTGCCACTTGTCTGGAATGTTATAGGGCTGAGATGGCGAACCTATAGCATGCGTGCCAGAGGTGGCACACAGAGCCCTCTCTATGGCCATGTGAGCCATCACCAGCTACTCTTTCTGGTGCCAGCTGGTCTTCGTGGGTGCTGGAGTGCCAGAAAACAGCCTGAAAATGCCCCCCAAAACAGCCTGAAAATGGACCTAAAAAACAGTCCAAAAAATGGCCTGGAAAAGGCTGAAAGGTGGTCTGAAAATGCTTGAAAAACAGCCTGAAAATAGCCCTAAAAATGGCCAAAACAACAGCCCAAAATGACCCAAAAATGGTAAACAAAAAATTTGGTGCCATTTTTTGGGCCCAAAACAGCCTGAAAATGGTCCCCCCCACCCCCCTACCCCCAACAACAACAAAAAAAAAACAGGCATCAGATAGCTGATCTTTGGGTTTCTGGCACTCCAGAATGCATGCACATCAGTGGTGGGGTTCATTTTTTTTTTACTACCAGTTCTGTGGGCATAGTTTGGGGGCATGGCAGGGAAGGGTACTGTAAAATCTGCAGTCAGAGGTGATATTTGCTGGTTCTCTGAACTACTCAAAATTTCTGCTACCAGTTCTCCAGAACTAGGCAGAACCTGCTGAACTACCACCTCTGATACACATGAATGTGTGTTCCGCTTTGGGCACTCAGTGCCAAAAAGGTCCACCATCCCTGATATAGGGTCTCCTTCTTAAACAGGGGATTGGACTAGAAGATCTTCAAAATTCCTTCTGACCCTGTTATTCTGTTAAAAGGCACAAAGCATTGAGAGATCAGGATTATTATTTTTTTTGCATTACATCTTAATTAGCAGATATGCTGGAAAATGTTCAAGTAGATTTAGTAGGGTTAACAAAGAACATGCTTCTTCCAGCCTCCAGGAGCAGATATTGAGTGAGGCTGCACATATTGTATGTTGTTTCTCTTGGATCAAAGGGTAATTCCTCAGTGCTACAATAGCAACACCTGTTACCTATATTTCATTCTCCATCTTTGTGATTTTTGTACGGAAAAAAAAAAAACCTATATGAAAGCAATATTATAACTGCTAGAGTTTAGTTGGGTTAGCAAATCTCTTACAGATCAGGATAACAAGCCTCTTCACAAACTCGCAGGGGAGACCATTCATTTTGATCTACCTTAAAATATACTGTATGTATGTATGTATGTATGTATGTATGTGTGTGTATATATATACAATCAGAACACAGCCAAGCCCCACCCAATCAAGTCCCACCCCACTGGCATTAAAGGAGGAAGCAGCTGCATATTATATAGAAGCACAGAGCGGAGAAGAGCCTAAGATGATGAATGAGACTATATATATTTGAATACGAGAAACCCAACAACCAAGATATATATATATATATATATATATATATATATATATATATATATATATATATATATATATTCTTTCACGGATTATGGCATTCGATCTTTGTTTGGGTATTTTCCACGTCATTGTAGTTGTGCTTTTAAAGTTGTTAGCAACGTTTCGGTAGAATCTCATCTGCCATCATCAGGCTTCTGTATGAGTCGGGCTTCTGATTCATCTGTGAGTCAGACCACTGTAAAAGTCTGACTCACGGATGAACACTATACAGAAGCCTGATGATGGCAGATGAGATTCTGCCGAAATGTTGCTACAACTTTAAAAGCACAACTACAATGACGTGGGAAAATACCCGAACAAGCCGAATGCCATATATATATATATATGGATTTATTTTGCACCCTCTTGGGGGTGAGTCTCATTTGTAGATATCACAAATTATGTTGGTGATGTCTAACCCCTCCTCCCATTTAACAGGGACCTATGAAGATCATCTTCCAAGTAAAAAGCTAATATTCTTTCAAAAAAACAAAGAGGTCCATAGAGATTACTCCATTCACTCACTGTGACGTCTACAGCAGAGATGGTCCTAAAACTGATATATGGAATGCATCATCCAAGGTTGAAATTGGATTGATATCCTGGGATTTGAAAGGGGGGAACCTCAAGAATATTTCCTTGGAGGTAAATCCCACTGACCGATGTAAAATTTGCTTGTCACAGAATTAAGAAATAATATTTTGTTGAGGAGGAAATGTTGGATCATTGCTTCTTACTCTCTATCACACACACATTGCCGAGATTTAGTTTGAAACTATTACCTTTATGATTTGCTTAGTTTTATTGAATCAACAGGTTTCTGTAGCCTTCTTCGTGGGCTGGAGAAGCCTCACAAGATTTGGTATACTCGGCTGGGGTGATTTGGTAGCAAGCAGCTCTTTTGCTATTTACCTTTCTGTGAAAACACTGGTGACAATTGAGTTAATTCGTCTGACTTTTCCAAAGAGAGACCTCTATTAGCTCATGTCCTTTCTGAAGAAGTGCAGCTTGTAAATGTAGTGGTAAATACCAGGTCATCTGAGAATTGCACCTGAATAGGTGTGCCAAATAACCAATCATATATTTATTGAAAAGTCCGACAATGGAAATGGTTTTGGATTATTTCCCTTGATGATTGGCAGAATTCAATCATTGAGTCCAGGGAGGGGGGAAAAAAGAATGTTTTCCGGCCAGACTCCAACAGTGCCATAAGATAATGAAAGCTATTTGCCAGAGAGAATATGCAGATAATTTCTTTAGCTAACCAGTAATCATACTCTGATTCATAGGCAAAAAAAAAAAAAAAATGCTAGTGACAAGACTCAAAAGAGGTTTCTATCGAAGCAGAATGTTATATTCTTGCTAGAATATTCTGTCTTCTTCAAAAACTGAGCCATAACCCACTAGAAAGTTAAACATATTTAAAATAAGATATCGCCATGGGCTTAAGCAAGCTTGGACTGCTCTGCAGAATTATGCAACCAAATTCAAATAGTTAGGTTTGCCACCATGCCTATCCAAGGCCAATATTTCTTTGGGGAAATGACTGTATCAGCAAAACTATTCTGAAGAAATTCTGGATGCAAGAAATTGTGGGTGCTCCATTATTGGAGACAACCGTTTGTCTGAAATGATATAGGATCTTGTAGGAAGAAAAAAATTGGTCCAGTTCTAAACCAGAAGAAAGACTCTGGAAATGGAAATAGAGGCCTGGCTGGTTGGCTGGAAAGAAAGTCTATTTGGTTTCCAGAAATTTCAGTGACAGAAGCATGTTTCTGGGATGGCTGACAAAATGGCTGAGTGAGTGGGTGGATCTTTATAGGTTTCTGGGATTATGTGATTGAGATGTTTCAGGGGTTATGTAATGTAGTGAGCTTTGTGACTTTTATTATTTCAATTGTGATGGGTTAATCCTATTACGTCCTAAAGGTGTCCTGGCCTTAGAATTTGAGCAGGGGGAATATAAATTCTTAATCCCATCAACTGGACCTGTGACTGAAGTTGTTTTGTTTATGGATTGTCCCAGTCTTTCTGAATGGATACAAAATCTGCACGCCTAAAGTTTATGCTTCTTAGTTTGAAGCTGTTTTCTTATGGCGGGAAGACTGGGGCAGCATTCTGCCTTTGTTAAAAATTTTCACCATTTCTACTTTGGGGTAGTATTGTATCTTTTAATATCCCCTAAAATATTTCATTCTCGGGGGCAGGTCGGCTTCCTTGAGCCTGTTTGCTTGGATGGAGAATTGGACTGGAGGACCTCCAGGCTCCCTTCCAACTCTATTATTCTGTTGTGTTTTTTTTTTCTTTCTATCATTAAGTATATCTATCTATCAAGCCACAAGAAAGTTTGGAAGGGTATAAGATCTCCTTCCATGGGTATGCATATTCCAAAACATTTAACTTATAGGACAGGGGTTGGCAATCTTAAACACTCAAAGATCCCTTCCCATCCTCTTATTCTATGTTCTAAATCAGCGGTCTCCAATTTGTGGGCCGTGGCCCACTGGTGGGCCACTGGAAAATTTTGGTGGGCCGCAGAGAAATCTCACCCCCAGAGCACCACCCCCCCCAAAGCAGTTAATCCAGGCTGTGCAGAAACACAAGGCGGCACCACCCACATGGCCCACAGGAGCCCTCCCCGCCCACTCACTCCTTACCTGGTAAACTTGCCTACTAAGTTGCTATTTTTCCTTTTTCTGACCATCATCTGTTCTGTTGTGCCGGGAGATTTAGATTAGCTAGGAAGCAGGAAATGGTTGGATTTCTTTCTTTCTAGCTAGTCTTTAGATCTTTGGCTCTGCTTTTAAGCACTGCCAAACCTCCCTTAAGACTGAAGGTTCTATTATTCACGTCAAGTAACTTTTATGTGGCAGACTGAGCTAGCCGATGGCAGATAGATAGATCACTGAATGATTCTGTGAGCAACTCAATCTGCCTGCCAGCTTTGCCTGATTTTGGATAAAAAATGCTCTTTTTTATATTAAAAATTCAAGATTTACACACATGGTGTGTTGTGAGTTAATTTTGTAAGTTTGCTTGCAAGCCAGTTTTATGTGACAGACTGAGCTAGCCAATGGCAGATAGATAGATCTCTGAATGAATCTGTGATTCTGTGAGCAACTCAATCTACCTGCCTGCTTTGCCTGATTTTGGGTAAAATATGCTCTTTTTATATAAAAAAATCAATATATATATAAAAATATTTATAATATTTACGTACAAACCATGCCCAGCCAGTCATATGACTATCAAGCCACACCCACAAATTAGGCCATGTCCACAGAACTGATTAGTGGGCCCTGGGATTTAAAATTAAGAGTTTGGTGGTCCCTGAGGTTCAAAAGGTTGGAGATCCCTGTTCTAAATCATGTTCTAAATATTTGTATAACGGTCAGATCTCAGAGTTGAGCCTTTTACTTTGCAAGAAGGTTACTCCGAGCCATTTTTAGAAAGAAAACACAGATCTAAACTAAAGGTTTAGGATTGACTGAGAAGTTTCTTTGGTTCTGCTTTCATAAAGACCTTTCCTAAACAGAGATGGCCACAGAATGATCCCAAAAGGACCATCATCTCCCAAATCTTTTTGTTTGTTTTACAAATGCCTTTGTGACATCATAAAGAACATATATTTGGATGGAGCTTGCTTTCAACACTTGCCTCCTAGAGCTTGCTTTCAACACTTGCCTCCTAGAGAAACTTGTATCCAAACTTTGCAAACATTTTCATAAAGGGCCTCAAAAGCATTTTTATAATTTAAAAAAAAATGAAATGAGGGAGAAGGCAAAGCAAATGCATTTAGTTCTATAGTAAAAGCATTTGGGGGTACAGCATAAAAATGGCACAGAATAGCTTATAGAGAAAAAATAATATATCTGATATTGTAATTACCATAGTTTAGTGGAGATTTTATTTGAATGATAGGACCACTTTCAAGCTGAAATCCTTGTGTGTGTTTTTTTTGTTCTATCCAATTTATTTCTGCAAGATTATTTTGAGGATAAAAGTTTCCCTCTCTTTTTTTTTTTCATTTGTAAATGTGTAGAAAGAATTTCTAAACTCCTTAGGGGATGTAGAAGTGTAAATCAATAATAAAAAAACTCAATATGTTGCTGAAAATGTAAAGTCATATAAATTACACAATTACCCTACAGAGGAGATTAAAACTAAAAGATGTTATTAAAAGAATGGGCAGCTAAAAAGGGTCAATTTTTTCATTCAGAGTAAGCCCTACAATTCACGCATGCTAAGCGCTCTATCATAGTAGCACAGGAATAACTTGGAAGGCATGAAGATACAGAGTCTAAATCAGTGTTGGTATGCTGCTGTCAGTTTGCACCGGTTCTAGCGATCTGGTAGCACTGGTCAGCAGTTGGCCACATCCACCTGCCCGCACCCTTTTCTATCCTATATTTCCTTTGTTTGTAGCTTAGCTGATAGGCACAGCAAACCGGTAGTAAAATATTTTGAATTCCACCACTAGTCTAAATGAAACTTTGAGACTGAAGTAGTAATTGTGTGTCTGTGTGTGATGGATACACACATGGTTTGGCCTCCCACTGGAAGTCTAAATATACAAGACTATGTGACAGTTGCAGTTCCTGATAAACACAACAACTCATTTCCAATTCATGGGTTCACTCAAATGTGTCTTTAACATGTCATCTGTGGTACGAATGTGTCCTGTTCTGCTTGACAAGTAATGCATTTTGGTACTTAGATAAAGTACTATCTAAGTTGTTCCTTTACCACAAACATTAAAAAAAAAAAAGATAGCATCTATAAAAATGATAAAAAAAATAACAAAGCGAGTATTATTTCCTACAATATGTATTTAGATTTTTTTTCTTCTGTTAATGCATGCAAATATAATAGCAATACTTAATATTTATTTAACACATTTATTTATTAAAGTTGTAGCTGAATTAATTTGGGAGGAGGAAGGGGGGATACAGGACAGGGATATTGGCAGTAGAAGAAACAGGGATATTGGTTAGACGGTAAGATATCAACTGGGTATCTAATAGCAATACTTAATATTTACTTAACACATATTTATTAAAGTTGTAGCTGAATTAATTTGGGAGGAAGGGGGAGGTGGAGAAGGAGGAGAAGGTTATAGGAGACAGGACAGGGATATTGGCAGTAGAAGAAACAGGGTTATTGGGTGGACGGTCAGATGTCAACTTGGCATCCATTTATGCATAATGTATATTCAGTTCTTTCAGCAATATTCAGTGATTATTCTTAAGGGAGAGAGGATGTTGGGAACCACAGTCTGATATTTTTCATGTCAAGATCCAGCCCATTTATATATGTCTCCAGCTTTTATTCTAATGGCAAGATAAAGTATGCAATTTCTGTATCATGTGATGGACAATTCATTCTTTGATGTCTTCATACTTGGATGGGGAAAAAAGTCTGATTAGACTGTTGGGACCAATACGTTACGATCAGCAAGAAGGTTTATGTGTTTTGAATCGGCAGTTCCCTTTATAGCATCTACACACATTTATGAAAATAATTTGCAAACCTTCAAGTGACCTTTCTTAAGAGGAAGTTCTTTCCAGGTTAAAAAAAAAAAAGTTCATACTCTAATGTACAGTGGTGGGATTCAAATAATTTAACAACCAGTTCTCTGCCCTAATGATCAGCAGCATTAGGCCTCCTGCAGCATCTTGGGAACAAAAATCCCCGTGACCCATTTTGAGCCTAGTAAGCCTCCCTGCACTTACATGGGAGCCAAAATAGGGCATGTGGGGACTCCTGGAAGGGGAATAGGAAAGCCCAATGGAAAGCCTACCAATTAATGTTACTTTCAGAAGTTCAGGAGGTATCAGATCACTACCACAGGCTTTCCAGTTGTTTAATTGATTGATTAATTTAAGAGTTTCCAGGTGAAGACTGGTCGCCAGAGAGGTGGGGAGGGGTGGAGCCAGCCAGAGGTGGTATTTTCCAGTTCTCTGAACCAGTCAAAATTTCCACTACCAGTATGCCAGAACCGGTCTGAACCAGTTGAGTACCATCTCTGATAATGTAGCTTTTCAAATAGACTCGGCACAGAATGTCTAAATGATAACGATAGATTTGGGTTTCTTTCTTTTTAACGTTAACCTTTGTTGGCTCTCTGCTAATTTTTAGCATGCTTTCAATAGAAATGTTAAACACCACTTGATAGAAATGGGAAGGTAATTATTCTACTGAGATTGGACAAGCGATAACAAGTCACGAAAGGTGAAAAATGTGCAGAGTTGCCATTTGTGAGAGTTGGGGGTGGGGTCTTCCCTGCCATCTTGTAAAGCAGCGAATTGCAGCTGAGAGAAAAGGAATGAGATGGCTTGTTAGGATTGCTCCAAAGAAAGTTCAGCTGAGTCAGTGAGAACCCTCAACAGCTGCCAGATGTTTCTACACAGAAAGGGGAAAAAGGCTGAAGTGTATTTCAAATGTTGTTTTAGAAAAGATCTAGTGGCAATCTAATAATAGGAGCCTTAGTTTATGAGGATTTTTCTCACTCTATTTAGAGGAATAACAGAGTTGGAAGGGACCTGGGAGGTCTTCTAGTCCAGGCGTCACCAACCTTTTGGACCTCAGGGACCACCAAACTCATAATTTTAACTCCCACAGACCACTAATATGAATTTTGACTGAGGGTGGCTTGCTTACGTTGGTGGGAAAGTTGGTCCCATACTCCAGAGCTGCTGTAGTCACAGGATTGGCCCTTTGGTCATCCTGGAGCAGCTGCTCCAGTCCCTGGCAGGACAGTGTACCCGGGTGGAGGAGCAGCTGCTCCGGGATGACCAAAGGGCCAATCCTGTGACTACGGCAGCTCTGGAGTATGGGACCAACTTTCCCACCAACGTCAGCAACCCATTGCCATTGGTCTTAACATCCAGTTCCAGCTCACATGGCCAAAGGGTGGAGGCCCGCAGGTGGGCAGGCCATCTGGGTGACACAGGCTTGTGTTCCTGTGCAGCCTGGATTAATTGCTTTGGGAGGAATGCTTTGAAGGGGGAACAGTTCTCTGCGGACCACCAAAATTTTCTCACGGACCACCAGTGGTCCCCCAGACCCCTGGTTGGTGACCACTGTTCTAGTCCAAACACCCGCACAAGCAGGAGTACCTATACCAATTTTGATAAGTGGCTGTCCAGTCTCTTCTTGAAAGCCTCCAATGATGGGGCACCCACGAGTTCTGAAGATAAGCTGTTCATTTTGTATTTGTTGAAATGTCCACAGTGTGTTGGCCAAGGCAAGATGTCCTGTGGTGAGTTGGCCATGGTGAGTTGACCACAGCAAGTTGTCACATTGCATTCTGCAGGAACAAAGCAAGTAGTTCAATCCACCTTCTGGGATTCATTCTAATGGACAAATGTGAGTTTTGATGAGCAGACATGTTTTGTTTTTCTTGGTCTTGCAGAGCCTTTAAAAGGCTGTCCAGCCATGAAATCTTGGACATTTTGTGTTTCTGTTTGTTTTGTTTTCTGGTTCAGTTATTGAAGATGAAATCCTGACTATTGCTTTGGCTTTAACTAAGCACAATTGACAGCTCTACTAAGTTTGCCTTTCTAGACAAAATGATCTAAAGAATTCTAAAACTGTTTCTTCCTAGTACAAGTTCAGAAAGAAAAAGGGAAGAATTTATGAATCACAGAGGGTGATTTCATCTTCTGAACAAAAGATCTTATTACCACTGTGGTGAAAGCAGAGGAAGAGGTTGAAATCCATAAACATTTGAGCTAATGAATCCATAAATGATTCAGCTATTGAAGCTGAAATCAGGGCTTTCTATCTCCTAGAATTTAAGTTTTCCTACTAGAGAACCACAAGAAAAATAGTTCAAAGTGTAGCCATGACTGTACAGAGACAGTGCATCTTGACAACTTCTGTAATTGATAGTTTTCTATGTGCCATTCCTTTCCAATTGAAGATATTCAGGCTTTTCTTAGATAATCATAATCATAATAGAAATCTGAAAATTGAAGTTGAGTGATCATGAAGGAAGAAATCAATGGTTGTACCAATAGTAATAGGAGCTCTTTGAGCAATACCCAAAGGCTTGCCTAGATACATGGAAATTTTGAATTTATCAGACCTGAATATTCTGACTTTGAAAACAACAACAACAACAAATAAAAACACCTTACTTGCATTGGTGGGCTGCTACCAGTTTGGACTGGTTCTAGTCCAAACTAGTCCTAGTTTCAGTGAGCAGTTGGCTCTGCCCACCTGCCATTGCTCTTTCCTATCCTATATATCCTTGTTTTTTTAGTTCAGCTGTTTCGCACTTCTCAGCGGATTGCCACGCCTCAGCTGTTTTACTCACCAGCACTGACATAGAAGGTAAGTTTTTAAGCTTAAAATGAGTGCTCACCAAACCGGTTGTGAAACTTGTTGCAGCCCACCATTGCTTTCTTGGAACTGCCTATATACTCAGACATTACCTTAACAGCTCTTAGGTCCTTGGTTAGGACTTGGAACTGTTAAGCTTTTACCAGTCCCAGACTGTGAATCAAATTAAAGATTAAATCTATAAATAGCAATAACAATAACAGGAAGGAGTAAACATTTTCTGCTATTGCTTTTTGTTATTTTTTAAGAGCCACAACTTAAAAAAAAATGGGGAAAAAAACACACCAAGAAATTCTGATGAATAAAAGATAAAAAATGTAAAGAAATGGACTTCGGTCAATCTTCATGTATTATTCAATGCTCTTGTGTGTGCACGCAAGTATCTAGATATGCCTTAATTAGCTACCTTGGGCAGGAAAGACCTGGTTTAGAATGCTGAAAATAATAGCTTTCAGAGAGGTAAATATGGGATCAGATTGGTGAGTGCAAGGTGACAAACACCTGGTTTCATTTCAGACACATTCCTATATATTATTTAATTGCACATGGTGAAACAAGTCAATAACAGCTGAGCATTTTGAAATCCCATTGCACTTTACTAATTCATTTACACAAAGAAGGCAGTTAATCTCTTCCTGGAGTGCACTGAAGAAAAACCTGTTTTTCCATATCAGTATCTGCATCTCTCTCTCTCTCTCTCTCTGAAAAAAAACCCTCTTAGAATTCTTTCACATTCGGCCATTTTAATCTTTGCTGAATTGGGAATGAAGTGATGTGTTCTGTATGCATTGCTCCACAATGGGACAACTCAACATGGATGATCTGCTCTGGCTAACTCACCTCCACCGTATTGACAACCACTAGCCCTGCCTCACTTACCATTGCCAATTTGCCACAGGGCAATTCAACGTGGAATAACTCAAGAGAGGGGCAAGTAGAATTGCAGCTCACCCCAGCCTTGAGGACTTCTAATCTGAGAAGTTTCAAATCTAAAGCAAGACAAAACCTTCTGCAATTCATCTGTCCCTCTCTTCAGTTATCCTGCATTGAAATGTCCTGTGGTGAATTGTCTCTTGGCAAGTTGGCCAGGGAAAGATGTCCTAGACACCACTGTTTCAACTAATTCAAGGTTACAAACAAACAATACAAGAATTTTAAGATGATAGATAGATGATGGATAGATAGATAGATAGATAGATAGATAGATAGATAGATAGATAGATAGATAGATAGACAGACAGACAGACAGACAGATAGTATTGGGAGAAATATCCATCTGGTTCAGTTCCAAGCGAGGAGGAAGGCACTAAAACATGGAGGCTGATTGGAAAGATGGTTTAATGATGAAGCAGAAGCCTTGAGCACATGGTTCTCTAGTGCAACTGAACACATGGAGTTGAAAGTATTTTTATACCTTCTTTTGGGCTTTGAACTTGAGTTTCCTGTTCCTGTGCAAGAACATGTATTCTATTGGCTGTTGTCAGACTCCCATGGGCCCCTGTAGGGATGTTTGTTTGAGCTTAAGTTTGGTTGAAGTTTAGACTGATGTGATGTCCCCAGGTGATTGTGCAATGTAGTGAGCTCTGCTACTAAGTGGGTTAATCCTATTGTGTCTTGGAGGGTCATGTCTTAACCCCATCACCCTGAAGCTGTAGGTCTTTTGTAGATAAGCTGGATCAGTCTTTAATGGGCACAAAATATCTGCTGAGGGAAAGGAGCTGAGGCTCTGAGTTTCTGTCTCCCTTAAGATTTTTATTTCTTTTTAGGAAATAAAGTTTCTTTTTAGGAAATAAACTTGCCAAGAGACAACTCACCACAGGACAATTCAATGCAGGATAACTGAAGAGAGGGACAGATGAATTACAGAAGGTCTTGTCTTGCTTTAGATTTTTATCCTGCCTTTTTAATATTTCTCAAAATATTCATTCTTCTAGGAGTGGGGTAGCTTCCCACAATAGATGGATGGATGGATAGATGGATGGATGGATAGAGATACAATTGCATAACACACATATACATACATACATATATACACATAAAAACAAACTAAACAACCACCTTTGTTTTCTTGTCTCTTTATTTAACTATGAGCTAACATTCAAGCTTTCCAGAAGCAGAAAAGGAATGTGCTGTTATTATGTATTGTAGCATTACATTAGGCAGGGGTGGGATTCTTCCAGTTCGCACCTATTCACTAGAACCGGGTGTTAACATTGTAAGCAGTTCGCAGAACCGGTTGTTAGAAGAAATTACTGGCCCAATCCTGTAAGGAAGACAGGAAGGAAACATTCTGGTGTTGCTTACAGGAACTGCCTCTCCATTAACCCTTATTACATTCTTGGCAGGACTAGACTTCCTGTCTCTGGAACTTCTCTGGAGTTTTTTCCCCCTTCCTTTGCTGGTACTTTGCTTGTGTGGAGTGTCCATTTAAAGTTACAATGGCACTGAAAAAAAGTGACTTATGACCATTTTTCACACTTATGACTGTTGCAGCATACCCACAGTCATGAGAAGCCAGGCGAGGAAATGTGTGCCTCAATATGAGCGATATTAAGTTGGCCACACCCAGCCAATAACATGACTACCAAGCCACACCCACCAACTAAGCCACACCCACAGAACCGGTTGTTAAAAAATTTTGAATCCCACCCCTGACATTAGGCCTTTCATGTCAAATATCTAATGATAAATATTTAGGCAAGTGAAACTGAAGTTTCAGCTCACTTCGCAAAGAATAGATAAACTTTTGATTTAACAGAAGTTTGACTTAGTATTTTACTTCCAGAGTTGGACCAAAATTTATGTAAAAAATATACTTCAATGAAATCATTTGTTTCTCTTATTTAAAACATTCATCAAAACAGCATCCATCAACATTTATTCCATGATATTTTTAACAATATATTTCAGGGACCCCTTTGACTTTATATTTTAACTTCAAACCTTTATGTTTTAACCAAATGTTTAAACTTCAAATCCTTCTGAACCTTCATATTTATTTTTTGTAGTAAGAAAAAAATTCACAAAAGTTATAAAAGTTACTTTATGTTTTAATACCCCCTGTGTTATGGTTTAGAACTTGTGGTGTTATGAAAAGATGTCATTCTTTTCAAACTGTTAAATAACTAAAGCATCTTGGTTTTCTGGACTTTATGTATTGATCTACTGATCTTTATAAGGATTTTGAGATGGTTGACTGTAATTTAATATCTGTTCATGGTTATTTTCTTACCATGCTGCTCTATATGATGTTGCCACTATGTGTGATGTTTGAAATGTTTGAAAGTTTATATTTCTTGACAAAAGTAGGGGGTGGGAATGGATGGAAACTATTGATTTTTGTAATGTTGTTCCCAGAATTATTTAACTTTTGAGATAAATTGATGTCAAAAGTATAACACACTGTACAAGGTGGACAAGATGGTATACTAAGAAACAACTACCATAATTAAACATATATATAGTGAAATATTAAATGATGACATTCTGCCAATACACATTGCCATATTGATAGAAAACAATGTTTTGAAGGTATGGAATTTCTAATTTGGGGGAGGTTAACAGGTTATTAAAAGAATATTTGTAGATCTTCTCTAAGTATAGAATTTAAGATTATGTTCTTTTGATATGCTATTGCACTTATTCTAATATGTAAATATTTTCCATTAACTCTCATTTTGTAAAAAAAATAAAGATTACAAAAGAAATAAAAACTAATACAACTTGCAGAATAAAAATAAAACATAGTGCATAAAATAAAAACAAAAATTAAAATGAGGGAAAAAAAAAGAGAAAATATATAAAGAAATATATTTCCTCCATCACAACAAGCAGAAACAGTTTTGATAACTTATCAGCTCTTAACTATAAACAAAATCTTAAAAGTGTTTTCATTCATTCCTAGTTAGCACAAGCCCATTAAGGACTACCAGGGATAACTACATTGTATTAAACTTGATCAAATGAGCCAGCTCTTTATTATTTCCATATACTTTTAAAATTTTTGATTTCTGATCCCTTTAAACAACGTCCTTGAGCTTAATTTCTTTCCATCTTATCTTTTTTATTTACTTCCAGCAAATCCTTCAAAGCTTTTCTTTTATAAATTCATTTTAAAAAAAGGTTATCCGATTTTTTTCTGGTTTGATTCCTATATGTTTTTCAAACATTGAGACATCAACTGGTTTCATTTGTATATTCACATATCAGATTTTATTATATCTTTCTGATAACTTATGTTTAAATCCACATTCAAATTAATTTCTTATCTGATATAACTTGTTCCTGTTCTGTAATAACATTAACAAACCATCCACTAGACATTCAATCTGTCGGGCATTCTTAAAATTAATTTCTGAGTTCATAGTTCATAAAGCTCCAAAAAAAAAATATCAACTGTTACAATGTTTTGCTTCATTCTGTACTAAGCATGTCAAATCTAAGTAGTCTATTCCTTTAATTGTAAACTTTGGTTTCTTCTGGTTCCCTCTGGTGGTCCAAAATTCAAAATTACACTTTAACATCCCCCCCCCCCCCAAAAAAAAAGAACAAAACAACCATAGTTTTCTCTGGGAAGGTGTATTAAAATTAATTTCAAATTCTTATTTGAAATCTGTCTGGATAATATTTATGTTTCCAAAAACACCCCTTGGCCATTTAATAATATTTTTTTCCAAAATTCTTAAACTCATAGTTAAAGCTTCTTTCATGAGTAAAGACACTTATCTAGTAAATATGATATGTGTCTTTATAGTCAAAAGCAGTAAAAATAAAGTGATTAAGAATTGAAACTTGGTCAAGCTTTATTTCCCATAAAGGTTGTATTACAGCTGTAAATGTCAATGGAATTCCTTGACTCTCAGCAGCTCATAAATCAACCACAAAAACCTTGATTTCTGTAGCCTACTCATGCAAAGCAGATGTTCGAAATGCATATGTGCTATCTCACAATCACTCCTGCCTCTGGAGAGATTTTGCCAGCCACAATTCAATATCTGACCACAACCTCTGTACTAAATGTCATCCCATTCAGAAAAGGTATGTGTAGCCTGTAAAAAGCCTCATCTGAAATTGCTGGTTCCATTAACTTTCAGAAAGTTACAAACCTAGACATGTGACAACAGCACTTTAATAAGTCCATTTCTATTCTTCCATTCTGGGGGGGAAATTGCTAATCTTTAAAGCTTTGAATGTAAAGCTTAGAATAACTCAAGGAAAGTGGCTTTAAATGTGATAAATATTTTCTCTGATATTGATTGATACATTTACCGTGTTTCTCCAACAATACGGCCTCCACCAATAGGAAGGCCCAGCATGATTTACAGACATGAAGTGAAATTAAGCCCCGACCCCAAAATTTAGGCCTATTCAAACCATGCTTTTCCTCGCCATTTCTCACATTGTTTGTTAGAACTACACGAGGTGAAGAGAAATGGGAGGAGGAGGGGGGGGAATGGGGAGAAAACTTGCCTTTAGGAGTGCCCTGCATGTAGCCTAGGCTAGAATACCCTGATAGCCGATAGAAGCTCTCTGAAGACAGAGTCCCCAGCCACTTCAGGGCATATCGTGGCTACCTGTATCCCCTCGCCTTTAGGGCAGTCTCTTTTGGAAAATGGAAGCTCCCCAAATGCAGTCACCAGCCACTTTGATTGGCTGGTAGAAGCGGCCTCGGGGCAAGCGCACACAAACACACTCCCCTCACTGCAAGGCCACTTCTTTCAGCAGACGAAAGCTCCCTTGAAGGCAGAGTCCCCAGCCACTTCAGGGCAAGGCGTGGCACACACATACTCCCCTCACTGCGAGGCCGCTTCTACTGGCCGATTGAAGTAGCTGGTGACTGCATTTGGGGAGCTTACATTGCCCGAAAGAGACTGCCTAATGGCAAGGGTACACGGGCAGCCACGCCTCGCCCCGAAGTTGGTATGCCTTGGCTGCATGGAAATCCAAACTAGTTTTCACATAAAGCTATTTATCATCTCTTTCCCTTCAGGTTTAGCTGCCCTTAGAAATAACATGGTTAGAATTAAGTGGATGGTCAGGGATCTAAGCAGCATGGTTGAATGAACTCACCTGCTTCCTGGTTCCTTGCTTGCAACTAAACTGTAAGAGGCTGGAGGCTAAAACGTATGAAGAATGGTTGCAAGAATTGAGTATGTCTAGTTTAATGAAAGGAGGGACTAGGGTAACGTGGTAGCAATATTCCAATATATCAGGGACTGCCACAAAGAAAGGAGGGGAGTCAACCTCCAGGACTCACTGGAGAAGAGCTGGGAATGATTGAGGGCAAAAGAAAAAGGGGACGTCAGAGAATGAGGTGGCTGGATGGAGTCACTGAAGCAGTGGGAGTGAGCTTAAATAGACTCCGGGGGAATGGTAGAAGGCCTGGAGGAATGTTGTCCATGGGGTCGTGATGGGTCGGATACCACTTTGTGACTAACAACAACAGCAAATGGTCCTGTAATGAGAAGAATCTGTTCCATCTAAATTTGGGAATTGGCCTTTATGCCAAGAATGGATTCTTATAGAAATTGTGTACAAATTATTATGATTCTGTTCCTTGGATAGTTAATCCTCAGACCATTCAGGCAATGAAAAACCACTTCTGTCCTATTGCAAAGGAATCCATCGCATGGAAGCCTTGTAGTTATCCTGAGTCGTGTTTGACTATTGGACACGTTACTATTTACCATTAAAGTATTTCCAGGTAGTCAAATCTGATAATGGAGCTTCTTTGATATTCATTTATATTGTCTGCCTAAAGGTCAAATCTGTCACAATGATGAATAGAGAGGGCTAATTATCTTCATCTATAACACCTGGTTCTCATATCAACATCTTTGCAATGGAGGTCAAGTAAACAATCCAGCCATTCTTGAGAGACAAGACACAATCCTACTACTACGGTACACACATTCTTTGAATGCAATGTTTTTTTACAAGATAACTTAGCTTCCAAATCCAAATGGGGTCTACGCCGTCATACCTTTATCTGAAAATTTCTATGAATGCATACATTCACCCCCGCAGTGCTACTGTTCATCTGGAAAATATTATTTGGATCACTGTCTCAAAGTTGGAAACATGTAAGCAAAATCGATGTGAATAAACAAAGGATCCTTAAAAATGAGATACCAAATCTATCAGCTCAATTAAGTATTAAGTATCCTGCCATTAAAGAGATTCATATGAAGATCAATGCATTGATTAACCAGCCATCTGTGCAAACTTTTCAATAGGCAAAAATGATCAAATCATCCCCTTTTCAGGAGCTTGCTGGCAGTGAAATTTTTCAGCAGCTGGATCTCTCTAAAAGAGCTTGTAGGGAAGGCAGCCAATCAATAACAGAAATTATCCAGTTTTGAAAGATTAGTATGTATGAATAACTATTTCAAGGTCTGTCTAAGAAAGATATTGAAACAAGAGGGGAAGCATCTGCCTGAAAGTTGCACTTGGCTCTTTCTCTCTCACACACTCTCTTCCCCCTCCCTGTGTGTGTGTGTGTGTGTGTGTAGAGAGAGAGAGCACTAAGGCTTATTAAGAAGCTCTGCTTATCAGAGCTTAGCTTTTTACAAGTTTCATTAAAAATGCTAATGAAGAATCTAAAAGAAAAATAATATGATGCCAATCTTGTGGCATATCTTGAATTCGTTTTGAAAGACGTAAGTGGAATGAAAGAGTTAAAAGTGTTACCATGTAATACACTGAAGGAGTTAGAAAAGAGAAATATTAACAACCCTGCATTGTATATTATACGTAGATCTCTGTATCTATGTCTGTATCTATATATGATATGGTTTTCCAGATCTAATCTATAGTGTATCTAAGAGGAGAATGGTGTACAATACTTATTATATAGAATGGGATAACTTTCTGTGGACACCCCGTTATAGCCGCCTCATCACGGGGACATTTTGCTGCAAGCCTGGGCTTTCCACTCTAGTTTCCAAACCTGGTCAGGCTTAACCGGGGGCAAAAGGCCAGTCTGCACTTTCCAGTACTCCCTTCCCCTGCGAAAGGCAGAGTAAATGGGAGTTGGCCAATGCAAAGTGTCCAGCGACAAGGTGGCCATGGCGAGATAGCCACAGTAAGTTGCATTAGAAGTGTTGATGAATCAGGATAGGGATCCATAGAACTGTAGCAATTTCAGCAAAGTTGGTTCTCTATTAGTCCTGCAAAAACCTGTAGCATACTGACCAAAAGTAGTGGCTTCCTTGAAACTGCTGCTAATTGAACAACCCTTTAACACAGGGGTGTCAAACTCGAGGCCCACAGACTGAATCTGGCTTGTGGAGGTGCTCAGATCTGGTCTGCAGGGCTGCCTTGGAAATAGTGAAGCCCACAGTGCCTCTGCCAGAGAAAATGGAGCTCGTGAGGGCCATGTGTAGACCTCTGGCCTCCATTTTTGGCTGTGATGGCCTCCTGCAGGTCTCTTCCAGCAAAAATGGAGCCCAGGACTTCCTGGGCTCTGTTTTTGCTGGCAGAGGACTGCAGGATGTCAAGATAGCCATGCCCACCCTGGCCATGCCCACCCCAGCCACACCCACTCACCCCCTTCCCGAGGTCAAACACAACCCTGATGTGGCCCTCAATGATATCAAGTTTGACACCCCTGCTTTAACATGATGCAGGCAACTGTCCTTAGGTACAAGATGTTAGGTCTCATAATGTTTGCTTGCCTGCCTTTTCAAAATGAAACTCTGAAAAATTAAGGGGCTGGACTGGTGCCTTTCTGTGTGAATCACTTCAGAAGGCCTCTCATCACTGGGTGTAGGGACTGCTAGAAAGAAACTTTTAAAAACACGTTGTCTTCTCCATCTTGATGTCACAGAAGAGGCAGCTTAGTCTTCAAGAGATGGCATTGAATTGAACGGGTAGGAAAATGGAACGCCAACATCAGCACAAATGCATGCCCTTTGTCTTTAAAGAAACTGGTGGATGGAATGATAGCTTCAGTGAGTTTCACAGAAGAAGGGTTTTACTGCTTTGAAGTCACAAGTTAAAATTAGGAAGGGAGAAAAGAGCAAAAAGAGAGAAAGAGTTCTGCATGACGTATTTCCCCAAATCCAGCACCATTTTGCTTGCTTACTACACACTTACTTTAAAAATACCTTTCAGGAAGAGCACTATAAGTGAAAGGGTAAATGCTGAGTTGTCAGGGTCCCTTTTGTAGACAGATTTTTATGAAATATTGCAGAAGATTATGATTGACTATGACCTTTTATGCAAGATTAGTGCCCTGTCCGATAACTTTTTCACTCATAAGAAAATTGATCTTGGAATTTATATCCAAATAATTCAAACTTCTTTGTTTTCTATTTGTCTCCCTCTGTCTCAAAAGCTTGTGCTCATCTAGTGAAGAGAAGGACCAGGGGAGACATGATAGCAATGTTCCAATACTTGAGGGGCTACCATGGAGAGGAGGGGGACAACCTATTTTCCAAGGCACCAAAGGCCAGACATGGAATAATGGGTGGAAACTGATCAAGGAGCGTTTCAACCTGGGAATAAGGAAAAGAATTTTTAACTGAGAATGATCAACCAATGGAATAGTTTGTCTTTGGAAGTTGTGGGAGCTTCATCACTGGAAGCTTTCAATAAGAAACTTGACTACCATCTATCAAACATGGTGTAGGGTCGCCTACTTGGGAACGGGGTTGGACTACCTACAAGGTCCCTTCCAACTCGGTTTATCTGTATTTATTTTTCTATTTTTGACATGGCTTTTATTAAATGAATATGTGTAGTTGAAGAAGTGCATATTAGAAGCATATTTCTAGATACTAACTAGCTCTATACCCGTGCTTCACTATGAAATGATGTGATCAGGCTTAGTTTGGGGGGAGGAAAATAAGGGGAAAAAATGTGCCTCTGCCTTAGCATCCATCGCTATTCATCTGGCTAGCATCCTCTCAGTTTGTGAGAGAGTTGAGGGCTGTTGTATTTGCTATGTGAGCAAGAAGGAGACAGCAAGGAACCTGGGCATGGCTTAACTCAACTGTTTTGTACTAAAACTGCTTGCTGCTGTGAAACTGAAACTCATCTCCTCTGCTTGTGTTTTGCATTTGGAACAGGTATTCAGGTGGGAAGGGGGAGCAGTTAATAACAATATAGGAAATACTAATGCTCTGATGTTCATTTTGAAAAAAAAATCTTTTCTTATTTTAAAAACAAACTTTATTGATTATACAACTAAAATTTCAAACAAACACACACACAACACACAGAAGAAAAAGAAAAAGAAAAGAACAACTAAAAACTAGCAATTCTATTATTGACAGTCTACGGTTCCTTGTTTGTTATCAATATTGGTGACATATCTACAAATACATCTTATTCCGAGTATATAATTACTACCTCTTTTACATTTTACAGTATTTACTAATATATTTTCTATTTTTGTTCTATCCAGTCATACCAGCATTCCCAGCTTCTATAATATTCTGATGTCTCTTTTTCCTTAAGTGCTAAGGTTAATTTATCCATCTCTGCACAGGCCGTTATTTTCTGAATGACCATTTCCTCTGTTGGAATGTCTGCTTGTTTCCAACACTGTGCAAGAGTTATTCTGGCTGCAGTAAGTATGCGCAATATTATATATTTGACTTTTTTTAGAAAATTGTCTATTAAATATCCCCAGTAAGAAGAATTCTGGTTTTAATTAAATTTGTTCCGCCGTTATTTCCTCTAACAATTTTTTTTTTTAATTCTGTGCCAGTATTTTTGGGCTTCAGTGCAGGACCAACACATGTGAAAGAATGTTCCGTGTTTCTTTTTACATTTCCAGCAATTTGGATTTATGTTAGGAGACATCTTCACTATTTTCGAAGGACAGAGATGCCATCTATAAAACATTTTATAGGCATTTTCTTTATATGTTGCTGATTTTGTAATTTAATTATTCCTTGTCCAGACCTTTTCCCATTCTAATAATGTAATGCTACATCCTATGTTTTCACTCCAAGCTAGCATGTTGCCTTTGACTACTTCCTCTTCTAATTCTGTCTCTAATAATTAAAAAGTTTAGTTATATTTTTTTAAAATCTGGGCCTAATAGGATTTTATCTAATTGTTGTGGCTTAGTATAAATTTCAATTTTTTTTCTTATCCTGACTGTATCTATTTTGAATTTGTAGATAAGCCCACCAGTCTACTTGTAGCCCTTGTTCTTGGAGATCTTGCCATGATTTTAAAGTTCCTTGTGCATCAAGAATGTCTTTGTAACATTTTTTTTTATTATTTGTAATCCCATTATCCTTTCCAATTTTAATTTCTGTTTTTCTGTTAGATTTTAGTTATTAATTTCGTTCTTCCCCTATTGATTTTAGTCCTGCAACTTTCCCAAATTGATCTAACTCTTTCAGTTGCCTCTTGAAAAATCACCTTTGGGGCAACCATCACCTGGATGACTGAGAATCTCCATAGACACCAACCAAGGAACTTTATTACAGTCATTAACCAATTCAAAAGAAAAAAGAAAAATATGATTGCTAATCATCTAATAAATTTGATAAATATGATGTCATGTTGACCTTTAGCATGTTATTTGAATGTTTTGCATACTATGGTGGCTTCTTACATGCTTCCAACCAGAGATGTACGAAGATGGGTCAAAATGTTAAGATGGCTACCATCATTTTTGTTACATGCTTAGCATGCATAACACATCTTTTTAAAAGACAGCTTTTTGATCACATAATTGTACCTACTGTTCTGATTTTTTTAAGCCCCACCAGCGCACCTCTGACTTCTGCCTGTTTTATTATGTAATTATTATTTTTTTATATTAGTGAAATGTTTTTAAGACAGTATATTCAATATTTTCCATAAATCTAATTTTCTAATTTTCCCTCTCTTTTTAAAATATCCATAAGGAGAAGAAAAACAAAACTGAACCAATTACGGAAACAATTTTTCCTCTTGATTTTAACCAAACAATGTGTTTCAAAATAACCAATAGTTTTATTGGATTTTTCCCAGAATATTTATTTGATACCTCCCACCTTTCATTGATTGACTGTCACAACCTGAAAGGGGGAAAAAAAGAGCATAGCTTTTAAAATGAAGCTTGTCTTAACCAAGCTTGTCTTAACCAAGTTCCCTAAAACAAAGCAAAAAGAGATTCACAAAATCAGAGGGGTCATGAAATTATTATTATTCTGCAAAATAATTGCTTTCTGAGCATTATCAAAGAAATGGCGATAGTGTTATTTTTTTTCACCAGCTGAAAGCTTAAAGAGTGCTCTAGAAGCTTTCCCATATTATGTTTCCACCGATTTTCTGAAGTATATTTGAAGACAATTTTCATCCCCTAGCAAGCAACTTATAGATAATTCCTCCTTGGGGGGGTGGGTGGGGTGGGGGAGATAGTCATGGAGACATGTATGACAAAGGCATGCACTTAAGATATGTGTGGGCTCAGCAGGTCTTGTAAAACTGCTCTCAGCATCTCAAAGCAATTTGCTTTGGAAAAAGGCAATGTTTGTCAGTTGTTCCTCTCACACATTTTTCATGTGTTATTTCAATTTCTTCTCCCAAAGCTTGCTTCTTTCTTCCTTTCTTTCTTTCTTTCTTTCTTTCTTTCTTTCTTTCTTTCTTTCTTTCTTTCTTTCTTTCTTTCTTTCCTCCCTCCCTCCCTCCCTCCCTCCCGCCCTCCCTCCCTCCCTCCCTTCCTTCCTTCCTTCCTTCCTTCCTTCCTTCCTTTCCTTCCTTCCTTCCTTTCTTTCTTTCTTTCTTTCTTTCTTTCTTTCTTTCTTTCTTTCTTTCTTTCTTTCTTCCCCTCCATTGAAAAAGTATAGGTTTTGCGATGTTTTTCCCTCCCTCCTTTCTGACAATACTTCCTTCCCAAGATATACCAGCCAATCATGAGAAAATGAATTTCTCTATATTCAGCCATAAAAAAAAAAAAAAAAAAACAGCAAAATATTATGAAAAGAATCGACAAAATAGAATTAATGATGTGCAATCTTTGGATAGCTCTGAGAAAGAAGTGAACATTCTGAGAATATTCGCAAATTGTTCTGAAGAACAGTTATTAGATATTCTCCTTCTGTACCAAGGGTAAGACACATAAATAGAGAAAGGGCACAAATCAAATATTATACCAAGAGTGTCATGCCCCATTGGAGTCTGAATCTGAGGAAGAAGACAAATAGCCATCAGGGAACGGGGTGAGTGGTTCCATTGGCTGTGGAGGAAACTGGGGAAGGGCAAAATCAGGCTGAGCAGAGCAGGGAAGAGGTAGAATATGGGAGAGGGGGTTCAGAGGAAGAACAAGGCCCACCCCCCTCTTCATCCTAGGGCATGCAGGGAAGAATGGAGAAAAGAGCAAAGTGGGTTGCATGTCTTATGAGGGAGGAGAGGGCCCTGATTCCCTTCAAAAGGCACACCTGGGAAGGGAGTTTAAAAGAGACCCAGTTGGGAGGGGCGTTTGTCGGGAACAAACGTTGAATGTTTGCTGCTGTTATCTCAGTGTTTTCTTTTCTGTGGGAAAGGGGTCCAATAGGCTCTTTGAATGTTTTAGGTTGCAGAACCCTAGCTGGGTAATGAAATATCTGCAAAACAAAAAACAAAAAACAACCAAACTCAGCACTAAGGAGGTCTCAGATCCTCTTTCCCTGGAAATATGCTCTTAGAGAGTTGAGATCAACAGAAATAACTCAAATGGAGTAGCATGTCTTATGTTAAGAGGGACAAATTCCCTTCCCCATAAACATTTGACTTGCTACTTAAACTTAAAGCTGCTGTACCTAGGAGAGAGAAGGGTTCATATTCTTAAATATTTCACTCCAGTACCATCTGAAGTTTTCCTGGGTTAAAAGTTCCTTCTCTGTGGTGATGCCAGTGTTAACTCTGAGATGATACTGTCTGCATTCTGAAAGAATTTCTAAAAGACCTTTAAGGAGGAAACAACTAATTTTCTGAGCCACAAAAATATTCCAGAGTATTTCAATGTTCTCTTATTACCCCAAATTGCAAAATAAGAAGACAAGGGATTTTGATATAGTCAAATTATAACTATAGCTCCCTCTTTGCAAATAATAATGTAACAATATAATAATATAATATAATACAATAAAGTAAATATAAAATATAAAATAATATAAAATGAAATAATAATAAAGCAAAACAATACAATAATAAAATACAATAATGAAATATAATAATAATAATAATAATAATAATAATAATAATAATAATAATAATAATAATAATAATAATAATAATAAAAAAAAAATACAGGCACTGTAGTCCTTGATTTACAACAATTTATTTAGTTGATCATTCAAAGTTACAACATCACTGAAAAAATTGACTTATGACCATTTTTCATATTTACGACCATTGCAGCATCACCAGTGTCACATGATCAAAACCTAGATGCTTGGCAACTGACTCGTATTTTTGACAGTTGCAATATCCCAAGGTTGCAGTATCCCAAGCAGTTATGATGGTTGCAGTATCAGCTTCTGTAGCCTTCTGACCAGCAAACTAATTAGGGAAGCCAGATTCACTTAACAACCATATTACTAATTTAACAACTGCAGTGATTCACTTAGCAACTGCGGCACAAAAGGCCATAATATGAGGTAAAAACTCACCAAACAAATCACTCACATAGCAACAGAAATTTTGGACTCAATTGTGATCATAAATTGAGGTCTACTACCACCCATGTAACCCTCGGGAAAAAACATCTCATTTTATAAATATATTTTGTATAAAATTAAGAATGGAAGGAGAAACCTGAGGAGGGAACTACTAGTAGTATTTATGGTAAATGGAGAAAAGTATCAAACATGTTTGTTCTGGGATACTATGAAAATGTCTGCTCCAAAGATTCATGTAGCAGACAATTTTAATTAGATTGGAGAATGGGAGTGAGATTTAGAAGGCTAAATTAAATTATCTTCATTTAGTTGTCTACCCAATAATGTATTCATTTATGATTATTTACTGCAAATGTCATTTTGCTTTGGCTGACATTAAGCAACTCAAGACATACAATATGCAATAAATAAACTACAATAATTGGAAAATGATCAGAATTTAAGTGTTTTTGTTTGTGTAAAATAAAGTATTATACAGTATATAATATTCAGATAGATATAGATAGATATAGATGTTACAGATATTATAGATATAGATGATATAGATACTATTAGCTACCCAATCAAAATAAATCAGATTACAGACATCATAAATGAGTTTAGAAGATGGCGGGCGGGGTTGCTTATAATTTTTTGGGTACAAACTCTGTAGAATTATTAAGTGAAAGGTTGAAGTAAATATTCATGAAAGCATGAGATGTTTATTAATGTTTAAAAAAAGATACTTGCTTTCAGCCAGAAAAGAAGTATTTAAAACCAATAGAATTAAATGGTGTAAATAGATCAAGAAAACTTTTAAACCATCAGAGAACCAAAGGCAGCATGGTGGAATAACTCATTACAAGCCCTATTTAACACAGTTTTGGTGCAGTAACCATGCACAGAAAAACAGACTGGAAATTTTCATCTAGCTAGTTATGGCAGTAATGGGACAGAAGTTGTACGCTAATGATCTTGTATAGATTCCTTGCCAGGGGAAAAAAAGAGTTGCTAGAAAATGTTCTTTGAAAAAGTCCTTGATGTTACATTATTTGGATAATGAATAATTACCACAAAGCTTATTGTATGTCCTATACCAAATTTTGTCCTAAAAATCTTAACAATTAACTATAGAGTCTGGGATTTATCTTACTTCGAAATGAAGAGCTCCAAATAAGAGTATGTAACACTACATATAATTATATATATCTATATAGTGTTATATCTAAAGTGCTATATATAATGTGTTATATCTAAAGTGTTATAAATCTATATCTATATATATCTATCTATCTATCTATCTATCTATCTATCTATCTATCTATCTATCTATCTATCTATCTATCTATCTATCTATCTATCTATCTATCTATCTATCTATCTATCTATATCTATCTATCTATCTATCTATCTATCTATCTATATCTATCTATATCTATCTATCTATCTATCTATCTATCTATCTATCTATCTATCTATCTATAATGCTTTAACCTCTGAAGAATCAATTTGATTGAAAACATTGCCAAAAGATAAAGCAATAATCACAGTGATGAATTAAATGAAACAATTATCAAAATCATTCTGATTCCATTTGTCTTATTTTGGAAGGTATTTTCTGCTGCTGTTTAAAAGATGGATATGTATTAGACTTCCAGGTCTAAATGTTACATCAGATCAGTTTGATCCAGATTTCACAACTGACTTAGAAATACGTTTCTACAGAAATTGTACAAAGGGATTCAGTGACAACTTATGTGATGTGACAATACAAAAAACCTCTTCAAATTACACAAGAAATTCAGTTGATTCACCTTTGGGTTAAATTGGTAAGCACAATATAGTCATTGCTTAAACTTGACTGTAGTGTTGTGTGGAGTAGAGTAGAGTTGACTAGAGTAGAGTAATGCATTGAAGTGCAGTCTGATATGGAGTGGTATGCTGTACTGCAGTATAGTATAGTATACACTCTATACCTAAAATTCAGCATCAATCTTTACTTCAGCAACTGGCAGGACAAAGCCAACCATGATTGACCTCAAAAGTTTTGCAGGATTTATATTCAAAAGGAAGACCACCACCAGAGTTACTGCTTGGAACAAAAACTTTTTTAAAAATAAGAAAAAAATGACAAACTACTTCCACAATGTTGTCAAGCTATATGGTACAACAAGCAATCCAGCTTCAGAGGAAGGCATCTCTATCATAGACAACTGCTTTTGAGTTATGTAGAAAATTACATTAAATAATCCAAATTCTTCATATTTAGAGATGCAAAATACCCAGCCGAGATGCTTGTTTTGTTTTGTTTTAATCTGTAGGTTTTTTTAACCTCTAATCCTAACTTTTAACAGAGCTAGTCCTTGAGGAAACAATCAAAGCTTTTTATTTTGATTGTTGCTAATATTGTACATAATGTATTCATGAGGCATTGATCTATGGAAATATGAAGGGATTTTCAATGGCCAGAGCTAAGTTTTTCCTCCTTCCCACCCTGTTTAAGACACCAGCCCTATTCAGAGTACAGGTGAAGAATCTGAGCTAAAATCAGGGTCATTCTCTGTTTACATGTTTATCCTGATTCCCAGTATCTTGTACATATAGGGTCCTTGAACCCCAAATTTATTTATTTATTTACCTATTCTTGCAGTTCTGAGGTAAAACATTTCTCTCTGCAGCCTTATTCCTTTCCAAAGGATAGATTTAAGGGAAGTAGCCCGGAACTGTGAAAACTTGGGCTCTTGAGATCCTTGTCTATATATTAAAATGAAGCCTCTACCAAATAGAAGTATAGTTTTATTTAGGTAAATATTTTTTTTTTATGTGGGGAATACTCTTAGAGGCTGTTAGAGACACCTTAACCTACTCTTTTATAAAATGAAGACTCCATCTAGGAGGGAGTGAAATAGAAAGGTCTCAGATTACTTTAAAAGCATTAGTTAATTAAACTTCTAAAAGACCCTTTGGAAATAAATGGAGTTCTGTCCAGGTAGATTGAAGCAAATTGCTTTACTTTAACAATCTATGCATTTTAATTTGCTGAAAGCCTAGCTAGAGGTCAAGGAGTAAATTGGTGTAGAGGTAGAATTCAGGAGCCAGAATCTGCCACTATAATGCCATTAGCTTTCAGCAGAGGTTGTTTAACTTAACACAACTGATGATACAGCTTTCACAGTCCCTGCTCCTATTTCTTGCTATTTCAAGAAGTCTCTGTTGTCCATGCTACACTATTCATTTATTTTTTATTCATTTATTTATTTTATTTGGTTTGTCAATTGCTTACAAGATAATAGGTATAAGTAAAAACATAGTTGTGAATACATGGATACATATAAGAAAAATAAAAAAAATAAAAGAAACAATAGGACAGGGACGGTAGGCACATTGGTGCGCTTATGCACGCCCCCTACAGGTCTCTTAGGAAAGGGGTGAGGTCAATAGTAGAAAGTCTAAGGTTCAAGTTTTTGGGGTTTGGAGAAGAAACCACAGAGTCAGGTAGAGTATTCCAGACATTGATCACTCTGTTGCTGAAGTTGTATTTCTTGCAATCAAGTTTGGTGCAATTAACCTTGAGTTTGTATCAATTGTTTGCTCTTGTAATTGTTATGGTTGAAGTTGAAGTATTCATTGACAGGTAGGACATTGCAATGTATGATTTTATATACTTTACTTAGATCAAAGTATCGGATCAAAGGCGGCATAGTTCTAGATTTTCTAGGTCTATAATTTCAAGTCTGGTGGCATAAGGTATTCTACAATGAGTAGAGGAGTGGAGAACTCTTCTTGTGAAATATTTCTGGACTTTCTCAAATGTGGTAATATCAGATACGTAATGTAGTTTCCAGAATGATGAGCTGTATTTGAGTATTGGTCTAGCAAATGTTTTGTATGCTCTAGTTAGTAGTGTAATATTACTAGAGAAAAAGCTACATAAGATTAGGTTAACAATTCTTAATGCCCTTTTGGCTATGTAGTTACAGTGGGCTCTAGCACTTAGATCATTACAGAAGAGTACTCCAAGATCCTTGACAGAGTTTGGATCATCAACAAGGTCTTGACTATTCAGCCTGTATTTTATTTACTTATTTTTTTTTGCCAATATGTAAGACAGAGCATTTATTTGTTGAGATTTGAAGTTGCCATTTGTTTGACCATTCTGATACACAGTCAAGGTCTTTTTGAAGGGTAGCAGTATTGTCTGTGGTGTTGAATAGTTTTACATCATCAGCGAAGAGAACTCAGTTGCTCTTGATATGATCACAGAGGTCATTTATGTAGAGTATGAAAAGAGTTGGCCCTAGAACACTGCCTTGGGGGACACTGCTGTTGACAGGTACAGAATTTGATTGGACACTCCCAATTTTGACCATTTGTTGTCTGTTTGACAAAAATGCTTCTATCCAGTTATGCAGGTGTCCAGAGATACCATAAGATTCAAGATAATTAGAACCTAGCAAGACTTTAATAGAAGCATCCCATGATTCTGAATGGTCATTTCTTACTTTAGCATTGCCAGAATCACCAGAAATAAACAAACACACACACACTCACAATCTGTAGAAATTCTCAGTCATCCAGGTCATGGTTGTCTCAAAGGTGCTTTTTCAGGAAACAACAGGATTCTCCTGTTTTTTCTTTGAAGTCTCCTTTCTTATCCAAGAAGCTTCTTCAGATCTGACAAGACAGTGAAGAATGGAAGGGTTGATATTCCTTGCAGACAGCTGGCTATTTACATCCTTTTTAGAGCAGGGGCTCTCCAAACTTAGCAAATTTAAGACTTGTGGACTTCAACTCCCAGAATTCTCCAGCCAACTGGCTGGAGAATTCTGGGAGTTAAAATCCACAAGTCTTAAATTTGCCAAGTTTGGAGAGCCCTATTTTAGAGGGCTGTTGAAGCACTTGGTGGTTTATCTGTGTCCTCAGGGCCACCTGAGTAGTTCTCTTGGTTCCTGTAGCTTGCATTTTTCTCTTCTTCTCTGGAAATCCATTCCTACTCCCACATCATTCTCACAAACATTTACACACACACATTTTTGTTGTTGTTCAATTGCTAAGTCATGGCCAACTCTTCACAATCGTTTGGGCATAGCACAGCAGAATCCTCTTTCTCCATTATATCCCAGAGTTTGTCCAAATTCATGTTTATTGCATTTGTGACACTATCTAACCATCTCATCCTCTGCTTTTCTTTTTACCTTCAGTGTTTCCCAACATCTGAGTTTATTCCAAAAGTCTTCTCTTCTTATTAGATGGTCAAAGTATTTGAGCTTCAGTCTCATTTTGGTGGCCAAAATACTTGAGCTTCAGATACATATATACATATAGGCATACATATATACACATTACACACAGAGAAAAAGACAAACATATGTACTGCATACACAAACATATTTTCTCATGGTACAAAGTTTAATATATAATAAATAAATGCTAAGAAATAAAAATTAAGCTTTATTCCATGGCTAAGCATTGTATTCACCATGAGCAAAGAAGAAGATCTCATCACAGCCATATGTCCCATGTTACAATGGACAAAAGATATAATGTTCTTCCTAAACTCAAAATGAACACAAGCAAAAAAGCCTTCTGATATTTTTTTCAAATTATTATTTTATGTATGAAATTTTAAATTTCAGTTTTCAAAATAAAATATTATAAATAGATAGATAGATAGATAGATAGATAGATAGATAGATAGATAGATAGATATCCCCCCACAACAGCAACGTAGAAACTTGGCGTTATTTTCATTCTAGATCTCAGTTCAGACCTCAGCATGAAAGCTTCTAAAATGGCTGAGGATCAACAAGCACCCTGGATGGGACGGTTTCATTTTTTCCTCTTCAGCCCATCCCACCTGGGAAAATCCCTCTCCCCAAATGGCCAAGAAAGTGGCAAAATTGAGACTTTGGTTTGGTGCATAACAGTGAAGCATGATTTTAATTTGCAAATAAATCTGAGGGATTCATTAACTAAGCAGTCACTGACTAAATAACTAAGGAAAGAAGCAATCTAGAACTAAGGAAAAATTTCCTGATAGTAAGAACAATCAACCAGTGGAACAGCTTGCCTTCAAAAATTGTGGATGTCCATCAATGGAGGCTTTTAAGAAGAGACTGGTCAGCCACTTGTCTGGAATGGTATAGGGCCATGAGGGTGAACCTATGGCACACGTTCTAGAAGTGGCATACAGAGCTATTTCTCTGCATGCACGCTGGCCAACAGTTCATTGGGCACATAGGAGTGCCAGAAACCAGAAGAGCAGCTCCCAACACACATCCGCGCACCAGCAAGCTGGTCTTCACACATGCATATGTGTTAGAAACCGAACGACAAAGCAACCAGCATGCACATGCACACTGGGAAGCTGAGCTTCCGGTTTCTGGTGGTCCCCCACATGGGTGCCAGGAAGCTGCTCTTCTGGTTTCCAGAAAGCACAATCCTGTCTCAGCACTCGGTACTGAAAAGGTTTGCCACCACTGGTATAGGGTCTCCTGCTTGAGCAGGGGGTTGGACTAGAAGACCTCCAAAGTCCCTTCCAACTGTTCTTCTGTTATTATTGCTTGCTCAGGGCAATTTAATTTGTACCTTTGAACCCCTGGTTTTCTTTGTCAATGGTAGGATCTGTGCTTAGTGATTTCTGTTTTTTAGAAGCAAACATTAAGAATAATTAATAAAACTGTGCTATTTATAGCTGTCTGTCTGATAATTCTTGAAATTAACATTCTCTAATTAGTGATTGACAGGGCTAAATTTGTTATACAGGAAGTAGAGTGCTTTTTCCCCCCCATTGTTGTAGGATATAATGAAAACTCCATCAAATGTTCTCTATGTAACAAATACGCTCATCATGACTGCTTGGGAGTACCCGAGCAAATGATTCAATACCTAGAATCATCCAATGAGTTTCTATATCTCCGCAAATCATGCAGACCCAAACTGGATCTGTTGGAAAGAGTTGATACCATTGAAACACGAATAACATCCCTTGACAACATAGTAGCATCCCTGGACACCTTAAAAGAAAGATTATCCAACCTTGAAATAAAAGAAACAACATAAAAACCTGAACATCCAATAGCTACAAACTACATCTCTACCCAACAACCACAACCCAATCCACAACCCAATCCACAAAAAAACATAAGCCAGAAAAATAATGAGATCCCAATCCTCATCAGAGAAGCTGTTGAGCGTGAACGGAAACGTCCAAACGCCATCTTATTTGATCTAGAGGACATCAATGATAATGATGACATCACAACTATCCAAAACATCATCAGTGATTATCAAGCATCAACCATCTCCCCTGATGAAATACTTGACATTTCCCGTGTTGACCAAGAGCTCAAAAACAGAATTGGCTCTGTGGCCCCACGCTTCTGCAGGGTCATTTGCAAAAAATGAATCAAATGTAAATTCATTTATACTATAAATTCACTCATCAAAACCAACACCAACCATAAGAACCTCCGTTGTCACCCTGACCTTACCATACAGCAACGTGCCTGCTCCTGTGTACTCCACACTGAACTCAAAAAATGTCTAGACAATGGAGAGAAGGACCTGTACATTGACTACCATGCTGACTGTATCAAAAGTAAATCACACAACCCGCAACTCAGCTTTAACCTTCAACCACAACCCTACCTCAACCAATCCACCATCACCCAAGACTAGGCACGCATGCCCCTAACTACCTCAATTCCAACTACTGCTGGCCTTAAATGCAAGCTACTCAATGCAAGAAGCCTTGCAAATAAAATACCTGAATTTCTCCTCTTACTAAATAAGGCTAAATTTGATGTCATATTTGTCTGTTCAACACATCTCTCCCTGACTCCATGACTACAGTAAGAGACTATCATGTTTACCGATCAGATCATGAAATTCGTAGAGGAGGTGGTGTTGCTATCTTCTATAAAAAGTCCTTACATCTAAAAAACATCCAAGTTACCCAGGAGCTTGCTCTTCCTGAGACCATCAACTGTGAACTATCCTTAAATATCACATTTCAATTCTTACTATGTTACAGAGCACCTGATTAAGACATCGAACATGTAAACAAGCTAAATACACTACTAACATGGGCAGCATCCTGCCCACACGCTTTTATCTTTCTTGATGACTTCAATCTACCTCATATTGACTCGACCCTAAATTAATGTACAACTGAACCCATACACGCAACCTTCTGCAATGCTGTTATAAATCTGGAACAACTAGTAACCAACAACACTAGACTAAACAACTGCCTCGATCTTATCTTCTGCAATAGTTTGAATTTAATTCACGGAGTACAAACTAAAGAACCCTTTTAAAGCAGTGAACACAATATGATTGACTTTTGTCTCAACATACGCCCACACAAAAATCATCACAATGACAAAATCCCCAATTATAACTTCAAAAAAGGCAACTATGATCTTATAGACAATGATCTCTCATCCCTTGATTGGCAAGCTCTATTCACTGGATGCAATACTGTTGAAGACCATTACAACATATTTTTACTTGAAGTCAAAAGAGTCATCAAACTATATGTACCAACAACTCCTAAAACAACAACAACAACAACAAAACAACAACAACAACACAAATTACCCATAACAACAAAGAAACTTCAATCCAAAAAGAGATCACTCTGGCAGAAAAACAAATCTGGTCATGTTGCCAATTTCAAAAGCTGATACAAAAATTTATGCTATCAGATAAAGACTGAATGCACCAATTATCACATTAAACAAGAGGAAAACCTTCTATGCACCAATTCCACCCGCGCTTTTTACAATTTTGTAAACAACAAACTAAAAGACTCAAGGTCCATCCCACCCCTGAAAGGACCTAATGGCAAAGACTGCAACAATGGCACCATCAAAGCAAACCTATTTAACACATTCTTTGGCTCAGTATTTGTAAACAGCAATGGATCAAGCCCAGTACTTCCTAGTCAAACCACAGACAACTACAATGATCTAATACATATCGATTTTACAGAAGGCAATGTTATAAAAGCACTGCGCAATCTAAAACCATCTCTATCTATTGGACCGGATGGAATATGTGCCTACTTTTTTAAAAAGCTATCCACTGCCATAGCTGAAACTCTAAGCATAATCTTTGAAAAATCTTTCAGGACCAGCTCCTTGCCACAACTATGGTCACCAGCCACAGTCATCCCCATCTTCAAAGAGGGAGACCCCAGCCTAGTTGAAAATTACAGACCAATCTCTTTATGCTGCATCACCTATAAAGTCATGGAATCAATTGTTAACCAATCCATCATCATCCATTAGAAATAAACAATCTACTCTCCAATAAACAATTTGATTTCAGGAAAAAACTATCCTGTAATCTGCAACTCTTACACTGCAAAAACATATGGAGTACACAACTCAATCAGGGCAAAGCAATAGACGCAATCTACATAGACTTCTGTAAAGCCTTTGATTCAGTGGTACATGACAAACTACTCCTAAAACTAAAATATTATGTTATCTCTGGACAACTGCATAACTGGATAGAAGCATTCCTATCAAACAGACAACAAATGGTCAAAATTGGGAGCATCCTATCAAATTCTGTACCTGTCAACAGTGGTGTCCCCCAAGGCAGTGTTCTAGGGCCAACTCTTTTCATACTCTACATAAATGACCTCTGTGATCATATCAAGAGCAACTGCATTCTCTTCACTGATGATGTAAAACTATTCAACACCACAGACAATACTGCTACCCTTCAAAAAGACCTTGACTGTGTATCAGAATGGTCAAACAAATGGCAACTTCAAATCTCAACAAATAAATGCTCTGTCTTACATATTGGCAAGAAAAAATCAGTAAATAAAATGCAGGCTGAATAGTCAAGACCTTGTTGATTATCCAAACTCTGTCAAGGATCTTGGAGTACTCATCTGTAATGATCTAAGTGCTAGAGCCCACTGTAACTACATAGCCAAAAAGGCATTAAGAGTTGTTAACCTAATCCTACATAGCTTTTTCTCTGGTAATATCACACTACTAACTAGAGCATACAAAACATTTGCTAGACCAATACTCGAATACAGCTCATCAGTCCGGAACCCACATTACGTATCTGATATTAGCACAGTTGAGAAAGTCCAGAAATATTTCACAGGAAGAGTTCTCCACTCCTCTACTCCTTGTAGAATACCTTATGCCACCAGACTTGAAATTCTAGACCTAGAAAACCTTGAATTACGCCGTCTTCGGTCTAATTTAAGTATGGTGTATAAAATCATACATTGCAATGTCCTACCTGTCAATGAATACTTCAGCTTCAACCATAACAACATGAGAGCACACAATAGATACAAACTCAAGGTTAACCGCACCAAACTTGATTGCAGGAAATACGACTTCAGCAACAGAGTGGTCAATGTCTGGAATAGTCTACCTGACTCTGTAGTTTCTTCTCCAAACCCCAAAAACGTTAACCTTAGACTTTCTACTATTGACCTCACCCCTTTCCTAAGAGGTCTGTAGGGGACATGCATAAGCACACCAACGTGCCTACCATCCCTGTCCTATTGTTTCTTTTATTTTTTTTATTTTTCTTATATGTATCCATGTATTCATAACTATGTTTTTACTTATACCTATTATCTTGTAAGCAATTGACAAATCAAATAAATAAATAAATAAAAAATAAAATAAAAATATTTTTTTCTTTCCTCAGTCAGTGTTATATGGAATGCATTTAAACACCTTCCAATTTCAAAATGCTCAAAAAGACTCAAAAGACTCAGCACAGTATATTTGTGTATTTTGGAGGGAAACCAACCTTGCACTTTCATTCAAAAATCAATTAAACAGCTTCAAGTCTCTTTAAAGGGCACCCAAATATTAATGACATTGTAAAAGAAAGTCTGGCAATGGGAGGGAATTACTGAAATTCAGTCCTTTTGGTTTATACTTCTGACTCTCGTGATCTTTTTATGGGCAACAACTCTCTTGACAAATACTCTCTGTTTCTCCTGACAGATAAAAATTTGCAAGAAGGGAAGGAGATGACTCATACCTGTGCTTATAAATATAGTTCTATAATGAAGAAAGGAGACTTCAGGTAACCCCGATTAACCATCTGGGACTACATAAGGCATTTAGGAAAGGGGAAAAAAAAGAGAAAGTTATCTAAAGTCTGTGATTTTGCAAGCTTGTTTTTTTTTTTTTTGCTCACCTTTTCCTTTGGAACATTCAAACTGTGTGTATATGAGAGCATGAGTACTTGTGTAAGGTCATTAATGAGGAAGTACTGGAGAACATAACACCAGGCATGTCACTGGAAGGCAAAAATCACAATGTTGGCCATATCATGCAGGGGAATTCACTGAAGAAAGCAATTATGCTTGGAAGAGTTAGCAGTAAACCAAATCATCAAGAACATGGCGGCTGGACGCCATCAAAGCTGACACCAGCCAGAGAATAGAAAAATTGAAAGAAGTAGTACAAGATTGCAATATGTGAAGAGACCTGGCTCATAGAATCACCAAGACTTATACGTGACAGAATGGGTAACATCATCATTATCATCATCATCATCATCTACTTAGTCATAAGAAGCCATGTTCTACCATCAATTTTTCCATCTTAAATTATGAGAACATTTCTGTGCATTTGTCTCACTCGTCTTGCAGAAGCTGATGGTCATTGTCTCCTTTCAGGAAACCTTTCCTGAGACATCCTCATAGTCTTCCAACAAACTACATGACACCTACATGATAGCAGTTTTCCAATATTTGAGGGACTGCCACAAAGAAAAGGCGATCAACCTATTTTCCAAAAGATCAGAAGACAAGACAAGAAGAAACAATAGATGGGAACTAATCAAGGAGGGAAACAACCTAGAATTAAGGAAAATTTTTCTGAAAGTGAAAACAATCAAACTTGCTTTCAGAGGTTGTGGGTGCTCCAACACTGGAGGCTTTTAAGAAGAGACTGGACAGCCATTTGTCTGAAAGGGTATAGAGCAGAGGTCTACACACTTGGCAACTTTAAGATTTGTAGACTTCAATTCCCAGAATTCTCCAGCCAACTTTGCTGGCTGAAGAATTCTGGGAGTTGAAGTCCATAAAGTCTTAAAGTTGCTAAGTTTGGGGACCCCTGTTATAGTCTCCTGATCGAGCAGGGAGTTGGACTAGAAGACCTCCATGGTTCCTTCTGTCTCTGTTATTTTGTCTGTAGATTGTATCTAGCTTCCAGGTTAGCTAAGGTCAGTGATGTGCTAGGTTCACTTGAAAGCAAAAGTATATCAATCAATCACGGAATACCCACAACGTCTGAAGATGAGCTGTTCCACTGGTTAATTGTCCTCACTGTTAGGAAGACTCTCCTTAATTCCAGGTTGCTTCTCTCTTTGATTAGTTTCCATCCGTTGTTTCTTGTCTTGCCTTGTGGTGCTATACTTCATGGATATTCATAGGAACGTAAATTGTCTAAAGGACGATACAACAAAGAGTAAACTGGGTGTCACCCAAAGCAGAATATGCTAATAAAGATGGATTTAAAATGCAAATCCAGAAACCTAGCATGTACAAGGAAAGTCTGCTTATCAGTAGTTTCAAATGTTTTAGAATGTTTTACTAATACTAGCCTCTAGTAAAATTGTGCTTTATTTTGTTGGAAAGTTTTTGACAGCTGGGTTAATTGAGTTAATTATTGCCTTGCTAAAATGGGGCTTAGCCTGGTAGATGGAGGAAAAGGTGATGACTGACAATTTGCAAGGGTTCATTGAAGAAATGAGCCCATTATTGGTCATCAGCCTGCATCTAATTTTAATATTAATTTACCAAATTTTACTTCCTCTGGAAATCAGATGAAGAGAATCAATATTTTGTACTTTTTCCCCCTGAATTTTGGAAAACATATCTCCAAGTAACAAATATGTACATTTTTTTTTTCTAGGATGAAAGTGAGAAATTGAGAAAGTTCACTAAGGTCAGAGAAATTATAATATGAAAGGCACATGGGAAAATGCACACATCGTGAAAAATATGCACAGAAATGCATTTTCAAGCTGACTTTCCAAATTTTGCCTGTTGGCTCAGAAAGGCGTCTGAACAAATTGTTAGGAAAAGAAAACTGTGCAGCATGACAAATTCATTCATCCTTAAGTACGTCTGGGATACATAAAATGGACCTAGTAAATACTCTGTATAATACTATTATACCATATTGTCTAACACTCTTCTGGAAGGCACTGAAGACCTGGTTCTGCCAGTGGGCCTGGGGAACCCAGAGTGGGATGGAGCCCATCAAATGGCTCGTGTGCTCTGCTGTCGTCGGGGAAGGGGGAGAAAGTTGGGGGTGGTTGTAATTGTTTTTTCTGCTGTCCTAATTACTCTCTGAAGTCTGTGTCTGTCCTGTTGGGTTGCAGAACCAAACCAGATCACTATAGAGGGGCAGATGACAGACTCAATAATTCCTCTGTAGAACTACATCAGCAGCTCCTTAGGCAGTTTGAGCTTTCTGAGTTGGAGCAGAAAGAACATAAAAGGAGGCAAAACTTATTTAACATTGTCTTGCTTAGCCACAGAAAATGTTGGGTTCATTTGAAGTCATAAGTTGAGGACCATCTGTATATACTTTCCATAGTTAGTTAATCTGAAAGCTTCTTTTTCTCATTGTCTTTTGGTGAGTGTGAAGGTCATGTTCATTTGCAATATAGAATAACATGACCTAGATAGCAAGATATTTTTAGATTAAATCAAAACCCAATTTTATCTTGAACATCTTTAATTACCTGTTTCAAATTTTCTATTCCCTGATTAATGACCTGTTGCTTTATCCATACATAAATTTATTTTGTGAGGCTTTTCCATATCCTCAGGCCTACAATAAGCAAATAGGTCTCAGCTACAAAACGAGAAACAATTTTATGGCTCCAAGAGCAGTCCAACAAAGTTGTTTGTTTACAAGTCCCTCAAAGTTAAATGGACTTCAGCTCATCATTGAGATCAGTGGGGCGACAAATCTAGTTATGTAGATGATGATGTGGAAATATGTACAGGTGTGCCAACTATAAAAATGGGTTGCAGATAAACTGTTCATCATGTCCACTTTGATTCTTCCCATCAGCAATATTGAGAAAGTTTGCCATTGACTTTTCTTAAGGTTATTGTTCATCACTCTGGGATTTGAGTCTTGTATTCAAGTACTAACCGAGTGGTGCGGTAGCCTAGAGTTGGAGCTCTTACCTCACAATCAGGAGGCTGTGAGTTCAATCCTAGGTAGAGGCAAACATTTCTCTCTCTGAGCACAATGATAATATATCTGCTGAACTAAACTCCACATTGGTGACAGGAAGGGCATCCAGCGAGTAAACATTCAGCTCCATTCAGTTGCCCAGCCTCCACCCCACAAGAGATTATGAGGTTATTAAAAGTAGGTGATGATTCAAGTACTAACCTGGTCCAGATTAGTTTTCAAGACCATACAGATCTGAAGACTTGTGGAGAAATTTACTCTGCATTCTCTACTTTATATTGAAGTAAAGCCATAAATATTTTTCTCTCCTTCCAGAAAAGCAACAGCTGTCAAAGTCATTGTCTTGAAACTTTGAAAGGATGTGATCTCCTCAATGTTTGAAAAGCAGTCCTTTGGTTGTGGCATCACAATAAGTGTAGTCCACCTCTAAAGGATCTTCAGCAGGTGCAATTCTTGAGATCCACTTACTTTGTGGGAGAAAACATGAATACCATGAAACATAATTTTATCTACCCAGTACCAGTATTATGTACATTATATTATATACATTATTTAAAAAAAAATGTGTTCAAAATGTATAAGTTTTCTGTTTTCCAAAAAATTGTACATTGCTTTATGTACAATTTTCCTCTATGTGACATTTAGATTACAGATTAACAGAGTTGGAAGGGATCTTGTAGGTCATCTAGTCCAATCCCCCACCCAAGCAGGAGACTCTACACCATTTCTGACAAATGGCAATCCAGTCTCTTCTTGAAAGCTTCCAGTGATGAAGCTCCCACAACTTAAGAAGACAACTTCTGTTCCATTAGTTGATTGTTCTCACTGTCAGAAAATTTATCCTTATTTCCAGGTTTAATCTCTCCATGTTCAGTTTCCATCCATTATTCCTTGTCTGGCCTACAGGTGCCTTGGAAAATAGCTTGACCCCTTCCTCTCTGTGGCAGCTCCTCAAATATTGGAATACTGCTATCATGTCTCCCCTGGCCCTTCTCTTCACTAGACTAGTCACGCCCAGTTTCTGTAACCATTCTTCATATGTTTTAGTCTCCAGACCCATTTATTTAGTTGTTCGTTTGTTTGCTTATTCATTTATGGCAGATGCTTGCTGTTTCTCTGCAAAGCTATAGAATACATTCAAATTATTGCATGTGTTTTAATAAAATCAGGACATCCGCAGACTTTGAACACCATAGAAAAAAAGTACTCCTTGAAATGTGTTTGAACATTAGTAGCTCAGATTGGTAGCTAGGCTGTTACTTTGAGCTCAGAGCTTGGAAATTTGGTTGCAAAAGTATTAATATTTTGCTTTGAATACGAGCTTGGGTAGCTTGGGTTAGAATAGATGAGTTTCCCTTATATAGCAATAGTATATACTTGTATACTGTTTCACAGTGCTTTACAGCCCTCTCTAAGCATATTACAGAGTCAGCATATTGCCCCGTCCCCACAACAATCTGGGCCCTTATTTTACCCACCTCAGAAGGATGGAAGGCTGAGTCAACCTTAAGCCTGGTGAGGTTTGAACTGCCAAATTGTAGGCAGCAGGCAGTCAGCAGAAGTAGCCTGCAGTACTGCACTCTAACCACTGTGCCACCTTGGTTCATATGCACAACAAGCCATCCTTCACTCTGCCATTTTCCCCCTCCCAAATTCACAAGCAGCCCTAAGAATGCAGGCTCCATTGACTCGTGCTTGTAAGTAGGCAACAGTCACTAAACACAATAGAATTGCTCTTACTTCCCCCTAATGACAAATTCATTATGTTGCCTATGCTCTCCAATTAATGAAGTTAATGAGTTTTATTGCACAAAAGTTGCCTGCTCATGCTAGCTAGCCTCAGCAATGCTTATTAATAAACCAACTAAGTGCTACAATGGATTTTTTCTGGCTAGGATTAAAAATAAAGGTGACAATTATTGTCACAGAACAAAGGATATGGCATTAATAGGATACCAACCCAATTCCACAAGAGGCGCCCAATGACTTCTATGCAAACACAACCCCACCCAAAACCCCACAACCTTTGCATTTTACCACCTCACAGAGCCCTATTTTTTTTCTCCATGTAATATCTGACCACCACAAATTACTGTGGTCTACAATATCCTGGACAGATGAACTGGAAATGCCCTTAAAGCAGATGCACTAGACTTTTGGGAGCCCACAAACCACTGAAGATTGATTTATGCAACCATTATGGTCCAGTTGAGTTAGGTCATATGAAAATTGAACAGCAAGGGAGTAAATTGTACCAGGATCTACAGGTACTGCATTGCTTAAGAAAATTGCTGCAGTTATTAAGACAGGTGAAGGAATAACATATTAAGCAGTAGGTTGCATTCACCACATTTATAATCCTCCAAATGAAGAGAAGTTTCTTAAATAATACATGCTCTGCTGCTTAGTTGCATGGATAAAAATGCTTTCAGATTTTTAATGGTGCAAAGTTCATCAACTTTGTGTGTGTGTGTGCATATGTGTTTGTGTGAGTGGGAGGGAGATTGATGGGAATAGTTGCCACTGTACAGTAGACTTGGAAAAAAAAAGAGATCACACTTCAGAATCAAATATGCAAATGGATGAAGTTTGTTTGTTGAAATGTGATTAAAAATACAGTATCTGTAAGACGGTATTTTGAGCCTGGGAGCTGGGAATAATTAATCTTTTTGTGATTTTTTTTTTTTTTTTTTGCAGCACAAACAGACGTGTTTGGCTTCCTAATTTTTATTATCCAGAACATCATGAAAAGAAGAGTTGCAAAAGAGAAGAGCTGAACTCACCAAACACAAAGAACGTGATTCACAGCTTCCTGAATGCAGTGTGTTTTCTGTTGAATTGGCTTAGAATTAATCCTGAACTAACGCAGCCTGTTGTTTTCCATTTTGCACGTGGACATTCATATGTGCTCACCCATTTCTTTCTGTGTAAAACACCAAGTGGTTGTTATTGTTTACCAAATATGAACATAGTTTCACTTTGGATATCTCAAGACATGTCCTATCAATTGCTTCCATGTGACACTGGTATTGCTTTTGTTAACAGCACAAATTGTGATTTTTGTGGGGGTGGGTGGGGAGTAGGAATAAAGGCAAAAGACAACTAAGTCTAAAGAGGGGAGAGGTCACTCCCCCAGTTTCTCATGAGGGATACCTTGGAGTTCAATATCGCCACCTTTCTGTTTAACATCTAGGTGAAGCCACTGGGTCAAGTGATCCATTGGCCCAGGTTCTGGTGTTGTTGGTGATATCCAACTCTACATCTCTACCTTGGATTATGCAAATAAAGCTGTCAAGGTACCAGTCATGTTTGGGTCTGGAGGGCAATGACTAGTATGTGGGTGCTCATTGATGAAAAGAAATGATCTGCTGTAGCATTGTTTTATCCCTAGTTTGAAGAACATTCAAAATGAATTGGCTTAATGTAAGATCAGATTCCCTAGTGCAGGGGTCAGCAAACTTAAACACTCAAAGAACCATATGGACCCATTTCCCACAGAAAAAAAAACACTGGGGGCTACAGAACCCTTTTGACATCTAAAAATGAAGATAACACTGCACTGTTTGCTAATTTCTCACCACATATTAAGCATACTGGTAAACCAGTTTCATCAGCAGTGAAAGCAAACGAATCTGCCTACATACATTAAATGTTCTGTTTTCATCTGAAACTTTTCTTTTCTTGGATTTATCCATGGTTGGCCGACCAGGGGTTGAAAAACTCAATAAATTGTGTGCTGGCAGGTGTCGCACATTGGTGGTTGTGACACATATTTTGAGTGACAGGGAGCCACACCAGAGGGATGAAAGAGCCATATGCATCCCCAGAGTTTTGGGTTGCTGATCCCTGCCCTAGTGGAATTTTTTCTTCTAATCTGTGAATGGCCTAATGGCAGACTTAAATTTGTGATGTTATATTCTCCTCCTCCCCCCTCCTGCCTTCTTCTTCTTCTGAGTATAGATCAAACATTAAGCAGGCAGAATAAGGCCACTTTCTTAGAGGTTGGATCCTTCAGTCATATCCTCCTTTAAAGCTATTCCTTGCTCGACGGTCTACTTTCTCCATCTTTCAATTTGGCTTTGTTCTTCTGCATCCTGAAGCATGTTTGTTCTTGTCATAAAGCTGCTCCTAAATATGAGTCTGCAGGCTTGGGACATATGTCTATTCAGAAGATTTCTGTTCTGACCAAGGCTTCCTGAGACTGTAATTAAGCACTTGCTTAGTTAAAACAACTCTTGTTTTATTTCAATGCTGGGAATTATATTCATTCCTAGCCTGTAATGAGCCCCCAAAAGTCCCTTCGAGATAAGCACCTACCTTTCTCTCCTTTGAATTGCTACCAATAACGAAAGTGCCAAATGAACTATAAAAAAACAACCAAAGTACAAAGTCCACATAGAGGTTCAAGGATTAATCCGAACAGAGAAAACAACTTTGCTTCCTGCAAAGGTTTCTCTACCTTTGTCTGTCTTTTATACCTTATGGGAGGGGCAATCACCTCCCAGCCTTACTCCCTGAGTCACCCCTTTTGTCTCAGCTGCTCTTGCCTTCTAGCAGCTTTGTGCATCTACACATTGGGAACAGGCTCCCCTTGTTCTTCTGCCTCACTGCTGCCAGACTCTGGAGGCTCTGGAGTCAGCACCCCACTTCCAGATGGTCCTGGCCCCATCTCTGCATCAGACACAGGACCCTCATCTGAGTCCTCCCCAGACTCCCAGACTGGTCCCCATTCGTCCCCACTGTCTGATTCCACTGCCGTCTGCACAGGCTGCTGGTGAACCACAACAATGTCAAAGATCATTCTCTTGCTTAGTTCTCTCGGCACCATCAAGTTCCATATTTGGAGATTTACAGAGTGTCAACCCTGAAGTGAGCCTGGCTAAAGCCATCTTGGAGGCTCTAGGGTTGCCACACAATGGTGGGAGGGGGAAAATAGTTAGATGGGGTTTTGTAGCTGAAACAATAACATTTTCCTGTGGGAACCAAGGACATTCACACAGGTGACTTGGTCAGAGGAGGAGCCAATAGCCAAGTGACTGGCCAGCACTTGGATTGGATAGCAGGATCAGTGACCTGAGGGGCAGGATGGGGAAATTTTTATTTTTAATCAGCTGAAAGTTGCGAGAAAATTTAGAGTCTGCTTTCACCCGTTGTGCCAATATGATGTATCCAATAAACTGTTCTTTGAGGGACTCGCCTGCCTCTGAGTTTTGTTTCCTATGGGTGCATTACTTAGAACACTGACACAGAGTTTTCATCAATGATAAGGCATTTTTGATTCTGGCAAAATATTATCAAATCTACAACTCATCAGCATACATTTTACAGTTTACCAAAGAGTAGTAGTAACAATCAAACAATAAAATAAAACTATTAAGGATAAAATAAACAGCAGTTTTCTCTATACTTTCACATTGTTTATACGTTGAATCCTCTCCAGGAAGCCCCAACCATATCCTTCAACAATAGGTTACATATCTTGCTCAGTTTTCTTGAAAAAGTCAATATATGAGTTGTTTGGCCTGAAATTTGAACATTAAGGGCAAATGACAGAGTGAGAGGTAAAACCAGTGCTGAAATTAAGCACATTTTGTCTGTCCCTAACTAGAATAGATAATGAGATATAGAGACATTTATTGCCTATAAAGAACTCTGGAAGGAGCATAGTATTTAATTATTTACTTCACTGTTGATTAGAGAATGCAGAGTATGACTTGTAATTGAGGCACTTAAATCTTTATCCCTGGCATTGTATGACACAATGATTTGTGCTGCTAAAATATCCCAGATTGAAAAAGAAGAAGAAAGAAAGAGTGTTCAGAACTGTTGTTTTTTTTTTAATTTAAATGGAAGCCATTTGAGGACTGGATGTGAATTTTCATTGTGAGAAATGCATTGGGTATAATACTAATGCAATATTCTTTGTTCCGTGATCACAATTGTGGGCCTTCTTTTCCTCACCCAAACAGAGCAATTATATGTTAAGTTGTTTTTTTAAAAAAATTAATAAACACTGCCAGCACTAACCAGATGATGCAAAATTGAAAAGAATACAACTTTTGTGGAACAAATTTCATTAACTGCCTTAATTGAAGAACATAGGCAAGATAATGAATTTTGTCATTGGGGGGTGGTGTGGGAGTCAGAACAATTCCATTGTATTTCGAGAGTGTTATCTACATATAATAGTAGTCAATGAAAGTTACATTTGGCATGCGCATAGATGAAACCTTGGAATGTCTAGAAGTCCATTTTCAAGTGAAACATGATTCACAAGCACATTTACATATTTAAGAGCTGGCCTTAATGGGAAAGATGCTTCTCTCAGCCATATATGTAGCTATTTTAACCTTGCTTATGAAGATGTGATTTTTTAAATGATATACATAGTTTTAATTTAATGCCACTGATTACTATGACAATTCTCTGGGCTTAGATTGAAAAAGTCCTTTGATTTGTAAGAAATGTAATTTGGGATGTGAAAAAGAAGGGAAGGAAGGGAAGGGAAGGGGAGGCAAGGGAAGGGGAGGGGAGGCAAGGCGAGGTGAGGCGAGGCAAGATGAGGCGAGGCGAGGCGAGGCAAGGAAAAGAAAAGAAAGGAAAGGAAAGGAAAGGAAAGGAAAGGAAAGGAAAGGAAAGGAAAGGAAAGGAAAGGAAAGGAAAGGAAAAGGAAGATAGAAGAAAGGGAAGTTCAAAAGAGAGAGAAAAGACTGGGTTAGTTAAAGAAAAACATGTTGGTGTGAAATGTGCACAAAGTAAACTCCTAACAATAATGAAAGGTAACTAATGGTTGGGTGTTTCAATGCTGCTTTACTGAAGGAGAAAACAAGACAAGAAAACTCCATTAGGGTCATTCCTCCACCCTTTCTCCCTTCCTGAAGGTTTTGGAAGAGCCACTCTCTACAGCTTCCAAAAACACAAGATCTGTTTATCCTTAAAAATCACAAAAACAAATTATGTGATGGATAACAGATGGAAAATGGAACAGGGATACAGGGAAGGAGAGATTCTATCTACTTAAGGACATAGCCTACATCACATTTCTTTCTAAGAGACTAGAGATTGCACCAATGTTGATGACAAAGTACATTCAACTTGCATCAAACATCTTTACCTGCACAAATCCATTCTTTCAAAGAATGGTGCCACAGCAAGACAAATACCATAGCAGCTTTTGCTGATAATGCAAGGTGCAATATAAATCTAACAAATACATAAATGGCATACCATGTAATCCATTCCTAGCCTAGGCAGAAAACACAGAGCAGAGCAGTAGAATAGAATATAGAATAGAATTCTTTATTGGCAAAGTGTGATTGGACACACAAGGAATCTGTCTTGGTGCATATGCTCTCAGTGTACATAAAAGAAAAGAGACATTCATCAAGAGTCAAGAATCATAAGGTACAACACTTAATTCCAACATTTATTTTAGTCATAGGCTACAATAAGCAATCAAATCATACTAGGAAACAGTCAACTAAAAATCGTTAGGATATAAGCAACAAGGTTACAGTCACACAGTCATAAGTGGGAGGAGATGGGTGAAAGGAAGGATGGGAAAATTAATAGTAATAGTAATGCAGACTTAGTAAATAGTTGGACAGTGTTGAGGGAATTATTTGTTGAGTGATGGCATTTGGGAAAAAAACTGTCCTTGTGTCTAGTTGTTGGTGTGCAGTGCTCTATAGTGCTGTTTTGAGGAGTTGAAACAGTTTATGTCTGGGATGTGAGGAGTCTGTAAATATTTTCACAACCCTCTTTTTGACTCGTGTAGTATATAGGTCCTCTATGGAAGGCAGGTTGGTAGTAATTGTTTTTTCTGCTATCCTAATTAATCTCTGAAATGTGTGTCTGTCTTGTCAGTAGTGGATTTATCACAGATGTAGTAATGTGGTAGAAAAGATGCAGAATAAAATAACAGTTGAAAGACTCATACATTATAATACATCATAATATCACAGTATAAAATAAGGAGACTTTAAACTCAAGGGTGTGTAACAGAATCATTACCCTTATTCATTTATACTGACTGGAAAATGTTTATTTAATTTAAATCAATTTCATTGGGACCCATTAAAAAGAAGCATTTTTCAAGCTTTTAAAATGTTAAGTAGTTGAATTCCTTTATTATTTTTTAAAAAATATTTATTGAATTTCAAAATAAAACATTAAAATACAACGTAATGTGAAAGGGAAAAGGAAATAATGGAATATTGGAAGAAGTTATAAATTTTAAAAGGTTAAGTGATCGAATTTCTTTATTTATTTTTAAAAAAATCTTTAAATTTCAAAAGCAAATATTAAAAAGCAAAGTAACATGAAAGGGAAAAAAAATAATGGAATAAGCTAAAAAGTGACTAAAAATACATCAAACAAATATATAACAAATAGTGACCTCCAATATTTTTCAGTAGAGAGACAATAAAACTACAACAAGCTCTTTCTAAGCTTAAATGAATAATAAAAGGTAAAGATATCCCTGCGGATTTTATTCCACTAGTTGTAGCCAACTTTAGACAGCGATGCTCATTTCTGTTTCTTTAAGTCATTGAGCCTGTGCTATCTGAAGATGTTTCTGTGATCATATGGTCAACATGACATCACAATACAGTGTAAAGTATAGAGCAAAACACAGAATGCTGTTACCTTCCCACCAAAATGGTACCTATTTATCTACTTGCATTTACATGCTTTCAAACTGGTAGGTTGGAAAAAGCTGTGGCAAGTGATGGGACCTCACTCTGTCATGCAGTGGTAGGACTCAAAATGCCAGAGCACAGACCTTCTCCAGTGTCTACTCGGTCACTGGGCTTCCTAAATAAATAACACTGTTATTTAAAATACCATAAGATATTAATTCTCAGCATCCTAAAAAAAAAAAAATCTTCTCTTAAATTTTAATCTAAGGTAAAGTATCTTTCTTTCTAATCTAAGGTAAAGTACATTGTTAAATACTGTATATACTAGTGATAAGATTCCAAGAGTAATCCTGGTGAGAGTTTGTTCCACACAACCAGAATTAGAAGTGAAAAAGGAGTTTAGTGAAGTGGTTTTTCTCACCTCGACAGGAACTACCAACCTTGATTCTATAAGCAGACTTGATAGGATATTGCAAATATGCTATCTGCCCTATGATATTCAATATGCTCTGACTATGAACTCTGCAAGTGATGGAGTCTTTTACAATAGGAGTATTCCTTGTTGAGGTTTCCAGCTGCTCTGTTCTTTATTTGATTCTGTCCAATTTGCAGCCATGTTGATATAAGTTGTCAACAAGCTTCAGATCAGTTTCTATCAAGAAAGGTTCACTAAACAGGACTTTGGAAGCAAAACAAGTAGTTCAAAAATGGGCTTTTTATGTTACATTTGTAACATGATTTGCCAGGTGTTTCCCTCTCTTTTTTTCAATAGATAAAAATGTTATTTATGGTCCAAGAACAAATGCAATAAAACAATGACATACAATACAATCACTACCAGCCGATTTAAAAAAAAATTCTGAGAAATTATTATTTTCACTGTGATGGATTCTGTTTTGGATTCTGAACTATGTTACTAATATGATTGTGTTCTTCTATACTTTCCCTTCTTCTGATGGTTCATTTTAATGTAATAAAATAACAATCCAAAATGATAAGCAATGTTAGCTAATGTGGGACGATGGGATGGTTTAAATTTAAAAATCTTCAGTTCTCTGAAATTTTTAGTGATTCCCCCCTGTTCTTACGAACATAGTTTTCTTACAGAACTGGCTGGCTTTTAATTTTTCTTCTGTAAAAGGGCAGAGGGCATTACAGAACTTAGATAAATTCCACAAATAATATCTCCTTATTCATCAGAGACACCATGGAACGTGAACAGAAACGTCCAAATGCCATCTTATTTGGTCTCGAAGACACCGATGAATCAGATGACATCACCAAAGTTCGTGATATCATAAGCAACTCTAATACAACAAACATCTCTTCTGAAGATATCATTGAAATAACCAGACATGGACATGGGTACAGATACAGTGACAGCTCTGTGGCCCCAAGATTTTGTAGAGTTGTATGCAAAAATGAGTCCAGCAAACGCATATTCATTCATACAATAAATGCCATTGCAAAAACCAATCCCAACCACAAAAAACTTTGCTCAAGACCAGACTTATCCATACTGCAAAGAATCTGCTCCCATGAACTCCACACAGAACTCAAAAACTGTCTAGACAATGGAGAAAAGGACCTGTGCATTGACTACAGAGCTGATTGCATCGAAAGAAAGTCACACAACCCACAACTCCGCATCCAACCCCACCCCATCCAATCCAACATCAAGAGCAACTGAGTTCTCTTGGCTGATGATGCAAAGCTATTCAATATCACAGACAATACTGCTACCCTTCAAAAAGACCTCGACTATGTATCAGAATGTCAAACAAATGGCAACTTCAAATCTCAACAAATAAATCCCCTGTCTTACATATTGGCAAAAAAAAAAAAAATCTGAAAATAAAATACAGGCTGAATAGTCAAGACCTTGTTGGTGATCCAAACTCTGTCAAGGATCTTGGAGTACTCATCTCAAATGACCTAAGTGCTAGAGCCCATTGTAACTACATAGCCAAAAAGGCATTAAGGGTTGTTAATCTAATCCTACGTAGCTTCTTCTCTGGTAATATCACACTACTAACTAGAGCATACAAAACATTTACTAGACCAATACTCGAATACAGCTCATCAGTCTAAGCCACATTACGTATCCAATATTAACACAGTTGAGAAAGTCCAGGAATATTTCACAGGAAGAGTTCTCCACTCCTCTACTCGTTGCAGAATACCTTATGCCACCAGACTTGAAATTCTAGATTTAGAAAACCTTGAATTATGCTGTCTTCGGTCCAATCTAAGTATAGTATATAAAATCATATGTTGCAATGTCCTACCTGTCGATGAATACTTCAGCTTCAACCATAACAATACAAGAGCACACAACAGATACAACCCAAGGTTAATCACACCAAACTTCATTGCAGGAAATACGACTTCAGCAACAGAGTGGTCAATGTCTGGAATACTCTACCTGACTCTGTGGTTTCTTCCCCAAACCCCAAAACTTTAACCGTAGACTGTCTACTATTGACTTCACCGCTTTCCTAAGAGGTCTGTAGGGGGCGTGCATAAGCACACCAACGTGTCTAACATCCCTGTCCTATTGTTTCTTTTATATATTTTTTATTTTTCGTATATGTATCCATGTATTCATAACCATGTTTTTACTTATACCTATTATCTTGTAAGCAATTGACAAAAATAAATAAATAAATAAATAAAATAAAATAGAAGATTCCCTTAGATTCCCTTTGCTTCCCTAGGAACACCATAAAAGCAGCTGAAACAGAACAATTGCTGCATAAATAACTTAGTTTGCAACAGATGCAAATTATCACTTAGATGATTAACAAGCAACCTTATCATTTAGAGCACGGAAAGGATAATTTGCAAGGTATAAAGGTACTAATAGATGTCATGCACTATGTATGGGAATTTGTCTAGGGTAGGAAACAAAGATTTCACTCACTTTATTCTTGAATAGGAGGGAGGGAGGGAGGGAGGGAGGGGGAGGGAGAGGAGGGAGGGAGGAAGGAAAGAAGGAAGGAAGGAAGGGAGGAAGGAAAAAAAGCAAGCCAAAAATAACTCAAGGCTAGGAAGGTGAGAAGCCAACAATTAATAATCACCAGTTAGTTTTCCTGAGCTTAATCAATCTTTCTAGCATTTGGTAGGAATCAGATCAGTTCTTTTAAATTCTATAACTTGATTCATCTATTTAAGCATTAGCATTAGTAGCCTGAACAATTGGATGGCAAAGGAGCTTTGCAACTATACACTTTATTTTGGATTTTGCCTTTGCCACATTCGAGGGAAATAATAGAGCTTGCTATGCTTTGTATTTGTTTGTTTGTTTATGCATTCATTATGTTTACAGTATACGCTGTCTGATTCCCAGTGACAATTCTGGGAGCAGTTTTTGTTGGTCTTGTTGTTGTTACCCTTCTGCAAACTTGAACGTTTTCCCAAGGTTACTGAAACATCCTTCTAGTATTGGGAAACTGCAGCCTAAATTTGCTTTCTGCCACAAAAGGAGAAGTAAAGAAAAAAAAAAAAAAAGAGAACACATTTCAAAGCTACAAGGCAAATAATCTGCAACTCATTTATTTTAGCTTAAACTTTGGAAGCACAAAACCAAATGTATTTTATTTAACCACTTGTCAAGGACTTCACGCTAAGACAATCAGGTCCTTGTGACAAATATTTACTCAGGAAATGGTCTTCAGAAGAGCTTGAAGTGATTATTCCCTCATTCCCCAAGACAACGATATGCAACACAGCAAACAGTGTGCCTTTCTCAATCCTGATTTTTAAAATCTCATCACAAATCTTTGAACTTGGGCTTCTTGTCATTGAATTAGCTTGTCATAGAGAAGATGAATCCAGCAATTGGCTTTTTGACTTGGTGAGTAAAATAGGCAAAATTAATCAATGATAGTTTGTTTTCTGTCTGTTCCTTGAACGACCCTGTAAAAGGATGCAGATTACCAGCTGTCTGCGAGGAATATAAATCCTTCCATTCCCCACCATCCAGTCAGAGCTGAAGAAGCTTCTTGGATGAGAAGCAAAACATCTTCAAAAGAAAAAAAAAACAAGAAGCTCCAGTTTCCTCCCGAAAAAGCATCTTTGGGACAACCATGACCTGGATGACTGAGAATCTCTACAGGTGTTACTTGAGGTGTGTTACAGAGGTGGTATTCAGCAGGTTGTGACCAGTTCTGGAGAACCGGCAGCAGAAATTTTGAGTAGTTTGGAGAACCGGCAAATACCATCTCTGACTGCCCCTGCCCCCATCGATTCTCTGCCTCCCAAGTCCCAGCTGATCAGAGTCCCAGCTGATTGGCTGGGTCTTCTTTTGTTTCCCTGCACAGGAGAACAGAGCTGGAAATCAGGTTAGTGGGGTGGGGAGGGAATGGGGATTTTACAATATCCTTCCCCTGGTGTGGGAAATGGGGATTTTGCAGTAACCTTCCCCCAAGAGTGGGGAAGGAATGGATATTTTACAGTATCCTTCCCGTGCCACACCGACCAAACCATGCCTACCAAGCCACACCATGCCCATTGGTGTGTTAGTAGTTCAGTATGGACGATAAAATATTGAGGAATTGTGGGCACAATTTGACAAGCAACGGACAGTTGAGAATTTAGTTGAAAATTCTGTGGGGGCTCCAAGCAATCTTTAGCATTAGCCAACTCAACAAACACACCTTTGTAATGGACAAATCTTTCTTATCTCTATCCAACTATGTTTTGATGCATCTTTCTCTGACTTTCGCTCCTCCTGTTGTCTGAAATGAAAATACAACCAACGTGAGGGAGGAATGTTTGAAGAAATACAATGAAGCTACAGAAGGATGCAAAAATTTCCCTTGATTTCTTTAGTCATGGGACACATTTTTTTTTCTCATGAAGGGAGGCAGATATACGTGTCCCAGGATAATATTGCAGGATCCAATCTGGGTCAGTCACATGGTGACAAATTCTGGTAGAGAGAAGTTCCCTGGGGATGGGCTCTAACACAAAACCAAAAATGTGGAAGATTAAAGTTCTGTTGCTGGTGACCAACCCAAATTGGATCCTGCTATATATATTTCTTTTTTTTAATACCTCTATCTCTGGACAGCTTCCTGTTCTGAAAAAAAAAATCCAAGTCAATTTAAATATAAATAGATTTTAATAATACTTTTTAGGAACATTTCATTACTCAGTAGCAATAGCATTAGCACTTAGACCTATATACCACTTCATAGTGCTTTACAGCCCTCTCTAAGTGTTTAGAGAGGTAGCCTATTGTCCCCAACAATCTGGATCCTCATTTTAACGATCTTGGAAGGATGGAAGACTGAGTCAACCTTTAACCAGTTGGGATCAAACTGCTGGCAGTCAGCAAAATTAGCCTGCAATACTGCATTCTAACCACTGCACCACCATGGCTCTTCATTATTTGGGTCAGGGATGTCAAACTCATGGCCCAAGGGCCAGTTGCATCATGCACTGACCATGCCCATACCAGGTTTAGCAAAGGGCAAAATGATGCTGTGACGATGCAAGTTTGACACCCCTGATTTGGGTATTGAAATGTCTGCAAAAAAACAACCAAGCTCGGGAAGCACCAAGAACCCTTAATTTTAACCCTGAGCTATAAATATTCTCTTTTATTAATGTTGCTTCCCAATCATAATATTTTTGTTGTTAAATTTTCACCTCTTCTTGGGAGCTGAAGCAGAGGTGGCATTCAGTAGGTTGTGATCAGTTCTGGAGAACCAGTAGTGGAAATTTTGAGTAGTTTGGAGAACCAGCAAATACCACCTCTGGCTGGGTCCCACCCCATCTATTCTCTACCTCCTGAGTCCCAGCTGATCGGCTGGGTCTTCTTTTGTTGCCCTGCACAGGAGAACGGAGCTGGAAAGCAGGTTAGTGGGGTGGGGAGGGAATGGGATTTTTCAATAACCTTCCCCCAGGAGTAGGGAGGGAATGAGGATTTTACAGTATCCAGCCCCTGCCACACCCACCAAGCCACATCATGCCCACCAAGCCACGCCCACAGAACCGATAGTAATTTTTTTTGAATTCCACCATAGAGCTGAAGGTGTCACAATAGCTCAGAGAGGTGGAATGTGGAAAGGCTAGAGCCAAATCACCCAATTCATTTAAACCTGTCCCAAATCACCTGGAGTTAAACCTGGATCTTCTTCATTCTAGTTTAGTATCTTCATCACTACACCACTACTGGAGACTGAAGCAGTCTATGTGGAATACATACAAACTGTATATGCATGTGAACACCTCCAGGAGTCTGAACTGAAGCAGGTTTTTTTAATTAGAACAGAATGGAGATTAATATACAGAAAATACAGTTCAGAGACCTGCATAGCAAGCCATCTAACAAACCAGATTCTATTTAAGAAGAGAAGCTCAAGGTCCAAAATAACTTGACAAATTTTAACTTTCCAACAAAATGAATTTTAGTGTGAAACAAAGTTTTACATCTAGGCAGGAAAAATCAAAGCTATAAGTACAGATTAGGCAAGACCTGGCTCAAAAAATAAAGAGGGACCTTGGAGTCCTCGTGGATGATCATTTGAATATGAGCCAGGAGTATGCATCAGTAGCCAAAAAAGCTAATACAATCCTGGGTTGTATAAACAGAGAATCAAGATCACATTAGTACCACTTTATAAAGCTACTTAGCAAGGCTAAACTTGCAATATTGCAACCAATTTTGGTCACCATACTACATGAAAAGATGTTGAGACTTTGGAAAAAAAGGTTCAGAGAACAACAACTAAGAAAATCAAAGGCCTTGTGCTGTCCAGCCAGTGTATGGGAATTGGATAGTTAGATAGCAATTGTGAGCTGTCCCCTTAAGGGACAATGTAAATGTAGTTAATGTAATGTAGTTAATGTAATGTAATGTAGTTAATGGTAAATGTAGTTAAAGGTATCTTGGGAAATGTAGTCCATGTCACGTGACCACATCTGTAATCCTGATTGGTCACTAAATTGACCCTCAATGGGTTGGGGGAGGTTTCCTCACTCTTGGTTGAACTCATGGACTCATGGTAACTGTTCAACTCTACTGCTACGAGATGAGGGAAAAAGGATAGCAGATAACCATCTTTTTACCTACAAGACAGATATGCAAAGGATTGGTCATTAAAGAAGAACTTTGTCACGAATATGAGTTATGAGGATACCGGAAGAACCAATAAAAATACTTTGTTATGGATGTTTTGTTGAGTTTATCTATCTGCATCTGTACAGAAGACAAATCCACCACTGTACAGAATACAGAACAGGCCTGAAGACTAAAACATATGAATGACTGCTGGATTTGGGTTTGGCTCACCTAAAGAAAAGAATAATTAGTGGTGACATGATAGCAATATTCCAGCACTTGAGAAGCTGTCACAAAGAAGAGGGGGTCAGATTAGTCTTCAAAGGACCAGAGGACAGGACAAGAAACAATGGTTGGAAACTAATCAAAGAGAGAAGCAACCTGAAATTAAGGAAAAATTCCTAATAATGAGGACAATTAACCAGTGAAACACTCTCTTAAATGTTAGTTTGTATTTTGATGATGGTTTATGAAATATAGTAAAGATATTGGTTTAAAAAAAGACAAAGACAAAATGCAACAATAAACAGAGGAGGCAGAGAGCAAATCTTTATTTCTTAAACTTATGGTCCCCCGGGGTTGATAAGCAATTACCACTGAACTGGGATCTCCATCAGGTTCTGGTTTTGCCATGTGAAAAGATTATGATTTTATAACGGTTTGGTATTTGTAGGAGACCACGCTCTTCATTTCGGGACCTTAAAAGTTATCCATCTGATATATTATATATACAGCAAACACCTTTGCATTTCTGGATGACTTCACAAAATGGAATTTGTCTCTCTTATTAAAAACAAAATGTTGAAACAGGGTTCTTCTGCTTTACAAATCAACTTGCAAATCTGCAACTTGCAAATCGGGAACTCCATTTGAATCCCATCAAATCTGCGCTCAATCTTTGCAAATCTGTAGCTTTCTCTCTTGGCTCCGCTTGTCAGTGCCTGTGTCTACTTTTACTCAAGGAAAGAAAAAAAAAAAGAAAGAAAGAAATTGCAGCTATGCATTACATCCTAAGACAAAATGTATTTGATTAAATGTGCAGGGAAAGTAAACCCATTCCCTTCTCAGCCACCTGCATCTTACTCCACTCAGTCAGCGCCTACCCACAGTCTGTCCCTTAATTAGATTTGAAATGTTCAAGGCAATCAGTTTGGCTGGAGTTCTCCCCAAAGTTAGTGCATGTAAAACAATTACTTCTCTTTGTCACTGCCAGCATGCTGCTGTAGCTTTCCTGGGTCCCCTGATAGCTAATTGTTAAATTGTGCATGAAGGAAGCAAGCCATTCTATGGCTTGTGTTTCAGATGTCTACTTGAATAAGTTACATGGTGTGTACATTAGGCTTTAGCCTAAACAGATGGAACACACCCTTGCCATATTCTGATCCCATCACTGCCATCATCCCCATGAGCAGTGGAACATAAAAGTGAAAATTCAGACATTATATTAATTTGGTGGACATCTCCACTTTCTGGCTTCCAGATGAATCATTGAATCATTTCCTCGATCTTATAAAATGGTTGGATGCAGTTTCAGCAATGAATATCAACGGTGGTGGCTTCTACCTCTTCTCCTAATAATCCCATGGCACTATCTCCTGATTCTTTTCAGCTCTGGGTAATCTTTTTTGCTGAAAATTATCCTCTGGTTTGTGAAACAATTGTATTCAGCTAGGTGGCAATATCTATTCAGCCTTGGTTCATCCCAAGAAGCTAAACAATCTCAGGTGTTTGAAAAAGTAAGTCAGATGGGGAAAGGATAACAGAAGGAAACAAAGAAGTTGATAAAGTCATCCAGGTATAAAGGAATGACAATTTTTTTTTCTGAATTTGTTCATTCATTTATTCATTCATGAGTGGTGCAGTGGCTTAGAGTTGGAGCTTTCTCATCACAATCAGGAGGCTGTGAGTTCGAACTGGGTAGAAGTAGTTATTTCTCTTTCTGGGCACAATGAGAATATATCTATTGAACAAAACTCCACATTTGTGACAGGAAGGGCATCTGGCCAGTAAACACTCAGCTCCATTCAGTTGCCCAGACTCCACCTCGCAAGGGATTATGGGGTAATTAAAAGAAGATGATTCATTCCTTTTTTGTTTGTTTGTTCATTCATTCATTCATTCTATATACTCCTGGCTTAAACTAACTTCAGCAGCTTGCAAGCATAAAATCAGCATAGTGCATTTACCTGGACTTGAACTTGGCCTAAATGAGTTTAATCCTCACCTCCAGTTTATGTATAAAAGAGGCTTTTGTTTTCCTGCCTCATTCTCCAAAGAGGTATCTGAATTTCATTTAGCGACGGTTTGCATTTCTGGTATTGTTTATGTGTGTGTTTGTGGCGCCATTTCTGTAGTTTTATTTATTTATGTTATCTTCATCAGACTATAACCTCTTTGGTGCCCATGATTCCTTGATCCATAGAAGGATTTGGTCAGTTAATGAGATTTATAAATTGTGTCTCTCCACAAAGCTCCCCTAAACTTTATTTACTGAGTGGACAGTCATGCTAACTCCCCTCCCCTGACCCATAATCTTTACATAAGGTTAGCCCAAGGAAGTTGAAAATCAGTCTTGTAAATGTCAATTTTTCTCCCTTAAAAAAAAAAAAAAGAACACTTAGTTTCCCGTGCAAGTGAGTTTTATTTTTGTTTTTAAGGTGCAGAATAAATTTTCAGCCTAACACCAGCTTGGAAGCTGTGTTAACTTCTCTTCTGGGATAACGATTCTCAGCATCTTGGAGGAAAATAAGCATGAGGTGAGTGGGGAAAACAACAGTGTTACATCTTGCACAGAGTAAGGCAACACGTTAATAAGTGCAATTCTGAATGCAGCTCTTTTAAGAAGTATGGGCTTACAGCACTTATTCCTAGGCTGAAGAACTTGAACCAAGAAAGCTAACTGAGCAGGAAGACGGGATGCTAAATTGGTTGCTATTTTATTACTTTCTTTAAAATCTATTTCTGTGCATTTCATACTGGGAGCATTGAAATGCAAAATTCCTCTGTGGGGAACTTGTGCCATCTCTCATTCTGAGTGATGTTGGAAATGTCCCTGAAAGATACTTTTGGCTGATGATCCAATTGTGGAGCCAGAGAAAGGGGTGTGACCTCTCCCAGGACATAATTGTCCTCCCAGGAATAGAGCCAAGTTAGACAAGGAGCTGGGTCATGTCAAATCAATAACCCACTCACCAATATTATAGGATACACAAATCCTTATGAACACTGTTATTATGGCTATATTAACTTTCTAGGAATGTCACCAAGCTGGCACACAAGAAAACAAGAACATACTGTAGATGAAAATGAGGAACAGAAATCATATAAAAACAGTATTACAGTAGGGAGCACGTGACTCATGAGGTTGGAACACTGGAATGACGATTGGAGGGCTTGTGTTTGGGACTCACTGCTACAGGATGTCATACGTTACAGCTCCTGCTGACCCAGCAGTTTGAAAGCAGGTAACTTTGGGTAGATAAATGGGTATTACTTCAGTGGGCACCTTCATGAGGACGCAAAAAGCGCCCCCAACTGGACATCCTCCAGGCAGCAGTGATGTCATGAGCAAATCTTTCTACCACAGAGGCATTTTGTCGATGCAATGGTTAGAATACAATATTGCAGGCTAATTCTGCTGACTCATGGGGGTTCGATCCTCACTGCCTCAAGGTTGACTCAGCCTTCCATCTTTTTGAAATCATTAAAATGAGGACCCAGACTGTTGGGGGGCAATATGCTGATGCTGTAAACTGTGTAGAGAGTGCTATTGCTATTGCTAATAGCATTACAGTCACTAAAAAGCACTGCTGCATTAAAATTTGATTTTGGTGGGACCATTTTATGATCACTAAACTCTACTTTCTTAGGATAATATTGCCTGTGTTATCAGCCTGATTGACTGGCTATGTACCATCAAGTCAACATATCAATACATTTTCTTCTGATAATCTGTTCCTAACCTGGTATTTGGGATTATCAATTGTAACTGAGTCCATCTACTTTGTTCCAACTGACCTCTTCTTTCCTTTCCTTCCATCTTTCCTGGCATTAAAGTTTCTTCAGAGAGTTAGGACTTTCCATTATGTGTCCAAAATAGCATAATTTAAGGCTGGTTATGTGTGTCTTGAGTGAGAACTTGAATGGATGAGTTTGATGATCCACTGTACATGGTATTCTCAAGAACCTTCTCCAACACCAAGTTCAAAGGCATCTTCTATTGTAAGGGTCTCCAACCTTGGGAGTTTTAAGATTTATAGACTTCAAATCGTGGTGGTGCAATGGTTAGAATGCAGTATTGTAGGCTACTTCTGCTGACTGCCAGCTGCCTGCAGTTTGGCAGTTTAATTCTCACCAGCTCAAAGTTGACTCATCCTTCCATCCTTCCGAGGTTGGTAAAATGAGGACCCAGATTGTTGGGGACAAGAGGCTGACTCTGTAAACTACTTAGAGAGGACTGTAAAACACGGTGAAGCATTAGATAAGTCTAAGTTCTGTTGCTGTTGCTAAACCCCCAAAATTCTGGAGGTTGAAGTCCACAAGTCTTAAAGTTCCCAAAGTTGGAGATCCCTGCTCTGTTGGGTTCCTATCCTGCTTCTTCCAAGTCCAGGCTCTCAGGCTACCACAACCAAACAACAATTAATCCTGCAATATAAAACCAGAATAAATCAATCTCCTTTTTTACTTCTGTCCCCAACAAGGAAAAAAAAGCAAAGTATAGTTAGTTTCTAAGAGATTTCTCTCGATATATCAAAACCAAATCCTTCCCTTTGCAAATTGTTCTACAGAAAAAAAGGTATATTAGAGTCTAACACATTCTAATGAGTGCAGGGTTTGTTTCCTTAGCCATCTACCTTGTTTAAATGTGAATATCAAATTGTCCCTTATGAATAAATTTGTTTCAGTAAATTTATATCCTACTGATTCATTGCTCCAAACAGTTAAGATAATAAGGCAAGTTAATTTAAACAAAACCAGGGCATAATTTATTTTTTAACCTTGGATTTGGCATTTATTCTTTCAGCTTTCTCTCACTGTTACTGATATGTTTAATAATACCTGTGATTCAAGTACATTAATATCTTATTGATGGACTTATTTTTGTTTTGTTTGTTTTCCTCCTCTTATGAATACAATGCATATATCTTTAACTTTCTTTTGGAGAGTGGAGGTGACTGATTAATGAGAACAACCAAGATAAATTAAATGAAAGAGATTAGTAAAGTAAATGGTTTTCCAAGTTAGGGAAATTAAGTGTTGACGGACTTGCAACTCAGTGTAACCTTTACCAGAAATCTAAAGTTGTGACATAGATCTATCTGACTGGAAATATTAAGATTGAATAAAGCAAAGTTTCATTCATCAGTAACAGAGTACTGAATCTAATTAAAGACTGAATTAAAAAATTACACATTTGTAATATTTCATAAGAACCAATAAATGATGATGATGATGATGATGATTGGAATTCAACACACCAGATATCATAATTGTTGAAAACCAAAGTGTGCAATTTATTGATATCATTGTACCCAGGAGACACCAGAGTTGAAGAAAAAGAACTGGAAAAAAATTCATGAAATATTGCAACCTGGCCATTGAAACTATGCAATTATGGATGAAACATGTAACAATGATACCCATTGTTATCAGGGCACTTGGTACCATGTCCAAGAATTTTGCCAAATAAATCAAAAAGTTGCAGCTTCCTGCTATAACACCAGAGGAGCTGCAAAAGACTGCATTACTCAGAACAACATATAATTTAAGAAGATACTTGGTTGAGACCTAGGATGGTGACAGCAACCTGTATCAACCATCAGAGCCAGTCAGTGGTATTTGTGATACTTTTAAAATGTTCACTTGACTGAGTTTCATGTTTAATGAATAAAACAGATAATAATAATAATAAGATCTGCCTATCTCAGGTCCTTGGAAAAGACTCAATAGGTAGACAAAAGTGCCAAGTCCAGTCTGGACATCTAGCTGACTGTGTGACAAACCATAATAATTTAGCACATAAATATAAATAAATCAGAAGTTTTTAAATTCATTATAATGTAAAATAGAATTGGTTCAAACAAAACAAATCAAAAAGAAAAACCCACAACCATTAACCCAAGTGATACTCTTCCTTTTCATTATCATTTCAGAGCTTTACCGCTTTGTTTGCTTGTTCTACATTTTAAACATTATATTTATGTTCCATTGGTCTTTCCAAATGTCAGATTCTGTATTTGTGTTTTATTGGTCTGAGACATCAACTCTGAGAAATATGCAAAACTGAACACCAAAAATCAAAGCCATGCCTAAATTGGATGTTGAACAAAAAGCTAATAGCTAATAAATTGAAAAGCAATGACAAAGAAACCCACAATTCTGTGATAAGCTAAATGATGAAGTTATCAACCCATAGACAGTGAAAATTACTTGTCAGATTTTCAATATTGATATAATGCAACGCTTGTTTGAATGAAAACTTTAACAATATGATGACTTTTCCCCCTCATATTGCTGTTCCATAACAATAAGGGATTGACTAAGCAATGGTTGATGATCTACTGATTCCAGCTTTAGAGGGGTTCTGACAATGTACAATAGTCAATAATACTTTATTTGTGGAATAATATTTGTGATACACTTTGAACACTCCAAGGAACTATAATTTATATTTTGTTTTCATCAGGGAGGGAAGCTGGGCCCCAGAAGTGTCATCTAACAAATGGAAGGAGCGATGTGTGTAGATGAAATGCACATAAGTCTCAAAGTCCCCCTTGGAAAATTTAAAGGAAACAGTATTTCTGCCTTGCCAGCTTCTGTTATGGTATCAAATATAAATCCTGGAATACTGAAGGATACTGCCTAAGGATGCCATGCATATTTATTTAAGAATAAATCGCATTGAACTAAGTAAGATTTGCTTAGAACTGATCTGCAAAACTGGAATTATTTGTCAAGTTATTTTAATAGATTAACAGAGTTGGAAGGGACCTTGTAGCTCATCTAGTCCAAATTATGTCCAGTTATGTTTAGTTCCTGCATGTGCAGGGAATTCTGCCCAATAAAATCACCTTACATTTGTGTGTGAAGTCATCCAAATAGACCGCAAACAGGTATTCAAATTTCCAGAAGCTTTTTTTCTCTCTCTCTCTCTTGAGATACAAACATTGCAACAATTATCAAGCTCCAGTTGGAAGAGCACAATATGAAAAACATGATCTTTAAAAGATAGTTCAGAAGAAAAATGTCCCTGCCACAAGAAGTTTAAAATATGGTCAGCAGGAATGGGAAGAAGAGAAAGAAAAACGAAGAATAAAAGGTATGTGAGGTCAACCCTAGAGGAATGCAAAGCACATTAACGCATCTACCTATTATTGTTCTCTTGGCCTTGTGATTTGGATTTAAGCCATTTAGACATAGAATTCATAGAAGTGATGACCTGGGGGATTGAAAGAAAGAAGAAAATGTGAGCCTGGCATGAATTTAATGGCTGAGTTACAACGTCCCATGACATCAGTTATTGTTTCAGAAGCTGAAAAAAGACTTCACTGTACTTGCCTCCTTTCCGTACATTAGCCAAAGCTCTTCCTTTTAAAGGAATCTATAAAGACTATTGAATCAGCAGTAACACTGGCAGGAAACCTGTAGAGCAGGGGTGTCAACTCAAGGCCCATGGGCAGGATCTGCCCCACCCTCCACACACCTTGTTTTCACCCTCCATGACCTCCTGCAGTGCTCTGCTGGCCAAACCCCCCCCAAAAGCCCCCCTGAAAATGGGCCACAAATGGGCTAGAAAAGGCTGAAAAATTAGGCCAAAATCTGCCCCCAAACAGGCTGAAAACGGCCCCCAAAATGGCCAGCAGAATGCTGCAGGAGACCGTGGAGGGTAAAAACTAGGTGCAGGGGAACCCCCGTGCCCTGTTTGGGCTGGCAGGGTGCTGCAGGAGGCATCTGTCCTGCCCCCTTCCTGGCCCATGGAAGAGAACTACAATGCTGATCCAGCCCTTGATGAAATCCAACTTGACACCCTCACTGTAGAGGTAGTCCTTAACTTATGACCACCATCAACCTCCAACATTTATGTTGCTAAGTGAGACATTTGTTAAGCGAGTTTGGTCCCATTTTGTGACCTTTCTTGCTACTGTTAAGTGAATCACTGCAGTTCCTACATTGGTAACATGGTTGTAAAATGAATCTGGTTTCCCCATTGACTTTGCTTGTCAGAAGGTTACAAAAGGGGATCAAATGACCATCATAAATATGAGCCAGTTTGCCAAGCATCCAAACTCTGATTGCATGATCATGAGGATGTGGCAATGGTTGGTTGTAAGTGTGACAAATGGTTGTGTGACTTTTTTTCAGTGTCATTGTAAATTTGAATGGTCACTACACAAAATATTAAGGACTACCTATAGTTTTTTTTTTCCTGAAACAGGTCTGACTCAGGACATGCTAGGTGTTGCCAGACATTTACACAACTTATTGTCTTGCTTCCCAGCCTCTCCCAATAATAAAGCTTGGGTCTTATTGCTTAGAATTTATGTGATGATGGTTAGGTTTCCATCTCCAGATTGGATTGAAAGCTGTACTGAACTGAAGAGACAAGGTATTTGAAGAAATAGATAGATAGATAGATAGATAGATAGATAGATAGATAGATAGATAGATAGAGACAGACAGACAGACAGACAGACAGACAGACAGACAGACAGAGATACATTGTGTTGTCTGGATTTTAATTTGCTTAACAATACAGATGACATTCTTAATTTCCATTCCTTTTTTCCACTTTTTTCTTTTTTTACCACTAGTAAAATAAATTCCATGTTTGATAATATTCTGTGTCTTCTTTCTGTTTAATTTTCAATGCAAATCTATTCATTTCTGCACAAACTAGTATCTTCCTAATTCTCTCTTTCTCTCATGGTGTTTCTTCATTTTTCCAATATTGTGCAAATATAATCCACAGCTGTTAAGACATGCAATATTAAATATATAGTTTGCTTATCACGTTTTTGGGTATTATGCCTAATAAAAACAGTTCAGGTTTAAACTCTACAGGTTTTCCTATCATCTTTTCTAACCACCCGTATAACATTTCTCGCTTTAACACAAATCCACCACATATGATAAAATGTGCCTGTTTTTCTTTATTACATTTCCAACATTTGCTAGACTTATTTTCAAACATTTCAGCTAACCTAGCAGGTGGTAAATGTCATCTATAAAACATTTTATATAAATCTTTTTTATAAGATATTGCCATTGTTAATTTATAAGTTTTGCCATTTCTCTAATTCTATGTTATAGCCAAAAAAAATTCCCAATGTACTATTGTATCTTTTACAATCTTATATGGTTGGGTCTACTTCCAAAGCTTATACCTTTGAGAATCCAACCCTCCCAATCTTTGTCCTTCATTTCTTCATCCATTGGTTCTTTCATTCCTTTGAATTTATTATCCACTCAACTCCAGTGTGGTCTTTATTTAGGATTTATACAGGATGTGCATAGTTATTTATTAATTAATTTATTAAATGTATATGCCACCCATTTCGCCAAGAGTGACTCTGGGTGGCTTACAACCAAATAATAATAACCGATTTCAGATAGCTTATAAAACTATAGGAACCAGAAGATGAAGAACTGATGCATCTTAGTGTTTATTGTTATGGGTCCAACAATTTACAAATTGTATAAATCACAACTGCAAAATCTATAGTGACAAAGCAAATCTTTGAACTACAAAGTACATTCCCTCCCCTAAACTAGAAAACATCTAAAAATCTAAGAGCAACTTGTTACTCTGTGAAAAGATATATCTGTATGATTCTTCCTGGGGTTAATTTTTCTTTGTGCTGTGAAACCCCATGGATTTCAAGGAGACAAAAATAGAATTTATTTTGTTCTTTCCCCCCTATGACATTTATTACTGGAGCTGTTGCCGAATGAACACTGCTTTCTGCTCACTTAGGAGAAATGTAGCTGTGAAACAGATTTGATTTCTGACATCACTGGCACTTTGTGAACAAGTGGATTTTTTTATTATTTTTTTTGCTGCGGGGAATGAGAGCCAGATGTGCAAACATTTGCATACTCAAGCTGCAAAAAGCAGGAAAATGAGTCTAAATAAAAGGATAGCTGCAAAGCAAATCTCTCTGTTAAGATTTCCCATTAGTGAAATTGGTAAACACATGTGAGCCTGTTGTAGTAATAATAGTCCATCACATGATGGAAAAATTAGGCAATGAGAAGGTAAAGCTTCACATATCCCGATTTATTTATTTGGGGGAGGAGAGGATTGAAAGAAAAAAAAACAACATAAATATTGACTAATGCATGGACTTGATGAGAAACCTATGAATGTGGAGGAATAACTCCAGACATTATATGTATATAGAGATTCTCAGTTATCTAGATCATGGTTGTCCCAATGGTGCTTTTTCAAGAGGCAATTGGACTTTCATTGTTTTTTTCCTTGAAGACGTTTTCACTTTTCATTCAAGAAGCTTTTTCAGTTCTTCAGAATGTCTGACACTGATCACAAAACTGAAGAAGCTTCTTGGATGGGAAGCAAAATGTCTTCAAAGGAAAAAAAAACAAAGAAAGTCCAGCTCCCTCTTGAAAAAAAATCAGACATTATACATGGTGAAAACAGTGATATTTAATAGTTATCACTCAAAATACATTACATAATGGTAGTTACTTTGATCCATGAGTTTGAAGTAGGGACACCTAGTTCATATTTGAACAATAAGATTAGTAGAATAAATTCAACTGATGAGACATATTAAGGAAATTTCACAATTTCTTATCAGGTTGAAATTCATTTAAAAGGGACATTGATAGACAGAAGATAGCCACCACAAGAACACAAAAGCCATAACTGTCTTATTTGCCTGCCAGAGAAATTAAACTCCCAAAATAGTATTGTTCTACTGGTTGTGAAATGCTCTCCTCTGGCCATAAGAATACAAGCCCAGATGTTTTTGTTATTATGGAAAGAAAACAAAACTTACAACGGACCCTGAAAGAGTTTTACAGAAAATGAAAATGTGTTGTTTTTCTGCTTTCATAACTAAAAATAACTCAATGAACTCATTGCATTTGGGAGGCTGACTAAAGTGATATTGGTCATCTGGTGGATAGCCAATTGTATTTTCTGTAATAGAAAAACAAAAACAAAAACGAGGAGGAATCAATAATTGATTTTGCCAAAGTTTTTGTTTTGATGGAATTATGTGAAAAATAAGCCTGTCTATAGTCAAGGGATAAATTCAATGAGTTCAAATGGATGCCCCATGAAAAAAAGGAGATAATCAAAATTTAGATAAGATGCTTAGGCAAATGTTATTTTCCTTTTGGACAATGTAGTTTTTATTATATCTTTCTTTTTTTCTGGAAGAACTGTAAGAGGGAGGGAGGGAGAAAGGAAGGAAGGAAGGGTCCACATTTTAAGAGAGAGAGAGAGAAAGGGAGAGAAAGAGAGATTCAATTTATCAAGCATTATGAACCAAGGAAGTTTTCTCTTTTTATTTTATCTTAGCCCACTCTGACTGAAAACACAAAAGCATATAGGAAGATAATGTTTTGTTGCCTAAATCTAAAAGAGGTTTTCTGAAACACTGACAAGTTTAGTGAACACACATCCATGCCACAGGTGTAAGATGAGAGCAGGCACTGAAGTAAATGAAAGCTTATTATTGTACCAACAAAAGTAAAAGTAAATCATTTGGATTCCAAATGATTTCTTACATACAGAACATATAAATAGTAGTATTTATTTAAAAAGCAATTCTCCTTATGTGTAACCAAGTGACTTTTAAACCAGAAGAAAAGTATACAAGCTTCAGGTTTCAGGAACAGATTCCTTCTTCACATTCTCATTGCGTGTTGGAGAACCATAAAACGTCCATAGATATCTCTGGGACAACCCTGGATTTCAAATGAGAATAATGGTGGGTGATCTATAGCTCTCAACATTTTCTGAGATCTACATTTCAATGTGCTACATGATAGTCTTCAAGGTGTGTCAGAGTTGAAAGTTACACAGTGTTGTACCGAAAAACATGCTGGTTCAGAGAGCTGTAAATTGTACCACAACTGATCTGTAAAACACTGGGTTAAGTGGTGTTTATCCATATAACGTACACATTACAGTGCTTTATATATTTTTATTGACCTCATTTGGAGATTAACATTTTCTTCTTCTTCTTTTTCTGCATATTCGCTTTCATTTTTCACTGGAGACAAATTCTTAGTGTGTCTAATCGTATTTGGCCAATATTCTATTCTATTCTATTCTATTCTATTCTATTCTATTCTATTCTATTCTATTCTATTCTATTCTATTCTATTCTATTCTACTCTATTCTCCATACCACTCCACTCCATTCCACTTTAATTCTATTCTGTTCTGTTCTATTTAATCCATTCAAAAATGTATTTCTTTTAAATCTACACATTCCTTGTTTCATTTTGAAATAAAAGCTAAAATACTAACAAGCAAAATATAACATACCTCAATGAAAACATTTGGAAACTGCAATAAACTGTGAAAAAATAAACAAATGACACAAAACTTTGATAATGTGTTGACCTAACCAATAGGGACATTGAAAGCTAGTTTTAATGTCAATAAAGTATGCAGAATTGGGTTTCTCCCATTCAATTTAACAACTGAAATTTAATGAGATGAATGTATTTATTTGTTTATAAGATTTTTAGACTGTTGTAGTCATCAGATACTTCTATATACAGATATACACAAGGGTTTTTGCTTTATTGAACTTGTTTCTTCTCAAAGTACATGCCTTTTTATGGATTTAAAAGATTTCATGTATTGTGAGATATTTTATGAGGTGAGAATGCTATGGAACATTTGGGAATTACCAGAAGAAGACAACCAAATTGGTATTGTAAATTAGTCCCAAACGTAATGCTCAGTTTCTGTTAAAACAAAGATAGAAGCTATACTGAGCAATCAAATCTATACTTTACATCCTTAAAAAAACAAACATTGCAATTGGAGAAAGGAAGAAATCACTCAGAAATCAGAATCCATTCAAACAACAGGCAATATCACAGAACTATTCTGCAAAGTGACTTTTTTGTTCTAGGGGATAATGGGGAAATTCAGAATTCTTCTTAAGAGAAAGAAAGTTCAAAGTCTGGATAGAGAAGACCATAAGTTTGAAAGAGGGGTAAAAGAGGCCATCTTTATTAAAATTGAGCATCCCTCTCTGAGCAGAGGAGAAGAGATAAGATGCCACCTATCTCCTGTCTACCTCACAGTCCTTTCAGCAATTCCAGGAAGATTCCACACCCATTTGCACTCTGGTTCAAGCTACCCTGAGGCACAAACAAACTCCAAGTGGCCTCAATGGCTCTCAGAGCTTTCTCTTGCTAACAACCAGAATACTGCAAAATATGATCCTTCCATCCTCCCCCTCCCCATTCTATCAGAATCGGTGAAGCTTCTTGGATGACAACAAGGGAAACTTATTCAAGGAAAAACAAAGAAAATCCAATTGCCTTTTGAAAAGGACCTTTGAGACATAACCTGGATATCTGGGAATCTCCATAGACATCAAGGAAAATAATGTTTTCCCAAAAAATTTACATTTCCTTAGACGTGAGGGTCAAAACTAAACTGATTCTGAAGAAACTGGAATATTATTTCCTATTTTTCAAGAGAACAGATAAACACTGTGTGGGTATTTTTCTTTTCCTATAATTTATTGTGTGTTTTAAAGCTCCTAACTACCACCAGGGCGTCTGTATTCTGATTTTCTTTTTTTTTAAAAAAAATAAGAGCACATGATACATTCAAATTGAGTCTATTCCTCCTCCTTTTTCTCCTTCCTCTTCTTCTCCTCTCACTTTCCACTTGGTGGGAGTGTTTGTTTAAGTTAATTTGCTTTACACCTTTCAATGTGTTGTTGCAGTGAAGTTAGTGTGGAGAGAGGGGGAAGGAAGAAACTTTTCAGCTCACTAGAAGCGAAAGAACATCTGCTCGAGTCACAAGTGGATTGCTGTGGAGTTCAGTAGGACAGAAGCTGGCAATTAATCTGAAATGTCAGCATCATAGGATGAAGTGATAGTGTAGGTTTCTGGGGACAAAAATGGTAGATTTCCTGGCTAAAGACCAGATATGTTTCGGTGACTTAAACAACTGCAAAAAGAAAGAAGGAAAATGGGGGTTGATGTCTCAAAACAGTGTCTCCCCAAAATACTGCTTATCTTAGAGTTGAATCTAACATATATTGACTTAAATAGAGACCTTAAGTAATCCCTGCTAAGTTTCTAAGTTGATTTATAGTCTAGTTAATTGCCTTACTTTAAGAAAAGGCAGAAATGGTTTTTATCCTACTTTTCGATATGGATGCTGCTCATTCCTCCCTCCCCCCCCATCAGACATCATAGCCAGAAACTCAGGAGGAGTGAAAATACTGAATTAGACTGAAGACACATTTTGAAAATGTGCTTGGAAAGGAATTAAGAAAATATTCTTTGATGCATCAAAGGCTGAATGTATCAACTCTAGTCCCAGAATCATTTCAGTCTATACATGGCTATTCTTATACTCCAGAGCAAGCCAGGCAGCAAAATTTGGTGTTTCCACAGACTTGTTGCTATGGCAAAGACCTGGAAATATAGTGGAAGGGTAGATTTGGAAGACTGTAGAGCAGTTCATGAAATAATTGCTCTGTAGGGCACAACTAACCCGGAAGAGAAGCTTAGTTCAAAACACTTCAAGTTTATTACATGCTTCCTATACATAAGAATCTGATCTACTAATAATCGTGATCTTCTTTTAACAACCTCATAATCCCTTGTGGGGTGGAGTCTGGTCAACTGAACAGAGCTGAGTGTTTACTGGCCAGATGCCCATCCTGTCACCAATGCGGAGTTATATTTAGCAGATATATTCTCAATGTGCCCAGAGAGAGAAATACCTGCCTCTACTTAGGATTGAACTCACAGCCTCCTGATCGTGAGGTGAGAGCTCCACCTCTAGGCATCACACTGCTCAAGGATCTGATCTATTAATAGTTAAGGAAAATTGGTACTAGATAAGAATCAACAGAATTCAAGGGGGTGTTGGACTTAAGTGTCTTGTGGGAACAGAGTGACTCCAAAGTGATGATGTATTTGACTCTGCCTTCAGGCTCAGCTTGGTCATCTCCTACACCAAGCATCATGATAATAATATGATGCTTTGTAGAAGAAAGGACTTGCCAATATAAATTATCCCATAGTTCTGATTGGGTAATTTCCTTAATAGAGCATGGGAACATTGTAGATAGAATATACATGTGATTTCAGAAAAAAAAACACCTGTTAAGACACATTCATATATAATGTTGGTTGTGAAGCTACCTAAATATTGAGAATTGATGACTTGATGATCAGCTTAGAGTTAAGTTGATATATACATGAAAATTCTACTAAAAGAGTGGTCATCCATGGTTTCTCAACGAGTTGGAAAGATACAGTCTTTAACAGGTTGCCACAAAAATATCAGTCTTGGGACTTCCATTCTTCAACAATTGGAAAAAAAAGGTGGCAAGAAGCTTGTTACATCTATGTATGATGCAAATTTAGAACAGTAATATCCTGGGAGGCAGAAATAAAGTTTAACATGATCTTGAACAGTTGGGGAAATGGCCTGAAAATAATAATACAATAAAACAGAAGCATGCACAACATTTTTCACTTACAAAATAAAAAACAAATGCCCAGCTGTGGGATAGGATATTCCTTGATTTGGTTTTGGTTCTTGTAAAAAATATAATGAAATAGTACTTCATCACTACTGATCTTTAGAAAGCCCTTAAAAACAAAGATGCCAAAAAGACATTTTGTTTTTTCATCAATATGTATTTTTGCAAAAGTAATGTATATTATGATTTGATGGTTCTAAATACTATTATTTTTGTCTTATTGCTACATTACTACTATCTTTATTCTGTTTTATTGCCAGGAATCCATTAGGAAGCTGGTAGTATATAAACAAACAAATAAACAAAAACTGAATATGTGTCAGCAGTGGGATTGGTTTCAAAAAAGAAAGAAAGAAAGAAAGAAAGAAAGAAAGAAAGAAAGAAAGAAAGAAAGAAAGAAAGAAAGAAAGAAAGAAAGAAAGAAAGAAAGAAAGAAAGAAAGAAAAATTTTCAGCTGCAATACAGGGGTATAATTTCACAGGAATTAATCAGCCACTCTGCATTGGTCAGGTTTTTGCCTCAAGGTCTTTCTTCAATTCTGAACTTCAAAATTTAAGATGGATGCAAGGAAAATTGAACAGGATCATAGAGGGAGCTAACATCTATAAAAACTGAAGGACGTGTGTTTGCTTAGACATGAATAAGGGGAAGTGAAGATAAATATGATAGCTCTCTTTTTTCAAGTACCTAAAAGGATATAACACAAGAGAAGGTCAAGACTTCTTGCTTTTGATTCCAGAGTGGAAAAATATAGAATCACATATTTAATTTATAAGAATCCAGTTGAATATTGGGGGTGGGGAGGAGGAGGAGGCACTGTCTAAAAGGGAGAGCAGTTCAACAATGAAAAGAAGGATTATAAGAGAGAGGTTTGGCTCAAATTTAGGGCAAGCTTTTAAGCAGTCAGACCAGCTTTCAACTTAATAGGCTTCCTGCACCAAGCAAGAAGTTGACCACAATGACCTAAATTGTTCTCTAGGATTTTGAGATCTTGGTTGCCCAGATGATAGACAGATGCCACAATATTCCCCACTTACCCCAAATGATCTTTTTGAAGTTCTACACAAACACAAACATCCAAGAATGTCAGCTCAACAGGTCATCTCTGAAGAAGATGCTGTCTAAGGATGGCACAAGTCTAGAAAACATGTTGATTCTAATAGCAAATTGTTTCCAAGACATGAAGCAGGATTTTGTCTGAAGGTAACAGTGAAAGAACAATATATGCTGAGCACACTTCAAGCGTGGTTACCAAGCTAATGGAAGCTTGTCACTTCAGGAAAAAAAAAGAACATTTGTCTTATGGGATGTAGCAACTAACTGATGGATAAATAAATGAATGCATTTTTCAAACCACATATTTGGAAACATTAACTTCCAAGAGATAAAAGGATCTGGTAATTAGAGTCTCTGCTAAGCCAGGTAGTTAAAGGTCAGAATGCTCTGAAAAAAAATATATATTCAGAAATGATATAAGTGGAGCAGAGAATAAAGGATAAAGTAATTGGCACACTATCAACTATAAAATGTCTGTCCAGGGAAACAGATGCAAGAAATAACAGCTTAACAATAACCAAAACAAAAGAAGAATAGCAAATATAATAAAAATGTAAAACTAATAAAACAGACAAGAGAGAGAAAAGATAAGCAAAAACACAAGGGGAATTGCCTCAAAATAGAATACAAAAAAAAAAAAAAAGTAGTAGAAGGGCTTCTTTTGAGATTAGCTTTATCTCCTAGAAAATGTCTGAAAAAGCTCCATGTCACAAAGACGTTTTAAGAAGTGTATATATCTTGTGTTCTTCTCCACAGAGAAATGCCAGTCTTGTGCATTGCCATTTTCTCAGATGCAGAATCATATTGATTAAATGAATTTAGACTTAAAGGAAGTGAGTTGTACTGTTCTCTGTTGCTTCAGAACTAATCCCACTTCTGTTCAATGAAGCCATTCCACTCTCTACTGTTGTGTTTGGAGTTGTACCATAGTGTAGAAAGTTAGCACCCTCCCAGTCTCCTAGAAGAATAAAGTATTTTCAGAAATATTTAAAAGGCACATTATATTTCCCTAAAGGAGAAACATGCTCTTGGAAAACAGCCTCCATCTTTCTTAATAGCAGGACTGGGTCAGCCTATCTACATGACAAAAGACTTTCAGCTCCAGGGTGATGGGATGAAGACTTGTCCCCTCAGGACGTAATAGGATTAGCCTTCTACCACTAGCAGCAGAGCTCACCACATGGCACAACAAGCCCCTTCATTGCATCACCCACAAGCTTCAATCAAGCCTGGGACTCAGACACCCTACAAAGTTAGCAGTGACCCCTACAGCAACTAATAAAATACATTTCTTGCACAGGAACAGGAAGCTCAAGGGCAAGGCCCAAGAGAGGGTATTAATAACCCTCACTCTCCATCCCATGTCGTCAACTGCACCAGGACCATGTGATTGATGGTTCTTCTACATTAAGTCATTTTTCCAATCAGCCTCCATGTTTCCAGTGTCTTTCTCCCCACTTGGAACTAAACCAGATGGATATTTCTTCCAACAATTGGAAACATTTTGGAATAATAAATGAATAAAAGGAAGATGGGGTCTTAAACTTTTTAACTCAAGTTCATAAAATTTAATTTATCTGTTCACTTGGATTTTTGTATGATTTTTATAGCTTCTTATATTCTAATCAATTTTGTGACCCTTTTATTTTCGTTTGCTGACCAATGACCAAAAAATAAAATGAAATAAAATGAGGAAGGAAGGAAGGAAGGAAGGACAGAAGGAAGGAAGGAAGGAAGGAAGGAAGGAAGGAAGGAAGGAAGGAAGGAAGGAAGGAAGGAAGGAAGGAAGGAAGGAAGGAAGGAAGGAAGGAAGAGATGTATATTGTGATGTAATTTCCCTACATAATTTTTTATGCAACAGAGGGAAAGGACTGGGGGTGTTAGATCAGGTTAATATATTATGCTAGTATACCCGGAGGACCACTGGATGGAAGCCAAGAGTTAAGAGTTTGTTGTGTCATTTGTACTACTATTTAGTGGTTGTGACAATTCTTGCTATCCAGATAAGTAGACATTTTTCAGATTGCTGGCCTTATTTAATTATACCAAACAATACTATTAAAGCAATAAGAGCAAGGGGGAGAAATGGGGGAAAGAATCCCAACAAAATAATGTGTGTGTATGTGTTTGCATGTCTGTCTGTCTGTGTTTGTGTTTCTCTCTGTAAATGTTCTTGCAAAATTGTTTCAAGAAAGGATTATTGTATTTGAGTGAAATCATATATGCACACAATTTGTCTATATGTGTTCATAAGTTTCAACTAACATCAGAACCTTAAATGACACTAACACTAAACTTCCCTAGGAAGGATATGCCACTTAGGCACATACAGGGTTTGGAAATAAGATTTGAGTCAAACTCAAGTCTTGTTGATTAATGACTATATGGATATTTCTGTATGTGTGTGTGTTTTCTAGCTTTTTGATTTTTTTTTTTACCATACAGAAATAGCTTGGAGGTTGACTCAGCCTTCCATCCTACCAAGATCAGTAAAATTAGGACCCAGATTGTTGGGGGCAATATGCTGACTCTGTAAAACTGCTTAGAGAGGACTGTAAAGCATTATGAAGCAGTATATAAGTCTAACTTAATAAATACAGTGGTACTTTAGTATTCAGCTACATTGAAACTCATTGAAATGTTGTCAATGTATTCATTATTTGTTTAGTGCTCAATGCATAAGCTAGAATTTGTCAGTGCATGGCTGCCATATGACTCAATACATTATACCTTAAGGGAAAAATTTGTTTGGTAGTCATAATTTTTGGTACTCATTGTGCCTCCTGGAACCAATTAACAAGGTGTACTGAGGTACCACTGTACATATACGTATGAGGTAACAAATGTGACATACCCATAAATAAAATATTTCAGAACAATTGTAAAACACTAAATCACTGTACATAAAACCTGCATGAAACAATTCTGAGCTTAGGAAAAGCAGAAGATAAGGAGGGTTAAAATGTAATATATTATTTAAAAAACAATAATCAAAAGCTAGAGGATAAATGAAATCTTCAGATAAATCATGACATTTTATTTTGTTGGTAGTGTTTATTATCGATTCATTAATAATAGCTTTCTGTTCATTTTATGCTTGCTGTTTTGAGTTTCTACTGCTCTGAAATTATTATTGTTTATATTATAATACATTTTGCAAAAGCTGTTTTGGGTTTACATGACTGAGAGGGAAGTTTGAGAAAATATATTGTTTTGAAGGGTAGTGTATAATTTTTTTTTAAGAAATCAGTGCAATAAAGGGCTTTGAAGCTTTGTAAGCTTTTATTCAAAACATTTTTCTCATTTATAATCCTTCTTAGAGAATAAACATTAGAAGAGGCTGTTCCAGGTAGAAACCTGAAAGATTCCAAATAATCTTGGAGAGCTTGATAGAAATAAGAAGAAAGGAAGAAGGACAAAATGGTAGGAGAAAAGAAAGAATAACAACCTAATCCAGGAATGTCAATCTCGCAGCGTCTCGTCATCATGTGACGTATCACAACTTTTTCCCCTTCACTAAACTGGGTTGGGCATGGCCAGTGCATGACGTATCTGGCCCATGGGCTGTTGAGTTTGACACCCCAGTCTTGGTCCATTTTCTGAGGGTAGAGGCTAAAATTAACACCCCTTTAAAAACCTACTTCTAATTATGGGTTTTTTGCTCTCTCCCATAAGAATAAAAAATAGAGGAAAATATCATTTCCTGTTGACAAACATTTGTTTAAAATATTGTCAGCCATAACAAAACATTTACTTGCATGGTTTTCAAATACATCCAATTTTAGCACTTCAGATTCTAACTCGCTTTGTACAAAGAAGGTGTCATAAGTCAAATAATATAATGGATGGATACTGTAATCAAGCTGTGTAAACAGATAAATAGATGGATAGTTATATGAATAGATATTTACATGAATTACATGAATAGATCTATTCTAAAAAGGATAAATGCAGACCCAAATATCAGTCTAGCAATGACTTACAGTCTCTTGGCTACATATTATCTCTATTTTTATCCATCTCAATACTAGTTTCATGAATAGGAAAATAGTATAAAATCCTTATATCTTATTTATGGGCTTTCTTTCTCTGGCCATGGCAAACTTGATTAATCTTTGATCCGACCTAATAGGTCTGTGACATTATTGCCTTGCTTTTTAGGCTTACTAAATAATTTGTTTAGGCATTGGTTTGGCTTCTTTCAATCAAAACAGATCATGAACTATCATAGTATCCTGGTGGTGCTTGATAAGTTATATATAATTCCAGTTGGCTATTGATTATTGTATAGAAGCAATTACAAGTTATATTTGAAATAACTTGGGGAAAATATATTTCCTGAGTTGAAGAGAAGAAGAGAAATGAGAATATGGATGTGAAGCAAATGTATCCTGAAGAGCCTACAGTAATTCCTAATGGACTACATAGTTATTTCCACATGCATCTTGTCAGAGATAAGGATAGAAATATTTCCTGCTTTAACTTAAAGACCAGAATTACATGTAAGAATCAAATGCAGCTTTGTTTCAACTTCCGAACATGCATGCTGTGATCCTTGGGGAGAAAATCGATAGATTTATAGATGATGGATAGATAGGCATTGATAGATGATGGATGGATGGATAGATAGATAGATAGATAGATAGATAGATAGATAGATAGACATTTCAGTGCCATAATTTAGGTAAGAAAACGTATTAGTAAGTTCTGTTTGACAGCCAGATTTAGAAAGTATTTTTTTTTCCAGAGAAAATCCTTAAAATCAATATTCAGTGGAAACAATGACAATGTAACTCTGATTTCAAGTTAGATTAGCAATTTATTATAAAAAATGTCCATCCCCCCAAAGAAGTAACCTAAAAATGTTTTATTGTTTTTTTCAGTTTCTTTAAATACAGTTTCTTTAAATATCTGATTGATTAAGTGCCATCAAGTCATTTTGGATTCATAGAGACTCCCATAGACAGATTTCCTCCATGACCATCTTGATCTAACTTGGACTTTTAAGTCTTCCAACCCTGCAGTCTCTTGACAAAACCCAGCTTGACTTTCCTTCTAAAAGAATTTCCCTTTATAAACTTGGTAATTTCAGATATAATAATCTAAATTTCTGTTAACTCACCCAGAAGAGGTTCACAACTCTCTTATTCTCTGGATATCTTTTCTATTTTGCCCTAAAAATTTAAACAAAAGCAACAACTTGAGTAAATTGGAAATCACCAAAGTTATCCCCTCATCAGTTTTATCAATTTAGGCTGGGAGTATGGTGTGATTAGTAATCAAATCAAAGGAACAAAATACTATGCTGATTTATGTTCTGCAGGAAATTTAATCAAAGGCTAAACTTGTTTAGACTTAATGCAGACTAGACTGAAAGTCAGAAGCAAAACATTGCATTTCATAAAGAAAACTCCACAAATCAAAATGAATAGATTAAAGAAGTTCACTTCCAGTTCTTCTATGATTTCTCCATTAATTTGGTTTTTGACCCATTTCTGTACTTATTTTTCATAAATGTTCAGAAATTTGTACCATGTTTTAATGTCATCATAAGAAAGTAGCTACTCTTTAAGCTGTTTTTTTTTTAAAAAAATCTGTTCATAATGCTGGTGGGTGCATATTGAAAACATAGATAAGGTGATGTGTTGTTTTGCAGGTTGTCTAATATATGCATTTTTACACTTAAAAAACAACCGGCAAACCATGTCAGAAAAGTCTGAAAAGTGTGGGTTTCAGCTTCCACTTTTATGTTCAGGGTTAAGAGAGTGATAATTGTTTATGACTGAATAAAAATGAAAATACAATATTATCTAGCATCATAAATAAAAATGTGTATCATCTGCTTTTTATCAAATCCTCAATATTGCTACTGCAAAGGGGAGAAATTTATTATTATTATTATTATTATTATTATTATTATTATTATTATTATTATTACAATTGATTTCAACTAAAATATTCAGACATCTACAGTCACAGAAAATGGTCTAATAAACAATATATTTTTATATCTTTTCAAGCTGAGGTTGTTAATTCCGGACCAACCTACACATAACATCAAATGCATCTTTGTATTTAATGTGTAGGCTTTTAAAAACTCAGATAATACTAGCTGGGGGAGCTGATAATTATCCAGAGCAGAGCAGAGCTGGAAAAGAAATTAACTCTTTTATTCCTTAACACAGTTCAGAGGAGAAGCACCCTTATCAAAAAGAGAAGAAACCTGGAATTAAGGAGAAAGTTCCTAACAGCGAGGACAATTAACCAGTGGAACAGCTTGCCACCAGAAGTTGGGTGTGCTCCATCACTGAAGGTTTTTAAGAAGAGACTAGACAGTCACTTGTCTAAAATAGTATCTATTCTATTCTATTCTATTCTATTCTATTCTATTCTATTCTATTCTATTCTATTCTATTCTATTTTTAGAGTTTTAAAATAAAGTTTACTCTATTCTATTCTATTCTATTCTATTCTTTTTTTAGAGTTTTAAAATAAAGTTTATTCTATTCTATTCTATTCTATTCTATTCTATTCTATTCTATTCTATTCTATTCTATTCTATTCTATTCCATTCCATTCCATTCTATTTCCATTCCATTCCACTCTACTTCTGTCTGATTTGAATCTGGTTTTCTTGTGTCAAGCTCAGTTACCAGTATTTACTTAGTCATTTTGGTAGATAATTAATATATAATGGATAATTAATGTTCCATTGACTATTTCATGATGTTCTTCTAACTTGGTTGAACCTGGATATATGAACCTATGAAGACAAGATGGCTCCGAACACCCCATTTCCCCAAGGGTTTTTTTTTTTTTTTGGATGGGGTGAACCAAGTTGAGAAAGGGCAACACAATTACTAGTGAAACCCAACTTTTATCCATATTATTGCTCTGGACACAATGTGCAAGCATTTTGTTTTTTATTTTTTTCTTCTTCTGGCAAACTTTGAGGTTTTGATCTTGTTTAGATTTCTGATATTTGCAATTGTTTCCTAACAACTACTAACCAAGGAAAAATCTTTGTTTCACAGCTGGTGTTTTCTTTGCTTGGTTGTACATTTACAAGTGACAAAGATGTAAGTGTACAGTAGGTATGGTGATGTTTGTGATACAAAGAATGAAAAAATCCATGCAGTTTACTTTAGATCAGAGAAATTTGCTCTTCTGCCTCATACCTTACTCCCTCTAGCTTGTTATGTGTCACTTGTAAGATTGTGAAAAATCCACCCCAAACTGAGATTTATCCTATGACCCTATTTTCTTCTGCAAATAATTCACATGAACAGAGTGGGAACATCTGGGCTGAATAGGATAGTGGAAGATTCTGAGTTTAAAATGAGACCTATTTCTTCTGCTGAAGGCCATTTGAGAGGTCCCATATGCTACCCAGTTTGAAATTAGCAGATCCATCTGTCAAACCCCTTGATGTTTTTCCTCCATATTCCATTTATGCTTTATCCTGATGGAATGGTCATCTCGATGATTCAGCAATATGTCCAAATCTTTCCCCTTTTTTCTTAACTTTTGAATGTGAACTGGTGTCAACAAGCATACAGACTTCCTTGAAAAAAATCAGAAATGTGGGTTGTTTGCAATTGTCCTATACCTAAAGCATATGAAGAAACTCCAAAACCCAATAGCTTTCAAGTTCCAATAGATATTTTCATGGCCTCGGTTGGCTAAAGGTCTGTGGAAATCACTTTTCAGTTGCAAGAAAATCAGGAAATAAAAATATTTATTTACACATCAAATGTTGAGTCGGTGCATCTCATTCACGGAGCAACTGTAAATAGACCAAATAGATATCTGTCTGTAGAAAGATATATCTGTTGTTGTACAGATTGCAGTATTTGAGTCATCTTGGTGTCCAGCTTGATAGGAGATAGGAGAAGGCAGATAAGGGAGTTAACACAAATGATTCCTTCTTTCATATGTTAACAAGCCTGGAAGATATCAGAACAGGAAAAGCTACTCACCCTATATAGACTTACTGTTCCCTGTTGCTGCAGGCCATTTCCCCATTCCAAATATCTCATTGTTGAAACCAGAATTAGGTTGAAGGTAGAAGAAACTATTTTTTTATTGAGAGAAATAAGTAGAGTGAAGAAGGTGCTTAAGAACCTTGCACACAAATCCTTGCTTATTTAAAACTTCCACCTTGGTAGGGATGCTTGCAAGGATAAAAAAAAAGAATAGATAATAGTGAATTAATCAATATAGCCTATATCAACATGGAAAGCAATGTATTTAAAACTGATACAAGCAAACAGGTGCAAGCAAACAGGTGCAAGTAAACAGGTGCAAACAGGTAAAAGCGTAATATTTCACCAAGTCCCTAAAACCTGGATCTCTTGTGTCAAATAATGTCATTTGATTGGATACTGGACTTATGTCTTCTCACCTATCTTATGGAACAGAATCTCACAAAATATCCAAAAGGCCCAATCCTGTTAGTATAGCTTTCTTTTTCTTTCTTTCTTTCTTTCTTTCTTTCTTTCTTTCTTTCTTTCTTTCTTTCTTTCTTTCTTTCTTTCTTTCTTTCCTTCCTTCCTTCCTTCCTTCCTTCCTTCCTTCCTTCCTTCCTTCCTTCCTTCCCTTCTTCCTTCCTTCCTTTCATTTATTCTTTCTTTTTTCCTTCCTTCCTTTCTTTTTTTTTCATCCCTTTCTTCTTTTCCTTCCTTCCTTCTTTCCTTCTTAGGAAATTAGGAAATACTTTTAAAAAATGAAAAGTTTTAAACAAAATAAAATGAGAAGCAAGATGAAACTAATTCTGTTTAACATATCCATCCTAGCATAAACTGGAGAAAATAAACAAATAAAGAAAAATGTTTCCTGTGAAAAATAGCAACTGAAATACTCTTCAAGGAGAAAGAAACATTGGAACATGTTTGAAAAGTGAAATCTGGTAACACAAAGATGGTATGGAATCTTTTTAGAATGGGGCAGCTTTTTAAAAAAAAAGAATGTAATGATTTGGGGTATACAATTTCCCATAATAGCTTTTAATTATTATTCGTTTATCAGTTTACATGCCACTTTAATCAGTAATGTAACTCCAGGTAGCTAACTGCTTAATGTGAATCATTTATTGCCTCAAAACCTATGAAGACCAGCAGGCAATGGGCTAGGATTGGAAGGCTGAGCTGTGAGGATGCTTAGCCAGGAGAAATGGTATACATTTAAATATATTTTATGGATTTCTGGATGCCACTTAGGATTCTTGTATGACATAAAATGGCCATATAAGTCCCATGAATAAATAAATTCCTATTCAACACACAGCAAAATTCTAGGAGTATGAGGGGGAATATTATTCCTAGTTAGCTATTATTGTATTATTTCAAATGGAGCTATCTTTCCTCTAAGTAATTGAGCTGTCTTTTCTGTTTCTATTTAAATTTCAAGATTTGTAAAAACAAATAAAAGCCCCATTGTGTTCTGTTTTTGCTTTTCCATTATAAGGTGGTGTTGTATGAAAGATATATTTCTAATTGTGAAATATTTTTTCTTTGGTTTTTATTTTTTTAACTCAGTTATCTGTTTTTAGCATGCGGCTTTTCTGATCCTGCAGGAAAAAAAGTTCTGACTCCAAATAAGGTAAGTTGGATTGTAGGAGTTGCTCTTAGGCCAAATAATTTAGAGAAAAGGTATGCAATTTGAGGCTATAATTCTCATTAAACACGAGTTTATGAAAGATTAAAAGGTATTCTATACTTTGATCTGTGACAAGAAATGAGAAAGGATTTCTCAGCTTCCAGGGATTTTAGGTTTTGCTTAGAAAAAAATTAACATTAACAGTAGATTAGTTTTGGTTGAATATTTTTTATTTTAAAAAATGCATGAAATCAGGGATGGAAGCTGTTAAGAGCATATCTTTAGAAACCATGGAAACATAGATTTCCACTTTTAAAAATTTTTCTCCAATGCTTATTCCAACATGTTTTGTCAGTTTGGTTTAATACCTGGCCTTCCAAGAATCCTTATAACAAGTCCCTCAGTAGATTGTCCTGAGTAACACTGGCCAGCCCAGAGTGTGAAAGATCCATCACTATGAGTAGGCTTCAATCTGTATCTCCCTATAGACTTACACATAGTAGTGTAAACAGGACATCACACTGATAATGCTGTGCAGTCTTCAAACAGGGCTATCAAAGCACTTTTTCCTTGATGAATCATTTATTGGATGGACACACAATGGAAGAAGGACCTTCTCATTTTTGGTCAAGAATCCAAATGGCACCTGAGGCATTTTCTCTACAGATACATTAACACTCTTTTCTTCCGTATTCAAATGGAGAAATGTTGTGATGAGAGAATGAGAGAAGCAGGAACGGGTAGGTGGATGAATGGATAGATGGATCAAGAAATGGAGGGAAGAAGGAAGGAAGGAAGGAAGGAAGGAAGGAAGGAAGGAAGGAAGGAAGGAAGGAAGGAAGGAAGGAAGGAAGGAAGGAAGGAAGGAATAGGAAGGGCAAATATGGAAGAGGAAAACAGGAAGGAAGGAAGGAAGGAAGGAAGGAAGGAAGGAAGGAAGGAAGGAAGGAAGGAAGGAAGGAAAAATAGGTAGGAAAGGAGCAATAAGAGGAAAACTAAAAGGAAAAGAAGGAAGGGAAGGGAAGGGAAGGGAAGGGAGGGAGGGAGGGAAAGTAAAAAATTTAATGGGCACATCAAGCTTCTCAGGATAGATAGATAATTTTCAGGAACCAACTGTGTGTTTGATTAATGTTTGATTAATATATTTTATGGGCATATACAATAGCACTTAGCACTTAGACTTATATACCACTTTACAGTTCTTTACAGCCCTATCTAAGCAGTTTACAGAGTCAGCATATTGCCCCCAACAATCTGGGTCCTCATTTTACTCACCTCGGAAGGAGGGAAGGCTGAGTTCAACCTTGAGCCTGGTAAGATTCGAACTGCCAAATTGTAGGCAGCCAGCAGTCAGCAGTAATAGCCTGCAATACTGCATTCTAACCAGTACACCACCATGGCTCAGTGTATATATAATAGGCATTGCAGTGCTGCTCAATTTTAGTTATATTTGTCTTTAATTGCATCATGGGATCAGAAATACATTTTAAAAGAAAAGATAGCTGTGGTTTACTTCACAAAATGCCTCCTGTCAGATAAGAATGAGTCAAAAACAGAAGAACAGAGTTAGAAGAGACCTTGGAAGTCCTCTGCTCATGCACATGTAGAAGGCATCATCTACCCCTCTTCTATGTGTATGTGTGTCTCTATGTTTAGTTGTGAGCTTTGTGAATGCATGATTTTGCTTTTCCTTTGAATTCAACATCCTTTCTCTTTTCACAGTTGTCTCTATCCTATCTCCCTCCCTCATCTTTCTTGGTGGCTTTCCACCTGGTTGCTTTTACAGATGGTTCTTCCAGGTTTCATAATTTGCAGGGCATCTTGCCCAAGTCAATAATCTGTTTAGACCTCATGACTCCAAAGAGCTCATAATTAAACCCCAATTATTCACAAGCTACCTGTGGTCCTAATCTTGGGTGTGTTAGTGATGGGTTTGTCAAAGGGACCTAAAGGGTGCTATATCAAAGAGTAACTTGCATTTTTCATATGCATCTCCTCCAGAAGCAGAAAAAATGATAGTATGACAGCACTCGATGCATCCCACTCTATCTTCATTGTCTTCTCACGGAGTCACAAAACTGGAAGGATCTTTTTCAGCCATGAAGTCCACATCCTTTATCCATGCAGGAATATTATTTATTAGTCACACATACAGCTTTCATTGTAGAAGACAATGAAGCTAGGAACAAGAAGAAGGGGCAAGCAAACAAGACACTGGTTTGATAACATTAAAACTGATACAAAGATGAACATCCAACAACTGAAATAAACTGTGTTTGACATGGTATCAGGTCAAGCCTAAAGCCACCAGGAGCCAGACATGAATGAATAGTTAAAACAATAACAATAAAAGATTTAACATAGCTGCACACCTCACAACAGTTACTCTAGGCCAGGGCTGTCAAACTTGCGGCCCATGGGCCAGATGTATCATATGCTGGCCATGCCCAAGTCCGCTTTAACAAAGGGGGTAAAAAGTTGTGTTATGTCACATGATGCCACCGTGACAACACAAGTTTGACACCCCTGCCCTAGGCAGTCTACAAATTTAAAACATCATTTAACCATGTAAACCATGAAGTCTAAATAATAAAGCCAAGTTTTGAATTTATATTTTACAGACAAAAAAATAAAGGGAAACTAGTATAGATCTGTTTCAAGCTGTTTAATTATAATCAACTAGCTGTACCCTTTTCTGGGATTCGAACCCAGTCTACTTGAATATTAGGTAGATGTATTAACCTCTAAGCCATGGGCTTTCTTCAGCTGTACCAGGAGAGAGATTAAGTGTTTTTCCAGTGAAACTGGTCTATCAGGCCAGATATGGGACGGAGCATCCCAGAATAGGGTATAGCTAGCTGACAAGAACTAAATAGCTTGAAATAAATTTATACTAGTCTCCCTTTATTTCTTCATCAGTAAAATATAAATTCAACATATACAAAAATAGTTTGTTATGAAAGGGACTGCCTGCAAAGGCTTTCTTCAGCTGTACCAGGAGAGAGATGCCAGTGAAACTGGTCTATCAGGACAAATATGGGACGAACATCCCAGAATATGGTATAACTAGCTGACAATTTCTGGTCTCCTTTATTTCTTCATCAATAAAATATAAATTCAACATATACAAAAAATAGTTTTGTTATGAAAGGAACTGCCTGCAAAAGTTTCCTGGTTTGGGGCTGAAATACGAAAGCGGAAGCAGTATGCTCCATCCCATATTTGGTTGCCCTGATAGACCAATTTCACTGGAAAAAAAAAACCCTTAATAAACCCAAGTAAAAAAAACAACTTTACCAGCAGAACATGTACAAGCTCCAAGCCTGGACAGCCATACTAGCCAATTATGAATGGCTAATATTAATGGGGACATGGTGGCTCAGTGGCTAAGACACTGAGCTTGTCGATCAGAAAGATCGGCAGTTCGAATCCCTAGCGCTGCATTATGGAGTGAGCTGCCGTTACTTCTCCCAGCTTCTGCCAACCTGGCAATTCGAAAGCATGTAAAATGCAAGTAGAAAATAGGGACCACCTTTGGTGGGAAGGTAACAGTGTTCCATGCACCAATCATGTCGGCCACATGAACACGCAGACATCTTCGGACAGCGGTGGCTCTTCGGTTTTGTAATAGAAATGAGCACTAACCCCTAGAGTCAGAAATGACTAGCATGTATGTGTGAGGGGAACTTTTACCTTTTAACATTAATGGTGCATCATTAATTATCTGATTGATCTGACAACTATGCCATGGCTCTTTAGAATTAAATAAAACCCAAATCAGAATGAAAATTTTATAAATATTGTGGGGTGGAGAGAGAGAGAGAGAAAGAGAAAGAAAATGGAGGGGAAATAGAATCATTCACGTATAGGGGCCAATAAATTAACAAGTGAACAATACCGTTCCATAATCCAAAATACAATGTACAGAACACATTCATAAAAAAACTGAAGAAAACATAATGTTGGTATCTGGATGTAAAGGATTACAGCTCTATCAAGAGATTTAATAATAATTTCCTACCAGGCTGCACTGCTTTCTTAAATCCATTATTTCAAGTTACATTAGATTCAGCATTTCCGTTCCTTTTCCAACTTACAGAGTTCTGCTAGGTTTTGCAATATGTGTGCTAAACTGTGATCTCACTGTGTTATTAGCTCCCTGCAGTGAGTTAAAAATGAAGTTTTCTAACATAGATTTGAATATCCTGGTTACAGTTCCACATGGATAGACTGAAACTCACACTTTCTAATCAAACACCAGTGGCTTTAGGAGAACAATACAGCATATGAAAACAAGTGATCTTTAAACAAAATAAACTCCACAGCAGTGGGGCATAAATGTGACTGCAGCAGAAGAGAGCTGATCATTAATCATTAAAGTTGCCATGTTTTGGGGTAACAGACACCAGAATTGTGAGCAGAACCTTTTAAAAAGAAGAAATGCATCGGTAGCTTTTCCCCAGTGGTGGAAAGTTGCATAAAAATGTCATAAACAAGCAAAATTCCTTCTTACATAACTGTGAAATAAGATGTGTTCCATTGTGTTTCAGACAAAAAAAAAAATGTTAATGTCACACATACATTGAGCTATTTTTAAAGGAATTGTTTTAAACTCTTTTGTTTAATTCAAAAAATTTTGAACAGGATGTCATGCAAAGCTAATGGATAGATATATCAATTATGTATCCAAAGATAGGTTTATCTCCACAGATCTTAGGAACGGGTAATTCTTTTCTGGGAATGGTCAACTATCCTCTTTAGAGTTTTAGTTGCTTCACAATTGCACCAAAAAACAACTGTACCCACAATAGTAACTGAAAATGGAAATCTGAAATTAATTTTGTTCTTAACAGGTGATAGAAGTTGGCTGAACTTGTCTGATCAGTCTGATCAGTTTAGATAGGTGGCCACTGAGAGAAAATTCTTAAGACATTTCCCTACTGTTACAAAAAACAACATGGATGGGTCAGTAACAGTCAAATTTGTTTCAGATGAAATGCCCATGCGTGTGCGCGTGCACACGCACACCCACCCACCCACCCACTTGTAACAACTTCTACCAGCTGGACATCTGATACCACATCAGTTTGTTATCAAAACAAAAGACAAGTAGAATTTGTCCTTCTAGACCAACAAAGATTACTTTATGTGCCAATATGTCAGGTGAGTGGGAGAAAGATGCGGGAATTTCAAGTTTTGTTTCACTCTACATAGATTTGGTACTTGACATTCAATAATCATTGAAGTTCTTTAAAATGCTTTTCTACAGTAAACCTTTGTATTTGTTGTTCAGTCATTAAGTCATGTCCAATTCTTCATGATCCCGTGAACCACAGACAGTGTCCTCCTCTGTCTCCCAGAGTTTGCCCATTGTTCATTGTGTCAATGATACTATCTAACCATCTTATCCTTTGCTATATTCATCTTCTTTTGCCTTCCATCTTTCCCAACACCAGAGTCTTTTCCCAATGAATCCTCTCTTCTCAGTAGGTGGCCAAAGTTCTTGAGATTCAGCTTCAATATCAGTCCTTCTAGTCAGGGTTGACTTCTTTTAGGATTAATTGATTTGGTCTCTTTGTAGTCCAAGGGGCTTTCAAGATTCTTCTCCAGCACCACAATTTGAAAACAACAATAAACCTACTGATCATCATTTCTTGTATCTTCTAATATCTGTTGTTTCCATTCCAGCATTTCAAGTGTAGCATAACACTTGTCTTTAAAGCCCAATTAAGTTTACAGCATGAGTACTCCAAATGAAAGTGTGTGTGTGTTTTCCATTTCAACTTATCCATGCAACTGATTGTTCTTTGTAATGTCTTCTATAGATACTCCATCATTTGAACTGGGGTAAATGTTGGGAAGAAATGGTTAACTGCACACCAGTCCTTGAAGATAATTAGTTTGGTAGGAATAAGAGATGAGTTTGAGGACAAATTTTTAATAGGTGTGGAAATCATTACCAATTTGGGTATGCTGGTCAGTCCTTATTGTTCTTCCGAGGAATCTTAAAGCCTGATTTATTCTTTGTGGTTTGATCTGAAGGTTTTTATTGACCTGATAAATGGAATTCATTTCACTTTGTTAGCGATCTTGGTGTTTTTAATATTAACTCTTATTAGCAATTGACTCTGCTTGTAATGTTACAATATTGATATTTCGCTGTGTTGCAACCTTTCCTGAAATGCTTTTTTTTTTTTTTTGTAAAAGTAGCCTGTAAAAGTAGCCTGCAAATATTTTAAATATTTTTATACTTTTTCTTTTATTATACCCTCTGAATTTTCCATTGATGAGGAATTCAGAAATTAGTTATAAAAAAACTCACCCTGACAGGATCAGCTAGATTTCAACTATTACAGAATTATAAATGAATGTAGCACCTTGAATGGTGCTTAACATATAATCAAAATTTCAAGGCAGATCACTTGATTCTCTGAAAATGACTCCCGGCATGTGTACAAAGTGTGATTTTAGCAACAGAAGGGTTGCTTAGTTCATTAGTTGAATGAAGCATCCCTCTAAAGCTCAACACAACCCAAAGAGATAATAATAATGCAGATGAAAAGTAAAGCATCTTTTACAAAGTTAAGTAAATACACTGAACTGAAAAAAAAAAAAAAGATGTGGCCCTCTCTGTTATCCTTTTTAAAATGTGCATTTTACTTATTCAAATGATGATGGTTTGTCAAATCTTTATATTGTTGTGATGGGCGTATGAATTTTTTTAACCACACTCAAATTATATCTCAAAGTCCAAAGTCAATGTGTGTTTTTCATTTCCTACAGTTTCATAGTCATGGGGGAATAATAAGGGTAGTCTGGACCGTATAATTTAGTCTCAGAAAAAGCGACTTTATAGCTTCCGGCATGGTCTGCTTTCTTTTTTGCCAATGACTGTATATCCTCAAGGTGTCAGTGCAGTAGCTGCAATGAAGTCAGCAATGGGTAAATTTAGTACCAAATCTCTTCCTTTGGTATTTCTCTCTCTCCCTCCCTCCCCCCTCTCCCTCTTTCCTTCAAAAAGCCTTTCTTTCTTGCCCATACCAGCTGACTGTGAGAAGGGATAGATAATTCTCAGAAGAAATCAAATGAATTCTTCAAGACCATTCACTGTTCACACAGGGAATGGAACAACTTACCACAGCCAACTCACAATATCCATCTTGCTATGGTCAATTTGCCATAGCTAACTCACCACAGTGGGACAGTTCATCAAAGGACAATTCAACCATTGAAGTTAATTATTTAAAATTATTAAAACATTATTATTTTTTCATTCACATTTTATTTCGCCCTTCCTTGACATCCTTTACTTAATTATTGTATTCCACCATTTCTTCAATAATCATGTAACTATTGTCTTGTGATTTTAGCAACAGAAGGGTTACTTAGCTCATTATTGAATGAAGCACCCCTCTAAAGCTCAGCACAACCTAAAGGGTTGACCATGGCAAGTTGACCATGGCAAGTTGACTGTGGTCAGTTGGCTGTCATCAATTGGCTGAAGCAAGTTGTTATACACCCATCCACACATTCCATTGTAATATGAGAAGATAAACAGAGAACCCTCTGGATATTTTCGCCAACAATCTCTAGTCTACACCATTTTCCTGTTGCCAATGATTGATTAGGTTAATCCATGATGGTGTCCAAAATTGGGGGAATACTTGAACAAGGGAGGGGGGCAAACTTACACCAGCAAACTGAAATTAAGATGATAAAAATGGAATTATAGAAATTCAGGAGGAAATATATTCAGATATGCCCAATTTGCCTTTTAAAAAGTCACAACATTATATTTCCTTAGTACGTGTTTCCATTTTTAGCACTGTCCTTGCCATTTGATTTGATAAATGATAACAGAAAGCATCTCGGTTTGCAAACAGACTCCTTTTAAATAGGTTTCCAGCTGGTTCACATTTTGTGATGCTAGCATTGTACTTCGGAGACGTGAATGCTAGAAAGGAAAGCGAGTTGGGGAAATGATTAAAGACAACCTTAAAATTCATTGTCTTTCCCACATAATAATGATGGCTGGAGGCAGCATCTAACATTTTTACAAATGCTTTAAACAACAAGCAGTTTTCAGGGGAAGTGCAAACCTTTACAGCTCAAAGTTCCTCTTGCAAATTTGTCAAACTTCAAAGCATAATGATAAATACAATGCAACAGGAACTAGTCTTTGTGTTTTCTCTAGTTTTACATTTTGCACATCAGACTGTTTTAGCGGTGAACATAGTGAATTGTGCATAATGAATGTTCCTATAAAAGACTGCATACGCTGCAGTCTTTAAAAATCCCCTTCCTTCAAACATGTTATATTTTTACACTGTTTTCAGTTTGCCTTCTTTTTGTCCAATGTTTTTTTTTTTCCTATTGTAGAAATACCATAATTTGGACAGAGTTAAATTTCAAATGCAACACTGGTACTACCATTCATTGTGGCAGAGGGAGTAATTCCTTAATTCAGTGTTATCAACCACAGGACTTCTATTCTGTGCAACTCCAAGGCATGTATATCGAAATAAATTGTATTTAATGAATATGCATTTAAAACAATAAAGGAAGATGTAATATATTTTAGAATTCGGGACCAATCTAGAATTCTGATTCTAGATTGCTCCAGAATTCTAAAAAAAAAAAAAAAAATTCCATAAAATTACATTAAAATATTCTGAAATAAATTTCTATTAATAAATATAAAAAATATTATATTACATAAGCTATTTTGATTGAATAGAAATAAGTGATCATAACATAATAGCATTTATTTATGTCTTGGTTGGTTGGTTATTTGCTATATTTCTCCTAATTTTGAGCACTCCGGGTTTATAAAGAAGGGAAAAAAGTGTCACACAAAATGATTGCAAAGGTTGCATTGAGGTAAGTAAAAACCTAATAAAAGACCTCTCTCTCTCCCTCCTTCCCTCCCTCCCTCCATATATATATATTTATATATATACATATTTTTACATATACATATACATAAACATAAATATAAATATGTAGGTCTAGGTGTGTTCGTGTCTTTTCCCATGTAAGATTAAGAGTATCTTGGTGATGTTTCGGCGAGGTCCCACTTGCCATCCTCAGGCTGGTTCTTTCAGCTTCATACCAGTGCAAGCAGTGTGTGATCAGAGCTGCCGTATCACTATAAATACTGGTGGTGGGGGCTGGTGTGCTGGGCTGGTTGGCTGCACTGCTGCCTCTTGATTGGTTGATGGAGTTGATGTTGGTATAATGGGCTGTGTGATGGTCTTGTGAGTTTTGTTGTGGAGATATCCTGGATCTTGTGTTGTAATCTCCTGGGTTGTTTGTTTTGTAGTGATCTTTTTTCCATTAGCCTCTAGTGTTTTAACAGCTTGGGTAATGGGTTGTGTGATGGGCTTGTGAGTTCTTTTGTTGTGGTATCCTGGGTCCTGGGTTGTAATCTCCTGGTTCGTTTGTGTTTTGATCTCTTTTCCATTAGCCTCCTGTGTAGTAACAGCTTGGGTCATGGGTTGTGTGATGACCTTGTGAGATTTATTGCTGTGGTATCCTTGGTCTTGTGCTGTGATATCCTCGGTCATTTGCTGTGTTGCAACTTCTTGAGTTCTTGTGGTGTAATTTCCTGGGTTTTCTGATGTGATATCCTGAGCGGGTGGCTGTGATGTAGCATTCTGGGTTTTAGTCTGGCTTCAAGTTTGGGGTCTGGGTCTGTGTTCTTGGCATGTGTCAGCTTGTTTGGTTTTGGGGTTGGGGGTGCGACAGCTGGCAAAGCAGCCGTGGTTTGTTTTCTGGATGGTGGTTGTCCTTCGCTTATAGGATGGGCTTAGGCTTGGATCTGATGAGGGGGATTGGCGGTGGTGTCCCGTGTTGTTTTGGGGCTGGTGTTGGTTTTCGTGGCTGGGACTTGAGTCTTTTGTTGTAGTATCCTGGGTCCTGCATTGTAATTTCATGGCCACTCCATTCTGACTTCAAGAAAATGATGATTATGGCAATGCACCTTAAAACACATTTTCCACCATGGTTAATATGTGACAATACACCCCCACAAAAAAACCAAAACCTTAAGCTAGCATGCCTGAAAGATAATGAAAAGTATGGAAGCAATTGTCACTTTAAGTGTTTGAGCTGCTATCATAGAAACCACAAAGCCAGATTCGTAGGTTGGATACAACACCTGTCATTTTCTTCTTGTGCCATATGCATCCTTGGACATTGGCAATCACGCTGGCAATACTTTTTTTTTTCAATAGCCACAACAAAAAGTTCTGGTGAGTTTTGTTCAAACCAGTCCCTTATATTTTGAAGCCATGATATTCATCTTCTGCCTGGACTTTCTTTGCCTTCAATCTTTCCTTGGAGGATTAAGTGAAGTATGCCGTATTTGTTGTGGCCTGACAGAGACCAGAAGAGCTGGCAGCAGATTCTGACAGAGGGGAGGTTGGGGAAAAACAGAGTTAAGCCACAAGTGGATGGTGTATGGCTCCTCCCCTAGAGAATAAAAGAGGAGCAAAAGGGGAGTGGGGCTTTGTCGGAGACAATTAATTCATTCCAGTATGCTTGCCAAGTATCGCGGTGTCTGAAAGATATTGGCCTGTCCACTCTCCAAGCCTGATAAAGTTTGTAATTGGGAAATATCTTGAAGGACTGTTGGCCATGACTTTGTTGGAGAGGAAATTCATTGTAAATCAAATAAAAGGGGTTTAGCAGGATGAGGACTCAGCTTTGTGCTGTTGGGGTGGAATATATTTTCTAGTGTGATCACATGTCCATATATTTTTTTTTTAATGGTTTTATTATTTCATATCTTTCCAGCAGCTTATCACCCTCAATCCTGTCATATGGATCTTTAAATGCCAGGTCCATTTCAATCCTTATCTACCAGGATTCTCATCAAGTAGACCAGATATCTAAGGGTGGGATTCAATTTTTTTAACAACCGGTTCTGTGGGCAAGGCTTAGTTGGTGGGTGTGGCTTGGTGGTAATGTGACTGGCTGGGCATGGCCAACTCAACATCATTCACATCAAAGCACACATCTCCTCGCTTGGCCTCTCATGACTATGGGGATGCTGCAATAGTCATAAGTGTGAAAAATGATTATAAGTCACTTTTTTCAGTGCCATTGTAACTTTGAATGGTCATTCCACAGAAGCAAAGTAACAGCAAAGGAGGGGGAAAAACAACTCCAGAGAAGTTCCTGAGACAGGAAGTCTAGTCCTGCCAAGAATGTAATACGGATTAATGGAGAGGCAGTTTCTGTAAGCAACACCAGAATGTTTCCTTCCTGCCTTCCTTACAGGATTAGGCCATTAATTTCTTCTAACAACTGGTTCTCCAAACTGCTTAGAATGTTAACAACTGTTTCTAGTGAATAGGTGCGAACCTGTAGAATCCCTCCCCTGAAGATATCAGACTGTTCATGTCTGATCTCAGAAGCTTCTCAGAAGTGCTTAATCATAGGATGAGAGGCCACCAGGCTAATCTTGAGAGCTTAAAGAAATATCCAGAAGACAATGGCAAGATAATTACTTACAGTATTTTGTTAAAACCCACAGTGTTGAATTTTAAGAAAGCTTTACACTTTACTTTGAAGATTAGTAGAATCTATGGTTAATGAATATACATGATTTGTAAATTAGCTATATTTTGATTTGGCTGTCAATATTTTATCTTCAGCCAAACAATAAATGAAAACACTGAAATGATGAGAGGGAGAAAAGATTGTGGATCGAAACAGTTTGGCCTGCCCTTGCTTGAAAAAAAATCCAACACATTATCTGCTTTCAAGGACTGCTTCTATTTTAATAATAAGGGAAGAATCTTACAATATGAGAAGTTCTGTCTAAAAAGCCTTTTGAAAGAAAGTATAGATAAAGATTTCCAGCCAAGAATTAGAGATGAGAAAATTGGCAGATGTGGCTCTGTTTCTGAGTAATTTCCTCAGGTTTGTTCATATGTGGAACATTTTCTAATCTTTCTGAAAATAATAGCTGGTACCTTAAATATGGATGATCATTCATAAAGGAGCATTGTTCTGATATTTTGGGTAGAATGATGATGGAAAGAACTAGGTACCTTATCATTTTTTTTTAATTTCCTTCATTAGAATGGCAATCATAGCAGAACATTCTGGAAATCTACATTTATTGGTTTGTTTATATCCTGCCTTTATTATTTTTTACAAATAACTTAAGTCAGCAAACATATCACCACAACAACAAGCCTGTGAAGTAAACTGGCTTTCCTGACTAAAGCAAGACTAGAACTCATAGTCTCCCCATTGCTAGCCTCGTGCATTCACCACTAGACAGAAACTGGTTCTTAGAACTATAAAACACCTTGTGGGTTTAGTTTGTCCATCTGAATTCCATTGTAACATTCCTCCTTTAAAGACCCATATTTCCATTGGTACATGAATTTTCAGGTCTGGATGAATATGTCTGCACATTTTTCTTGTTTACTCTGTTTTTTTCCCCAAATGCAAAGTTTTTTGTCTCCTTCCTTCCTTCCTTCCTTCCTTCCTTCCTTCCTTCCTTCCTTCCTTCCTTCCTTCCTTCCTTCCTTCCTTCCTTCCTTCCTTCCTTCCTTCTCTTTCTTTCTTTCTTTCTTTCTTTCTTTCTTTCTTTCTTTCTTTCTTTCTTTCTTTCTTTCTTTCTTTCTTCCCTCTCTTTTCTTTCTCTCTTTTTCTCTTCCCTTTGGGCTGGTCCTTATAGTCACAAAAAAGTTTAACTGTTATTTAGAAAATTACCCATGGGTGCAGAAAAGAAGCATGAACCCCCCTTCTTCCTTGGCACCTTGCCTCTTTTCATTATATATATATATATATATATATATATATATATATATATATATATATATATATATATATATATATATATATACACACACACACACACACACACACACACACACACACACACATACATATATATATATTCATTTGAGAAGAGAGTCCTTGCCAGAATTCTTGTAAAGTTAATTCTATGCTAATACCCATCACTAATCAGAGCTCTGAGAAACATGGTGTCTGGATTAAGTGTTTCCAGTCCAGGTTGCTGTAAGAGAAATCTGACATATTTTCCTTGTACACTGCTATTTGCATCTTCAGAGTCCTAGAGCTTAGTGGCATGCATTCTTATGTTAAAAGGACATTATTATATTTACTTTAACAAAGATTTCTCCATTTCCCTGAAAACTTGTTAATTTATGCATACTACTTAAGAGCATAAGGCAAGGTCAGAATTGAATGGTATTTATGATAAAATGTGAAGAAAGTGCAAAGGGGGAGAGAAATATATATATATAGAGAGAGACTATCACATTGCAACTTGTGAAGATAAGTTATTTTGTTATATATGAAAATGTATACCTAATAAATTGCTCTTTTCACATCAAATATGAAAACAAAGTACAAACAGTACAACTATTGTTCCATTTAGGTTTAAAACATAGAATATAGAATAATAGAGTTGGAGGGGACCCTGGAGGTCTTCTAGCCAAACCCCTACCCATAGTGTATATGAAGTCCCCTGTGCATCATGCCCGGCCACATACATTGGACAGACCAATAGAAGAATAAGTACCTGCCTGGATGAACACAAAAATGCAGTAAAAAAGCTGGAGCACACTTCCTCACTAGTCCAACACATGAAAGCCACAGGTAATAGCATCAATTTCAATGGCACCAAAACCCTAGCCACTATAGAAAACCCCAGTTACAGAATTATCAGAGAAGCCATAGAGATTGAAAAAAGACCCAAAAGCATGAATAGAAAGAGATGACTCCACCAGACTGTCAATCATTTGTAAACCTGCACTCACAAACAAAAAAATATCCACACCACAAGCCAAAAAAACACCTGGCACAAACAGACCCCCCCGATACCTCCAGCTCAAACACACCCCATCCAGGCACCCAGATGAAACCTAGTTTCCTAATAAATGATAGCCATCCATTTACCCGAAGCCAAGCCGCACTAAAAGCCTCCAATACAGGAAACACAATGTTGCCAGCCAATTAAGACAAAAAAATGCTACAAAAGAGACAGAAGATATTAAAAACACCAATCAAGCAGAACACAGCAAACTCCAAGACCAATAAACACAGACCAAGACTCCCAACCAATCAGGATGAAGAAAAAACCATTCTAACAAAGCACGAGGCTAGCACCAAATTTAAAATACAAATGGCTGCAAAGCCTGACACACAGCCGAACACAATACAGAAGCCTGATGATGGCAGATGAGATTCTGCCGAAATGTTACTACAACTTTAAAAGCACAACTATAATGACATGGCAAAATACCTGATCAAAGCTGAATACCATATATATGTGTGTGTATGCGTATGTGTGTGTGTGTGTATAAATGTTGAATAACATTAAATGTTTGCTTATTATTAGTTTATTGTAGTTTAAATATATTGTATTTGTATAATGTAATTTGTATAATATATTTAAATATATTGAATTAATACAATGCCAATGTTTTTTCCAGGCAGTGTAGTTTGTTTAATTTATCATTTTGAATTTGTGGAAAGCTCCCCACCCCCAGCCCTTCCCCCAAGCAGAAACTGAGAAGGCAGCTTTTAGAAATTCAGATTTGGTAATCCATTTAAGACAGGATTAAAACTCCAATGAAGCCAACATCGAGGATTAATTACCTTTGTTAAACAAGATTAAAAAAACCAAAGAATCCAGCACTTTAGACTCATTGGTGGCCTTAAAAATCAAATAACAAAATACACAAAACAAGCCTCTAAATTACAAAATGTGGTAGAAAAAAACTGTATAAAAATCCATGTACTGACCAAAACAGTTGGTTAGCTGCATGAGAACCATCAACCCTAGTGGTTCTGTTCATCATTAAACCATCTTTCCAATCTGCCTCCATATTTCCAATATCTTTCTCCCAACTTGGAACTGAACCAGATGGATATTTCTTCCAACAAATTGTAGAATGATGAATGACTCTTGTGATGCAACCCAAAATAATATTGAAACATCTTATTTTGAAGATAATTTGAGCTGTTGGCTTTTTTTATAGCTCGGAATATCTATTAATACATGAATAATATCTCTTGTGTATGTCATCTATTAATACATGAACAATCTTGGCTATACTTCAAAGCATTCTCCTTCCATATCACTGTTTCCACTAGTCTGTTGGTTGGCCTTGTTACCCTTCTCCCTTTTCCACCCAGTCTCTTATCTTGAAATCTTCTTTCCCATTTTTCTCCTTTCATTATTTCCAAATTCACCCTTTAAGCACAATATAAGTATCACATTAAAAGTCTATAATGGATAAAAGTCTGTAATGGGTTTAATGCAAAAGTACAGATTACCTATGGGAAAGTAATTCCAAGTCTGATCCAATGTATCCATTTTACTTTAAATACATTGTTCGTCTACTGAGCCATCAAAAAGAAGGCAACGTCTTAGAAGTATGTTCACTCCATAACAAAATGTTGGATCTTCACCTTTGAAATTTGGCAGTAACTGCAGGACATAGCTGTAATCTGGCTTCCTGCTGACCCTTAGATAGATCAAAACAAGGGCAGATTGTAGCTTAGATTTATTTCAGTTCTAAGAAGAGAGATCCTGGAAGCTATCTCTGTTGCAAGCCCTTTTATTTCCATTCTTGAGTTATGAGTCTGAGAGGAAATCAAGGCATCATTGTCCCCAGCACACAGGACAACAAGCCCTTCTATAAGATGGTTATACCTGCCTTTTGCAATCATCAGAAAGACATAAATTATGGCTGGAGGACTGACTCTAAGGTATGCAGTGTGTGTGTGGCTTCTGCGAGTGAACACATTTGTGCTTCTTGCCTTCTGGATAAAGGCTTCTTGCCTTCTGGATAATGTTCTCTCAGCCTAACTCTCTGAGGATCCAATCATGGGGAAAAGAAAAAAAAAAAACCATTCACACTTCTTCCTCTGTAAGAAGAGAATTCCTTAGGCAATGTGAGACCAGCTAAGAGACATGAAATGTGGGGTTTTGTGCAGCTGTTTATGGCACTTATAAAATCTGATTTTCTTCTTTGCAACATTTCTTTTCCTTGTATACTAGAAAAAGGAATATCCATCGGTTGTATTCTTCTCTAAATGATGCAACCCAATCAGATGTTTTTCGAACTTGGCAATTTGAAAATGTGTGGACTTCGGCTCCCAATAGCCATGCTGGCTGGAGCATTCTTGGAATTTAAATCCACACATCTTCAAGTTTCCAAGCTGGAGAAATACTGCACTAGACAGATAGTTATATAAGTAATATCCTAAGTTGCCAGACACCAGAAAGAGAATGACATCTAATATGTGATGTCAGAGAGATGGTCTCCATGCTCTGTCTGATCCTTACTCAAGTGATGATAGACAAGCATCTATGCAATAGCAAAAGAGCAATTAATATGTCCACATAGTTCAGGCCTCTCAAGATGGCTGCTCGCGGGCCAGATGTATTACCTGCAGGGCATGCCCACCCAGGGTCCACAAAGGCAAAAAAAAATGATATGATATGTCATGATACATCCTGTGAAGTGATTGAATTTGACACCTGTGACATAGTAGCATTACTCCAGGTAAAAAATACAACCCTTAGCCTTTGGTTTAAGTCAATGTTTGGAAGAGAACAAAAAGGTAGCTATGAAATTGTGTGCTGTAATTCAGTAAGACTTTTCATCTCACTTGGATTATCTGCAACTCCTGAGTCAAGTTTCCAACAACATGTTCCGAGCAGGGGTGGGTTTCTACCAGTTCTGTCCACCTCTGTAGAACCAGTAGCTCTGAAGAGCAGAAGACATAGAGCCAGTTCTATGTCTGCTGATGTTTTTTGCCCACCCGCTCACCCTGGCTGTTACCTGGCCTTCATTTCCTGATTTTTTTTTCAATTTCAGCTGCTGTGCAAGGCACAGCTGCAGTTAAAAAAGCAGGAAAAAAGGGCTTTTTGAAAGGCTGCTTCTCGGCACACAGCATACTGATGACAATTTACAGGTGCGCTCTGGGCAGCATGCAGGGAAGCACAACGTAAATCACCGAACGTCATAAATGACCAAACTGGTAGTTAACCCTGTCAGATCCCGACCCCTGGTTCTGAGGTAAGTCTTAAGAAAAAAGTATGGATGAATTATCCAAGTTTATCTCCCCAAAAAACCCATCAGGCAATGGTGCAATCAAAAAATGTCTGGAGTTCAAGCAGAAAAACATAGCATAAGTAACCAGTTCAAAAGCTAAATAACAGAAGAGATGTTCAAGAGGTTATGGTTAATATAGAACTTTACAATTCAGAGGCTCCAAGAACCAACCTTGCTAACACTCCATTCCTCCAGCCAGAAACCGGCCCTTCCAGGTGCCCCCTTCCAAACTCAATCTGAGGACATAGGATTATGTAGGAAGAGCTTCTTGGCTTTTGAACACACTACTATTCCTATGTCACTTTTTCTTAAAATCTGGGCTCTTCTGTTTCTCTGCTCTTTGTTGTAAGTCTATGCCACCATCTTAGTGATCTCCCAGGAACTGTTTTACAGAAAGAGTTGATTTTGCATGAATTCTGGGCTAGTTCATGAAAAACAGCATCTTCCATTGCCTTGTCCTTCTATTTCTGCTGTTGGGTGAAGAGTTGTCCTGAAGGATCTTAACATCTTTTCCTTACTATTAACACCTCTTCAGTGGCTACCCAATGTTCTGAGTGCAACCCTCATAGATAGTAAAATGTTCGGTTGCATTTTCTTCAAAAATGATTCTGAAGAAATATTTTGGATCTTGCATAGTACCTCACTGCTCTTCATTAAAGCAGCCTATTGTCATCATCACACACACACACACACCAGCTTCTGTGGACACCTGTTGTTGTTTTGTAAATCAACTCATTAATAGGTGCCATTTTAAAGCAGCCACATTTTTTCTCCCAGAATCACACCAAAGTCAGGGTATTTTCAGAAAGGTCTTCTATTTCGGTACTTGCAGGAGAATTTAATGCAGTTCATCCAAATTACTTTTTAAATATATGCCCTGCCCTGACAAACACCTCTCAGTGTGCAATACAGTGAGTCCTCTCTATATAAATAAAATATTCCAGAGACTTCCCATGGCACATGGACAGATTTTTCTTCCTTCAGTTTGAGTCAGCATATAAAGCATTATTTAAACCTCCTGAATAAATGCATCAGAATTTTTTTTAGTGTTATCTTATTTTAACCATATGTTGCATTTATTCTGTCTCTCCAAAAAAAAAAAAAAAACATTATCTCTTTAGCTTTGCAAACAGCACATGTATAGTCATGGACGTGCAGTTATAAATCCAAAGCACACAACCAATGTAGGCACAAGGAAGTTAAAATCTGTCTGGCAGTTATGTTCTTTTGCCTTAAGATTGAATTCTAAAGTCCTTGTTAACTGCACTGGCTATAAATTATTAATGTTAGAATTAATAGAGATCTGTTGCCAAAGGAAGAACAGAATAAAATGGTTTATATTGCAGTCATTTGCACTCAGATATTTATTCTAAATGCACCATCTATTTTTAGGAAGGACCATTGGCCATGTCGCCTACTCATGGTCATGGAGAGTATGGTTTTATTTCTCACATTGCCAGAAGATAGCGCTCTCTCAATCCATTCTCTTGGACAGTTTTATATTTTTTGCAACAATTATGTCCCATAATTATGCATTATGTGCGATTAGCTTTAGCAAGGTATTCTAATCTCATGGTTCTATGCCACATTCACATTAATATGTAAATGGAACCAAGAATACAAAATTGCACGGAAATGAAAGTTGGAAATTAATTGATAATTTGGTCATGAGAGCATCAAATAATAGTGTTTGAGGTTTTTTTTTAATGGTTTAATGGCAAGAAACTTGTGTGTCATCCAGGGAAGAGTTTCATCAATCTAAGCAAAGAGATTTTATTGAGATTGGGCACAAAGAGCTGTTTGGTATGCTGTTGTGAGCTCTCTCTTTCTCTCCAATGCAGGTGGTCCCCTCACGGTAACCTGGCACAAAATTGCTACCATTTATTATGTACAGAAAGTGCCTGGATTGCAAGCTGAGGAGAAGCATCCATAGGACAGCTATCCTGTCAGAAATATGATATGTCAATGACAAAATCTTAATTACACCATTAATTAATAGGACAATTTTCAGACTGCCTTCCAATGCAGCTTGATACTCATTAGGGCCATTTTGAATATGTTCTCCCAGGGTGTATTAAACTACAAAGTCTATTTTAAGGGAAATGTAGGACTGGAGGACGTAAGTAATAATCTGCATTCATGAAACAAAGCATACATTCCTTCCAATTACCTTTTGCCCTTTCATTTTTTTTAAAATCTGACCTACAGTTGCTGAAGCATTGGGAGATGCTTCCATCTGAAATTATACCGAACATTCACATTGTACCCTAAGACAGTGGCCCCCAAACTTTTTTGATCCAGGGACCGGTTTCACAATTATTTATTCTTCCATGGACCGGTACCTGAGTAACGTGAGACTCCACCACCATTGGGATGGCTTTTCGTTCAAAGCTTCCCCCCCTTCGATGAAACTAAGGCGCGAGCACCCAAATGCCGCTTTCCAACTGAAAACCTGGAAGCAATCGAAAACCCAGAAGCGCCACCAAAACAAGATGGTGGCACCCAAGCTTTGCAGCCCGGTAAAAAATGGTCCATGGACCGGGACCGGTCTGGGGACCAGTGGTTGGGGACCCCTGCCCTAAGAGAATGTTGCAGAGATCTAAAATGTAAGTTGGCCTTTTGGAACACAAAGTCATGAAAATCATTGTGCTTTTTCTAGTTGGCGGCCTGGCTGGGGTGGAGAGGGGAAATGGGCCGCATCAGCAGTGGGCTGGTGTGAAAGCACATGCACGCCGCTCGATTCGTGCACAGCTTGACTTGCACAAGTTGAGCTGTGCACACGTGCGTGCCAGAGCCCTCTGCCCACATGGCCCAATTGTGAATTGGTTATAGTCTGGCTTAAGGAACCAAATGGAATCCTGGCTTAATAGGTTTTATTTCTCTTTTTATCCAGTTATCCAGTAATGATATAAAAAAGAGGGTCCAGGAATCCAATGATATTTCAAGGATTCTTAAATAGCCATCCACATTGTGCCTGCAAGATTCTGCTTTAGAAATGCCATTGCAATGAAGTAATGCATCTGGATAGATATAGAAGGGAACAAGTTCTTTGATTTTTAAACATTTTATCAAGTGATAAGGTAAGATACAAAATACAAAAGTAAATAGGAAGCAGGTGGGGGGGAAAGGGGAGAGAGAGAAGTGAAGAAAGGTATAATGAAGAAAAAATAGTATTGACCTCCAACTTCCTTTGATGCAGTAAAATAAGGCATCAACATCGAACCATAACAATTTTGCTTTTTCATAATAGTATAAACTAGCCATTTCTATAAGCATCTATCAAGCTAATCGGTAAAATCCAAAATCAGAGTTTCATTTTTTTCACCCACCTCAAGCATAAAGTTCAGAAGTGATTTCCATGTGGAAACAAAGATACTTATATTATTTTCTTCAATAAAAATAGTCAATTTAACAATTTCTGCCAACTCCAGGGGATAAGTTCTTTGAAAGGTAAACAAAAGTATGACTTATTGGCAATACTGGAATGTGAAACCTTCCTGTTTATTTACTTCCACTTAATTATTTGTTTTTCTCCTTAGTTCTTCATATATTTTGAAATTTTGGGCCTGGACAATCTGGAACTGCGCTGCTTGAGGTCCGATCTAAGCATAGTTTACAAAATTGTCTGATATAACATCTTGCCTGTTGATGACTTCCTCAGCTTCAATCACAATAATATATGGGCAAACAACTGATACAAACTCAGGGTAAACTGCTCCAAACCCAATTGCAGAAAATACAACTTCAGCAACAGAGTGGTCAATGACTGGAATGCCCTACCCGACCCTGTTGTTACAGCTTCAAACCCTCAAAGCTTCAACCTCAAACTGTCTACCGTGGACCTAAGAGCGGCACGCATAAGCGCACCAGTGTGCCTAGTGTCCCTGTCTTATTATCCCCATTTATCTGGATTTACTTCCTTTGTTCCTGTTTATGTTCATACATACTTGTTATCTTGTACATGTTTGACAAACAAATATATAAAATAAATAATTAAACAAATATATTTAGTGGTTTCCAAAACCTTTGACACATGGGCAAACATCTGGAGCTATCTACCACGTCTTTAAGAGCCAAGGAGACCTTGAGTAGGTCAAACATAATGCAACTTTGCACAAGGATTTGACTCGTTGGTACAAATTATTTCTTACGGGCTGCGGACTGTCAATGAACACCCACAGTGAGACACCAAGAGCTGATATTTAGCATAAATTTCTCACAGTGTATATTTAATCCTTTAACACCCATATATAAATCATTTGCTCCAGACAGAGAACTGTATACCCCAGGTATTCCAAAGGTATAGTGATTCCATACAAGGACATTTCCAAGGATTTGCAAATATTGAGAGACCTGCTTCATTCTTCTTTGCAAAGGAACAATGTCTAAATCCATAATGTTTGAATCCTCCTCCCCACCAATTTGTAATCCAGACTTAATTCCATCTGGGATGACCTCAAGAAGTGGGGCCTTCTGAAGATAACCTTTCAAATATAGAGCAATAAAATTTTAGGTATATAAAACAGAGCATATGTTTCTGCTAACATCATGCTGGGAATAAGGAATAAGAGCACTTATGTAGTGTCTATACTTTATTACTGAATATTAATAGGTTACACAGACATACTATTTTCATATCTCTCTTTTTTATATAAATTTCATTAAGTAAACATTAAAAACAGTTGAACACAATGCAACTTTCTTGGCTGTCATTTTGGCCATACATAGTATAGCATAGAAATAAATATAAGTTATTTTTTATCTTTTTCCTTATGTTGTTGATATAATAATAGTTACATATTTGTTTCTATTTGCATTTATATACACTTATGTACATATTTACAACCTAGAAGAATGAAGAAACCCCTACAAAAAAATGAAATAATAAGGAAAATATGAGTCTGCACAGAGATGGAGAGATTAACTCTGGAAATTAAGGATAAGGGTGAGACAGAGTACTATGAAGTCTGGAGTAAAATGTATCAATGGCTGGAGTCGAGGAAAAGAAGAAATTGTTGATGCTTTATAGGAATGAAAATAAAAGTTTTGTAAATGAAAGAAAATAAAATATAATGAACAAATATGATATGAATATGAAGACTACAAAGAGAAAAGGGAGATGGATAAATAGCTATTTTCATATCTCAATGACAGGGTGCAGAAATTCTTAGTTGTACAAAAATCAAGAACCACATAAAATATAAAGATACGTAATGACCTACTTGTCTAATTTTACAAACCAAAACCAGGTTGATCATTGTTAAAGCTTGAATGGGAGACCAACAAAGGTGGAATTCTTTTTTTTTTTACTACCAGTTCTGTGGGCGTGGCTTGGTGGGCATGGCAGGGGAAGGATACTGTAAAATCTCCAGTCAGAGGTGGGATTTTCTGGTTCTCCAAACTACTCAAATTTCCTCTACCGGTTTTCCAGAACTGGTCAAAACCTGCTGAATAACATCTCTGGAGATCAACATAAGTTAGGTAGAAAAAGGGAGGGAAAAACATGTAATGTTGAACCATTTTTATAATCTTGCCAAGAAAATTGCATGAACATGAACCAAAAAATGAGCTTAATTTCAAGGGCACTTTATTCAGAAAGAAGTACAATCCTTCCACACACACCCATCCTATTAGAACCTATCCTTCCATCCCCTCACACCATTCCATCTCAACTGTCAGGACCTCTCATTTCATCATTCCACAATCAGAAGTGATGAAAAGTCAAGTTGCCTTTTGAAGAAAAAAGCACCTTTGATACAACTATGACCTGGTTGACTGAGAATCTCCACAGACAAATTGACCACTGGATTATCATTATTATAGAGGAATAACAATGAAGCTGTGATTCCAGGACACATGATATTTGAAGGAAGGAGACTAGTGGTGAATTTTAAAGAAAATAACAGAGAACTGGGATGGGGGGAATATTAGGAAAAGGAAGCTTGACAGCATGTTCCATTGGGAAAAAATATATTTGGGAAAATGTCACACACACAAGCACCTCAATCTTGAAGATGGTGAAAGAAGTTGCCTCAAATGCAGAGGTAGTTATTCAGCAGGTTCTGACCAATTCTGGAGAACTGGTAGTAGAAATTTTGAGTAGTTTGGAGAACTGGCAAATCCCACCTCTGACTGGCCCCGCCCCCATCTATTCTCTGCTTCCCGAGTCCCAGCTGAACAGCTGGGTCTTCTTTGGTTGCCTTGCGCAGGGGAACAGAGCTGGAAAGCAGGTTAGTGGGGTGGGGAGGGAATGGGATTTTGCAGTAACCTTCCCCTGCCATGCCCACCAAGCCATGTCCACAGAACCAGTAGTATTTTTTTTTAATCCCACCACTGTTCAAATGTATGAGATTGTGTCCATTCAATGTTTTTTTTCCACTTTGCAGGCTTATATTGTACTATTAATTTTAAATATTTTGGAATTCATTTGTTGGCAAGTTGCTGATTTAAATTCACACAGGAGGTATCTATTTATTCACTTTTGTGATGTATCTTTTATTTTCATTTACATGACCTTTTCCCATGGACTTCCTATCACATTTGTTGCTCATTGGAACAACAAAAAATTGACAAAATAACAAAGATAATGGCTTTTTGACTATGTTAAACTGTGTTAAACTAAATCATCATTTAATTGGGCTCATTATGAGTGTATTGGTCAACCTTTTCCCCTGAAACTTTATACGGTTATTTTTACAATGAATATATTTAAAGGAAAAAAAAAATGTTTGTGTGAATCAAGCTTGACTTCTTTTTTAAAAAAAATTTAAATTAAGAGTTCTACAAAAAAATGTAAAAAAACAAACAAACCCTAAATTAATAAAGAGAAAAAAAATAGAAAAGAAAGACAAAAAGACAAAAGGGCAGAAAGAAGGAGAAAGAAAAAGAAGCTCCTGATTTTTTTTTTTTTTTTTGCAGGAAACACAAATACAATTACAAAGTTATCTCTTATTGTATGATTAATCAAGCTTCTCTTCTGGTTAGCATATGGACCAGTGGTGGACTGCAACCAGTTTAACCACCAGTTCTGTGAGCGTGCGCCTAATGTTCTTGCACGCAGCATTCAAAACACAACAATTTGAAGCTCAGCTGCTTATCTTCTAGGGCAGCCCCGGTAAGTAGAACAGCTGAGGTATGGAAATCAGCTGTGCTGCATGAATCAGCTGAGCCAGAAAGAAGAAAATGTAGGACACAATAGGGCGGGGCCAGATGATGGCTGGAAGTACTGGTTAGCTAGAACCAGTCCAAATTGGCAGCAGTCCATCACTGATATGGACATTTTGTATCATTTAGACTCTAGATCGGGGTCTCCAACTTTCACAACATGAAGACTTATGGACCTCAACTCCCAGAATTCCTCAGCCAGTATGGTGTCCAACCTGGACACGGCTGGCTGGCTGAAGAATTCTGGGAGTTGAAGTCCATAAGTCTTAAAGGGACCAAGGTTGGAGACCTCTGCTCTAGATGATACAAAGAGTCCATATGCTAATCAGAATTCTAGAGGTTCTAGATTCTATAGATTCACCTAGATTCCAGATTCTAGTGATTCACCACTGCTTTATTCGGGCTTTTCATTTTCATTTCCCTTCTAATCTACAGTATAGAATTACCTCTCATATCTTAATGTGTGTATGTACAAAACCCTGGTCCTCTTCTGGTCTCAAAGAACAGCTGAGTTTTGACATTCCCCCAAAGCTAAAAAGATATCAAAGAAGCCCATGGATGTTGATTTATCCTGGCACTAAAATAAGGAGGACACACCTACACAGATTAGACAGGAAAAATTCTCTTTGCCCATCATAGCCAATTTTAAGGAGATCTCTTTATTCATTTTTTGATCTCTTTATTCATTTTACTAGAAATCTCAACTTATGGTTGATGTTGGGGATAGAAATGAAATAAGCCACGACAGCTCATCCAAGTATCAAAGAATGCCTTTTTCTTCAAACATGTAAGGTTAAAGGATGGTTTGACCATAATGGAAAGGCCAAATGGAAATCCTTTTGAGGCTTTGATTTTTAGGCTATCTTCAATTAAATTTTAGACCACATTTTCAGACACTGCAATCCGGGTTCCACGTTTCCTCATATATCTTTCCCTTCGATTATTTTTTTCAAAGGCTGGTTCAAGAATGCTGATTAAATCACTGCTCTCTTTAAAACACACCCACGCCCGTAGATAATACATATGGTTAAAATATTTAAAATGCAATCTAAAATGCATCACAATAAAACAAAACGAACAATAAAATCTTTCACAGAGTTTAGTTTGGCTGACAATTTCAAAATGTAATTGAGGTGAGGTGTCATGGCTGGTTTTGAAATACGACTTTTTATAAAGTGACAACCACATATGGTAGATTTAGAAGTGAATCTCAGTTATCTGTTCTGTTTATACAATCATCCTCAAAAGAGCTAAACTTGATATACTGCTTCTGGTTAGAAAGAAAGTTTGTCACTCCTTCTCTCATTTGTATTACAAATGTGTGCATGGAGTAATACTATATTTTCAAACATGCATTCAAATCATTTAATAGAATTCCATGTTTTATGCACACTGGGATGTTAAAAGCACTAAAGGAGGAAGAAAACTGATTGCACAGAAATGGTGCCCTATGATTATTAAGAAGTATTCTTGTTAGCTATCTGTTTCTTGTGGTAGCCATAAGCAACAATGACAAACAGTCACATTTGCCTTATTAATACTTCACTACTAATATATCAGATTTAACTAAGTCTCAGGTGACCTGACACTCTAGATTTCAGAATGGACCTCGCATGCTTCCACAATATTATGATGTTAGCTTTCTTCTGACACATTTAATTACAAGAAAATTGCTCCATTGAGGGAGTAGGCTTCTTCTTGGTATTCCCCAGGTTATGTAAAGTCAGAGTGATTACAGAAAATGTGCCCCAACAGTGCGTTATAAAAATGCTTCAGTTGATGCTGTTTTTAAGAGCTGATCCCTTCTTTAAAACTTGAATGTTATTGATGAATCCTTGAAGAAGATCAAAGGGTTCTGCTTTGCTTTTGCAGACTGTGAAAGTAAACTCTAGCTTTACAAAGGATGCTGAAAAAAAAATGCACGATAGTCATTTCAGCAACATGAAATGGTAAGCTGGGAAGTAGCATTTCTCAGGGGCATGCTTGAAGCAGAGATCAGGACACAATTACATTGAAACACCAATTGGTTTATTGTCAGTAGCAGAGGCAGACTAGAAAAAGAAAAACACCTTAAGAGGGATGGAGATATGAAGCCTCTTTATAGACTTATGCAAGTTATTCCTTTGTATGCCTGGTTATGGTCAAAGCTACAGAAAGTTATTAGGATATGCAATAGGATACGGTAGTTGCTGTAGTTGGTAAGGTTGGATTAATTCAAAAGCCTACTGCAATGGGTACATTAGAACATTGAGTTCCCAGGTCTTATGGCTAATTAAGTATTTTTTATATATCAAGTAAGGCCACACTTGGACTACTCCATCCAGTTTTAGTTGCCATGATGTAAAAAAAAAAAAAAGTTGAGACTCTAGAAAGAGATCGGATAAGAGCAACAAAGATGGTTAGGGGACTGGACGCTAAAACATATAAATAATGGTTGCTGAAACTGGGTATGTCTAATCTGATGAAAAGAAGGATGAGGGGTAACATGATAGCAATCTTCCAATATCTCAGGGGATGCCACAAAGAAAAGGGAGTAAACATGCATTGTTTATTGGACATAAATACTGTCATGCCCCTGGTGGAGACTGACTCTGAGGAAGAGGAGGAACAGTCAACAGGGAGTGGAAGTGTGGCTCCAGAGGTGGTGGAGGAGGCTGTGGAAGGGCAGAGGCCAACTGGGCAGTCAGAGGAAGACCCAGGCCCATCCCCTATCCATCCTAGGACACACAGGGAGGAGAGAATAAGGGAGAGACATGGTCTCCTCAGGAGGAGAGGGCCTTGATCCTCTTCATGGGCTGCAGCTGTGACAACTGAATAAGAGTATGGACCTGCGCACTGGTGAACGCTGGAAACAAAGTGTAAATATCTCTAGTTTATAGTTCCTCTCTGAGTTTGGCATCCTTCCCAGTGTGTGTTATCTGCGGACATCCTCCAGCCCTTCTCTTGCCTGGTTTGTGTTGCTTTTTTCCTTCTTCATGTAACTGTGTGGGAGGTTTTTTTTTGTCTTCTGTTGAAGATATTCAGAGCTTGGAAGCAAAGTGAAGGAATAAAAGGGGCTTCATCTGTTTTCTGTGACTGTGTCCCACCCTGAGTCATCACAGTACCTGAGGGTAGGACAAGAAGCAATGGATGGAAACTAATCAAGGAGAGAACTAAGGAGAAATTTTCTGACAGGTAGAACAATTAATCAGTGGAACAACTTGCCTCCAGAAGTTGTAAATGCTCCAACACTAGAAGTTTTTAAGAAGAGATTGGATAACCATTTGTCCCAAGTGGTGTAGGGTTTCCTGCCTAAGCGGGGATTGGACTAGAAGACCTCCAAAGTCCCTTCCAACTCTGTTATTCTATTCTATTATAGATCACCAGATCATCCATTCCTGCAGTTAACCCTTTCCTTTATCTAGTTATATTTGGTGCCCCAAAGAATTCCTAGACATCTTGACTGAGTCAGCTACACTGTTTAATGAAACAACAGGCATGGATTCAGATACTGAGTTAAATCTACAAATGTTCACTTTGTTAGATCAGCCTTTCCAATCTGACCCTGCCAAAAATCTTGATAAACAGAGTCAGGACAATGTCAATTTATCAGTCCTTGCTAAAATCCTCTTATCACATAAAGAAGCTAGAAAACTGTTGTTTTTTGATTTTCAATGTTCCTTGCAAGGGAGGTAAGAAATGGAAAACCTTAATTATTTATAGGAAACTTGCTTTGATTATAAAAATCTGGAATATCCCTTAAGTTGTTTGTTTCTTTTCTCCCAGATTCATATCTTACTAACAACCCGGAAACAAAGTTCATTAATCCGTTTTAAAAATGGTTATCTCTTCTATTTCCACTTCTGACAAATCCTCTTTTAGAAGATGCTAAGAGCCAGAAATGACTAACACATATGTGTGAGGGGAACCTTTACCTTTATCTAATGAAACACAAGTGGCAATGATTGAGAGTGGAACATGACATCATATTTTCACTTTTTATCAAAACGTTTCCACAAAGTATTCTACAATTGTAAACTTTGGCATAACTTCCCCAAATATCTGTCTAAAGAGGAATAAGGTGAATGAAACCTACATTATTTTATTTGGAGCCCTGGCAATTGGGGTTCAGACCAGGATCCAATATATAATCTGTATTCATTATGCTTTCAAACACTGGGATCAGGAAAATGGAACCTTTTGTGATCTCTTTTTTTAAATAAAAGTTTTATTTAAGTTTTCACAAAACATACAAATACAAATAAAATATCTTTTTTTGAGAACAGCGTGGCCCTGGGTTATCGCTTCTCCATACAGACATAAACTCAATACATATTTATCTTATACATTCTAATCCATATGTTATAACTATTCTTGCAATTTTTTTCAATAGCTTTTCCCTTTCTTTACTTCCTATAGCCTTATTTTAAATTATCTCATTCCTTTCTTAATTCAATTACATATGTTTTTCTAATTTTTAAAATCTTTCTAATCAATGTTTTTATACTTTTGTCTGTCCTGTTTATAATTTCATATTATCTTTTCACATAAAACAAATTTTCCCCTGTAATTACTAGACTGGAGTGTAACACCTTTATATCTTTTTTCATATCTTATTTAAAAATTTAAGTTACATCTTTACAGTTATAACATTCATTTTCTAACCTCTATTTTATAACACATACCTTTTTTTCAATCGAATTCTGCTTGGTACATTCCCTTAAAATACACACTAAATTCTTAAAAGAAAAAAAGTATATATGTATATATATCTGTGTATATATGTATAACAATAGTAAATGGAATAATTATTCTATTCAAGTACAGCTCTGCCATTAATATTAATAACAACCTTTTACATTTCTATTTCTTTTAACAAACATTATCTAGTAATATGTATTACTGTCTTCAAATAAAAAACCAATCAATAGTTATTAACAGTAGTCAATAAAGTTATTATTCTTATTCAAGTTCATCTTGTTAACTGATAAAAATCTTCCATGTTTCTTTTCAGTTTTTTTAAACGTTCTTTTTAAATCATTGAGAGCCTTATTCTCTTTACTAACAAATATTCCACTACACATCAATAGAATTTTTTTTCTATCACTTTAACCATCTAACATATTTTCTAACCCTTTCTATTTCTAATATAACAATGCTATCCGATGCACCCTTGCAGAATCCTCTCCTTAAGTTAAATTTTAACCATTGTCTCTGTGTCTTTTAAATAGGTTTATACCTTTAATTCTTGTACGTTTTTCCTATACCTCTATATCTTGTTTCTGTCTTTTGTAGCTTCTTTTCCTTTCCCTCTTCCCTCTCTTCTTCTCCTTTCCCTTTTTATTTCCTTTTCTATCTGATTCTCCCTTCTGTGATCCTCCCTTCTGTTTCTTCCTAATATTATGATTACTTTTCAAATTATTCTTTTTTTTTGGTTGTTGCTTCAGTGCTTAAATTTTTAACTCCCTTCCCCCGTTTCCCTTTTTTACCCCGCTTAAAATTGCTTGGTCATTAAAGATGGTTTCTTTGTTGTCCCGCCCTTCTTGTTGTCCAGCGTTTCTTGTTGTTTTTCATAGTTCAAGATCTCCATTTCTAAAAATTTAAATATGAAGCCAAAAGATCCTCTTCCATCTTGTGCCTCTTCTTTCTGTTCTTTAAGTCTCATTTTTAACTCTTCAAGGAGTGATGCCGTTTAAAAAAAAATTAAACAACCCCCAATTGATTTTATTTTATTTCATTAGGATCCTCCATCCAAAATTCCAGGAATCATCCAATAATCTAAAACTGTTTCTTGCTTCTTTTCTCACTTTCTCTTTCCAGGGGCTTTGTTATCTTATAAAGTTTCAGCTACAGTGTATCTTTTGTAAACCTTGTTAAAATTCCACTATCATTTTTTTTAAGGTCGAGGTGGTCTCCTCCATTTTCCAGATTCCACCTGCTTTTTTCCTTTTTCCCCTCTGCTGCTTTCTTTCTTTTTTTGAAGAAAGTTTTGAAATTATCCAAGAATCTTTATCCCCTTGACACTTTATTTTCAGCTACAAATAGCATATTAATGTCAATGTGGATTAGTATCAATTTCTTATTCGAATCTCTTCTTCTTAATGTTCCAAGTCAGTAAAAACTGTTGATGTTAGAGGAAAAAAAGCCAATCCTGTTTCCTTTCCCTTTCTCTTTTGCAGCTTAAAATCTTTTTTAGGAATAGTATTAGTCTTTAAAATTCAGGTTCCAGGTACCTTAAATAGATGTTCTCCATTCAACTCGGTCAGTCAAACTTTCTCCTTTAAACTTCCTCCTGCACAATCTTGTCTGGTTGGGTTCTTTTTTGAGGTGGCCATTTCTGACCACCGCTGCAACCACCTTTTGGAAAGGGAATAATGGCCAGCCAAGGAGGAGAGATGTGGCTCTCCTCAACCCCACTGATGGCTCCCCCTTCTTCACCACCTCTACGGGTGGCTCAGGGTGCTCCAGCTGTGAGCACAGATCAAAACTGTGGATGATAGCGATTTTGGTCCATCACCGAAGAAGCCCAGACTGGAGGCCCCTTTTGTGATTTCTTGATAGCTTTTGATACCATCCCTTGTGATGGTCTTCTTGGCCATCTCCAGCAGATTAGAGTAGAAGACCCTGTTCTCCAGTGTCCCAGAGGTGCTTTTTTCAAGAGGCAACTGGACTTTCTGGTTTACCTTTGAAGATGTTTCACTTCTCATCTAAGAAACTTCTTCAGCTCTGATTGGTTGGTGACACACACACACAATCAATCAATCAATTTAAATGCTTATATTGTTAGCTTTTGGGAATGGATAGAATGACAGAAAAAATAATCAGTGAATCAGTCCTATTTATTTCCCTTTTTGGTTGTGATTATTTCATTAATGAAAGTGAGAATGCATCTCTTTCATACTACTAAATTCAGATTCAGGAAATATTTTAAAATTGGCTTTTCTGCTCCAGTCTTCATCAGTGTTTTGGATCCACAGGATTCATATATTCGAACATCCCTCATATTTTTTAATAGGTCAGTCTTTTATTAAGCCGTGTAATCAAAAGCACAAATCCAGCCAAATCAAATTCTACTCAGCCGGTTTCATTTTATTTCTCGGGTATGCTATTCACATTGAATGAGGAGGGATTGCTAATCCTTGTTGGAAAGGACAGAATTACTAATGCAGTTAAGTACTACTTGACATGTTAAGTACTTTCCTTCTGAATACAGAAATTAAGCAATATAGGATAAATAGTATTCCTTTCCCCCCCTAGTTTTTCCTTTTCCTTGTTTGCCCTGGAAATAATAATAACAAAAAAGTGCGAGTCCCTTTAATGTTTCTTCTACAATTTCTTCATCTCTTGTTTTATGACATCTGACTCCCAGTCACCTGAAACTTTTTCTATTTAGCATTTTATATAAAATTATTTTATTACTTAAGATAATGCCAGTGTCATGTTTCAAAAACTATCTATCTAACCTTTATTGTGGTCAAAGAACAGCATCTATCTAGCTAATGTTTGGTCTCTTTCTATATATCTCTCTGTGTCTCTGTGTCTGTCTCTTTGTCTGTCTGACTGACTTTCTTTCTGTCTGTCTGTTCCTCTGTGTGTGTGTGTGTGTGTGTGTGTGTGTGTGCGTGTGTGTGTGTGCGTGCATGTGTGTGTGTGTGTGTGCACACATGTGACTCTCTTTCCATTTATCCATGCATCTATCAATCTAACCCAGGGATGTCAAACTCGATTTCATTGAGGGCCGCATCAGGGTTGTGTTTGACCTCATGGGGCTGGGGTGGGTGTGGCCAGGGTGGGTGTGTCCAGTTCCATGTCACTCATGTCGGGAGCACCTATGGTGGTCCAAGCACTCTGCCTGTGAAAATGGGCTACTGAGCTCCATTTTCAGCTAAGGCGGCTTCCTGCAATCCTCTGCCAGTGAAAACAGAACTTAGGAGGGCTGCCCTCCCAAGCTCCATTTTCACTGGCAGAGGCACCGTGGGCTGATCTTTCACTGTTTCCAGGGCAGCTCTGTGGACTAGATCTAAGCACCCTGCAGACTGAATCCACACTTCTGGGCCTTGAGTTTGACACTCCTGATCTAACCCCCCCTCCTCTCTCTGTGTGTGTCATCAATGGATCTTCTAGATCTAGACCATGCATTTAAGGATTTAAATCAAAATTTACATTGGTGAAAAGACAAAGCTTGAGAAACTCCAAATGGATGAGGCTAAATCCAGGAGTGTAGTATTCCGATTATTGTTATTTAGGCCAAAGGTAGGAAAATGTTTTAGATCCTAGATCACACGAGGTTTTCACACTCCATAATTTACTCCATTTCTGTGAATATTTCAGAAGCAAAGCGGAACATGCAGAGAATAAAATTGATGGTGCATTTGAGGTCACTTTATGTGTGGCTTTAAAATAAATAAATAAAAAGCACTCATAATGATACAGCTGAGTTATCCTCTTTGTCACTCTGCAAGGGATATGCCTGACTTTCCCTTGTCTAATCCAAGATCACCTAAGCATGGAATACTCATAAAATAATAACACTGGAAGGAATTTAACATCTTCCACATAAACCTTCTGCCCATGGCAAGATTTCTCAGATTATTCCAGAAATTGGCAGTTTAATTTTTGATTTGAAACCTTCAGTCATGGGGCATCTATAAGTCCAGGAAGAGAGCTATTACATTGTTTATTAGGCATAACAAAAAATTTTATTTCTCAGAGTCTCTCTCTCTCTCTCTGTCTCTCTCTGTCCCTCCCCCACCTCTCTCTTCAAAATCTGGTTCTATGGAGAATACATCTATATGTTTTTCTTTGTGACAGCTGTTAAAATGTTTAAAAACTGATATCATGTTATCCCTTACTTATCCTCCAGATCCCTCACCATCTTTTTCATTCTTCTCTGTACTACAAGGACAGCAACCTTTTCCCTTCATTCCATGAGCCCCCAAGCATCAACGTGGATTTTCTCAAGTTCTAAAGAAAGGTGGAAAAACCTAATAAATTTTGAATTGAAATATTAATTGAAAACTTCTGAAAAAGTAAAGAAGCAAGGAGGGTGAGGGACTCTCTCAGTGACAAGGAATGAGCCAGGTTCTGAAAATGGAGGGCAGGTTTTGGTTCTGCATTATACTTTCTTGAAAAAAGTAGATCTCTTCTTTGATTACCCAAGAAAGATGATGGGATGAATATGGAAGATTGTACTACAAACATTAATGTGTCATTTCAGTAATTCACAGAAAATTCCTGGAAACCATCTTCAGCTCTGTTCATTTTAGAAGAAGCCAGATCTTTCACATTTTGCCAGAAGGAAGTATATTTCGTTAAAGAGATGATGTATCCATAATGCCAAAATAGGTGTGTTTTTTTCAGTTCCTGGATACTTGACTGCCTGGAAAGCTTAGTGACATGGCAGAAGAACCTCATGAATCATCTGCAATTTTGATTTCATGCTCTCACTTCAAATATTTGAGACAGGGACAGACTTCCGGCTGATGTCACGTTGAGACCAGAACAGCGAATGGAGGTCTCCATTCCTGCACTGGCTTCTCACCATTTGTGGGCTCCAAATGGAACTGATAGCTGCCTCGTGGGGGAAGCAAAAGAAAGGCTCTTGGTGAGGCTCTGGGGGAGAATGTGACTCCCCTGTGGAAACTCCGAGCTTGCTCTCTATGCCACAACAGAAAGAAGAGCAACCAAGATGGCCACTACAGAGTTGGGACAGCTGAGGAACATCTAAGCACAGTGCTGGAGTGGAGACTGGGAACGGTGTTCAGAGAAGGGTGAGAAGAATTCATTTTATTTTTTGCCTACCCCAAAAAGTCTATAACAGAGAAGAGAATGTTAAACAACTGTGTTAGTGGCAATTTGGAAGAATGGAGAAGAAATGGGAAATGGAAAGAGCTTAAACTTTTTAAATCTTAAAAACAATAAATTTGGAAGAACACCAATTTGGAATTGGTGATTGGATAGGATTTGACATTGGAAGGCATTAATTTGAATGCTGGAAATAATTGTTCTAAAAGAAAAATAATATTAGATTTTTAAAACAAAATTTGTGAAGCTAATTTAAAGAAATGGAAAAAGAGTGGCAGTGAAACTGGACTAAAAGCACCACATGTTGATGAAACAAAAATCCTGCAGATCCCTTCAAACTAACGATTTAATCAAAAGAAGAAGGTAAAAAGGAATAAAAGAAAGATACTGGAAAGATTCCTGGAAGATGAAATATATTATAAATAAAGAGCAAGGAATATAAGAGGACATTTCCCTTGGAATTATTGGTGATGGATTGCTTAACTGGAAAGAAGATGTGAGAATATTGATATTAAAAAAAGAGGCACTGGTTCAAATAAAATAAAATTTACTGGATACTGGACATTTGGAATAATAAGCAATGCAAAGATGAGTGACTTATGCAAAGAAATAAAGATGGACCTTCAAGCCATGAATGAGATGTGGGACAGAATGTTGGATCTATGGACAAAAATACAGAATACAAAGGAAAAATCTGGAAATGGTGACAATAGTAGAAGAAAAAGAAGAAAGAAAAAGCAAAGAATGGGGAAGAGCCAGCAGAAAGAGAAACCAGTGAAATGGAACTAAAAGAACAACAAATAATGCAAAAGAAAAAAAAAAAATTCAATTTGAGGTGTTTATGATAGATGTAATAAATGGGGGGGGGGGGATACTGAGATTGGAATGCTGATAAATGAAATGGCTAGGAAACTACAGAAAGGAGATCAGAAGTGGGTGGGGATAAACTTAGAGAAATGGGAGAAAAAAATATTAGAAACCGATTAAGAATAGAGGAAGGATTAAGGGGAAAAGCCAAAAGATGACAGAAAATGATAAGCAAGCAAAGAAAAGATTAATTAATATAAAAGAGATACTTAGAGACAATGGTTAGAAATGGAAAAGAAGGGGACTCTGCATGAAGAGGTATTTTAGCGGTAAAATATATAAAATAGATTTTGAGGAGTTTGGAGTAAGAACTAGAATAAGAATAATTAAAATTGAATAGACATGAAAATAAGCATTTATAATAGATTAACCAAGAAGACAGATAAATGTTTATGGAAGATAAAAGTGATTAATATTTAAGATATGAAAAGGAATACTATGTGGAGCCCGACAGAGAATAGATGTAATTATACAGTAGGATAACGTTTGAATGAATTATATATTTTGTTATTTACATATATAAAGTAGCAAGGTTATAATCTTATAATGTTGATATTATTGGCTACAAGAAATATATATATATATATATATGTATGTATGTGTGTAAAAATGAGATGTTAGAGGGATATATGCAATAGTGGCATATGTAATATGGGGGGGACATAAATTGGAGAATGTTGGGTATAACAATGATACACCAACTAAGTTTGGGTGAATAAATATATAAACCAAGGTTTGGGTGTTTGTAACTTGTAGCTTTAAGCACCAAACTGCTTGTAATTAACTAATTAAGGGTGCGGTTACAAACGGCAATAAAAGGCAGTAAGAGAAACGTATTCTCTCTCTGCTTGATTTCTGCTTGCTACTGTTTGTTTGCTACTGTTTGCTACAACTGTTTGAATACCTGAACGAAAGGACTACTTCATTGATGTGCTGATATCCTGTGAATACTCAGCGTTGTCTTCAAAAGGAAAGGTATCAGAGGAGAAGATATCTTTACAAGCAGATAAGGATATAGAACTGACTAGTACATGGACTAAGTTACTGAATGGATATATTTGTGAATGACATATGGACTGATTGACAATGTTTAAACTCGAATTGGATTAAACAACTATTTAAACTACAAACAGTGTTTGTCATCAGTGTGTGTAAACTCTAGGGCCCTTCCTCTCTCATTTGGCTGCCTGGCTTGACTGCTGCTGCACATTCTGTTTGGGGGTTTGTCCCCAAACACTAACAGAGATAATATAAATTAAGATGAAATTTTGAATCGTCAGTGAATAGTATGAATAGATTAAATTGTAAACATGAAGAGCATAAGAAATACATGATTAAGGAAACTGGAGATTGTTTAGAATGTTTTTAATGAATTAAATAGTTTGTTATCAACTTATACAAGGTAATGAGGATATATTGTTATATTGTTGGCGAAAAAAATAAGATGGAAAATATACTTGTGCAAAAATGAGAAGGCAGAGAGAAGGAGATACACAGAAAATAAAATATATGTAATAATACTGGAAAAGGGATTTAATAAGAGAATAATACCAATTAAGATGAAACTTTGAATGATTAATGAAATGATATGAAATGATATGAATAATATGAAGTTAAACTGTAAACATGCTGAATTTAAGTATACAATCAAGGAAGATAGAGATTGATTGATGTAAAATAATTTATGAGACTATAAAGAAGAAAATTTGGTAAAAGATAATGATGTGATGTTAGAAAGCTGTATCAGCGGCTATGGATATGACTGATTTAAAATATAGAACACCTGGAACCACACTGTTCTTGCAAAGATATATTTAAATAATAAAAAAACTTTAAAAAAACATATTTGAGACAGTGACTTGGACAAATGACAATTGTGAAGGTAATTCGGCTACTGGCTTATCTCGTGAATATCTTTTGTTCATGGTAAAATAGATGGAGAAGAAAAACAAGGGTGTACACGTGGTAATCATCACAGAGTACTTTGTGAGAAGATAACATGGTAAAGTCAGGCCCCAACAGCTTTTTTCTGGGAATAACTTCTATGTAGATAACAGCACAAAGTGGGTAATTTTATTTTTGGCATATAACTTCACTCAATCCCTCTGGTATAAATCTCATTAGAAATCAGAAAGACCATTAATGAAAGTGACAGCTGTTTTTCAAAGTGTCCCTGTGTGGCATTTGAAGTGACACTTTGATATGCAACTTGATACTCAATATATCATGTTTGTGTTGTATACACATAGAAGATGTCTGAGAGCCAGACTCATATAGTGGTCATGGTGGATGGACAGGAGCATTGGAAACAGGGATCTATGACTAGGGATTTAGTCTTAGGCACGGACTTTGGGCCAGTCCCTCTCTCTGAAAAAGCACACACTTCATCCAATTGTTTTCATGAAAAAATAAAATTAGGGAGAATAGGCATCCACATGAATAGAATAACAGAGTTCAAGGGACCCTGGAGGTCTTCTAGTCCAACTCCCTGCTTAGGCAGAAACCCTACACCACTTGGAGCAAATGGTTGTCCAGTCTGTTCTTAAAAACTTCCAGTGTTGGAGCATTCACAACGTCTGGAGGCAAGTTGTTCCACTGATTAATTGTTCTACCTGTCGGAAAATTTCTCCTTAGTTCTAAGTTGCTTCTCTCCTTGATTAGTTTCTACCCATTGCCTCTTGCCCTGCCCTCAGGTGCTTTGGAGAATAGCTTGATTCCCTCTTCTTTGTGGCAGCCCCTGAGATATTGGGACGCTGTGATCATGTCATACCTAGCCCTTCTTTTCATCAAACTAGACATACCAGATTCCAACATATTCTTTATATGTCTTAGCCTCCAGTCCCCTAATCCTCTTTGTTGCTCTTCTCTGCACTCTTTCTAGAGTGTCAACATCCTTTTTACATCATGGTGACCAAAACTGGATGCAGTATTCCAGGTGTATCCTTACCAAGGCATTGTAAAGTGGTATTAACACTTCATATGATTTTGATTCTGCCCCTCTGATCTTAATTCTATCCCTCATCTCCTTAAGCTGACAAAACATAAAGAGAGGATTTCCAAAAAAAAAAACAAAAAAAAAAAACTTCTGACTGAAGTTTCTTGGGTGAGAAGTGAAATCTCTTCAAGGAAAAATAAAATCCAGTTGCCTTTTGAGAAAGCATCTTCGGGACTATGACCTGGATGACTGAGAATCTCCATAGAGATCAAGATAGGATTAAAATTTAATAATGAATAAATAAATATATCTCTTGCCTGATTTGAATGCTAAACTAAGAAACTAAAACAATAACAACCTGAAATTACTTAGAAAATTATGGTTATATGCACATAGTCATCCAAGTCAGACATTCTTCTAAATATATTCATTGAACTGGACTCAAACTAGACTTTATCCCATTTTAATGTTTGACTGACATGAAGTAATTCAAAATACTTTAAGCTTAGAGACAGAAGGGACATATCAAAGCATTCTGAAGTACAATTAATTAATCTGAAATCAACCTCCGGTGCTCAGATTTTATAATCAAACGTACAAGCCAAGAAACTCATTGCTTTAAAGGAAAATCAATTGTGCAAATGTTAATAATTGGGATTTTAAACTGCTCAACCTAAAAGCAGAGGTCACACTTCTAAAAAATGCTGCCCATAAAATGAATAATTTAATAGACTTTAGTGTTAAGTTACAGCAATAACAATTAAAAGACAAAATCCAAGTGTAAGGCCTCCATAAAGCTGTAAAAATGATATACCGCTGGGGAAAAAAAAGAAATTTAACAAGCTAATCACTGGAGTGTCTTTTTGTTTAAGGCTGCAATCCTTTGTGTGTTTATATGGGATTGTTCAAAACACTCAGCTTTCTTCTAGTGAGGGCAGTAGAAGAAAGAGAAGATGGTGGATGACAATTAAAAGCATCAAAGAAACCATAGGATAGATCTGGGAACAAGAATTTGTCCTGGAAAAGAACCAGAGATGATCCTTACTTATGGACTGCCAAATTAATTAACTAATCAGTGTGTGTATATGTGTGTGTGTGTGTGTGTGTGTGTGTGTGTGTGTGTGTGTGTGTGTGTGTGTGTGTTCATGAAGAGTTTGCTGCAATTCCTGGTCCTGGGAATTTTATGGAAGAAGTCAAGCTGGCTGGCAATGATTTATCCTACTTTATTGTTTTCTTTTAGTCCACCCAAATATAAATTTCAATTTGCATTTTTATTCTTCCAAGAATATCATAGATTTTCTTGGACAGCAATACTTATTTTGTTTGCATACCTTTGGGTCTTAAAAAACATTCTTATTACATTGCACAAATAAAACTTCACAGTTATGGAAAAATATTTTCTCTGTTTGATGACATAATGTTATTATTATTAATTACTAGAGGGTTTTTTTTTGCTTGTTAATAAATTTGAGTTTTATTGTTACTGGGATATTTTTTTTAACCTGGCATCCTTACACATTCACACTAAGGGAAGGGATCAAAGGAGAACTTCAAAGTTATCATAGCTGGACGATCAAAATCTCAAAGGCTGCTAAAATAAGACAGCCATAGATAAAACCCTACTCTGAGGAATAAATATTTCTTGAATGGCTGCAAATTAGCCACTTAATTATTTTGAAGTGACAGTTGGGTATATTAAAGAGTGTTAGGAAAGTTGTGCCTAAAGGAATCCTTGATAAACAAGGTTTATTATTATTAGTACTACATTAATGTAAGTTGTCTCCATTATTAAGGTAACCCACAACTTCAAAGGCAGATATTCTGAAATGGAAGATACAAATTGTCCTAAGGAAGTAAAAAGCAGAGCAACAAGAATGATTAGACTGCTGGAGGCTAAAATATATAAAGAACAGGAATTGAATGTGTCTAGTCTAATGAAAAGGAATAGGGGTAACATGATCACTTTGTTCCAATATTTGAGGAGCTTCTACAAAAAGGAGGCGGGGGTGGAGAAGCAATCTAGAACTAAAGGCAAAATTCCGCATGGTTAGAGCAAACAACCACACATCTTGCCTCCAGAAGATGTGTGTACTTCCTCACTGGAGGCTTTCAAAAAGAGACTGAACCACCATTTGTCTGAAGTAGTATAGGGCAGGAGTATCAGACTCAAGGCCCGTAGGCTGGATCTGGCTTGCAGGGTGCTTAGACCTAGACCATGGGGCCACCCTGGAAACATTGAAGGACTGGCCTGTGGTGCCTCTGCCAGTGAAAATGGAGACATGATTTCACTGGCAGAGCACTTGGGCTGCCACAGGCACCCCTAATGTGAGTGACATCGAACTGGCCATGCCCACCCCGGGCCCTCAAGGTAAAACACAACCCTGATACAGCCCTCAATGAAGTCGAGTTTGACACTCCTGGTATAAGATCTCCTGCTTGAGCAGGTGGTTGGGCTAGATGACCTCCAAGGTCCCTTCCAACTCTATTATCCTATGGTCCACAAAGTCTTGTTCAGGACTAAAACACAGTTAGGGAAGATTACCTAAGGTTCTTCCAGGACAGAAAATTCCTGGATTTTTTTCAAGAACATCACGAGTTATTCCTTTCTTTTCCAGCTTGCAAACATAAAACTGAATATTTTCCCCTAAGGACATGCAATTCTTAAGAAATATAAAAGCAGTAGGAGCCAGAGACTTGGACTAAATTTAATATCCAGGATTACAAATTGATGCCAAATCCCTGAAGATTTTTGATAAAACAGGAGGGAATATTATATAATTCCCAACTCGCAAATAATTAAACATATCAGCAGTCTTTATGGCCCAATCATGAAAGCGTTCCACTGGAACAGCAATAGTTTTATTAGTCCCTAGGATTTCTGCTGGTTGAACTGCCCTGAGGATTGGTGTCCAAGAGCTTTGTAATATTAGACTTTCCACAAACTTACTGCTATGCAAATCAGAAATGAGTTACACAGCTGACAGACAGCAATGGCTAGCTTTAGAGAAAAGTAGCCATGCTGCAGATGGTTGTGATTTTGTGCCCTCAAAGTACAACCTGAAGATTCACCATTGTAAACAATGACCTTAAACATGAAAGAAGTCAGAAATTGAAAATTACAAAGATGTAGCTAGATGAAAATGCAGAAACTTCTTTTAATCCCTTCTCAGTTGACCAGTCATTCTCTCTTAACACAACCCATATCACAGGGATACTGTTGTGGGGTCAAAGAACACTATGTACCCTAGAACTCCTGTAACTAAAAGTGGGTGATTAATTTAATAAATTTGAACATGTTTGGATCTTTTTAGTTTAGAAGGAAAAATCAAAAAAGAAAAAGAAAGAAACCTGAACTTCTTCCCTTCCTTCCTCCCTTCCCTCCTTTCCCTTTCTCCCTCCCTCCTTCCCTTGTAAAATTTATAGGCTATCATCTTACCTCAAGATGACTCTTCCAACTTCTGGTTTGAGCTTCTTCGGTGACAGACCAAAACCTTGTCTCTGCAAGGTTTTGATCCATGCTCGCCGCTGGAGCACCACAAGCCGGCTGATTTCAGGGCTAAGCCACCCCGTAGAGGTGGTGAAGAAAGGGGAGACTGCCTGCAGGGTTGAGGAGAGCTGCATCTCCCCTCCCCAGCTGGACATTACTCCCTTTCCTGAAGGCAGTTGTAGTGGTGGTCAGAAATGGCCACCACAAAGAAGAACTCAACTGGAAAAGAATGTGCAGGAGGAAGATAAGAAGAGAAAGTTTTGGTTGACCGGGTCAAGCAGCAAAAGCAACAAATAAGGTACCCTGGAATTGAAACTATTAAAAAAACAATAACATTGTTCCCTAGGAAGATTTTTAAGCTGCAAAGGAGAGAGAAAAGGGAAAAGATTTGATTTTTTTTCCTCCTTTTCCTATACTGACACCTAAGAGACTTAAGCAATAAATTGGAAAAAAATCCACTTTGACATTAATAGGCATTTAATGCTGAAAATAAAAAGTCAAAGGGATAATAAAGATTTCTGGATAATTAAAAGCTTTTGAAAACAGGAAAGGAGAGAAAAAAGAATAAAAGGGCATGGTTTGGAAGGGAGGAGACTGCCTGGAATTAAAAAGAACTTACAGCAAAATCTCAACAAGACTTCCAAAAGATACATTTTAACTGAAACATCGCAACAAAATAATAAAACCCCAGGAAGAGAAAGTGGAAAAAGAAATAAGAAGAAACAGCTTGGGACTGTTTGGATTACTTGGTGATCTCTGGATTTTTGGTTATTGTATTTGAATGACTAAAATCAATCGGGTGGTTGTTTGAAACTGTTTAAAATGGCTCCAATTTTAGAAGAACTGAAAATGGAATTTAAAAAGTACAAAGAAGATGCACAAGAAGGGAGAGGTTCTTTTGGCTTCATATTTCAGTTCTTAGAAATGGAGATTTGGAACTATGAGAAACAACCAAGAAATGCCTGCAGAACAAGAAGGTTGGGACAAAGAAGAAGCCATCTTTAATGAACAAGTAATCTTAGGTGGGGGGAAAAAAGGAAAGGTGGGAAAGAGAATGGAAAGTTTAAGATTGGGAAAAACAACCCAAAAAAGAATAGAGTGAACAATAAGTATAAAATCAGAAAGAAACAGAAGAGGGAAATGCAGAAGAGAGAATTAGAAGTAGAGAGACAAAGGGGTAAAAAGGGGAGGGAGAAGATGAGAGGGAAGAAAGAAAGGAAAAGAAGTTATAAAAGACAGAAACAAAATATAGAGAAACAGGGCCTATTTAGAGATAATGGGTGAAAACTTAATGGAAAAAGGGATTCTGCAAAGGTACATAAGATGGTATTGTTATATTAGAAATAGAAATAATTTTAGAAAATATGAAACAATGTATGATTAAAATGTTTGATAAAATAGCTATCGTAATTCAGTGGAATGCTTGTCAATAAATAAATGTAAGAAAATGAATATTTAATGATTTACAAAACATATGTGAAGAGAAATAAGGGAAAAATTAATTATGGAGATTATATGTGTCTGAGGAAGTATGATATTTAATTGAAAAGAAGTGTTAAAGATGTTAAGATTTTAATGATTATTAATGATAGAACTGAATTGGAATGGAATGAGGGTTTATAATTACATATATTTATAATCTTTTTTTTTTTAAGAATATAGGGTGTATTTTTAGAATGTATCAGGAGAATTCGATTGGAAGTTATGTATTATGTATTATATTGAAGGTCATAACATTAAGGTATATATTGAAGTTTAAATAAGAGTTGAATGGATGTAATTAAAAGATATAAAGGTGTCATTCTCCAATTATTAACTACAGGAGAAAATTTGTTTAATGAGAAAAGATAATATGAAATCGAAACAGAACAGACAAAAATATAAATATAATGATTTGAATTGAGATGCGATAATCAAAATAAAATTGAGAAAATTAGAGGGGAAAAACTATATAGAAAATGTAGAATAGTATAAGATATGGAACAGAACACAAAAAGGAACATGAAATTGAGTTTTGTGTCTGTATAAAGAAGTTCAACCCGGGACCATGCTATTTTCAAAAAAGAAGTTTGACTTGTATTTTGTATGTGTAAAAACACAAATAAAACTTTATTATAAAAAAAGAAAAGATGACTCTTCCCAGAATATTGGAATTCAGGACCATCCAATGAGGTTGAGCAATATAAAACAATTTAAAGACCCAAAGATATTTTTTCAAGAGGCAACTGGACTTTCTGGTTTTTCTTTGAAGACATTTTGCTTCTCATCCAGGAAGCTTCTTCAGATTCTTCAGAACTGAAGAAGCTTCTTGGATGAGAAGTAAAAGTCCAACTTCCTCTTGAAAAAGCACCTTTGGGATAACCATGACCTGGATGATTGAGAATCTGTATAGACAGTTTAAAAAAGAGTTTCACATAGTGCCAAGTTAAATTGTGGAACATTTCAGATATGATGATGGCTACTGATTTGAAGGAGCCTCCAAGACTGTTAGCTGAAACTATTGAATGTAGGTCTGTTCATGGGGATTTTATGGAGCAGGAGGAATCCTGAAAACCCTTGTCTCCAATCATTTGGTTGATAAATAAGCTCAGGATATTTTCTTCCCAGTCTACAAGCAATTAACTACGGCATGGGTAAAGCTTTAAATGTCTTCCAAAGGCTATTTTTACTAAGTAACCAGAAGACAGAACACAAGGAATAGACCTGTGTGACAAGACAGGGCCATGTAAACCTTTGTAGAAGTGATTTAAAGCCTTTCAGCTAATTTCCATATGGGACAGATTTTGAACTGGTTCCAAACTGATTTATTCATTTTGGATGTGCAGCCTCGTTGATTGTTTCGTTGTTTTTCTAAATGAGAAATTGAATCAATCTGATTTTTTGAATTGCATTAAAACCTCATTTCTACAGACTGCTTGGGGAGATGGTTATTCTATTAGATTGTGAAATAAATGGAAACAGTTCAAACCTCTTACATAATTTGTGTAAGTTTCACGCAAGTTGTATAATATTTGGTCACATTTGCATAATTTATATAAAATGTGAATGAATTATATAAAAGGTACAAATATTGTTTTAGCCAATTCAGAAATGATAGTCCTTGTCCGTCACTTGAAGATGAAGTCTGAATTCCAATTTTGACCATTGCATCTGAAGTTTGCCAAATGGGAGCTTTGATTTAATTGGTACAATTTATGACAATTCTATGAAAATTCAATTGCACCAGATCAATTAACTAAATCAAAGTGGTCATTTAAATCAGAGTTAATATGCACAGAGAAATATCAATATCACTTCATTCTACTCCACTCAGTAGAACTCAGTATCAGCTACTCAGTATCAACTAGAAGCTAATCAATACAATGTTCTGGACTCATCTTCATATCCTAAAATATTATATTAGAATAAAAGAAGGCGTCCTGAGATGCAAATACGCCAATAGCAATTTTGTTCCTGGTGATGACACATTGTATTTGTTTCTAATAAGCAAAATGATCACTCTAAAGAATTAAATTTGTGAGTGATCACTGTGTCATTATGATTACACAACTTCATACATTACTTCTCTCACACAGCTTCTCCCATGGAGCTATGTTGGACAGAAGGTTTTAAGAGGCTATCAACTGATTTGTGATCAGCAACAATTTTCTTGATTATGGAACCTATTTTCCTGCAGATGCAATCACAGCAATGTTACTGACAATCTATCCATTAGAGTGTAGATAGGTGGTCTCTTTTGGATGTTGGAGTACTTCAACAAGGATGCTGCTGATGAAAATATGGAGAAAAAATAATCTCCAAAACTATATTCAGGGAACACTTTTATTAGAATATAGAATATATTCTAGTCCAATCCTTCTCTCTCTTTCCCTCTCCCTCCCTCTCTCCCTCCCTCTCTCTCTCTCTCTCTCTCTCTCACACACACACACACACACACACCACAGAGGCCAAAAATATTCAGACAATCAAGACCTTAGTTCTAAAACAGATTTGATTTGATATCTTGACCAATTCTGACTTGATCACTGCTGTATGAATTGCTAGATCCAATCCTGTTGTTAGTGACTGCAGGGACTTTCCCTCATATGCTTTCAGATAGACTAAAAGGACAAAGCAGATAGAAAGAAAAGGAAAGGAAAGGAAAGAAAAGAAAAGAAAAGAAAAGAAAAGAAAAGAAAAGAAAAGAAAAGAAAAGAAAAGGGGAGACAAATTTCTCTCCTTCTCAAAGGCCCTAAAAAGAGAATCCTAATTTATGCTTTTCCTGGCCCTATTTGCTAAGAATGATTACTCAAATGGACAGGTCATATAACGTTTTTTTTTTTTAGCCTTTCACTCTAAGTCTTAAATTCCTCTATTACCCTTCATTATTTGCTCTCATTGAATGTGCTATTTAAGCTTCTTTGTATTTTGGATACTTTTACTATTCACATTGAAGAAATGAAGATAGTTATGAGGTGCTACTTCAATGCTTCTGAATGCTACTGAGTGTTCATCAGAAGAGCATGCAATTAGCTGTTAAAGATGGGAAAGAAAGAAAGAAAGAAAGAAAGAAAGGAAGAAGGAAGGAAGGAAGGAAGGAAGGAAGGAAGGAAGGAAGGAAGGAAGGAAGGAAGGAAGGAAGGAAGGAAATCCAACTCAGAAAATTATATAGACAACTTTATAAGCTGAGAAATATTTTCTGTTTTTTCCTTTTTTAAATCAGGATACTTTCTATGGACTCTATAACCTGACATACCTCAAAAGAGAGGAGAAGACATACCAAATTGTTAACCAAATTTTATTGGAGGTGAACTTAAGTAGCAATTTTGCCTTATGGCAGTTTTGTTTCATTCATAGTCTGCTTTAAAAAAGGTATTGAATTTGTTTGATTTAGCCTGAAGCTTTTCTATAAAATAAGGAGTACCTAGAGTAACTGGGGACCAGATCTATAGAATACCTGAAATATACAAGAAATGCAAAAATCTCAGACTGAAGAAACTAAATTGTGCTAAATATTTATAACATTAATGACATCATTTATCTGTGACAAATACAGTATTAAATATTTGCTAGTGAATATTTTCATTCACTTCAGGAATGAAAGAGATGTCATCATTCCTAAAAATTAAGAGAATTTCCAAAGTTCTTTTTTTCCTTTAAAATAGAATAGCACTTAGACTTACATACCACTTCACAGTATTTTACAGCCAGTGTTGGGATTCAAATAATTTAATAACTGGTTCTCCACCCTAATAATTTCATCCAACAACCAGTTCACCAAACTGCTCAGAAAGTTAACAACCGGTTGTCCTGAGGTGGTGCAAACTGCCTGAATCTCATCACTGTTTACAGAGTCAGAATATTGCTCCCAACAATCTGGGTCCTCATTTTACTGACCTCAGGATGGAAGGCTGAGTCAACCTTGAACCTGGTGAAATTTGAACGGCCAAATTGCAGGCAGCTGGCAGTCAGCAGAAGTCGCCTGCAGTACTGCGTTCTAACCACTGCACCACTGCACTGCTCTTTGAAAATGTCAATTAGAATTTGTTAATTAGAATTAGAATTAAGTAAAATAGTTGTAAAAACATTCAATTACTAGTATTCAGCTCTACATTGCCTTAAGACCTGTCTGTAATACAATCTGCTTGTTTTTTATATAATTTTATATTCATTTATTAAATTTATATGTTACCCATCTCAACAAGGCTGTTCTTCTTCCAAAAAACCAATTTATTTATTCCTTCCTTCCTGTTTATTTTCAATGAAAGAACTAGGAAATCTAAAAATATCTTCCTGTATAGTTCTTGACTTACCACAATTCTTTTAGTGATTGTTCAAATGTACAAAGGCACTGAAAAAAAGTGACTTATGACCATCTTCAGACTTACAACTGTTGTAACATCCCTGCGGTCATGTGATCAAAATTCAATTGCTTGGCAACTGACTCATATTTATGATGATTAGTGAGTGTCCCAGGGTCATGCGATCCCCAAACAAAATCAATAGGGAAGCTAGATCTGTTTAATAATCATGTTACTAACTTAACTTTTGCAGTGATTCACTTAACAACTGTGAACAAAATTCATTTAAGAACTGTCTTGCTTAGTAATGGAAAGTTGGGACGCAATTTTGATGATCTCAAGGACTACCTGTGTTTATCTTTTCTGACAGTAAAATTCAGCCATCAAAATAGGAATTTTGCATCATTGTTTTGGTAAAGTAGATATCCTGTCACCTTTCCTACACTTTTCAGAGCAAAGAATATTATCTAGATTGCAATTATTTCTATTTCCAAATCATCTTAAAGGCTCAGAAGTCTTAATTAAAAGTACATGCTCTTATTTCTTTAGTTAAGCAGTAGATGAAACATGTCATTTCTTTAATATTCTCTGAATTGGTCTCAAACTTATTTTACCTGATGATAAACAAAAAAAAAAAAAGCCTTCTGTGTGTATAAACTTGAAATTCTACAGCAATGTTATATTTAAAATGGATTAGCATTAATGCTTGGGAAAATACTGTACCAAGTACATTTTAATATGAAATAAAAGAAAGATGTTAACCAAGAACTACTCAAGTATGAAATGCAAATGTACTTTCATATCTCTCTGGTGAATTTCCCAAGTAAAATACATTAATTCAATCATGTTTTTCAGTAATATTGGAACAACTTATGTGATTTAAATCATAATGGTTAACATTTATAGGAATCACATTTTTATTTTAATTTTTTTCTTTTCCCCAAAAAAAGCTTCATGTTGGGGGAAAGAAGCATTTCATTGAATCTAAGACAAGGCTGACTTGGAAATAGCCTTTCATGGAACAGTTTCTCAGTTACTGAATTCAGAGATCAATTGAAAATGCATTTCCCACATGGAAACAAACACGTGGAATTGTCCTATTGCTCTGCTATCTCATGATATGTTGTTTCATAACTATACCTTAAATTGCATCACATAATATTTATTCATGCTTATACACAAGAATCGAGTCAACTACCACTCAGCACTTAATTGGTGCTAGATAAGGGTCAACAGAATTTAAGTGAGCTGGATTTTGACCATTTGTGACAACATAAGGATTCTAAGCTGCTGACACATTTTACTCCCCTCACCCTCCAGTTCAACCTGCTCTTCTACAAATGTCATTTCAAGGAACAGCTGTGGAAACTTTTAGAAGCCTAATATCCCCACACTTATCTGACAGATCTAACTCTTGTTTCTCCTGTCTGACTGTTGTTCAGATATATCTTTTTTTTCAGGTTGCCCAATTCTAGATCTCAAGATGCACCATCCAGCTCTCCTGAACATTTGCATTCTTTTCTTTTGAGACTTAAGATATTTCCATTCCAAAATGTAATCCCTGAACGAGTAGTAACCCCGGTTGAATCCCACCCCGGGTCATAAGTTACTTATTGTAGTGCTGTTGTAACTTTGAATGATCATTAAATGAACTCTTGTCGGTCAAGAACTACTTGTACTTCAGGGATGTTAAAAATCCTTCCCTCCCCAAATGTTTATGGAAAACCATTACAAGAGGCCAATGCTTCATTTTCACTTCATTTTGATCATAAACAATTTAGTGCTTTTGTTTCTCTGATTTCAAAGAAACAGCAAAGAAAACAGAACTGTGTGCTACACAAAGGATTCTGCTTGCAGTCTGCTTTCCTTGATTTTTTCTTCCTCTATAGTTGGCCTGAATACCCCATCCTCTCTTGGATTTGTGATCTATTTAGAGAAGACCATTTTCTTTCTTTTTAGCTTAGCATGCATGAAGAAAATTAATCTCAGTTACTTGAAATGGCAAAAAAAAAATGATAAAAATGCCAACCGTCTCCTCTTTGGGGAAAAAAAGAACAACTCCTTTCTCTCTTCTTCCTTGTCTTCCCTTTTTCTGCTCCTGCAAAATTTTGTATCTTACATTTGGTGGCTATATTGATTTCTGTTGCTTGATAGAGTGATTTATACTAAGAATAAATGTTGGACAAATGTATCAACAACAAATATGTATGTGCACACAGGTATATGTATACATATGTATATGCATGTGCATATATGTATGCATACATATGTATGTATGCATATGTATGTATGTGGATCTTTGGTTGTTCGGGTTTTCTCCCGCGTAAGATTCGAAGTATCTAGGCAACGTTTCGATGAAGTCTCATTCATCATCTTCAGGCTTCTGTCTCCGGCTCTGTGCTTCTCAGAGTGATTCACATATATTTTCACTCTGAGAAGCACAGAGCCGGAGACAGAAGCCTGAAGATGATGAATGAGACTTCATCGAAACGTTGCCTAGATACTTCGAATCTTACGCGGGAGAAAACCCGAACAACCAAAGATCCACATACAAATACCCGCGAGAACCTCAGAAAACAAATATGTATGTATATATGTATATACATGTATATGTATGTATGGTATTCAGCTTTGTTCGGGTATTTTCCCACGTCATTATAGTTGTGCTTTTAAAGTTATAGCAACGTTTCATCTGCCATCATCAGGCTTCTGTATTGTATTCGTCTGTGAGTCAGGCTTTCACAGCAGTTTCTGTTTTAAATTTGGTGCTAGCCTACTGCTGTGCCAGAATGGTTTTTTCTTCATCCTGATTGGTTGGGAGTCTTGGTCTGTGTTTATTGGTCTTGGAGTTTGCTGTGTTCTGCTTGATTGATGTTTCTAATATCTTCTGTCTGTTTTGTAGCTTTTTTTGTCTTGATTGGCTGGCAACATTATGTTTCCTGCATTGGAGGCTTTTAGTGTGGCTTGGCTCTGAGTAAACGGATGGCTATCATTTATTAACTTATTTATTTATTAAAACTTAAGAATGTGTGTGTGTGTGTGTGTGTGTGTGTGTGTGTCTGTGTTCTAAGTTTTTGCAGTATGGTATTCAGCTTTGTTTGAGTATTTTCCCACGTCATTATAGCTGTGCTTTTAAAGTTGTAGCAACATTTCGACAGAATCTCATCTGCCGTCATCAGGCTTCTGTATACAGACGAACACAATACAGAAGCCTGATGATGGCAGATGAGATTCGGCCGAAACGTTGCTACAACTTTAAAAGCACAACTATAATGACGTGGGAAAATATCCGAACAAAGCTGAATACCATATGTATGTATGAATGTATGTATGAATGTATGTATTATATATAATATATTGTATATTGTATATGTATATATTATACATATACACATGCACACAGATATACACACATACATGCACATACTTACATGCAAACACACACACACACACACACACACACACACACAGAGACAGATATATATATATATATATATATATATATATATATATATACACACACATACATACATACATACATACACACACACACCTTGATGTAAATAACTGCTCATGAAAAAGTTGTTGCTTCTAAGAAAAGGGTTTAGAAGTTGCTGAAGTGAAAATAAAATTAATAAAAGGGACTCGAGTTACCCGGTGCTAAACTGGGTGGAGAATACATTTGATAAATAAATAAAAATAAAATAGTAGAGCAAAATATAGTAGCACAGCAGGAGAACAGATCGAGAAAGTCAGAAAATCAGACCGGAAAAACAGTGCAGTGATACAGAAATTGAGGCAATAAATGTTACTTGGTTTGTTATGAGTGACTTCCATGTGCATTAAGAATTTACATATATATGTGTTAATGTATGTAAAGAAAAATGTATATAATAAGATTTATATGACATATGTATCTGTTGATGCCAATGCACTGTTTAAAATATGAATGAGATTTGTACTTGTAGAAAAATCACAATAAAAACATCTATTAAAAAAAAAGAATTTACATATCTGTATCCATCTAATTCTACAAGACTAAGGAAGATTGACTGTTCTCAATAACCCCTCTTTTCTTGTCAGTGAAACAATTATATGAAGTACTTTGGGATGAGAATTAATTTTGACCATCCATGGCAGAATAGCAATAGCCCTCAGACTTATATACCACTTCACAGTGCTTTACAGCCCTTTCCAAGTGGTTTACAGAGTTGCCATATTGCCTCCAACAAGTGGAGTCCTCATTTTACCAACATCAGAAGAATGGAGGGCTGAGTCAACCTTGAGCCGGTGAGAACAGAAATTTGAAGGAGGATCTCCCTGGTTTAAGTGATCGTGTTGGATCTTTCACAGGATCTTTTACATTACAACGACTTTTCTCCTTTCAAAACCCTTTTAAACCGAGCCCCTTTTCTACTTCAGCAGAGTTGGAAACGAAGCAGAAACCCATGCTTTGAGTGGGCTTGCCGACAACACTTTAAATGGAATTTAACATTGTGGAATTTCCTCATGAAGACTTTAGCAATTAGATTACCTCAGCTTGCCTTTTTCCCTTGCAAATTTATCCCTCCTCTTCTTACTGTCAGGTAAATAAACCAGCTTCTCTTAATTAGACTCGATTATGGGAAATGAAAATGTTATTGCAACGGTCATCAGATACTACCTTTTATGAAAAGTGACACCATGTGAGTATCATAGGCTTTCCTGCATGCCGTGATAAATAGGTTATGCTACATGCTTATTTTAATTACGATCAGCAAAATCTGATGAAGCTTAAGCATTGTTCTTGGTGGAAAACACACCTCTACACATACCCTGCTCATGTCAACATGATCCCCTAACTGGTGAACTGTGTACTAGTCAATGGATTTCAATTGGTAATTAATAAAAGCCTGTTGTTGCAAAGGCTAATACAGTAAAGATGCTAACTAGCCCTCCAGCACCACAGACAGTTTATTGACACATTAATACTACACTAAAGATTTTCTAGTGTGGGGAAAAAAAAAAAAAACACCTTTCTTTGGAGCGTAAACTGCTAAATGTAGCAGACAGGTTTAATTTTGCACTTTTTAATTCAGTTCTTAATGGAGAAACAAGAATTTTGCTTTGGGGTGTTGTTGTTTTTTTCAACCTCCCCGCCCCCAAAGTTGTATTCTCTCATATCAAATTTCTTCTAAATTGCAGACTGCAAAGAATAAGAATTATCATGGAAAGAAAATAAAGAACCGTCTCACAAGGATTTATTTTAACACTCCAGTTATATTATGGGAGAGAAAGGTGATTGATTTGGGTTTGAATTGTAATCTGCAAGAAATCTGAAGTATTCACTTATGAGGTCTACCGGCACCAATAGTTTAGGGCATGTAAGGTTCAAAAATCTTTTCAGAAATGATTTTCCCTATTTGTCTATTGGAGAAAAAAGTATCCCTTCAGATAACTTTTTTTTCAGAACTTCAGCACAGGCTTGTAGCATGTGTGTAAGATGCATACACCATGTACATGTGTTAGGGTCTTGGCAACCTAGCCTAGGTGTATTGTAATCCCACCCCAGGTGTACAAACTGAATTAAAATTGAGTTTCTACAATAGTACAATTGTTTTAAATTTTACAACTGTTGTAAAATTGAGAGTGTTTTGACAAATTGCATCACTGTTTGGTTTGGTGGCTGCAGTGCCTCAGATAGAAAATCCATACAGAGAGTGGTAAGGACAGCTGAGACGATTATAGGAACCTTGCTTCCTATCATTCAGGATACTGCTTATAAGCACTATGTGCTCAAAGGTCAAAACATTGTCAGAAGACCCCACACACCCACTTCACAGTCTGTTTCTGTTACTCCCCTCTGGGAGGAGGTTTCAAAGTACAGTAAAACTTCTGATCACAACCATAATTCATTCCATAACTTTGGTTTTAATCCAATTTGGTCATGACCTGAACCTAATTTTGGAAATTTGGTGCTTACAAAAAAAAAAAAAATGTTGTGGAAGGGGAAATTGGCTGCAAAAAAACAACTGAATTTTTTGGTCGGAACCCAATTTGGTTGGGGTCAGAAGCGTTCATGACTAGAGGTTCTATGGTATTTCTAGCAGGACTACCAGATTCTATAATAGCTTTGTTCCCTATGCCATTCATCTGGTAAACTTGCAAGATTCGTGTTTGGTTTTTTTTGCCATATACATATATACATCTAAACTCATCTGTATTGTTCCTCTGTGTCATATAATATATGTGGGTATATGCATACTTTTGTGTTTATTTATTTGTCATGTTTATATAGTGTATATTGGTGGTGGAGACCCTTTGAGAGCTGTATGCAATGAACTTTCATTTTAATGTATGCCGATTAGTGTACATTCAAAGTGACAATAAAGTTAGTCTAAGAATGCCAATTCATACATTTAAGTAAAATTTGTTTAATTTCTAGTCAAGTCTCTCTCCCTTTTCCTTTTCTTCCTCATATGCATAGGCCATAAAAACTTATGGAGTGATAAAAAGAAATATACTACAATTTGAAAAAAAAAAAACTTTATTAGGACTTTGGGGAGTGGAGATCTGATTTTTCACTTAATAAATGAAGAGCCCTTGGTGTTCTTTCTTTAGATTATGTATGTTGGGGAAATATTGATATGTAATGTAACTGGTGGGCAAAATCTCATATGCTATACATATGCTATGTAACTGGTGGGCAAAATCTCTGGCAATATTGCTGATCATGTGATACTATGCACCTGGAAGAAACCCAGTTATTTTTCTCCAGCCTTCAGAATCTAGTTTCAATGATGCTTCCCTGCAAGATCACCATGGAAACAATGCTAGCTTGTGTTGTTTCTATAGTGACCTCACACAGGACAACCACCTGGCTGGAAGGAAGTCAGAAGAACATTCTGGGGCACCTCTCTCCATAGTTCCAGGTGCTCAGAACTGAACAGAACTGAATTTTAGAGTTCCACAAAACTCTTTGTTGCTTCTTTAGAAGCTTAGAGAATTGCCTTCTGAAAATTAAAATCACTCACCTCTCATCTCTCTCTCCCTCTCTCCCTCCGTCTCTTTCTCTCTCTCTTTCTCTCTCTCTCTTTTTTTCTTTCTTAACTTGAATTTTGTGAGCCCGTCTATCTCATCTCTTTTCCTTTTTTCCTCATAGGCTGGTCAATAACTGAATAAACATTGATTGATTCTCCTCCTCCTCCATAATTGTTCATAATTGTTACTGGAATTTTCCCTTTTGAAAAGTAATTAATGCTCATCTGAGGCACTAATGTATTCATGGTTTTGTGATCTTTTCAAATTTGACCTTTTAAGATTTTGTTCTGGAGGTTATAGAGTAAACCAATTTCACTTCTTGCCTACTTCCTGCAACAAGAAATAATTATACCAAGAACCCTTGATTAGGAAAAAAAACCCTTTACCCTTCAACTAATGGATTGATCCACCTAGAAGATTATTTAATACCAAAGTTCAATCCAGATTCTTGACTTCTTTTCCTTCAAATTGATAAGGGGATTTCTAGCTACGAGTTAGGGGAGAATCTGGGTGGTTGGTGGGCAAAAATATCCAGTGATTAAAATATTTCACACACACACACACATTCATTCACTCTCTCTCCCCACACACAAATTGCAACTTTCTTCCCATGTTGTTGAAATATAGAAGAATAAACAATATTGAAAAAAAAATATCCATCACAATATATCAAGGTTAAAATGGGAAAAAAGAAGTGTACATAGATTGTATTCTCAAGGAAAACATGTAAGGGAAAAAAAGTTTTGATGGTGTTAATGTTATTCATGAAGTTGAACTATGTTTTTATTTATTTAGCTACACTCTGACAATGTAGTTCCTTCTTTCCTGTCTCACAGGGTGGCTTGGTATTTGACAATGAGTCACATTCAACTTTAATTGGAGAAGAACAGGTTTGTGATTGAATATCTTTCAACATCTTTTCTTACCTGGATGAATAGACATTTCTTTTTCACAAGTGCTTTGCATTGTGGAAACTATAATTTTTGTTCTAAAGATACAAAGGTGATCCATGATTGCTATATAACTTAGTGTTTTTTACAATGTGTCAGAGACTGCAGGCAGTTGTTAGCTGGAGTATTATATACAATAATGTAAAAAAAAAAAGATGTAATATTAACAAATGGTGTCTAGCTGTTTCTCATAAGTCTTTAACACTTGCTGATGTTTTAATCATTTATGAAGTAAAACGGGGAAGAGATTTTCCTTCCAGATTTACTAATTTCTTCATTGGGGTTAATAAATTGGCTTTAAAGGCTAAATCTGGAACAGTTAGGATAGCTTTTCCTATCCCATGGATGAAGCATTATGCAGAATCTAACCACAATCCTTTTCTACCACTAATTCTACTAATTCTTTATTTAATCATTTTTAAAAATTGAAGTAGCATTTTCCACCAGTAAATTGGATTCTTCCTCAGGATCCTTGAGGTAATGAATGATTTGGGGCAAATTAAACTTTCAAACAGACACAGTTAGATGAAAGATAGATGAATAGATGGATAGACAGATGGATAGATGGATAGATGATATATAGATAATAGATGATAAATGGATAGACATAGATAGATAGATGATATCTACCTACCTACCTACCTACCAATCATCTATCTATCATCTGTCTATCATCTGTTGACAGATGACAGATTATAGTTATTAGTTTAGGTCTTTATATGAGTGGAAATGTCTTAAGAGTACCCATAATTTATTCAAATATCTATCTATCTAGAAGAACTTTATTGTCATTGTACAATTACAACAAAACTGTGGATGAACAGTTTCTGGGGTGCAGCCACAGTTTTATTGTAATTGTACAATGACAATAAAGTTCTTCTAAATAGATAGATATTTGAATAAATTATGGGTACTCTTAAGACATTTCCACTCATATAAAGACCTAAGCTAATAACTATAATCTGTCATTGAATAAATTTCTGAGCATATTTCAAATACAGCCCATCAAAATTATGAGGAAAACCTCTCTGTAGGTTTCAGTTTTTGCTTTCAGATTCAGTTTAATTCTTCGAGCAGTGTTTTTTGAAAGTCAGATGATTAAGGCAAGTTCTCTGACTAATAACCTTATTGACTCACCATAGGTGACTGGCACCAGCCTTAGATTTTACTTAAACTTAAATAAATACATTTTCAAATCAGTGTTTTTAGGCATGGATGGTGGTTTGTCAAGGTGAACTGTTTTCAAGTCATTGCTTTATCTGAGTATTAAGGTTGATTCTCTGCAGAGTTAATGGTACAGAAAGTGAAAATGCATTGCAAGGCATAGGGCAAAGTTTCTTTCTAATCTTTTGTTGATGTTTTGAAGCAAATTGCTACAACTGATGACTCCGTAATATAACATGTTCATGTGCATCATTGAAAGCTTGAAAATGAAAGACTGAGGAAATCTCTTGTATTTTCATAACTATTACTTTATTCTTCACAAAACATTAGCGCAGTGATTTGAAATGCTTCACATCAGTGACAGGAGGTAAGGAAGTTGATCAACTTTCCTGTTTTCTTCTAATACAAATTGGTGAGATTTTTTTCTTTGTAGAAACAATCTTCATTGAAAGCAGTGGTGGGATTCCAAATTTTTTCCTACTGGTTCTATGATAGTGTACTTTGCACATGCACACAGCTCTCAAAAACCACTCTCTGTGGCAATGCTAGTGAGGTGAGCTGGGTTTTTTTAGCCCAGCTGGGGCGCAGCAATCCATTCCGCCATACAAATCAGCTGAGCTAAAAAAAACAAGGGAATATAGGACAGAAAATGGCAGGAGAGGATGGGCAGGGCCAGCCAGAGGTGATATTTGCTAGTTCTCTGAACTACACAAATTTTCCGTCACTGCTACACCAGGACCAGTCCAAACCAGCTGAATACCACCTCTGATTGTACAATGGTGATATTGTTTTACAGAATAGCAGAGTTGGAAGGGACCTCAGGGGTCTTGTAGTCCAATCCTCTGCTCATGGCAGTAGATCTTATATCATTTTAGACAAATGGCTGTCCAATCTCTTCTTAAAAACCTCCAGTGGTAGAACATCTGCAACTTCTGGAGGCAAGTTGTTCCACTGATTCATTCTTCTCACCACCAGGAAATTTCTCCTTAATTCTAGGTTGCTTATCTCCTTGATTAGTTTCCATCCATTGTTTCTTGCCCTGCCTTCAGGTGCTTTGGAGAATAGCTTGACTCCCTCTTCTTTGTGGCAGCCCCTTAGATATTGAAACACTACTATCATGTCGCCCCCAGTTGTTCTTTTTATTAAGCTAAATATACCCAATTCCTGCAACTACTGTTGTATGTTTTAGTCTCCAACCCCCTAATCATCTTTGTTGCTCTTCTTTGCCCTTTTTCTAGAGCAGGGGTGTCAAACTTGATTTCATTGAGGGCCACATCAGGGTGGTTTTTAAGCTCGGGTGTGCTCGGACCATGCCAGAGTGGGCGTGGTTGGCTTGGCATCACTTGTGTGGGGGAGGGCACCTGTGGTGGCCTGAGTGCTGTGCCAGTGAAAATGGGCTCCCAAGCTTTGTTTTCAGCTGTGACAGCCTCCTGCAACCCTCTGCCAGTGAAAACAGAGCTTGGGGGTGCACACTGTCCTTCTGAACTTTGTTTTCATTAGCAGAGGCACCATGGGTCAGTCCTTCCCTGTTTTCAGGGCAGTTTGGAGGGCCAGATCTAAGCACCCCATGGGTCAAATCTGGCCCACAGGCCTTGAGTTTGACACCCATGTTCTAGAGTCTCAACATTTTTTTTTATAACATGGTGGCCAAAGCTGGATGCAACATTCCAAATGTGGTCCTACCAAGGCATATAGATATAATTCTGCTATGCATAATGTAGTTTTATTTTTTGAAAATAGCTGTCTTAACCACGAACCATTAAATCTTAGGGATGCTTCACTTTTGTTTATTCAGTATGTCTCTATTTCAGATTCAGTTCCAGAAAGAATGAGTGAAGGACTAAACATGGTTCTTTATTCTGTCTTTCCCAAACCTTAATAAATTACCCTAAATTGGTTAAAAATGTTTTTTTTTCTTTGGGTAATAATACACAAACCCAATCATAATAGGGATACTTTAATTAAAATATTTTACCTGTATCGGGTAAAATGAACTTTCTGACAAGCAGTTTTGGGTTATGTAGTAAAAAGTTTGGGATGCACTGGCCTAGATAATTTATTTTATCCAAATCCAGGAACATAATTCCCATCTGGAATTCCCTGGATATTTTCTTGAAATACTGGAATTATCCTTTGCAAATAATGTGCAGTTGCAGGAAAATCTTCAATTGCAAACAGATATCATGTTTGTGTCTCTATGAGCTCAAAAGTACATTTCTGGAACTACTGGCTTAAGCAAATTCTCTCTTATGTCAATGATAGCTTCATCTGTGAATTTGTTTTATGTGGAGGAGGAGGAGGAAAAGGGGGAGGAAAAAACTAGGTTGTGGGGCTACACCTTCACCAAAAGCTTAATAAGAAGCTAAAAGGTTAATACAAATGAGCTTTTGTGTCTTGCACACTCTTAGATTTCGTTAGCCTTTATCTCTCAGAGGAATCAATATTCAAATTACACATAACTGTTAAAAATCCAAGCTTTTTTGCAATGCTCTCCATGTCAACAAATAAAGCCAAGGAATTGCGTCTTAAAATGAAACCCTTTATGATAAAAGGATGTAGCATCTTATTTTCCCCCCTCTTTCTCAGGTCCCACTTCATCCTCTTCCTTACTTTGAATATTATTTGAAACATAGTTAAAACATGATAATTACATTATCATATTCAGACCCATATATTTACAGATTAGCAGTGTTCCGATATTGGATGGGCTGCCCCAAAGAAGAAGCGGTCAACCTATTTTCCACAGCACCAGGAGGCAAGGTAAGAAACAATGGATGGGAACTAATTTCATAGCAGTGAGAACAATTAACCAGTGGAACGGTTTGCTTTCAGAAGCTGTGGATGCTTCCAACTGGACAGCTACTTATCTGGAATCATACAGGTTCTCCAGCTTAAACAGGGGGTTGATTTAAATTCTAGAAGGCCTCCAGGGTCCCTTCCAACTCTGTTATTCTGAAAAGATGTTGAACACTAAAAAGGAGAATCTTATCCCCAACCACTTGCACAGGAAGAATCAGATAGTTCATAGAATATTGGTAGATCAGGGCACTTCAAGAAGGAGACATAAACCCATCAGCAGATCAAGATTAAACTTCCTTGTGTTCCCGTGGTGTTGCCATTTATTCCAGATGTTGCCTTTCATCTACTTCAATTTGGGAAAAAGTGATTTTCTTTATATGTCCTTGATTTTCCAATTATTCACATTTGCAACTCAGCATAATCAGACAATGTGTTCTCCCTCTTTCTTTCTTTCTCTCTCTCTCTTTCCCTCCCCTGCCTGTGTCTGTCTGTGTGTCTCTGTCTCTCTCTCTTCCTCCCACCCCCTCTCTCTGTCTCTGTGTGTCTCTCCCTCCCTCCCTCTCTCTCTCCCTCTCTCCATTTCTCTCTCTCTGTCTCTTCGTCTCTGTGCATTTTTCTATCTCTCTCTCTGTGTGTGTGTGTCTCTCTCCCCCCTTCCCTCCCTCTCTGTGTCTCTGTTGTCTCTCTGTCTCTCCCTCTCTCTTTCCCTCCCTCTCTCCCTTCCTCCCCACTCCTCTTTCAGCTTCCCTTGCAGATCTCAAGTCATTAATGTTTATCAATGAGAAACAGAGCCGTCCTTTCCCCCCAACTTTCATCAAAGGAAGTATATTATCAGCAGGTGTGATCTTCGCCTCTTTATTCTATTTGCATTCCTGGCTGGTGCTTTCAGGGTTTGCTTTTGAGAAATGATTTCACCAAAAATGATTTTAGATAGATAGATAGATAGATAGATAGATAGATAGATAGATAGATAGATAGATAGATAGATAGATAGATGTGTGTGTGTGTGTGTGTGTCTATCTATCTATCTATCTATCTATCTATCTATCTATCTATCTATCTATCTATCTATCTATCATCTATCTATCTATCTATCTCTATCTATCTATCTATCTATCTATCTATCTATCTATCTATCTATCTATCTATCTATCTATACACACATACAAACACACACACACACACACACACATATATATATATATACATGGCAGTCAACAATTGATAGAATTAAGTTCTTTGTAAAATAAGCCCACTTCTGCTGACAGTCCACTTACCCCCTTCAGAACAGAAACAAAAACCTCGCAGCATTTAAAGGCAGCCAGAACATTAAAGCGGGATTAGCTTCAGGAGTCGATGACAGATGTAAGGTGCTTTGCACATGTTGCTATGTGATGTTGAACATATGCTGTCAATTAAAAATTGCTTAAGAAATATTTAACAAGGCAAGTCTCACATAGCACGGGTTTGTAAGAATATCTCTGTTTCTGCTTCCCTGTGTTGGATTTCAGTGGAGTTCAGGCAGGGGTGGGATTCTACCAGTTCGGATTGGTTCGGGGGAACCGGTAGTTCCAGTGATAATTTGGCCCCACCCACCTGCCCCTGTTCTTTCCTGTGCTTTATTTCCTTGTTTTCAAGAACAGCTGATTTGCGCGGCAGAGCGGTTTTGCCACACCTCAGCTGTTTTACTCACCAGGGCTGCAGTAAAAGGTAAGTATTATAGTTAAAAATGGGCTTTTTTAAAGGGTGGGCAAGTGCGCAAAGTGCACAATCACCGAACCGGTTATTACATTGGTTGAATCACACCACTGAGTTCAGGCTTTCACATTGAGCAGAAAAGGGAGGAGAGGGGAAATCTTACTGGTTTGATACCACGGTTGACACTGGTTACTTGTTCTCACTGTCATGCAGTTTCTCCTTAGTTTTAAGTTGCTTCTCTCTTTGTTCAGTTTCCATCCATTGCTTCTTGTCCGCCTTCTGGTGCTTTGGAAAATACATTCTCCCCCCACCCACTTTCTTTCTGGCATCCCCTTAAAAGCCTGTTGCCTATCACGTTCTTGGGCAAAGCATGTGAGCCATTTCCTCCTTTCAGTGGTCCATGAAAGTACATCTATAGTATGTAGATAATAAAGTCATTTTTACAGAACTATTGATAAGTTGAGGCTGGGTGTGACAAGGAATGGCTGGGAAGGGAGAGGCCAGGTGAGGCAGCTCTCAACGTGAGTGACATTAAGTTGGCCCCACCCACTCAGTCACATGACCACCAAGCCCTGTCTACCCAGTCACATGGCCACCAAGCATGCCCACCCAATCACATGACCATCAAGCCACGCCCACAGAACCGGTAGTAAAAAAAAATTGAATCCCACCACTGCTCCAAATGACCAGAGGACAGGACAAGAAGCAATGGCTGGAAACTAATCGAGGAGAGAAGCAACCTGGAATTAAGGAGAAACTTCCTAATAGTGAGGACAATTAACCAGTGGAACAACCAGCCTCCAGAAATTGTGGGTGCTCCATCACTGGATGTTTTTAAGAAGAGTCTAGACAATCACTTATCTGAAATAATATAGGTTCTCCTCCTTGATCATGGGGCTGGACTAGAAGACCTCCAAGGCCCCTTTCAGCTCATTCATTCTATTCCAAGATTTCTCCTTTTCCTTTCCTAACTGCAGCTCTAATATCCTAGTAAAGCTTCGGAGTGTTTCACCAATCTGTAGGTAATCTTTGATTCACAACAGTTCATTTAGTGACCATTCCAAGTTACAAAGGCACTGAAAAAAGTGACTAATGATTGTTTTTCACATGACCTTTGCAGCCTCCCCACAGTCACATGATCAAAATTCAGAGGCTTGGCAATTGGCTCATATTTATGATGGTTTCAATGTCCATGTAATCTCCTGGGAATCTGGAAAGCCAGATTTGCTTAACAACTGTGTGACTAACTTTAACAACTGAAGTGATTCACTTAACAACTGTAGCAAGAAAGGTTGCAAAATGGGGCAAAGCTCAACCAACAAATGTCTCTCTTACCTGTAGAAATATTGGGCTCAACAGTGGCCATAAGTCAAAGTAGTTTAAAAATTTGTCTGCTTGACAAGCCCCAGTTGGATCCAGATGTTTTGCATCGTTTATATTTCTGAAAAGTTCTTCAGTGGCCACCTTTGTTCTAAGCCAAACCGCTGGTACACACAAAGTAATATTGTTTTTATGGCTTGGCTCATCCCTCATTTTTCCTTGTCAGGATATCTGAAGCCTTCTTCCCTGGCCTGAGATGTGAGATGCTGACATTTTGACCCTCCTTTGCTCTCACAGAGAAGCTTTCTTAGATTGCTTAAAGCCCTTGGCATTGATTCATCAATCCTACGTGTCAATATTTACTTCAATCCAACCTTGTGTACCTGATACACAGGGGAAAAAAAAACATGAGTACTGCCTGAATTATATTACAGCAAGGTGTTCCACTGTATTCATGCACTGTTTTCAGAATCTTTTTGTGCCAAATTTGGGAAAATGTGTATAAGTGAGGGAAAGCTACCATTAACTATAACGTATGTTTCTTACTTTGTGTTTGCACAATTTGGGAGGGAGGTAATATATTCAAACACTTTTGGCAACATGAATTTTTTTCCTTCATTTTTTCCCGAAATTTTCAACCATAGCTTCTTTCTCATGAGAGTGCACTCATGAAAATCTCCAGCATCTTATAGCAAATCCTTTAAATAATGAATCTTAATAATTCTCTCATTTTGTGTCAGATATTCTATTGTTTGATTTCTTTTGAAGTCCTCAGTGGGTCTTCACTTTCCCCCTAGCTAATTCGATCGTATGGCACTTTCAGTATTCATTCAGTTGTTGTTGGATACTTCCCAATGCTGATTACTAGCTCAAATTTGATTGCTAACATAACACAAACTCAGAGTTGATATTCAGCCAGTTAGTTCAGAGAACCGGCAAATGCTACCTCTGGCTGGACCTGCACACCTGCCGCTGCCCTTTCCTGTCCTATATTCCTTTGTTTTTTAGCACAGCTGATTCATGAAGCAGAATGGATTGCCGCGTCTCAGCTGAGCTAAAATCAGCTCACCTCACTAGCATTGACACAGAGGGTGGTTTTCGATTGCTGTGCATGCATGCGCTTAGCCTGCGTGCACACACAATGTGCATGAAGCGTGCTCTCATGATAGAACTGGTAGGAAAAATTTGGAAACCCACTACTGCACCAACTTATACTTGAGGTTTTGAAGTAAAACTCCACCAAGGCGTATAATAAGTCATAGGCTGCATTAATAGAGAGGCAGATTCAAGATCATATAAAGTACCAGTATCACTTTACAAAGCCTTAGTAAGACCACAGTTGGAAAACTGCATTCAGTTATGGTCACTACAATATAAAAAAAAGGATGCTGAGACTGAAGAAAAGAGTAACAAGGATGATTAGGGGATGAAGGCTAAAACATATGGTTGAAAGAATTGGGTATATCTAGTCTATCGAAAAGAAGAAGCAGGGGTGACATGATAGCACTATTTCAACATTTTTGGAACTCCTATAAAGAGAAGGGTATCAAACTGTTTTCCAAAGCACCAGAAGGCAAGATAACTTCATTCCAATGGATGGAAATTAACCAATGAGAAAAGCATCCTAGAACTAAGGAGAAATTTCATAACATTGAAAACAATCAGCCAATGGAATGGTTTGTCTTCAGAAGCTGTGGGGCTCCATCATTGGAAGCTTTTAAAAAAGAGACTGGACAGCCATTTGTCTAAAATTGAGCAGGGTGCTGGACTAGAAGAAGTTCCTTCCAATTCTGTTATTCTATGTTCTAAATTGCATTCTGTTATTCTCCCTTTGTGGAAGGAATAGCTGTGATATTACGTATTAATACACACTATATCTCCAGCTACAGTAGTTGTGGTAGAATAGAATGTGTTGCTTTATTGAAATTTACCTGCAACTGTCAGCATTCATCCTTCACTTCAACAATGGAAAACAACAAATATTATTTGGAACTCTACTGATGCTTAATCCTCAATTCCCCATATATGCTAAAGTTTCTTTGAATCTGAAGAATGAGCATTATAAAAAGTCAAAAGACTGAATGTTGCAAAGAAAGTAAATGATAGACTGTATTCAATTGGGAAGCAGAGATTAGGACTTGTCAACCATATCAATTTCATGTGGCTTCTTTGTTTGTTTTTGGTATTATTCATATCCCATTAAGGCAAATTGCCTTTCTGTTAAGAATGTCACAAGCATTTGAAGCTTCAATGCTGGAGACACCATCATCACATTATTTTAAAAGGAAGGAAAGCTGTATGAAAACAAAGATGGTAGAACCAAATTAAAAACATTGCAATGCCACTCACTTTCAAGGATGAGTGAAACAAGCTTAATAACGCTTAAAGAAAGAGCTACAGAGGAAGACTCCCTTGCCACCTCTTAGCTTAACTCTTAAACTTTCAATGTCTGGCATCTACAAAGCATTTCCATGCAGAAGGATTGAGTTTATGACATAGGTGATTTACTAAGATGCATGTTGCAACAAGAATAAACCTAGCACAAGATTTTTTGGGGGAGGGGAACCGTATCTTACCTATGATATTAGACTAGGAGGTTAAAATTAGAAAACATGTTTCAATGGCAACATTGCAAGAATATGTCCATAACAGAAGTTCAACTAAACTCATAAAGCAATAGTTCACATGTCTACAGACTATTAGAGAGTTAGGTGGGTTTAGGTATTACTGAATATATTAGGGGAAGGAAGGAAGGAAGGAAGAAAACAAACAAATGGATCATCAAACAAATCAAGCAAGAGTTCTCATGACAGCCAGAAATGACCAGGATCAAATCATGCTACTTTAGATGCATTACATGAAGACTCAGCTCTCTGGAGAAGAGTCTAATGTTGTGAAAGGTAGATAGAAAGAGAAAACAAAGGTGACCCAGAAACAAGGTGGATCTAGTGATGGGTCTTCCCAGGGGTGGGATTCAATTTTTTTAACAACCGGTTCTGTGAGCGTGGCTTAGTTGGTGGGCATGGCTTGGTGGTCATGTTATTGGGCGTGACCAACTCAATATCCCTCACATTGAGGCACACATCTGCTCACCTGGTCTCTCATGACTGTGGGGATGCTGCAACAGTCATAAGTGTGAAAAATGGTCATAGGTCACTTTTTTCAGTGTCACTGTAACTGTAAATGGTCATTCCACACAAGCAAAGTACCAGCAAAGGAGGGAAAAAAAACTCCAGAGAAGTTCCAGGAAGTCTAGTCCTGGCAAGAATGTAATAAGGGTTAACGGAGAGGCAGTAACTAAATGCAAAGGGTACCAACTTCCTTATCTAGTTGAGCCATTTCAGATTGTGTCTCCCATGGGCTTCAACCAGGGCAAAAGAAGTAGGAGTTGCTTTCATCAGCTTTCAGGTTTTGCCTGAAGCAATGTTGTTGAATTTAATACTATGCTTCAGGCAACAAAGTCTCTTGATGTCCTCATATTTTAACAGCAGAGATCCAAACTACACCTGAGAGACAAAACCTGGGAAAATTTATTCGTTTAAAAAAAAAATCAATCACAATACCTTTAATGATCTGATGTATACAATTTATGCTGTTAAGATTGCTACTGAATATTCATTCTTTGTTTTTCTTCCCTTCCAATTTAAGGAACTTGATGATCAAAAATACAGTCAATGTAGAAAAGCTGAGTTCTTGTAATTTTTTTTTTTAATTTTCTAGATGACATAAGTGAAAATCTATAATATTCCTTCAAAAGCAATGTATTGATAGGATTAATGTTTTAAGGACAGAAAAAAAATATGAAAACTCTTATAGGCAATGTCATATTTTATGAGATTTTCCTGAAGAGGACACAATGACCTTTGGTATATATTTATATGTATAATTTTGCAAGCCAAATATAAGACTGAAGAAGCCAGCATTGTCTGAAGACAATTTCCATTGTCATATGGCCAGCATGGCTATATGCCAAAGGTTCACAGAATGGTGCTGTAACCTTCCCACTGAAGTGGTACCTATTAATCTACTTGCATTTCCATGCTTTCAAATTGCTAGGTGGGCCGGACCTGAGGAAAGGAATGGGAGATCACCCTGTTGCATAGAGCTCGGAACTTGAATACCAGCTTTCAGCTCTCCAGCTGGCAAGCTCAGCCTCTTTAACCACTAAGCCATCTCACCCCAAGAAACCAAATGCATATCAAAGAAAATTCATCAGCCAGATCCCTCTCTGAGAGCTGTGGACCATCAGCTACCAGCAGAGCTAAAACAGAGTCAGAAGAGAAAGAGATGGCGGGAGAAACTGCTTTGGAGCATTTGGAAGGCTCTGATAAGAAAACAGCATCAGAGAAGAGGCAGAAGTGGCACTTTCCATCCTCCCCCATGTGGAGAGGCAACTGTCTTTGGGGCCTGAGCTGAGTGAGGGAAAGGAACAAATGAGGCCCATCCCAGATTCACGTATACACAGAGAGAAAAGGACAGGAGAGGAGAGCAAAGGAAAACAATAAGCCGGGTCTCAGGGAAAGGTAGGCACAGATGCTACCCAGCCCTAACATGGCTGACAAATAAATAGTAGGGGTTTGGGAAGGGGCGGATGTCACAGACAACCATTTGTTTCTAGTATATAGCAAGCAATTCAGATTCCTTGGATAAACCCAGGTTTGTTGGGACTAATTACGTTTGATTATTTTCCGTTTATCCACATAAATAAAAAGACTGTTGCTGCTCTGTTATAAAAAGGAGTTTGTTTTGCTTGTGAGTAAATGGTGTATTGCAAAGGTTGGGTCAGAACACTGAGGGAGATGGGTCATAAATCAATCAATCAACCAATCCTAAATTTCAAAATTATTGGGAAAATTACTGTATCCATAGCCATTAAGGGAAAGAATCAAGAGTTGGAAAATCTTTTGCTAAATCAGCAGTGGAGGATATATCACAGTATTCTCTGATTCAATGTTGCTTGGAGGTACCGGTATTTTTAAAAAGTTGGCATTCCTTTTTTTAAAAAAAAAATAATATGTTCAGGATGGTAGCCTAAATTTCATTTGAAAGTCAAATAATTTCAGGAGTGGAGAGAAAGGTGCAAAAAAAAAAAAAAAAATTTCTGTGTATTTTTTGTTACTGGATGTGATAAAGAGAAACTCCAGCCAGCTTCATAGCATGTTTCATCAGTACTAGTAATTAAAATGAAAAGTAGCAGAGGCCAGATATATATAAAAAAGGTGTGATTGCCCATAAATATTTGGCATGTCACCTGATTGAACTTGGAGGAAAGGTGATGAAAATCACCTCACTTCAGATGTTTGTTGCTAAAGATTGATAAAGAGTGATCACAACTCCTTTTAAAATTAACTCCAGTGATCGGTGAATAACAACAGCATAGAAGCTGATACCAACAGCTGTCTTAAAATCTCCACTGTTGTGGCAACTGTCAACAAACTGCAAGTTCATTAAACAATAAAATGCTAGCTAAAAAGTGGCGGGGGGAACCCCAGGTGAGTTAGAGGGCCATATAAATCTATTAAATAAATAAATAAAGTAGAATGTTTGCAATAGAGCACTTAACAATGGAAAACACACACACACACACACACACACACACACACACAACATAGCAGTAGTTTACAGGTTTAGAAGAGCAGTATGTCAGAGTTACAAGATTTTTTTTTTAATACCATACTGCTTTCTGTGAGAATTACATACTGCTAGGAAATAACATACCAGGACAGTAGAGTATGCTAAGAAGATATCTGAAATTGTTAACAAATATTGGATTTTGCTACTTTCTGAACTTAGCATGTCCATGTTTTGGCTTGGAAGCTAAGCTCTGCTTCCTACATCAGAGATAGATGAAGGAAATCACAGGGTTGTAGGAGAAACTGCAGAACAGAACAGGACAGAACAGAACAGAAGAGAAGAGAACATAATGCTTTATTTGGCCCAATGTGATTAGACAGCCAAGGAATTTGTGCAGGTGCAGAAGTTCTCAGTGTACACGTAAAGCAACAGAATAATAATCACCATTATAATAACAATACCAATAAGAGGGGTTAGAGAAGAGGAGGAGGAGGAGGAGAAGGAGGAGGAGGAGGAGGAAGAGGAGGAGGAGGAGGAGGAGGAGGAGGAGGAAGAGGAGGAGGAGGAGGAGGAGGAAGAAGAAGAAGAAGAAGAAGAAGAAGAAGAAGAAGAAGAAGAAGAAGAAGAAGAAGAAGAAGAAGAAGAAGAAGAAGAAGAAGAAGAAGAAGAAGAAGAAGAAGAAGAAGAAGAAGAAGACAGTATTACATGGGTAAATATACATATAGTAGGCATTAGAGAGTGCTGTGAAAAAATAGGTTTTCAGCAGAGTGCTGGCACAAGGGAAAAAACTGTCACGCAGTTTTTGTTTTGTCATGCAATACCCTATAACAGTAACCTGAGGGGAGAAGTTGAAACAGTTTATGTACAGGATATGAAGGGTCTTTTCAGCTCTCCTTCTGACCAACACAATATACAGAAAGCAGATTGGTTGCAATTGTTCTTTGTGCAGTCCTGACAAACCACTTCTTTACTGTTGCCATGAAAACCACATGAAGGCGTCACAAAGTAATATTCTGATTTTCTGACTTCTAAAATCACAGATGAGGTATATTGCTTTGTTGGGCAAGGCAACAAAGACAAACTTAACAAGATCTTACAGGCTCCCAAAGCTGCCTGTTCCAGAAACTAGAATTCTATGAATTTGTAAATTTGTACAAAATTTCCTATTTTTTCCTTTCCCTGATTCACGAAATGCCAGACAAAGAGGGAAATGTATAAAATATACCTGCAAAGAAACCTGCCAACCTAGTGTTTTGACCAAGGCTTCCGAGACCACAATTACGTACACGGTTATTTTAAAAACAAGTCTTGGTTTATTGCAATGCTGGGAATTATTTTCATTCCCAGCCGGTGATGAATCTCCAACAGTCCCTCAAGATAAGCATCCAGCTTTCTCTCCTGTGAAGTGCTGCCAATAACAGAAGTGTCCAAATAAGCTAGAACAAAAACCAACCAAAGTACAAAGAGCTTCAAGAATGAATCTGAACCGAATGAATGACTTTGCTTCCTGCAAAGATTTCATCATCTTTGCCTGTCCTTTATACCTTATGGGAGGGACAATCACCTCCCAGCCTTACTCCTGAGTTTCCCCTTTTGTTTCAGTTGCTCTCACCTTCTAGCAGCTCTGTGCACAAACGCACTGGGAACAGGCTTGCCTGGGTCCTCTGCCTCACTGCTGCCAGACTCCAAAGGCTCCAGAGGCAGCACCCCAATCTCAGATGGTCCTGGTCCCATCTCTGCATCAGATGCAGGACCCAAGTCCTCTCCAGACTCCCTGACTGTCCGATTCCGCTGCCATTTGCACTGGCTGCTGGCGAACCACAACACCTAGCAGTTAGAAAGCATGCAAATGTGAGCAGATCAATAGGTACCACTTCGGTGGGAAGGTAACAGTGCTTCATGATATCATACTGGTCACTTGACTGTGGAAATGTCTTCATGCAGTGCTGGCTCAATGGCCTTGAAATGGAGATGAAAACTGCCCTCATAGTTGGCAACAACTAGCAGAGTAAAATCTGCAGCTCTTAATGTTGATAATGCTTATAAAGTATTTTTTTTCTTCTCGGAATACATTTTCCTCATGATTTTTGCATTTTCCTACAGACTTTTCTGTGTCTATGTTTGAGTTGCCTAACTCTATTGGGGAACAATATGGCAATATTCAGAGAAGGACATGTTTCCAAAGAGTCTTTGGAGCTAGGTCTTTTCATAAGGAAGAACCTTCTTCTTTGTAATAGTATCAAGGAAAGGAAATTGAATGAACCAATGTGTCCTTTATCTAATTGATCAGGTTATAGTGGGAAAAGATAAGGGGTTCAATTCTTTATGTAAGTAACCAGTTGCTCTACAACAGGGGTATCAAACTCATGGCCCAAAACTGGATGTGTCACGTGCTGGCCGTGCCCATACCCGGTTTAGTGAAGAGGAAAAAAGTCATGATACGTCATGTAATGACGCCATGATGATGCAAGTTTGACACCCCTGCTCTACAATGACCACCAGTACATGAGCCTAGAGGTGATTATTATGCTCTTTCTCTTTCTTGCTCTTTCTCCCATCCTCTCACTAAGTGGTTCACTACGTCACTGATGTGCTTTCATGAAGTCGGGTTTGCTTTAGAGTTTCTCTTCAAATATATAAATAAATAATCAGGTTATTTTATTCATAATTGTTAATGCTGCTCGGAAAGTAGAGCCGGTTTTCTGAAAGGTAATGATAAATAATTGAAATATACAAACCAGACCTATGTAGGGTGCAATTCTTGAACCAAATGGCAGTATGGAAATGGTTCTTTTCCTATGAACTCTCTGAGCTTCTATCCTGTTTTCAGCATTTATGTTTTGGTGCGAAAAGAGTGCTCCTAACCTGGTTGGGGGGAACCTGGTATGGTGAAAGTGACCTACCGGAGCAGACCTTGAGTGTAATTGGTTATTTATTAAGAGTGGAGTATCTCCTAAGTCATTTGGTGGTGTGTACATCACCATGTTCAACTTGCTGTCAGCATGAGGAGATACAAATCTGTTATGTACACTAGAACAGCATCTTGTGTTGACAGGATCAAATGCATTTGTCTTACAGAAATGGTGAAACAGCATTATTCCCAACTATAAATCTCAATTCTGCAGACTTTCTGTTTCCCCCATAAATTTTGCTGTGATCCACAGACTTACCTGTAATGGGCAGTTTCACCTAGTAGATATTCCTTTAGTTGGAAGATTTCAAGCCCTCAGTAATGTCATATTTCTCTCCCCATCTCCGTCTGAAAGGTCTCACTTGAGTCAAATTTCCGGGACAAAGAAACTGCTCTGCTCTGAAGTTTTGCATCTTGATTAGAAAATCATACCTAGGATCTCAGGAAAATTAAAACTGTCAGACAGCTGTACAATTAAAATTTGTAAAATTAATGGCCTGCAAAGAGAAAAGGGCTTTCTGAAAGCAGTCCAGATGATCTGGTCAACAGGAGACGTTATTAAAGTGCACATGATAAATGAAGACAGGCAAAACATTTTCTGGGCTAAAAAAGACCAAGGACAAATTTTTAAAGAGAAAGGAGAAAGTGATACGTTTTATGATTTCTTCAGGATTATAATTAACCACAGAAGAGGAAGAGAAGAATCCATACTGGTAATCTAATGAAGAGACAACCCTTCTGATGCTGAGCTGAACTTCATCCTAATGAGGTATCCAGAGTCAAAGATGCTCAGACACACAACAGCAGCAAGCTGTACTTCTAAATAAATTGACCTGGGATTAACCTTTGAGACACAAAAAGATCCTCCAGATGTTTGGACTTCAACTTCTACAGTCCCTTCCCATTGACTTTGCTAGCTGAAGCTGATTGAAACCAAAGTCCAAAACACAGAGAGGGCATGTCTTCTACCACAGACAATAGAAGCAGTAAGAAGTCCCTGGATTGATTTCTCTGCATTAGTTTATATGAACACCTGGGCTTATTCCTATCCCAGCAGAACAATCACCTTACTCTCTTTGCTTCAACCTATAGGTCACATCTTTTGCAGCCCGGTCAATAAAGTATAGTAACAATGTGGTGAATGGATCAGAGGTGGTATTCAGCAGGTTCTGACCAGGTCTGGAGAACCATTAGTGGAAATTTTGAGTAGTTCAGAGAACCGGCAAATACCACCTCTGACTGGCCCCACCCCCATCTATTCTCTGCCTCCCAAGTCCCAGCTGATTGGCTGGGTCTTCTTTTGTTGCCCTGAACAGGAGAACGGAACTGGAAAGCAGGTTAATGGGATAGGGAGGGAATGGGATTCTGCAGTATCCTTCCCAGGAGTGGGATGGGAATGGAGATTTTACACTACCCTTTCCCTGCCGTGCCCAGCAAGCCATGCCCACAGAACCAATAGTAAAAAAAAAATTGAATCCCACTACTGGCATGGATATTTTAAGATGGTTCGGTCGACATTTTTTAAAAAATCAACCAAGTTGTTCTGCAGGTTCTAGATGAAGATGTAAGTCCATACATATCATATGTAATTGTTTTTTTATTATTTAACTTTTTCTTAGTTTATTGAAATATAAAATATAAAGAAAAAGCCATGAAAAAGAGAGGAGAGGGAGGGAAAAAGAAGGGAAGAAACAAAAGAAAAAGGCACCAAGTTCTGACCCTCTTTAGCACAGTAGAAGATAACAACATTACAACCACAACGTTTTGCTTTTACACAACAGTATGGACAAGCCATTTCTATAACAATAAACCTGTCCAGTTTACAAAAACAGAATCAAAGTTTCTTTTTTTTTCTCATTGCAAATACAAAATCTGGAAGCAATTTCAAAATAGAAACAAAATTAAATATAATCTCTTATTCAGATAAAAGAATCAGTTTAACCATCTCTTCTTCTATTTGCTGTGGGGAATAATATATCATTCATTCTCATGTTTTCAAATCTGATCCTTAATATTTTACCAACTTTAATTGTTACACTGCCTTGAATTTTGTGGTTCAATTCCTGGCTTAGAAAGTATGCATTTGCATTGCAGCATTAAAACATGCACACACACATGCACACGCACACACACACAATGAATAATTTAGAAGGAAAGAGTACCAACAGGAATTTGGGGAAAATAAATGTTAAAAATGCAAGTGTTTTTTTTTTTAAGCAGTTGTTTTTTCTCTGTCTCTCTCTTTCTGTATAAACAGACACACACAACATACAAATATAACATTTATCAGAGAGACACTGTCCAAATGAGAAGAAAGGGTTAAGTGGTCTGGAATCGTTATGTCGACACAAGAGAGCAAGCTCTGGCTCCCTTTGAATTCTGCTGAACTTCATCTAATCTTTACCCAGGAGCACTGCCAGTCTGAGAAGATTCTCGTGAAATAGGCACTGCAACATTAAATTAGCTATTGTAAACTCTTCATGTGAGGGCCTGTTTATTCACACCCGACAGCATGGGCTGAAATGTTCACCACCAGACTGAGCATTTACACAATCCATTATGTCCCGTTAACCATTAACAGAAGAGGAGAGCAAATGCCATGGAGTAGCTACTTCTTCTCATCATCTGGAACTTCCCTGCACAGACATGCAGGAAATATTATTAGTTGCCAGAAGCTTGAATTAGAACAGAAAGTTGCCTGCCTGTTGCTGTTTTTCATGTACTTCCTGAAAACTCACTGGGTTTCAGAGAAGACTATTAGCACCAATATATGACAAATTAATTAGCATGTGTCTGAAAATCGTTTATCTTTTATGACTCAGGACCTGCTTTGGCAGCGGACATTCGCCAGGGGTTTCACACTAAACAACAAATTTATCTTAGAATTAAGACTTATTTCCCAATTAGGCTACACCGACTGCCCAAGGCTACTCCAGGACATAAGAGGCTATGTCTGTTAATGTAGACTGAATCTACTAGTTTCTAATAGCTTTTCTTTTCCTTGCATCTAGCCCCCTTTAAGATGTAATTAATCTTTTTAAAAAATATCGTTCTTTTTCCTTAGGAAAATCTGAAGCTCCTGTCATCTAATAAGCAAACAAATTGCCTTATTTGTTCGGCTGTCATGTCCTGGTAACAGGACTGGGAACAGTTCCTGATGCACTCAATCCTTCAAAAGAAGCCTGATGGCACAGACATTTTTTTATAGCTGTTTTCTTTCAGAAACAGGCACGAGGAAACATAGACATGATTTAATTTTTTACATATCAATGGCATTCTGGAGGTCACAGATGGTTTTGTTTGTTTGTTTGCTTTTATAGGAAAGTCCATCCACCAGTGAATAGTATCAAGGCTATTGTTACAGACATTAAACCCATTATCTGTTAGACTAGTCTCAAGGATCATCATACACCAGTCTGATTGGCTTCCACAAATAACAAGGATTTGGTCTTAGGCATCCCTACAGGCCACCAAAGTCAGTACTATCTACACCAGGGATATCAAACTCGATTTCATTGAGGGCCACAACAGGGTTGTGTTTGACCTCGGAGGGCCAGGGGTATGTGTGGTTGGGGTGGCCATGGCTGGAGTGGCCATGGCCATGGGGGTCATGACACAGGATCGCACCTCCGCACACATGGTTTTATACTCTTATAAAAATAGAGAGGTGTACATTTCTGTGGCTGTGTTTTTTAAAATGCATACTTGATCTCCCTATGAGAGTGAGAGACCAGATCAAGAAACTGACTCCATAGGAAGACTAGAACTACAAACTATTGACATAGACTATAGCAGCAGAATCCTGCCAGCCTGAAAGGTAAAATATTTTACCTTTCCTCCCTTTGATAAACTTCTGAGACAAAGTCAGCCTCCTGGAGCACTTTGGTAGCCAAAACGAGGCACAGGGAGTCATATGTTGCCCCCCCCCCCCCTGGTTCTGGGCCTGGATGGCCTCTTGCAACACACTGGTAGCCAAAACAGAGTTCAGGGGGTTGTGCATTGGTCCCTAACACCAATTTCTGGGCCTGGATGGCCTCTTGCAGCACTCTAGTAGCCAAAACAGCCGGAACGTGCTCCATCCCGGCCCAGAACAGGGTTGCAGAGGGGCGCAACCTCCCCGTCCCCCATTTTTGGTAGCAGAGGCACAGTGGGCCAGATCTAAACACTCCATAGGCCAGGTCTGGCCTGCGGGCCTTTAGTTTGACACTCCTGATCTACACCTTTTAAAGAAACTGCAGGAAGATTGTTCTCCTGTTGTTTATTCTCCTCCAACTCACAATCAGAGTTTCTTTGACAAGACTTTGCATGCCAGAACCTCTAAATTTGGCACCTTGATTTCCCCACCGAGAGCCATACAGAGGATCTTTGGAGAGATGGGAAGAAAGAAGCAGAAGCAGAGGTGTTTCTGCAGATGTCAAGCAATAGGACAATGTGCCATAGACTGAAGTCCAGGGAGTCTCATTTTCAGGAAATTAGCAGAGACGTCAACATTGTATTGCTTTTCAAATGTTTTAAACCCCAAACACCTTATTTCAATTCCATCAGAAAGTTCCAGTCACTGTCCTGACCATATGGAAGTGTGTCTATTGCAAAAGAAGTGATTCCAACTCAAAGCACATTGGTGTTTTGAGCTTAGAACATGTTTGGAATGGTTAAAACAGCGTTGGGACACTTCAAGTGAAAACGTAAAATGTTTTGGGCTCCTAAGGAGACATTTGGGATCAAGATGTTGTGAGTTCAAAGCATTTTGTCCACTGATATAAATCACATCCTGTTTCCTTAATTAATGAGATTTGGGATAACCTATAGACTAGAACTTTGAGTTATGTTTTTAAGTAAATGAACAGATTGCACTTTTAATTGATTATATCCTTCCTCCCTCCCTCCTTCCTTATACTTCCCTCCCTCCTTCCTTCCTCCTTCCCTCCTTCTTTCCTTTTCTCTTCCTTCCTTTCCTTCCTTCCTTTTTTCTTCATTCCTTCTTTCCTTCCTTTCTTCCTATTATTATTATTTAATTCAGCAAACATTTAGAGACATTGGACATTCTGTTGTACAAAATATCCACTGAATGGACCAAGAATCTCTGTATAAATATAAAACATTATCTTTATTCTGCACATTACTATTTTCCTACCTCACTGAATGTTTGAGTTTTACCTTTTTTTTAAACAAGCTTTTTGATTCTCCAGCTATATAAAAACTATTTTTAAAAAATCTGCACAATTTTAGAAATACAGGAAGTAAGTTAGAAAGTTCGACACAGTCAATAGTCAGTCTCATGTGAACCATTGGTAATTCCAATTTGATCTTCCATAAAGACTAAACATTTATAATAACCAGTTCATGTCATTTCACACATTTTAAATCAACAAATGAGGAATAGGAATGATAATAATTGCACTAACTGTTTCTTCAGTAAGATTGTACACTTCTTTCTCATGAAATCAAAAGATCCATTTGGATATAGATACATGACCTCCATATTTTTTTTCCCTGTAGCATATTTAGCACACTGATTCTCTTAGAAATTGTTTAGACTGTCTGTGCTAAATCTGGAGAATAGATTTAATAATTATGAGATGGATATAACCTTCCTTCATCAGCAACTTAACAATGTTCATAACATGCTAAATAAATATGGAGAAGATATTTATAACTTTTCTAGTTATAGAAAAGATTAAATTAGAATGTTTTGCATTAGAATGTTTTGTCAATGCTGATATAGAAATATATTGTTTATGAGCCATGATGGCACAGTGGTTAGAGTGCAGTGTTACAAGCTAATTTTACCACATGTCAGCAGTTTGATTCTGATCAATTCTGATCAGGTCAGTCAAATGAGAACCCAGCTTAAGGGTTCTCTTAGATTAAGCTACTTAAAATTAAGCTTTAAAAAGCTAAAAAAATAAATTAGCAATATCAGTTAGACTTATATACTCCTTCATAGATCTTTACAGCCTTCTCTGAGCAGTTTACAGAGTCAGAATATTGCCCACAACAATCTGGGTTCTCATTTGACTGACCTTGGAAGGATGGAAAGCTGAGTCAACCTTGAAACGATCAGAATTGATCAGAATCAAACTGCTGACATGTGGTAAAATTAGCCTGCAATACTGCACTCTAACCACTGTGCCACCATGGCTCATAAACAATATATTTCTATATCAGCATTGACAAAACATTCTAATGCAAAGTGCAAATACACTACTCATTAGTAACCTGATTAATCAAAGACAGGCTGAAATTAAATTATGTTTTGATTCTCATCTAAAACAGAAACTCGAAGGATCTTAATATATATGCAGGCAAGGGATTTACGCAAATGAAACTCCATGCTAATATAAAACTCTTGGGGTTTACCTGCTCAAATGATCCTTGTAGTTAGCAAAGGAACAGGTGTCACAACAGATAGAAAAAGAATTAATGTTGTCATTTGAAAATATTGGTACATCTAATATCTTGAAGCAAACATATGTCTGAACATATTGGTGGAAATGTTTAGTTCATAAAAAAAATATGTTCACCCCAATCTTATATTTCCAGCTACCTATATTAGAATCCTGAAAACAGATGTTTCCTTGTTACTATTCTTTGCTAAGCAATTCCATGTAAGACATTTTTCTTTCTTTCTTTTTAAAATCAAATGAAAAGAAATTGTTTCAACCTTTGCTAGGATCTCTTTTCTCCTCCTCCTCCTTCATCTTCACTTTCCATATTGAGGCATTTTTCTAGTTAATCAATATTTTCTTTGCTGTCCTTCTGTCCATTTTGTTTTAGAAGACCTTTACCATCTTCAGAATCTGATACAGGTAAATATTTTTTCTTCCCTTCAGTGAGGAGTAGGAAAATATTTAGGAATTTGAAGACCCAAAGGTGGTGGTGGGGGGAGGATGTTGGACAGAAAGATTTACAGCTGGAAGAGAAGCATTTGGATGCATTCATTTCTTTCCTCGTTCCAACTACTTGTAAAAGAAAGAGAGAGAAAAAAGTTTCCTGCTGTTTTATAAACAAATTTCATTTCTTCAATATTCAAAGAGCTGATGAGCTAAATCAACTGAATTAGTTAAATCAACTTATTTCACAGTTGTCTTGTGGCTGCAAATGCCTGGGTAATTTACTTAAAATTTCAGCTAATCATATTATTGCCTTAAGTTTATGTAACTGTAACTTTAGTCATTAAAATTAAATTGATTACAGAACTGATATTAAAAAGTTATGAAGAACATTTTGCTTCATTATTATTTAACTCAGTCTGAATCTATTTCCTGTGAAATGATCTCTAGTGTTATCAAACAAGAATATGATGGGGCGAAAGGAAAGAAATAAGATAAAGAGTTTAAATGAATATAATTAGAAGGTGGAAAATGAGAAAATATTTTACTTTACTTAATCCAACCAAAATTCAACCCCACACCTATTTAGAACAATTTTCCATTAAATTTATAATATAGCATGCACAGGTATGCACATGAACTAAAAAATCAAGAGATTGTTTCTTGTAGATTAGGAAGAAGATTAAATCCATAAATAGGAAATAAATCTACCAAGCTCCTTTTCTATTAAATTTGCTCTCCTGGTTTTTGGAGGAAGAAAAAATGTATTCAATAAGTGTACATTTATAAGGAATATAGTGATGTGAATCTATACTATACTGTCTCTTTTTGTACATGTAATGGGTGGGATGTGATGTTGTCTGTCTCTATCATGTATCTATTTATCTATTTATCTATTTATCTATCTATCTATCTATCTATCTATCTATCTATCTATCTATCTATCTATCTATCTATCTATTTATAATCTATCTATCTCTGTTTCTGTCTCCATTTCTATCTCTACCATCTCTATCTATCTATCTATCTATCTATCCATCCATCCATCCATCCATCCATCCATCCTTTCTCTACCTACTTATCTATCTCTACCCACATGTATCTGCTTATCTATCTAGTCTAATCTAATCTAATCTAATCTAATCTAATCTAATCTAACCTATCAGGTTTTAATTATCTTGCATGGGATTGAAAGGGAAGAGAAAGTTCAGGAAGAAATTTGGTGCTATTTAGAGCCAGTATATTTACTTTAAAAATAGTTCTAAATTGAATTTTACCCCAGTACCTGGAATCTTGGTTAAGGAACACACTGAAAGGGAAAGGGAGTGAGAGGGAGTCTGAATTTTGATATTTTTTTGCATTGTTTATTTAAGGTAACCTACCCTGGAAGAGGGTTGCATGACCACACTGCATCCAAAACAATCCCCTGACCTTGCATAGATAATGATGTGACCTAATTGATTTTTTTATTTGAAAGAAGGCTCTAGGTCAGTGATGGCTAATCCTTTTGGCACTGAGTGCCCAAAGCAAAATGCAATATGTGGCACCTCTTCACATGCATGCATGTCCCCCATGTGTGTGCCCCTGCATGCACCCCACCTCTCATATTCACCTCCTGCATGTGCCCTGCCCCCCTGCATGCACAGCAGAGACCCGAAGACCAGCTGGCTGGCAGGAGGCGTGTACGTGCATGCACAGCAGAGCGGAGCTGAGCTGGGGCAATGGATCAAATGCCAACAGAGAGGGCTCTGTGTGCCACCTCTGGCACGTGCCATAGGTTCACCAACACAGTTCTAGGTTAATATATCAGCATGCATTAGTATAAACACAATGCAGACAAAGAATATGTCAGCAACAAATAAGCAATCCCACACGTATTTCATCTCTTGGGTAGTGGGGAGGATTGAGAGATGGGAACAAATAGGTTTTATCTCCAAAGCTTATTGTCACAACAAACATAGTTAAATGTCAGAAAGCAAAAGTGCTTCACTGTCTAGCTAAGGTGTAGAAGAGACTATATGTCTCTACAAGCTTTTAAGCACTCTCTCCCTTGACTATGCTTTGAAAATATCCTTGGAACAGAAGAGCCTAAAGATGCCAATAGGCAAAGATTGAAGAAAAAGAAAAGAAATTATAGCAATAGCACTTAGACTTATATACTGCTTTATAGTGCAGAGCCAGCATCTTGCTGACTAGGTCTTCATTTTACCCACCTCAGAAGGATGGAAGGCTGAGTCAGCCTTGAGCCTGGTGAGATTTGAACTGCCAAACTGCAGTCAGCCAGCAGTCAGCAGAAGTAGCCTGCAGTCCTGCACTCTAACCACTGTGCCACCATGGGTCATAATTATACATAAAAATATTTTATGTTTACTTTTTAGAGCAGGAGAAAGTGGGAAGTCTTCCCTCTCTGAAGTCTTTGTCCCCTTTGTCTACCTGCTCTTGGGCATCCTAGAAGATGGGCAAGAAAAATAGATGTCACGAAGTAAAACATATGAACAAAACTGCATTTTTCTTATGGCATGAAGATTTTAATCATTCATCTCTGGGACCTGAATGTCTTACGAAAACTTCGTTTTACTGGTAAACAGCTGGTAAACAGACTGACCTATCCAGGATCTCTCTAATTCACTTTTTAGTAAAATATATACGATGATCAAAAAGTGACAATTTCTAACTATTGATGGGTTATTACAAAGGTTTAATATTAAGGCCCCTGAACAGCAGGAAAAACAGCATTATCTGTATTACTGGGTAAATGTGGAGGGAAGGTAGTGATGATAGCTATAATAATCCTGAAGAATACTTCAGCCTTATTTCTAACATTATCTTTCTAGCAGAAAGAAATCACATTTAGTAGAATTCACTGGCTAGATATTGTTCACAACCATAGATTCTGGGTTTCACTCATCTTATTTCTCTAGTTAAATAGTGCATAACTGGACAATGATGTAGCTTATCAAGTGGAAACATTAAACATTAAACCAAGTTTTAGAATTCCTCCACTTGAATACTAATATGTAAATAGCATTTGGGCTCAAGCAGGAAAGAGAGAAGACTATTTTATCCTGAAATTTGGAAGGGAAGGAGAAACAACTCTTTTGAATGGGAAATGGAATGGAAATTGTCTAATGCATCAATCAAGGTTGAATACATTTATGGGATATGGATATTTACCATATAAGGTATTCATGTAAAAAGTGCTCTAGTATTGTAGTCATGGCCCATATTTATGTTGTAGTGTTGTAGTCATGCTCCATATTTGATCAGATTAGATGGACTGAGGAAGTAATAGGAGGACACAACACCCAATATTCTGAAGAATAAATTCTGGGCTATTCCTTTTTTTTTTTTTTTTTTTTGAGAACATTAAGGATATCCCTAACTGATAGACAACCATGATGCTTCATATGATATGATTTTTCAATAATAGTCAGTCCAAAAGCTTGTGTGATCATAGGCAAAGTTGTCAAGTAAGAGAAAGGACAATGTGGATCAGGAGATTAGTTTGTAGGGTGGTTGCCAGACTATGTTATTGGCAGGATAGTCTAATGTGTATCAATTTCTCCTTTTCTCCTTCACACACATAAAAACCAGAGTCATTTTTGTCCACAGATACAGATAAAGCAGCCGACACTATGAGGGATTGAAAGAGGAGGAGGAGGAGGAGGAGGAGGAGGAGGAGGAGGAGGAGGAGGAGGAAGGGGAAGAATAGCTGAATAAAATCATGATGGAAATATTTTAATATGGCTAACAAAAAGGGCTTCCTGACCTATCCTTAGATTGGTGACTCCAAAATATTCCCAAATAATAGCACATTGCTACCATTGAATAATAGCTTTGCTAGGAATAGGCCAGGAAAATACACTGTGAAAGAAAATAAGTCTGCATGAGAAATAATTGCAGGTCAGAATAAAATAACTTCGACATATTACAATAAGATTATAAATAATTGACCAAGGTTTACCCCCACAAACCCACCTGAGGCTAGCTGTTAAATTAAAGAAAAAAATAACTTACAAGGAGCTGAAAGTGAGATACAAAAGAAGAAAAATCCCAATCTAGGCCATGATGTAATTTCTGGCCTAATCATCAATGAAATTTATGAATAAATAATAAGTTTTCATGAGATTGTCTACAGAGAGAGTGATGTCTGCACTTGCCATATTTCCCTCCCCACCTCAATTATCCCTGTGCTTTTCTGTTGTTTTATAGCTTTTCTAATAGACTTTATTTAATCAATCAGTTAACTGTTGGAGTAACAAACATGCAAGTGACATCCCCAATATGAATCATCATTTCGTTCTGACTCTTCCTAAATAGGTTTTTAATTAAGATGAGTTCTTCAAGTTATGCAGAATGAAGGGACAGAGCTATGCTTAATAGAGCTCTCGGCCATACCAACTCTGTGGATAAAGAAGGGGTTTGGAATGTCCTACTGCAGAAGAAGCTGCTTCAGCCATATGAGAACCAATATGGGATGGCACAGAAGGCAGCTTCTGTCTCCAAGACCCCCTTGAAATCTGAGATGGTCCGGTCCAAAGATGTATCATTGCAACCTACTTCTGTTGTGCTTCATCCAATTCCCAAGACAGTTCTCAATATTTTCTATTTGAGAAAATGAGGAGAGAGTCAGGAGTTTGGGGCAGAAACTGTACTTTTGAAAGAAATATATAAAATGAGCTAAAGTAACTCTTGGAATTGCAAGTTGGGACAAAACCTAAGATCCCTGCAGAATTTACATTGCATAGGGATGTGAATATGTGTATCCATCTGCATGCAAGGAAGGAGGAAAAGTCACATGAAACAACAAGGTGAAATATTTATATTATCAGGCAGAAAAATTTGTAGGCATAGTGGGGGAGGCATATAATGCTCGTAAAGAGTTAGAAAATAGTCAGGTTTGTCTGTGAACACAATCCGGTTTCTCATAAAAAGCAGTGACCTCTTTTCACTATCCAAGTAGTCTACCTTGACAAGGATAAATAGTTCTGAGTCCATTTCTGGTGACAAAGGTTATAATTGGAGACTGGGAAGTTTTTAGTCTGCCACATGTGAATTACTGCTGTCTTAACTTGCAATGTCTTAATAGGTTATGCTAGTTTTACAGAGAAGATTCATTGATTTTCCTGACATTTCCTCACCTTCTTACAAACTACCTTTTCATTTTCTTGCCATTCATTCAATTGTCCATAGTAATGTAATTGGGGAACTGAAGTTCCTTAAAGTTCCACCCCAGGTTTTGAAAAGTGAAGTAGACTTTTTGTCCTAGTATATTAGAAGCTCTGATAAACTTCTAAATTCTAACTTTTCTGGGATTTAGTTAAGGCAGACATGGAGGCTGTGACCTCTATCATGGCTTGCAATTTTCCATTTCCATACCAAAAGGAATTACGTTCCCATGAAAGAGACTAAATGAAGGTGTTCAACATAGTACTAGGAAACAGGTCCTTCTGGTTTGAAGTCTCTTTGGTGACAGACAGAAATCCGCGATCATGTGTGGTTTCGGTCTGGGCTTGGCACTGGAGCACCCCGAGCTGGCTGGTTTTGGGGCTAAGCCACCCCGTAGAGGTGGTGAAGAGGAAGGAGACCACCAGCAGGGTCGAGGAGAGATGCATCTCTCCTCCTCAGCTGGCCATTACTCCCTTTCCTGAAAGCGGTTGCAGCGGTGGTCAGAAATGGCCACCACAAAGAAGAATTCGACTGGAAAAGAATGTGCAGGAGGAAGATAAGAAGTGAAAGTTTTGGCTGACTGGGTTAAATTGTGAAAGCAACAACTAAGGTACCCTGGAATTTAAACTTACAAAAAAATAACATCGCTCCCAAAGAAGAGTTGGAAGCAGTGAAGGAAAGTGAAAAAGCTAAGGTTTGGCTTTTTTTTTCTTCTCTCTCCTTCCCTATACTGACAACTAAGAGACTTAACTAAGAAATTGGAAAAATCTACTTTGACATCAATAGGCAATTAAGCTGAAAATAAAATAAAATGCCAAAGGGATAATAAAGATTTCTGGACACTATCTTTTTTTTTCCATAAGCAGGAAGGGAGAGAGAAAAATAAGGGCAGGACCTGGAAGAGGGAGGAGACTTCCTGGAATTAAAAAGAATCTACAGTAAAACTTCAACAAGACTTCTAAAAGATACATTTTAACTGAAACTTTGTAACTAAACAATAACCCCAAGAAGAGAAAGTGAAAAAAAGAGCAAAAAGAAACGGCTTGCGTGTATTTGGATTATTTGGTGATCTTTGGATTCTTGGTTATTATATTTGAATGACTAAAATCAATCGGGTGGTTGTTTAAAAATTTATACAATGGCACCACTTCTGGATGAATTGAAAATGGAACTTAAAAAGTACAAAGAAGATGCACAAGAAGGGAGGGGTTCTTTTGGCTTCATTTTTCAATTCTTAGAAATGGAGATTTGGAACTATGAGAAACAACAAGAAAAGACTGCAAAACAAGAAGACTGGGACAAAGAAGAAGCCATCTTTAATGAACAAGTAATTCTATGTGGGGAAGAAAAAGGAAAGGGGGGAAAGAGAGTGGAGAATTTAAGATTTAAAAAAACAACCAAAGAAAAGAAAAATAATTCAAAAAATAAGTATAATACTGGAAAGCAACAGAAAAGGGGAATACAGAAGAGAGAAATATAGGTAGAGAGACAAGGGGGTAAAAAGGGGAGAGAGAAGAAGAGAGGGAAGAAGGAAAGGAAAAGAAGTTACAAAGGACCGGAGCAAGGTATAGAGAAACAGGACCTATTTAGAGATAATGGGTGAAAATCTAACTGAAAAAGGGATTCTGTAAAGGTACATAAGATTGTATTGTTATATTAGTAATAGAAATAACTTTAGAAAATTGGAAACAATGTATGATTAAAATGAGGGATAAAATAGTGTAATTTAGTGAAATGGTTGTTAATAAAATAAGTGAAATAAAATAAATGAGAAAGGAACGGGAACATTTTAATTAGTTAATGTTTTATAAAATATAAGTGAAGAGGGGGGGAATTAATTATGGAAAGCTTATAATTGTTCCCATAGAACTATGATATTTAATTGAAAAGTAATGTTAAAGAAGTTAAGACTTTAATGAATATTAATATTAATGATAGAATTGAATTGGAATGGAATGTGTTGTTTTAATTACATACATTTATATATTTTTCTTTTTTTAAGAATATAGTGTGTATTTTAAGAATGTACCAAGGAGAATCCGAATGGAAGTTATGTATTATATTGAATGTTATAACTTTAGGATATATATTGAAGCCTAAATAAGAGTTAAATGGATAAACTTAAAAGATATAAAGGTGTCATACTCCAATCAGCAACTACAGGAGAAACTTTGTTTAATGAGAAAAGATAATAAATAATTGAAACAGGACAGACAAAAATACAAATATAATGATTTGAATTGAGATGAGATAATTAAAATAAAATTGAGAAAATTAAAAGAGGGGAGAAGCTATGCAGAAAATGTAAAATAGTACTAAGATATGGAATAGAATATAAAAATGAGCATGAACTTGAATTTGTGTCTGTACAAAGAAATGTAACCCGGGATTACGCTACTTTCAAAAAAATAAATGTTTTATTTGTATTTTCTTTCTTTTTGTAAAAACTCAAATAAAATTTACAAAAAAAAAAAAAAAACATAGTAGGAAACAGACAATCTACTGAAATGAAACCAATATTTTTTTTCAATATTAGTCTGGATGAGAATTGGGGAGTTGGACTTCTATACTTTTCTTCCTCCCAAAACAAATACAGATCAAAAGGGCCGTTTCTGATAATAATAAAGATTAGGAAGAAAATATTTAATCATTATATTGGCAAGGAGATTCTGAGACATCTTTAAAATTTGAAGCCTCGTGTACCAAGGAATATATACCCAACATGAAACATTATTACTTTATGGAAACTTATGATTGTTTAGTGGTTAGTTGTACTTGTGTTTTTATATACAGTATATTGTGCCAAAACATTGGCCTTCAAGATTATTTTTCATGTGAGTTTGTCCTTGATGCATGATTCTGTACTTTCTGGAACATATTAAATGTATAATTTTAGTTCATGCGCTTCATATAACAAAAGAATCCATATTTAATTTCTACTCAGTGGGCTGCAGCATATGCTGAAATTATGCTGAAGCTGTTTACAATAACAACTTATGATGCATCCCGGAAAACCAAATAATATATATCTTAAACAACAAAAAAAGAAGTCTGTAATCTTGAGGCTTAAATCTAAGACTATATATGTAATTAGATTTGGTTATGTATTACCCATGTTTTTGACACCAAAAAAGACACCAGGTCTTATATTGGGGGGGATGTCATCCACTGACTCACCTTATTTGTGCATGTCACTCCCAGCCTCCTTTTTGTTGTAAAAGGCCTTGAGGAACTTCTTTGGCTGGCAAGACCAGCAAGGCTTTCCTGGAGGCTCTGCAGCTGATCACAGAGTGAACTGGATCGATCTAGAGTTCTGTTATCAGCAACAGAGGCCTTCAGGAAAGCCTTGCTGCCTGCAGAAAAAATGGACCGAGGTGTGCAAGGCTTGGCTGCAATTATCCAAAGATAAGTAGTAGGGCATCTCCACACACCTCCATCCTCACCCTAGCTTAATTTTTACGCATGTACCCTGGAGTGGGCGGAATCTTAATTAGGGCTCATTTTGGGGTGGTAGGGTGCACATGTAAAAATTAAGCTAGGACTTATTTTCTGAGTAGGTCATATTTTGGGGAAAATACTGTATTTATATCAAGACATTAAATGGAGTGCGGTGGCTCGAGTGGTTGGGACACTGGGCAGGAGGTTATCAAGCCCATGTTTGAGACCCAAGAACTGCCGTGGGTTGGGGTTGAGCTCTTACCTTTCACTCCAGCTCCTGCTGTGGACATGAAAGGAGACCTCAACTGGGCATCCCCAAGGCAATAGTGATGTCACCAGCGAATCCTTTTGACCCAGAAGTGCCTTGATGCTTCTGACACAAGTGCAAACAAAAAAAACAAAAAAAAACAAATGAAGACAGGCCTTGAGCAAAGTGTCTTCTGAGAGTTGAGTTGATGAACCCAGTTAGAAACACTGATCTTCACAACCTACTCAACACCTGAGGTTCAGTGAATTGAGTTACAACACAGATAATATGGCTGGAGAGTAGAAAAAGCTAACTGGGCTATCAGAGAGGCTGGATAATGATCATGGTTTAAACTAGGATATTTATCTTCAGAAATCTATCTTAGAAGCTGAGTTTTTCAGTGAGTTGTGAGCACTTATGGGTACATGTATAATACATGCATAAAGAATCATATTGAAGCTGTCCCAAGGGCTCATTGAGTAAATGCAGATTGCTTCTAGGTTTTGTACCTTTTCAGAGAATGTCAAAGAAGTCACCCAGGTAGAGTTGAATCTGAGGTCTGAAGAATCTACTTGGAGAAGTAATGAAATATTAAGAAGAAAGGAAGGAAGGAAAAAAGGGAGGGAGGGAGGAAGAAGGAAGAAAGGAAAGAAGGAAAGAGGGAGGGAGGAAATCCAGTTGCCATGATTCAATTTCCAGATTTTTCTGAATATGTGTAGACTTACCTGGACAGCTTTGGAGAATAAATTGTCCAGCCATTCTTGGCTATAACCAATAACCAATATCGATGCAAGGAATTAATATCAATCAATAATATTTATTTGATCAATGATCAACAAAAATTAAAAGAACAAAATCAACAAATACAGATTGAAACATATGCTACATAAATACAGTAATATACTAACAGCTAGCAAGCTAAATAATTAAATATAGCATTCATTCCTCTATTACTATGCAAATACAATTGTTACCTGGTGATACACTGAAAACATTAATAGCTATAAAATAAAAAAATAAAACCTATATATCCCCTACCGTTAATAGTTAAGATGTATCAAAACAAGTAACATTTTAAAATAAATGTGACTGTAAGGAAGGCTAGAAATAGCCAATGTGGATTGTAAGATCCATCTAGTTGCCACTCTGAGGGGGGGAAATTACTACTATATTTTAATTATAATAGGGTTTGTTGTTTCAAAACAAAGAGTTAACGGGGAGGATGAAGGTTCCAAGTTAACAAGATTGTGAAATCTGGATTTTAAGAACATCTAGTGTTTTATAGAATAATAGTGTTATTCATGAAGAAAGTCAGTCCCTGTGCCAATTCCCACCCCAATCGGAATGAATTAATCTTGAAGTACATGATTGGGATATTTAGAGCTTTTACAAATTGGGAAATATCAATTTCCTGCATATTTCTAATGAACTGTATTGGGTTTACTACAAATAGAGATTTCATGTCTCATCTGGTCTTTATACAAGAAAATTTTGGTAATTTTTTTTTTATTCATAACCCGAAAACTACTGTGCTCTCAAATTTGGCCATGTAAAACATTGAAGCCAGAGCAGTACAGTATTTTGAATAACAAATATTCCATTATCTACTGAATATTTCTACCCAACACTAGAGAAATCATAGAGATACAAAGAAAGAGAGCTTAAGTAAAAGTGTCATTTATGATCCTCATTGCTGCATAGCAGTTAATTTCTAGAGGATGGGAATTTTTACTAGATAAAATGAATAAAACAAGAAAGGAAAGTAGAAAGTCATGGATTATCTTTTTTTTAAAAAAAGTCTGGTTATACTTGGATTGTTTCTTTTTTAAAACCAGATATGTTTAACTTCATTCCACTGTTTTTATCTCACTCTCTATAGCACATTTAATATATTTTTTTTCTGTCTAAACTGATAAATTCGTTGTTCAACCTTTCATATTTTATTAAATTAAACTTATCCTCAGCTTCCTGGGAGTCCTTCCAATATTTCAGTCAATCCACTTCTTTTTAATGCTGTTTTTTTTTTTCTCTTTTACCTTCTTTTTATTGTCATTTTTTTCAAATTTATAAGTTATATAGAAGTGGATACACAGACACACATTCTCAAATATAAGAAGGTATAATCTAAAATAAACAGTCTCTCTGTTGTTCATGAAATAAAAGCTTTTTTTTTTTTTTAAAGGATCTTTTCCCCCAGAATCTCTTCTGGATCTCATGTAGAAGAAAAGCAGAGCAAACTAAATTAATGTCAGGCATAAAAATAAAAAATCAGGACCACACTGTAAGTTGACATTTAAAAGATTTATTGCTCAAGCTTACACAGGGGAATCTAGTCAACTAAAGTTGAATAGAAAATTAGCACCATATAGGAGACAACAACATTCAAGAGTGACCTGACTTGGATTTTTTGTGAGAACATCATGCTTCTAGGCTGGTGGCACACTTACCTCCACTTACAAGCACTGTCTGCTCTTCTTCTGCACTTGGCTAGTCATGTCTTTTCTTTTTTTTCTTTTCCTAAAAGCAGACAGGGAGTTTGACTTTCCTTCTCCAAATGATAGCATTCTGTCATGATTCAGGAGTCAGAAGAAGACTGGAAACCCAGGTTCAAGATCTCCCTCAACCAGTGGTGGGATTCAAATAATTTAACAACCAGTTGTCTGCCCTAATGATTTCTTCCAACAACCAGTTCACCAAACTGCTCAGAAAGTTAACAACCGGTTCTCCTGAACTGGTGCAAACTGGCTGAATCCCATCACTACCCTCAACACATGGAGTGTCTTTGGGTAAAGAGCTAACCACCCAACCTCCCACAGAGGACTGATGCTGTGAAAAGAGAAACTCCCACTCCTTATTGCCAGAAAGGCAGGATTTAAATAGGCCAAGTTTATTTTTGATTGTTGCTTAAAATGAGTGTTGGTGTCAGCGTTCCAGGAAACCTCCACCCCAGCCAATAACTCCAAGACAGATATCTTCTCAAAAGTTCTTTTTATTTTGGATAGTAAACTGGCACAACTGGGGAATCCCAAATCTGAAAGTTCCGGGCTTCCTTGCAATAAGTAAAAACTACACATCCATCCCCTGCACACCCATCATCACATCACATGCCCCAATCACCATCTGTCCCAACTTGAGACTTCCCCTCACTTATGCCCAAAATAACCTGACCTTGAATTAGAAAAATAATGTTATTAGGTCTAACTACGTATACTCCAACAAATTCCCCCTTCCCACTTTCCCAGACTCGAAATGTGGCAGCATGGGAGCTTCTGGTCTCAATATGGCTTCCAAAGCTTACAGTTGGTTATTATATGTACAAAAAGACCACGGGTATAAAAGGGGAAAATATTACAGACCTTTTTTAATGGCTATAGGATGCATATACAGTAGTATAGAAGAATACAGTATCTGAAGAAGAGTGGCAGAAAGTAGAGTAAAGCATTACCACGCACACACTCACAGATACCAAATCCAGTCTAAACATCTGGCTGACTGTGTTCTGTGTTCAGTCTAAACATCTGGTTGACTATGTTAATGATAACCACCAGTCAATTGCAAAGGCAGCCTTTTAAAACAGCTTACATCCTGCAACAATATCTTGAACAACATCAAACAGCAACATTTGCCTAGCTCAGATCCTTGGAAGGATTCAATAGGTGGACAAAAATGCCAAGCCCAGTCTAACATCTGGATGATTGTGTAACCAAACATAATAACAATCATAATCACTCATTCAGCTGATATGCTGCCCAACTCCCAGTCAGCCTTTATGATTGATCCTGGATTGTAAATAAATAAATAAATAACCACAGTTTTCAGTGAAATCTGATCTGTTGAGATCCATAATGATCTTCTTTCACAAAGAGCTAGAAAATAATTACATTTTCTGTAGCATTCGTATTGTTCGGAATGTATCAAACTGCACACATTTTGGAAAAAATCCTCATGTATGCCACTTTAATCCTTTGTAGAGTTTTCATTATTATTTAAAATAACTATTATTATTTTTTTCTTAAAGTAGTAATGGAAGGGCTTTTAATGAATAGAAACACAAATCTTTGCTAAATCAATGCGTATTAAATTCAGCTGAAATTAGTTGCTCCATTTGTACACTGTTTGTGCTGCTCTTTTGAGACTTTATTAAGGTTCTTAATGTAACAAATATAATAAAATATTTTTGAAAAAAATGCAGTATTTAATAACTATTGTTTTTTTATACAGTTCCATTAAGAGGAAATAAGTAGAAATATTTTCAATTGAAATGCTAATAGAAAGAGGGGGCAAACTTAATTTTCCATGAAAGAAAAGTAATTTATGCTTATATTAAGTATCTCTTTGCAACAATTATTCATCATATCTGGATTTTTTTCTAATTAAATAAATCCACATTTTCCTCTTTTACCTATTAAGATAAGTTTTGTAGGCAGATTCAACTATCAAGGATGCTTGCAATTCTCTTGTTTTCTCTGTGTAGACCTGGGACTCTAAGTATGCTTTTATTGAGGTCATTGCAAAACAGTCTGCAAGTGTTCTTCGGTGCTGATAGAGCCTAGATTTCTTCAGAGTTATAAGTACATTCACTACTCAGTAGTAATGAAATTAGCTATAAAGTTGACAAGGCCTTAAAGACCCTGCTCAGCAAGTCATGTTCTGGGTATTATTGCAAAATGGGAAGGAAAGGGAACAGTATGTAATGACCCGGAGTGTAACACAAATGTAACACAATCCAAAACGTAAATAAATGTCCTTTAATGCCTCCAACTTGGCCCCACTGTTCAATAATTCTCAGTTGGAGATAAAACATATTCAAAAATAGTCTTCAAAAGAAAGCAATGCAGGCCAAACTTAATGAGCAGATAGAGGTGAAATAAAAAAAAACAAAACAAAATGAACTACAATGAAGGATAAGTAATTACCAACTTCAAGGAGATAACAAGGCACCGTCTGTTGGAAGGATGCCAACCAAGATAATTTCAGCCCAAAATAAAACAAGCTTTGCTTCTGGCAATGCTGTGTTTTAACCATCTCTCTTATATACTATATACTTATATACAGGTTCTGTTGGCGTGGCTTGGTGGGTGTGGCAGGGGAAATATTGCCTAAATCTACATTCCCTCCCCACCCCACTAACCTGCCTTCCTGCTCCGTTTTGTTGTGCAGGGCAATAAAAGAAGACCCAGCCAATCAGTTGGGACTTGAGAGGCAGAGAATAGATGGGGGTGGGGCCAATCAGAGGTGGTATTTGCTGGTTCTCCGAACTACTCAAAATTTCCACTACCGGTTCTCCAGAACTGGTCAGAACCTGCTGAATACCACCTCTTGAAGGGAAGATGGATAGAAGGAAGGGAAGGAGGGAGGGAGGGAGGGAGGGAGGAAATTGCAACAGCACTTAGACTTATATACTGCTTTATAATGCTTTACAGCCCACTCTAAGTGATATACAGAGTCAGCCTATTGCCCCCAACAATCTTGTCCTTGTTTTACTGACCTCAGAAGGAATCAATCTAGAGCCGGTGAGACTCAAACTGATGGCAGTTGGCAGTTGGCAGAATGAGCCTGAAGTACAACATTCTAACCACTGTGCCACCACAGCTCTTAGTTGTTCTGATGTTTTGGCATGCCATGCCCTGTGGAGGCATCCCAAAAGGAAGGAGTTGAAAGAGTTTATTCTTATGTGGTTTGTAGATGTCATTAATAAGACAAAAGAAAAAAGAAAGAGTTCTGTAGCTTTTTTTTTTTTTTTTTTACATTGGCTGAATCCTGAAACGCCCAATTGTTTTGACTAGTGGGATGGTGATGGTTTAACTTCAAACAAATATTACTGGTCTTTCTCAGAAAATTAACTGGAAGATGCCCTTTGATGTTTGTTTGAAAAATCATTGTGCATAACATTCAAAGTGATTATGGGATTCATAGCTTTGATGAACATCACTCCAAATGGTGACCTCAAGCAAACAATCTCACCGTCTTACTGAAACAAGATCAGAGATGTAAATGGGAACAGAAATTGGTTGAGACAAGTCCTTAACTGCACACAGAAACAGCTGGACTTGAATTCAATTGGTGGATAACTAATATTTATTTTCTGCGTATTTTAGCCCATACCAAATGTTGCTTCTCTAGGCAAGTAAGTTCGATCAACAGTGAATAAAGAAGACTAAAATTAAACCTTTTGTATCAGAATAAAAGACAGTGGTGTATAGCTTCAGTCATGCGGTGAATTCTTAATTACCTCAGAAACTAGGGCTAAGTTTTAGATCTTCTAATTAATATATTTATTTATTCACAAAACATGTAACATCAAATGCACAGCTGCTATTGTCTGTGACAGAGGAGCAGGAATTATCAAAAATAATTCAGCATAATACTCTAGTGGATTAAGGAAAAAATGTGTAGTAGTCCTATAACCCTCAAACGCAGATCATATTCTAAAAGATTTGGCAAAGGACTGAAAAGTATTAAAGATCCGTTATGAATTTGTAGAAATTTATGTCAGTCCCTAAGACAGAAACCCTGAAAGACTTTTTTTGTGGGTTTAATGTGACATGCTTCTTCATGCTGTACACATTATCCTAATATATACGCATTTATCATCTCTGCCTAGCTATATGAAAGAACTGGTTTTAGCTTTATTTTGTATCATTTTATTTCCTGCTAAAGAATCTTAGAAATTGAAGTTAATTAGGTAGCCTACAGACCTTCCTGCTAACAGAACTGCAATTCCTAGGCATCCCTAGGGATATTAAATATACATTGACAATTATTAATTTTAGATTAAACTTTTAACACATGCCTTGTGTTGAGCACTGCTGAAAAATAGCCTGATGAACAAATAGACATCACAGCACATGAAGAAGAATAGAATTGTTTGAGTTCAAAGTTAATTTACATATTGTTTTTATTAAATATTTTGTCATGTGTTTAGGCTAATCACTGACAATGAGGTGATTACTAGAACAAACATTTAGCATAATCCTCTGGTAGAAGTGAAATGAAGTAAACGATCAGATTATATATAAGCAATGACTTTTCTAGTAAATTTCAAGGTGAAGGTGACAAGGGAATTGGGAATTTTCTGCAAATCATATTTTAAGCTTGGCAAGAAAAGATAAGAAGATGTGCATCAGGATGCCACAGGCAGCACATCTATCACATGTGAACTTTGTTCCTGTTTTCTACTGCACTGTGTTCATATATAACTATAATAGCTCTATACCAGTGCTTTGCCACAAATCTATGTGATTGGGCTTAGTTTTGGGGGAGGAAAATAAGGGGGAAAATGTGTCTCTGCATACCAGTATCCATCAGTATTCATCCGGCTCACATCCTGTGTGAGAAAGTTGAGGGTTGTTTGGAAACAATATTTGCTGTGTGAGCAAGGAGACAGCAAGTAGCCTGGGCATGACTTAGCTCAACTGTACTGGTTGCTGCTGTGAAAGCGAAACTCCTCTCCTCTGCTTGTGTTTTGCATTTGGAACAGATTTCTTTTCAGGTGGGGAGGGGGAATAGAACTCCTTAGCATCAGAATGTGTTAATAATAATATACAAAATACTAATGCTCTGATGGTCATTTTGAAAAATCCTTTCTTAGTGTGCACCTAGAAGCCAAGAGGAACATATGTGCAAAATTTCAAGTTTGTAGGCTTTATGGTTTTGGAGATTTTGTGATGATGTGTGAGTGGTACTTTGCTTTGATATATATATATAGATATAGTTCAAACTATAACTTCTCCACCCCATTTGAACTCGTAGTATTCAGACTGAGGGTTGGTACAATGTGTATGCTTCCTAGTTTTGCTTGAAAGTCAATGAAAACATGCTGGTTTGTAAAACAGCCTCTACTTTAGAGATCCCAAATTGCACAGAATAATATGCCCATGCTCTGGATAACACTGAGCATTGATTGTGTTTGTACATCAAAATGTGTCATAACAGGCTAGCACTGTCTTTCTAGTTAGTTGGGCATATTATAGGCATCTATGACAATTTGCCACAGCCAACTCGCCATAGCCAACTCGTCATGACCAACTCACTGAGCCAATTTTCCACAACCAACTTGCTACAGACAACTCGCCACAGGACAATTTACCATAGCCCATGCTTGGGATAACACTCACCATGGGGCAAGAGTTACACTAATATCAAAGAAATAGTGGAATAGAATCAGTAAGAAAGGATACCAAACAATATACCAAAGGAGGGACAAAATGACATGGAAATGACAGAAAATAAAGTCTTTTTCTATTCTGTGCTGCAGGTTGCCTGACGGTGACTGAAACTAGCCATGTAGTCTGTGCTTCTTTCTTACTAAAATGAGATGTGAGAAACCCTCACTTAACTAAAGGCATGATGGACAGCAGAGTTGAGTATTGACCTATCACCACAGTATCTGGAAGATTTTGGCTTGGAGCAGCAAGAGCATTAAATAGTCAAGAACATGTCTTAATGGATGAGAAGTTGAGTGTCAAGTCAATATCCACAAGTGATAGTTGGATGCAGTTGATATGATGGACAAAAAAGAGAGAGAGCTGGACAGTTTGAGGTTCAAATTTCAAATTCAGTTCAGTTCAAATTTCCTGAAGTCATATTTCCTGCAATCAAACTTGATTTCAGGAAATATGACTTCAGCAACAGAGTGGTCAATGTCTGGAATACTCTACCTGACTCTGTGATTTCTTCTTAAACCCCCAAAACTTTAACCTTAGACTGTCTACTGTTGACCTCACCCCTTTCCTAAGTGGTCTGTAGGAGTCATGCATAAGCGCAGCAACGTGCCTACCGTCCCTGTCCTAATGTTTCTTTTATTTTTCTTATATGTACCCATTTCATGTATTCATAATGATGTCTCTACTTATACCTATTATCTTGTAAGAGATTAACAAATCAAAATAATAAATAAATAAATAATAAACAAACAAACAAACAAACAAATAAATGTTTGAAACAGGCCAGGAGTGTAATGAAAACAGAAATGTTTTGTAGGGACAGAAAAATTTGGAGAGGTGTACTAATAGGGTTGGTGTAGTAGACTTGATTTAGCTATATTTCTTTTTCTCCTTCCCATCTCATGCCTAAGCATCTTACTCCTTTCCTGTGTTTTTTGCAAGTTGCCTTAGCCGAAAGGAAATAATATATGTATTCAGGTAAATGTGCACGTTGTCCACAAATCTACTTTAAACTGATTGGTTTTGAAGTGCTTGTCTTATTTACAAGTGCTGAAATTGTAGTGTGGTGTGGTTTTTTTACACTGGGTCAAAACATACTTCCATTCATCCTTATTTTTTACAATCTCATTAACACCGGAAGTTCATCTGAAAAATTGATTTCACATGGCCTTTTTTTAAAAAAAAATATCTGATATTTTCTTGCTTTTTTCCCTTTGCCTTGTTTTCAAATATTATTTTCAGATTGCGTTTTGCATTATAGCCATCTTCAGTGTCAATGCTACTGTGTTTTCAGAAAAAAATAGGATACTTTTTAATTGTTTGGAGTGCACCTATTAAGTGTGAAAACCCAGGTGACATGAACATTCCCTTGCTAATCATTGCCCTCATCTTATTATCAATATAAATTCTGTTTAACTGACAAAAAAATCATCAGTTCATTACCTTCATTTGCACAATGACTTACTGCATGCCCATATTTTTGCTTTTTAAATGATCTTAGTACAATGCATGCAGCTTTAACAATTGTGAAAGAATTGTTGTGACAATATACTTAGCTGACATACGTTTAAGGGAAATGACAGTCTATGGTTGGACTAACAAAGCAAATACAGACCTTCTAATCTCCCCAAATAAAGCATTATAAAGCCAAATCAGAGACAAAAGCATAAAACCATTCATTTCTTCTTAAATAATGTGTAAATATGCAATGTTTTATAGTACAGTAAATACTTGTGATGCTTGGAAAATGATTTAGTGGCAGTGCCTTCGATGTCATATGAACACAACCAATTTCTAGCTCCTGTTAAAGCAATTTAACAGGAGCCAGCAGTGTGCAGCAGCAGCCCAAAAAATCTAATACAATACTTGGTTGTATAAACAGAGAATCAAGATTACATAAAATATTAATACCATAAGACCATATCTGGAATACTGCATCCAGTTTTGGTCACCACATTACAAAAAAGATGTCGAGAGAAGAGAGAAGTGCAGAGAAGAACAACGGAGATGATTAAAGGCCTGGAGACTAAAACATATGAAAGACAGTTGCAGGAATGGGGTATGGCCAATCTAAATGGGGAAAAAGGACTAGGGGTAACATGATAGTAGTATTCCAGTATTTGAGGGGCAATTTATATTCCAAAGGACCAGAGGGCAGAACAAGAAACAATGGATGGAAACTAATCAAGGAGTGAAGCAACCTGGAATTAAGGAGAAATTTCTTAACAATGAGGACATTAGTCACTGGAACAGCTTTGCCTTCAGAAGTTGTAGGGGTTTCATCTTGGAGGTTTTTAAGGAAAGACTGGACAGCTACCTATCTGAAATGGTATAGGGCAGTGGTGGCTAACCTTTTTGGGTTCCTGTTCTGAAAATTGGCGTGCCAGCACCCAGAAGGCTATCCGTGTGCTCCCCACCACATATGCGCATGTGATCCTCCCGCTGCCTCCTTACCTGTTCTGCACATGCGCGCGCCTCCCAGCTGATTTGGGGGGGGGGTTCCGACCTCCCAGAGGCTCGAGGGAAGCCTCTTGCAGCCTTTGGAGGCCGAAAAATGGGCCCATTTTGTCGCTTCCAGTATTTCCAGAAATACAGGAAGTGATGAAACCGGCCTGTTTTTTTCAGCCTCGAAGGCCTTCAGAAGCTTCCCCCGAGCCTCTGGGAGGCCGAAAAAGGTCCAAAAATCAGCTGGGAGGTACGCGCATGCGCAGGGAGGTAAGTTTGCCTGGGGCTCGAGTGCCCACATAAATGGCTCTGCATGCGTGCCATAGGTTCGCTATCACAGGTATAGGGTCTTCTGATTGAGTAGTGGGTAGGACTAGAAGACCTCCAAGGTCCCTTCCAGCTATATTCTGATTGAATTAAATTTTAAAAGATGCTCTATGAACTTGGAAGGGGGGGGGGGAATGCTGCTACTTTAAATTTCCAGAGGACAATGTTTTAACATCCCCTTAACATCCTCCAGACCTCAGAATGAAAAAAAAAGAGAGAGAGAGAGAGAGAAATGGTCTTCTGATTGAGTAGTGGGTAGGACTAGAAGACCTCCAAGGTCCCTTCCAGCTATATTCTGATTGAATTAAATTTTAAAAGATGCTCTATGAACTTGGAAGGGGGGGAATGCTGCTACTTTAAATTTCCAGAGGACAATGTTTTAACATCCCCTTAACATCCTCCAGACCTCAGAATGAAAAAAAAAAAAGAGAGAGAGAGAGAGAAATGACATTACAGCAAAGGAGAGCAAGAAATTGAAGGAGATAATATCAGAAACTGTTCCCAGCTGTATGGGAAATGAAGGCAATTTGAACTGGGCCAAAGAATGATGCCTTGTAAAATCAGCAGCTAAGGAAATTCCCCCAAAAGGTCAGTAGACCACCTTATTTGCCTCTTATTTTGGAGGGGAAAGGACTTTATTACCTAACTTTCCTCTTAATCATTTAAAATGTCCTTGAACCTCATGGCAGTCTAGCAATTGATTCTTGGATATTAGGTAGTTTGGATGTTGCCATAACCATGATAGTAGAGAAACTAAATTGGACTGAGGTTATTCAATGTGCTCCAAGGAATTGAATTCACCCCATAGACTTACATAGACATTTTTTGTGTGTGAAATATGTCTTTTTAATAACCAGCCATAAGATGGATGATAATTGCTTTGGAAGTTTAAGTGAATGGCTAAATTTGATAGAATAAAGAGAAAACTAAGCATGTGGACAAACCTCGAAGTTAATTGCTTACAAAGAAATGAGAGGAAAGGGTTGGGCTTTTTTTAAAAAAATAGAAAAGTCCAAATATTATTAATATTCTTAATTGTTAGTAGTATGTAGCCCGTACACATTTCCCATTCCTATCCCCTTAAGAGAAATCTTGACTTCCCTGCTTTTCCTGTCTGTTTATCGCAAAGACTAAATTTACATTTTAAATAGATATGGGAACAATGAAATATTAGCAAAATTTTACCAACAAAACAAAACAAAACACGGTTTTATACCCTGCATCCAGCTAAAAAAGATCTACGTCTGAATTTGAAAAGCAAAGAACCACTTTGCTTTTTTAAAGCTGTCAGAATTTGGAACTTGCTGGAAGGTAACAGTATTTGTTCCCTCGTGGTGCAACCAAATTGCCTGTATTATTATTTTTTAGAAAAAGATAAAGCAAACTTAAAAACAGTTTTATCTTCTTGCCCTAGTTCCAGAAATTTGCTACAGAAGTCAGGTTTCAGCAACAGAGTTTGCTAAGAATAACGCACAAGGTTTTTGTGTGCTGTGTGGGTGAAAGAATATTTCCATTCAGGGTCTCTTTGGTCTTTTACAATGCGTGTGCAACACACTGCAATAAAGAACACTAGCAAATAATCACATAAGTTGCACGGTCTCTTCAATTGGCGGGGATCCCAGAAGATAATTTGAGAGAGGTTGTGTGTACCTACACTAGATTCTAATTAGCACCGCCAGTAAGCTCAGAGTGCAGGCTCAGAGTTCATTGAATTCTGACAAAAGATTTAAGCTAGTATATAATGAACACATAACCAACACATAACAACAAACAACAAGAGAACTGGAAATAGGGAATGTCCCATCCAACTGAATGTCTCCATTATCTGCATACAGAAAGTTTTGACTGACACTAGGACATTCTTTACAATTAAAATGTAAAGTAACAAACAAAAAACCATGATTGTCTGAAATCATTCCTTACTAAAAAGTGGAAGGAACTTCTAGTAATAAAATGGAAAGCATTGTTGAGTAGAGTGCTTTGGGCGATAGAAAGAATTTTACATAGTAGTTTCAAAAATGGGTGACATTTTTTCATTTCAAATGAATATATAAAGCCTTCAATATGTGTTATATTGTTTTTTTTCCTCCTTTTTATTGTTCCATTGTGTTTGAGATTATATTAACTACAGACAGGGCTACACTAGAACTACTTAAAGATTTTCTGCACCGAGCTAATCAAAATTCTCAGCTAAAAAAGATGAGTTTTGTGACCTGTATAATCATGCAAATTACACTGATTTGCATTTTCTTGTGCTCAGTATCATGCATTGTGCAATTTTTACTATTTGAAGAATTCATTCTTGTCTGTAAACAGTATCAATGTTACCATTTTATCATCAGAGTCTAAAACTCCATTCTTTGGCCACCAGAAATCTTAGAAATCATATTTAACAGCATGGTATATATTCCTTTCAAGTTAAAATCTGGACTTTAACTCCCTGAATTTCCTTTTTTTTTTTTTTACTCTAGTTTGTTTTTGAACCATGCATTTCTTTATGGTTACCCAACTAAAAATTAATCAGCTCTGACATTTAGGTTCTGCCACTTGTTTAAAATCATTTCTTCATTTAAGCTGGGAAAATAGAAGAAAACTAGTTGCAAAATTCCCTTGACTTCTACCTATTTTTTCACAGTACTGTCTAATGCCTACTGTATGTATATTTACCCATGTAATATCATCTTCTTCTTCTTCTTCTTCTTCTTCTTCTTCTTCTTCTTCTTCTTCTTCTTCTTCTTCTTCTTCTTCTTCTTCTTCTTCTTCTTCTTCTTCTTCTTCTTCTTCTTCTTCTTCTTCTTCTTCTTCTTCTTCTTCTTCTTCTTCTTCTTCTTTTTCTTTTTTCTTTTTTCTTTTTTCTTTTTTCTTTTTTTTTCTTTTCTTTCTTTTTTTTCTGTTTCTTCTGCTTGTCCCCTTCCTCCTCCTCCTCCTCCTCCTCCTCCTCCCTTCAAAAGTCTCCAGAAGAAAATATGGCCAAAGACATTTTACAACTTTAAATACATGTTAATCATCCCCTGCTCCTATATCCATTATTTTATTGGCATATTTAAGCTATACTGCTGAAACTACTTTAAGCTCTATTATAATGGTAATTTGAAAATATTGACTTTGTTATGTCCTTGTGTCTTCCCACTCACTAATACTTTAGAAGTCTTTAATTTATTTATTCTTTCTTTCTAAATCTCCTTTCTTTCTGGCCTTTAAAGAATTGTACTTCCATGCTGAAAACAATCTAAAAATAGCAAGTTCCACAGAAATAAGGAAATCCCTATCAGCCATTCTATGACTGGGAGTTTTAAAGGAGAAGGAAGAAACAAGAAGTTCTATAGAAAAGTAGCTGATAATTACTTTAAAATTAAACATCAACATGCTGTCCAAATCTGTTAATTAGTAGTAGCAGTGGTACTTTCCTTTAAAATGTTCATAGGGTAAAACTGTGAAATAATATTTTACAATTAATTATTTTCCTAATTTAAATAAAGGGCCTGTGAACTGATAGGATGTTTCATCACATTGAATAATATCAATGCCGATACATTCAGAACAGGGGTCTTCAAACTTGACAGCTTGAAGACTTGTGGACTTCAACTCCCAGAATTCCTCCTCCAGACATGTTAGCTCAGGAATTCTGAGAGTTGAAGTCCACAAGTCTTAAACTTGCCAAGTTTGAAGACCCTTGATCCAGAGTAACAGACAGAACAACTACCATTCATAAAATCAATGCATTCTAAATGAGTAGAATATCTGGTTGGTGTATGTGTATGGATGGATGGATGGATGGATGGATGGGTGGATGAATTATGTGCAATCAAGTTGTTGTTGACTAGTAGCAACCACATAAATACATTTATTCCATGGCAATTTGTCCTTAATCTGGTCTTTCAACTCTTCCAATTGTGTATCCATTACATATGTACCTGAAGCCAGCCACCTTGCAGCTGGTTGTATCCATCTTCTCTCTCTCCTAGCATTACAACTTCATCAGATAATTTGTATAATTTCTCTGAAGTAGGATAATTTGAGCCTGGTCATTTCTATCTCAGGTAAGAACTCTGGATTCATTTGTTTGATGATTCATTTATTTCTTTTCTTGGCAATTGATAATATTTTGTTCCTATTCCTTATTGTTTTTTTGAAAAAAACACAACAACAACAAATCCTACAGTCCATGATTATTGCCCAGATTGTCCAAGGCTCCCACATACAAGTTCTTCATACAATATAGATTGACTATAAACACCTTAAAAGAGAATAAGAGAGTTGGAAGGGATACTGGAGTTCTTCTAGTTTAACTTCCTTTGACTCCCTCATCTATGTGGCAACCCCGAGATATTGGAACACTGTTATCATGTCACTTGAGTCCATCTTTTCCTCAGACTAGATATACCCAATTCCAACAACTGTTCTTTATATGTTTTAGCTTCCAGTCCTCTTATTATCTTTGTTGCTTTTCTCTGCACTTTTTCTGGAACCTCTACATCTTTTTTACATTGTGGCAACCAAAACTGAATGCAGAATTCCAAGTGTGGTTTTACCAAGGCATTATAAAGTGGTATTCATACTTCATGTGATCTTGATTCTATCCCTCTGTTAATGCAGCCTAGTAATGTGTTGGCTTTTTTAGCAGCTGCTGAACTCTGCTGGCTCATATTTAAGTGATTGTCCACTAGGATTCCTAGATTCTTCTCTCTCTTTCCCTCTCCCTCACTCTTTGTGTGTGTATGTGAGAGAGAGAGAGAGAGAAGGAGAGAAAGAGGGAGAGAGATTTGGAAAAAAATAATTTAACAATTCCAGCATTTGTTGTTGTGGGAATAATCTTACCTTTAAAAATGTATCTAATTTAATCATTGCTTTCTTCTTTAGGATTAAGTTTCCCTTTGCTTCTCCATCACTTTGTCCATATTGTTATGTTCCTGAACTGAAAATCATCAAACTATGAATCATTTTTGCTTTTTCTCCAATTTCAGCAGAAATGCAAGCTGCTTTTAGATTTGAGTTATACCAAATTTTTGCATTTTTCTTTTGGCTGATAAATACAACGTGGGGATGGCTCACATAGATGGGAAATAGCTTTTCCTTCAGGTAGAATCAAATATTTTGCTCATCTCAAAGAGAGATGAGAAAGGAAAAGAATTCCAATTAACCAAGTGAGGTTTCCCTTGTAAATAACATGTAAAGAAAAAGAATAGTCAAGATACTTACTTTAACGTAAAATCATCATTACAAAGAAAAATCTGAGGAATGAGTCCTTACATTTTCTTCTGTTTTATGAATCCTTACGTATTTCTTTTTTATATGTTTACATTATTTACATTTTCCCCTTTCTTTCTTATTGTTCATAATTACTCATGTATATGTGTGTGTGTGTGTGTGTGTGTGTGTGTGTGTGTGTATCTTTGGTTATTCGGGTTTTCTCCCGCGTAAGATTGGAATATCTAGGCAACGTTTCGATGAAGTCACATTCATCATCTTCAGGCTTCTGTCTTCGGCTCTGTGCTTCTCAGAGTGAGAAGCCCAGAGAAGCACTCTGAGAAGCACAGAGACGAAGACAGAAGCCTGAAGATGATGAATGTGACTTCATCAAAACGTTGCCTAGATACTACCAATCTTACACGGGAGAAAACCCGAATAACCAAAGATCCACATACAAATACCCGTGAGAACCTCAGAAAAAAAATATTTATTTATTTATTTATTTGTGGTGGAACTTGAATTTTTTTTGTGTGTGTAATGGTTTCTAAACTTACAGTAAATTAACATCCCCTTAACATCCCCCAGACCTCAGAATGAAAAAAAAAAAAAAAGAGAGAGAGAGAGAGAGAGAGAGAGAATTAAAGTGATGTTTGTGTAGATGTGTGTGGATGGTCCTTTAGATTATGTGTCACACTTCCCTATTCAAGTAAACCTTGCCTGATCAGAATACATTTTTGAAAAAGTATCTCTAAAAGACAAATATCCTTTTTTTTCCTCCAAAATGAGACTTAAACTTCAATTTCCAAAGCCCTAAGGAATGCTGTGGGAAATGCTATCAAAGCAGAATATTTTGTTACAGGACAAAATCAATATTTGCATCCCAGAGCCAGAACTATTTCATTGCATTGTTTGTATTCTGAGGAAGCGAAAATAAAAAATAAAAATAAAAAAATGAAATGGAACAAAACAAAGGGATAGCAAATAAAGAAAGTATATATATTGGACCCTTTAGTTAACATTTCTAGTTAGATCAACATATCTGCATCTGAACCTTTCCAGAATTTACTTTTGGATCCGTTTCTTCTGAATGGTATAGGGTCTCCTGCTTGAACAGGGGGCTGGACTAGAAGACCTCCAAGGTCCCTTCCAGATCTATTCTGATTGGATTGGACACACATCTACAAGATCACCAATGGAAAGAGAGTGAATTGTAAAATTCTTCTAAAATTAGATAGATGCAACTTCTAAAATTAGATAGATGCAACTCATGAACTGTGACTTACTCCAAGATCCCTTTCCATACAACCCGTTATCTAACCACACAGCTGAAATAGCTGGCCATGTTTTTTGGTAGACTCTTGCAATTGCTAGTGCATTATTCTTCTACAATCAGTTTGATGTAGAATGAGAGGCAAGTCCTACATAAGCATTTAATATACTGCTATATTTTGCTGCATTTAGTCAAGACTTTCCAATAATGGCCAAGACTTTTCAATAAGGCTTACTCAAAAATATATGTTAGATGAAATTCCTCTACTGTCCATTTTAATACATTCTAATAAGAAATTACTAATGAAAAGGCAATTCATCACCCTTCTGATTACCTTAATGCTAGTACAACCCAGTTAATTATCTATCCCTTCACTTTATTCTGATCCTTTTTAAACCTCTATTTTAGTATTGAAAAGGATGATTTGTTAGAACGTAAATGGCAACAAAGCAAAGATTTTGTCCATGGACTATAAGCAGACAGTTGAAAACTTTCTCAATTATTTAGCAGATTAATGTTAGCAGATTTCCACATTCCCTTTTTTCCAGAATACAATACAGTCATTGTTGAAAAAAAAAGAAAATGCTACATCTTAAAGAAATACAGAAAACACCTATATTTGTTTAGTTATTTATTTGCTGATTTTATCAAAGAAGTTAAATAATGCACACTGAATTGATAATGTAAGGAACTGTAATGCTTTAAAAACACTGGGACTTTTTGATATTAAATTTAAATCAGCAAAATTTGCTTGTTTTAAAGTATTTGATTGTTGTATGCTCTACAGGTCACTTTTAGTGAGATGAACACTATATAAACATGACAAATAAATAAATAAGTAAGTAAGTAAATAAGTAAGTAAGTAAGTAAGTAAATAAATAAATAAATAAATATTTGGAATAGCGCTTTACAGATGTCATATACTGAATTTCATATTGATCTTCTAGAGAAATAACTGGAAAGCACTAGATTTTACAGAGACACACTTAATATCATCTTGTTAGACTGATAATAACAAACCAGTTTCCTAGGAATATAATGAATGCTAATGGGATTGGGAAAACATGGAACAGAAAACAAATTCATAAAATTAATACAATTGTTCGTTCATTTACTAACAGTTGTCAAATATTTGGCTTAATTATACCCTTGTTGGTGCACTTGAACAGAAAGATATTCATATCTTTAATAAATTATGTTATGGTTTTGGTCTGAAGGAGGTAATTAGCAGTAAAACAATTAAACGTTATTTATAACTTCCGTTGAATAATGTCAGTAGTCGTATTGCCTATGAACGGCTTGTGTGATATGGTCTACCTTATTTGCCCTAATAAAAGTGCCCCTGTTCATCTCATCCTGTGTTCCCTTTGCTTTTGCCTGAACAAAGTAGGTATTAATATTCATTATCTAATGCATACTAATAAGAGTACTAATACATAAATATTTAAAAGTGTGGGTTGTAGGAAACTGTTAGAAAGCATTATCCAACCAAGTCTGAGGCAGGCTTTTGAGACAATGAGAGACAGTGAGAAAAAAATGCAGAGATCCATTATATAATTTAAAGATCAACAGTGGCTAGTTAGTTTGAAAAGGATTACAGGAAAATATAAGTAATTAGTTTAAAGTCTTAAGATAGAAGTAGTTAGTTTAATGTAGTTAGTTTTTTATAGACACACACACTATATATCTATATCTATCTATCTATCTATCTATCTATCTATCTATCTATCTATCTATCTATCTATGATAGATAGATAGATAGATAGATAGATAGATAGATAGATAGATAGATAGATAGATAGATAGATAGATAGATAGATAGATATAGATAGACGATAGATAGATAGATAGATAGATAGATAGATAGATAGATAGATAGATAGATAGATAGATAGATAGATAGATAGATAGAATATAGATAGATAGATAGATAGATAGATAGATAGATAGATAGATAGATAGATAGATAGATAGATAGATAGATAGATAGATAGATAGATAGATAGATAGATAGATAGAGATAGATAGATAGATAGATAGATAGATAGATAGATAGATAGATAGATAGATGATAGATAGATAGATAGATAGATAGATAGATAGAGATAGATAGATAGATAGATAGATAGATAGATAGATAGATAGATAGATAGATAGATAGATAGAGGTGGATGGATAGATAGATAGATAGATAGATAGATAGATAGATAGATAGATAGATAGATAGATAGATGTAGGTAGGTGTGTGTGTGTGGGGGGGTATGATAAACTGTTTACTGAAATCTCTAACCTCAGTGTCCCAATGTTTTACACAAATCAGTGGAATAACATATGGCATATACAAGAATGTAGACAAACTAGAAAATACACACACACACACACACACAAACTACGACAAAAGACCACAAAGCTCATTCTTCTATATTGAACATTTTCAATGGAAAAAGCAAGATAGGAATGCAGATAATGTATCTTTTAAGAGTTCATGGTAAATATGTATTTTACTATCGCCCTCAACAATTCTACACCTGGTTGTATTACTTGGACTTTTGAACTAAAATAAAACATTCTCAATATGAGTTAGATGTGTTAGTCGAAAACATATTGGATAAACATTTGGAGTGTTATTTTAATGTACATATGCTAAACTTTTTACTAACATTTGAATTCCATTAAAACTATATTTAACTCAGAACTTCTTTGGAAAAAAATCCCCATTTTAGTCTTGCAAGTTTAATAATCCAACAATCTGGTTTTGATCTGCAATTGTAACCTCAGTTGTTAATTTAACTTTAATTCACACCATTTATTTTAATTATCTGTGTTCATTTGTATTGCCACTCTAAGCATTTTCACTGTTAACATGGTGTTTTAACATTATTCAAATTTGAATTTCAATCATAAGTTCTCATAATGTATCATGGCTTCTAGATGAGAGTCACTATGCAAGACGGATAAGAATGAAAGATTCTTTGGGTTTGCTTCACTAAATGTGTATTAATGCCCATGCATAATTAAAACCATGTATTCCTTTGTGAAATGAAACTCTATTTTACAGCTGCTGAATGTTTAAACATATAATCTAAAAATCAACCCTTTTTTAGCTTGTCACAGGAGTTTCCAACCCTAATTTACTGATTTTTAATGCAGTTAAGTTAGCTAGCAGCTGGAAAACTTCTAGGATAAATGAAAGAGAGAATCTAACCAAAACTAAATAATATATTTCAGTCATTTGAGATTATAAAATGAGCTGTTCCATCAGAAATGCTAGATTATTTGGATAGCTGTTCATCAATACTGATCTTTTTCAAGATATACATCTATAAGTATGTTAACCTACCTATGTTAACTTTCCCAAACTGATCCCTGAGGTTTTGGGATCTCACTGCCCATAAATCCCAACTAGAATGGAATTCTGGCAGCTATGCCTGAAGAATGTGCTTTTGGAGAAGACTGCCTGAACTGGAGCCCTGTGTTTTATGGGTATGATCTTCAAAACATTGCTAAAATCTATGCATACTTTATGAAGTCACATCAATGACTGTTGCCCCCCCACCCCCTACAAGTAACCATGGCAGAAATTCATATTCCCATGACATTTTTCATCTCATTGTTCTCATCTAATTAGACAAAGAAAATTGTGGTTTTTTTCCCCCCTTGAAAGGAAGTATATTGTGATTAATGTCCCCAAATCCACAAACTGACCACAGAATGAATGTTAAACACAAGTAGAGATAAAAGCAGATATACTAATGAAAAGATAATGCTACATAATCTCAAATCACATGGGGCCAAAGACGGCCCTTACCTGAGTCAGATCAGTCTGCAGAGAATTTAGACAAGACAATGTGTATGTAGCAAAGTTAGAAGGGTTGACCATAAAAAGACAGCTGATGTCCAGATTCAAAAGATTTGAGTCCATAAACAAGATGGCTTAGGCAGAGTCATAAAAATGTGTTATCTTGCCTTCTTGCTAATAGAATAGAGTGGAGTGGAGTGGAGTGGAGTGAAATAGAATAGAATAGAATAGAATAGAATAGAATAGAATAGAATAGAATAGAATAGAATAGAATAGAATTCTTTATTGGCCAAGTGTGGTTGGACACACAAGGAATTTGTCTTGGTGCAAATGCTCTCAGTGTACATAAAAAGAAAAGATACATTCGTCAAGAGTCAAGAATCATAAGGTAGAACATTTAGAAATGCAATGGCTTGCAGAAGAAGAGGGCTAGTTATGGAGTAGGTTTTAAGTTTGGTTGTGAGGCCTGCCATTGACAAATTACTCTAGTTTTGGTAAATGCTGACATTGTTGAAAAGGAAAACAGTAGCATTCATTTCATAGCGACAGTGTTTTGACAGAATCTTTTCTCTTGTTCTGCTAAATAGATTAAGTGTAGGTAAATCTGACTTACTGGCAAATTATCTCTCCCTTTTCTGACCTTTCTCACTGTTTTCAACTTTGATTTCAACTGTTTTCCAACTTCTGTTTTGCTATTATGAAACATGAATTCTCTGAACCAACACTCTCACAACTGCAACAGTATTTGGGGAAATAAATAGTTTTATACTTCCAACACTGTCTGAGACGTTCACCAGTTGATCTCTTTCTGTCTATCTGCTGGCACTGAGAATGCTTTACATGTGATTAAAAGCCAGATGAAAGGATCCTATGCATATCATCAATACAAAGCAAAAACCTTATAAATAAAACAAAAGCTCCACCAAGAGTCTAAAATGGTAAGGAAAAGGCTTCTAAACAAAAGGGAGCTGATTAAGATTTATTGGAGTGACGTCTCTGAGCTTCAGAAAAATATCCAAGTGAAACATTGAAGCAAGGGAAGTCAATGACTGTAGATTGTTTTCAAGGCAGAAGTTTTGTTCAGTGAGATCCTTCTTGCATAAATGAATGGAAAATAAATATACAGAAGAAGAAGCTCTGAGCCTCCACTAATATGTAATATCATCAGAGAAAACTGTACTTGTTATAATATAAATGAGATGTTGTGTACAGGTAGTCATCAACTTACTGTCAAGGTTGAACTTCTTTTGAAATGTTTAGGTCTTATCGCTATTCAACTTGGTAAAGAACTGGGACAGAGGGAAAGGGAGAAAGAATGCAGATGTGCCAGAGGTGGACTGTGAGACCCAAGAACCCACCAAGGCCACTGATGCAGCTGTCAGAGAGAAAAGTGAACAGTACTCAAAACAAAAATTTTGAGACAATTCATAATTGGGCAATGTGACCACCCAAGGGTGGGGAGAAAGAGAAGCCACTGTTTAACACTATCAAACAGTCATATGTTCCTATCCCAGGTCTTTGGAAGGATTCAATAGATAGACAAAAATGACAAATACATTCTAAACATCTGGATGACTTGTGATCCAACTACAATGTAACAATAAAGCCACAAAATAAAACAATAGATTTTCCCAGATTTTTGAATGGCTGGGAGACTCATCATAACAGTATCATTTTGAACAACTGCCCTTTCAGGAATTATATAATAATTTATAATAATACATTTCTATTGGGCCATCTCCAACAGTATTGGTATTATTCAGTAAGTGCCCTTTAGCTATTTTGGCAATGCAGTTCCATGGAGTTTCAATTGAAATGGTTCAATAAAATATCCCCCTTCCCTCCCTCCCTTCATTTCGTGGTATAAAATAATGTAGCAAACTTTGGAAGAGCACTAAAATATTTCAGAATCAGTGCCAGTATAAGGAACAGCTCCCATGATTTTAATTTTCAGATTTTTGATCTAGTGTAATTTCATCGTTCAGATTATTCACTCATTCTGGCCAATAACATCATATTAATTCGTTATTTTTTATATCCTTTTAATGTATTTCATTGTATTTTGTGGTTCTATACCTATTGGCAGATTATATTCATTTTAATAATCACATTGATCCCGTCTATCTGCCTTCACATAATGCAAAAAATAGGCTATGCAATACCAGTACCTACAGACTGTTACAGATCAAACTCCAACCAAAACACAATGCACAAACTCTGGTTTTTTGTTTTTTTTTTTTGGTTTTTTTCATAGAAAAAAATAGAGATCATGGCTGCATAAGTTGCTTAGCTTAAGGGTCAGGAGGCATGATTAATTATATATTAAAAGTTTTTTTTCTGCCTTGCTGTATCCCTTCAACAAGAAAGTACTATCACACCCAAAGAGATCTATAACTTCATGACTAAGCCAGTTTGTTCTCTCAAGTCTTTTAAGTGTAAAGACGAACAGCAAGTGAACAAAACAGAACTTTTGTAGTATGAAAAAAAAATCAATAACAACATCAAAAAACACCCTCCTTTCAAATGCTTTTAGCTCTTAAAACATTGAGTTTTAAATTTCGAATACTGGAACAGTGTGGAAGCAGTGTTTTCACATATGGGTGAGCTACTTTAAGCTGTGGTGACAGCCAGTAATAGCCAGCTAATGTCCATCATGGGACCCTGTGAACATTCATCAGAGAAAGTTTTCTGACTGACGGTACAAACAGTAAAGATTTCTGATAGTCTCTTGATCATAGCAAGAGCAGATATAAAAATTCTACACAACCTACACAAAAAGGATATTCCCAAGTATGCAATTCCATTAAACTCAATTTTAGCCTAAAATGCTAAGGAAACTGGTTATTGTGCAATATCATGTGATACTTAATTAATTGCTCAGTGATTTTTAGTCTATCAAGGATTAGACAGTAGATACAAGGGTTTCCCCCCCATATATTTCCCATGAATAAAGTGAGAAAACTAACTGATTTCTTGAAAACTAAACTTCTAGGTATATTTATTGAACCATGTCAGCTAGTGGTTAAGCAGATAACACTTGGATTTCAAAAAAGATTACATTGATCCAACAGTGTTTTCTGTCCTATTTTTGATGCATGGTCATTGCAAATTCCACCATAACATGACTGGATTCTCATTACTTCAGTTAATACCAACAACTTTGATGTATCAGACCTGCAGACATGCAATTTACAGTAGTCAAAATAAACATGTAAATGCATTTTTAAAAATGCAACTAGATGTTTGAACATAACTTTAAATAAAATTGGATAAATGAGAAAATGGAGACATGATGGCATTCAACACAAATTAATAGAATAGAATAGAATAGAATAGAATAGGATGGGATGGGATGGGATGGGATGGGATGGGATGGGATGGAATAGAATAGAATAGAATAGAATAGAATAGAATAGAATAGAACAGTTGGACTACTTCCAACGACAGTTGGAAGGGACATTGGAGGTCTTCTAGACCAGGGGTCACCAACCTTTTGGACCTCAGGGACCACCAAACTCATAATTTTAGATCCCAGGGACCATTAATTGGTGCTGTGGGTGTGGCCTAATTTGTGGGTGTGGCTTGGTGGTCATGTGACTGGCTGGGCATGGCTTTTATGTAAATATTATAAATATTTATATAAATATTGATTTTTTTTATAAAAAAAGAACAACTTTTACCCCAAAATCAGGCAAAGCAGGCAGTTTGAGCTGCTCACAGAATCACAGATTATTCAGAGATCTATCTATCTGCCATTGGCTAGGTCAGTCTGTCACATAAAATTTGCTAGCAAGCAAACTCACAAAATTAATTCACAACACACCATGCATGCAAATATTAAATTTTTTTATTTTAAAAAAGAGCAACTTTTACCCAAAATCAGGCAAAGCAGGCAGATTGAGTTGCTCACAGAATTATTCAGTGATCTATCTATCTGCCATCGACTAGCTCAGTCTCTCAAATTTGCTTGCCGTGGGTCTGCACTGAATTTAGTTGCAAGCAAACCTTCAGTCCTAAGGGAGGTTTGGCTGTGCTGAGCTGAAGATCTAAAGACTAGCTAGAAAGCAAGAAATCCAACCATTTCCTGCTTCCTAGCTAATCTCTCCCAGCACAGAGAACAGATGATGGTTGGAAAAAGGAAAAATACCATTTTTAGCAGGCAAGTTTACCAGGTAAGGAGTGAGTGGGCAGGGAGGGTTCCCGCTGGCCATGCGAGCAGCGCAGCCTCGTGTTTCTGTGCAGTTTGGATTAATTGCTTTGTGGGGATGCTCTGGGGGTGAGATTTCTCTGTGGCCCACCAAAATTTTCTCAGGGCCCACCAGTTGGTGACCGCTGGTCTAGTCCAACCTCCTGCTCAGGCAGGAAACACTATTACCATTTCAGACAGATGGCTGTCTAATCTCTTCTTAAAAACTTCCAGTGTTGGAGCATTTACAACTTCTGGAGTCAAGTGGTTCCACTGATTAATTGTTTTAACTGTCAGGAAATTTCTCCTTAGTTCTAAGTTGCTTCTCTCCTTGATTAGTTTCCACCCATCGCTTCTTGTCCTGCCCTCAGATGTTTTGGAGAATAGCTTGACCCTCTCTTCTTTGTGGCAGCCCCTGAGATATTGGAACACTGCTATCATGTCTCCCTGAGTCCTTCTTTTCATTAAACTAGACACACCCAATTCCAGCAACCTTTCTTTATATGTTTTAGTTCCCAGTCACCTAATCATCTTCGTTGCTTTTCTCTGCACTCTTTCTAGAGTCTCAACATCATTTTTACATTGCAATGACAAAACTGGATGCAATATTCCAAGCGCAATATTCCAAATATTAAGGATGTTGTTTCTTCTTCTTCTTCTTCTTCTTCTTCTTCTTCTTCTTCTTCTTCTTCTTCTTCTTCTTCTTCTTCTTCTTCTTCTTCTTCTTCTTCTTCTTCTTCTTCTTCTTCTTCTTCTTCTTCTTCTTCTTCTTCTTCTTCTCCTTCTCCTTCTCCTTCTCCTTCCTCTTCCTCCTCCTCCTCCTCCTCCTCTTCCTCTTCCTCTTCCTCCTCCTCCTCCATTCTAGCTATTGTTTATCCACTGCAGGATGAAGGCCTCTTCCACATGTTTCCAAACTATGCAGTCTGAGCTTTTGTCAGTTTGGCCCACAATACTTACTGATGTCATCGATCCATCTTGTTTTTGATCTGTTTCATTGATGCTATTGATCCAGTGGGATCCATTCTATGACTGCCTTAGTCCACCTGCCATCACTTCTTCTTGCCATGTGACCAGCCCTTTTCCATTTCAACCACAAGTCTTAAAGTTGCCAAGGTTGGAGACCCCTGTCCTAGAGAATCATCCTATAGATTGTAGAATTTACTCATCAGAAACCTTCAGAACCTCATGGTTGCTTTTTAGTGCCACCAACATCTAGCCTTGGAATAGGAACTATAATCTTCCAAATGTTACAGAATCACACGGGCAGGAGCTACCGCGCGCCTCCACCTTCAAGTACCTGGGAACTACTCTTGGGGAAGAAGGCCTACTACAAACTGAGGTGGCAGCCAGGATCAATGCAGCGTGGGGCAAATGGAAGTCCGTCACGGGCGTCCTCTGTGACAAGAAGATGCCCGATGCGCCTGAAGGCGAAAATCTATAACTCTGTGGTGCGCCCGTGGCCATATACGGCGCAGAGTGCTGGCCGACGACCAAAGAAGTCGAAAGCAGACTCCAGATAATGGAGATGCGAATGCTCCGATGGTCGGTAGGCCTCACCCTACTCGATCGCGTCAGGAACGAAGAAGTGCGTGACGGTTCAACGTCGTGCCCATCCCCACGGTCATGAGGCAGTCCCGGCTACGATGGTTCGCCACGTGAGCCGCGCCAAGGAAGAATCCATCATCAAATCTGTAATGAAGGTGACTGTCGGAGGAGCGCAGACCGCGTGTAGACCTAAACAACGCTGGATGGACACGATCAAGGCCGATCTAGAGATCGCGAAGGCAGACCCGACACACGTGGCAGACAGAGAGGTGTGGAAGCAGTACTCAAGGACATTAGCGGACCTCGCCCGAGCGCGAGACAAACGCTGAAGAAAAAGAAGAAGAAGAAGAAGTTACAGAATCACAATCTTTCTTAGCATGGACAATCACCAAGGATGATGGGACAGTAATTTTGAACATCTGGAGAGCCACATATTCACCACCCCATTATAAACATGACATATTTCCAGCAGGACTACCAGATTCTGTAACAGCTTTGTTCCCAATGCTATCCATCTGGTAAACTTGCAAGATTCTTTTTTTTTTCTTGCCCTGTACATGTATACATCCAAACAAGACCATGTTGTTTCTCTACGGCATGTAATATATGTGGATGCATGCAAAATTTTGTATTTATTTATTTATTCTGTCATGGTTATGTAGTGTATATTGGAGGTGATGACCCTTTGAGAGCTGTATGCAATGAAATTTCATTTTAATGTATGCCAATCAGTGTACATTCAAAATGACAATAAAGTTATTCTATTCTATTCTATTCTAATATATGTTTTCCTTCATATCTTATTTGTCATATTAGTCACAATCAACTTACAGCAAGGTAACACAAAGCTACTGCCGATGCAGTAAAACCTACAAATCAAATGAAATAATATCCTTTACTATCATCAGAGACCAGCATAAGAAAGGCAGGGCTAAAAAATATTAAAAGCATAAAAAATACAACAGAATAAAATTACATATCAAAAGCTTTAAAAATGTAAAAGAACAAAATTTGGACAAGAATCTAAACTGAGTCTAAAAGGAAAGATGTGAGGGAAGGGGAGGAGCAATATAGCTAAGACCAAGGCCAAGATGGAATAAAATTACATTAGTTTAACAAAGTGAGCAGAGATAAATTTACTTTTAAAATTTATTTAGAGGATTCACTTGGCTGCCCACTCACTCTCTGTGGTTCTTGGCAGCTTACAAACAAACTATATATAGTTTTCTTCCCAGTGTTCTGGTTCAGAATATTTATTTATTTTTTTAAAAAAAATTAAAGTCTGCATTGCATTGGGAGTTCTGTCATCTTATTCTACTAATTTACTAGCTATTAGACCTCAGCAGAGAAAAGGAATTGGAGTTAGTTAAAACAAAATGGGGAAAGACCAAAGAGCATTTTGATATACATGCAGAATGGCTGGTCACCTTGTGATGGGACAAGGAAAGGTCAATTCTAACTATATACAGTATTTGTGCACCCAGAGAAATCAATAGCCAGAGAGATTTTCAGCAGATTATCCATGGAAGTGCAGCAAAGCAATGTTTAATTCCATCAGTGTGCCACACCAAACTGAACTTCATAGGCTGGGATAAAACTGCATACATTGCATATAGTAATTCTTTCGTAAAACAATTTCCCTGCATACATACCCCAGATCATAGGAAAAAGCAAAAATCCTAATTCAAAGCATTATTTGTTTAGCTGTCAAATTTCTAGGATATCCAACTCAGTAGCTGTAATTTGTTTTAAGGGTTTTTTTTTCCTGAGGGCCATCAGCAATTTCTGCGAAGGATACAAACTGTCAGCATCAATCAGAGATGGAAGAAACCATCACTTGTTATGGTAAATATACATGAATGGCATAGTGCAGAATTTCCAAAGATAGGCCTAAAACAATTTACTGCTATTCTCTGGGAGTTGGGTTACCTCATCATTTTTTCTCTCCATGTAGTACCTTGCTATACATTATCTTCCCATTTATCTATCTACTCACCTAAGTCCCTCTCCCTCCAGAATCCAAAAATCACTATACAAGTTCTGCCAACAATGTTCTCATCATCATAGGTAAGACTGTACTTGGAATATAGTATCCAAGTTTGTTTGGCATGATATAAAAAGGATATTTAGACTCTGGAAAGAATGCATAGAAGAACAATAAAGGTGATTAGCAGGCTAGATGCTAAAACCTATGAAGAACAGTTGCCGGAATTGGGTATGTCTAATTTAATGAAAAGAAGGACTAGGGATCACACGACAGCAGTGTTCCAGTGTGCTATAGGTGCCAAAAAAACTAACACAGTTCTAGGCTACATTAACAGAGGGATAGAATGAAGTCACTGTATAATGCCTTGGTAAGACCACACTTTGAATATTGCATCCAATTTTGGTCACCATAATGTAAAATAATAATAATAATAATAATAATAATAATAATAATAATAATAATAATAATAATAATAATAATAATAATAATAATAATAATAATAATAATATGTTGAGACTCTAGAAAGAGTGCAGAGAAGAAGAACAAAAATGATTAGGGGACTGGAGACTAAAACATATAAAGAATGATTGCTGGAACTGGGTATGTTTAGCTTAATGAAAAGAAGGACTAGATGTGACATGATAGCAGTGTTCCAATACCTTAGGGGTTGACACAGAAAAGAGGTGGGGTGGGGGGTGTCAGCCTATTTTCCAAAGTACTAGAAGTCAGGACAAAAAGCAATGGATGGAAACTAATCAGGGAGAGAACTTTAAACTAAGAACAATTCTTCAGTCGAATGGCTTGTCTCCAGAAGTCCTCCATCACGGGAGGTTTTATGACTTATGACTGTAGCCTTGTTGCTTGCATCCTAATGATTTTGACTGTTTCCTAGTATGATTCGGTTGCTTATTGTACCTTATGACTATTATTAAGTATTGTACCTTATGACTCGACCAATGGATCTTTCCTTTTATGTACAATGGGAGCATTTGCACCAAGACAAATTCCTTGTGTGTCCAATCACATTTGGCCAATAAAGAATATTCTATTCTATTCTATTCTATTCTATTCTATTCTATTCTGTTCTGTTCTGTTCTGTTCTGTTCTGTTCTGTTCTGTTCTAGTCTAGTCTAGTCTAGTCTAGTCTAGTCTAGTCTAGTCTAGTCTATTAAGAAGAGATTGGATAACCACTTATCTGAAATGGTATAGGGTCTCCTACTTGAGGGGGAGGGGGGTTGGACTAGAAAACCTCCAAGGTCCCTTCCAACTGTTTTTCTGTTATCTGCATCAATGTTTTATTTGATGGTTTGTTTATTAATGTTTTAGCCTGGAGTGTGGGCATTCTGTTCCAAATTGCATAATCAGAAAGAAATTGGGGAGGGGGGGGAGGGATTTTGTGAAGAAGTCCTGGCTACTTGACAGGATTGATTTGAAACAGGTTTGTGAATCTTGAGTTAATCTTGTCTAAGTTTATCCTAAAGACTAAAGATATTGATTAATTGCAGAACACCAAGTCAGTGTCTTTGCAAGTGACCACTCTTACTTGCTAACTCTTAGCAGCAGCACAGATAGATCTTCTTCAGGTTGATCTCTCTCCAGTTGGCTCCTCCATTCTAATGGTAGGATCTTTAGGTTTTCTATTGGTACAGTCTTCCAATTACTGTTCAAATTGAATACATCCATCTGATGGACGGGCTATGGCTCATCACTTCATTGTTCCACTATAATTTCCCCACATTCTGCTTCACTTATTGTATTTTTCATTGATGTAAAATTTCAATGAAGTACTCATTGATTGATTGATTGATTCATTCACTCACTCCTGGTGATTGTAATGGGGAATTGCTTTTTTTTTCAGGTTCTTCTTTTCTACCTTTCAGCTTATAGCTCCGGAATCCTGCAGTAATCCTGCTTCTGAATACTAAGCTGATTTTGTCCTGCTTAGCTTCCTAAATCTAGAAAATTTAATTTGACTTTGGAATGTCAAGCTTTCAATTTATTCCATCAATTCTGAGCCAGCAAGAAAGGTTTTTATTTCCTCCTTACCCTTCCTGCTATTTTGAATGTTCATTTTCAGGTATTTTAGCTGCGTTACATACCTCAGCTTCTGCTGGGCGAAAGAAAGCTAATTATCCCAACCACTTCAGGGTTCTTTGGTTGCTAATTAAGACAACCAGTTGGCACCCTTAATATTAGATTGTCACAAGTAAAGATATAATATGCTTCATCTGCTTGAAATCTCATTTATCATCTGGGGTTTGAAGATGCAAAACGACAGGAAGTATGGGAAATTAACTGGGAAGGTTTGTTCCTCACTGGAACAAGTCTTCCCGGTTTTCTGAGATGCTTTTCTGGGATGTTTTTCATGATTCTGCGAAGCTAAGCTGACTAATTCAGACAAGCTGAAACTGGGTTCAGAGAAGGGCAGCCGGGATGATCAGGGAAGTAAAAGCTGAGTTTATGAAAACAGAAGGATCTAAAAATGTTTCAATTTGAAAAAAATAAATAATCAAAATTAATATGAAAGCACTTTAAAAAGTACCAGATGTCAACTGCCGGGGACAGAAGCTCCAGGCAGTTCAAATGGGTATAAAGATTTATTGCAAGCTTAAGCTCTCTACAAGAATCTGAACTATTAACCTGTCAAAGCAAATTGGTAGATAAGAGCCAAAGGAATTCAAGGTGAACTGGACTTAGATCTCTCCTCAGTGCAAAGGGACTTATGACTGATGACACGTTTGACCCTTCCTTCAGGCACATTAGTCATCTCCTATATCTGAAGGGATATTTCATGGAAGAAGTCCAAGAACCAGTATGTATTGATTCAGAGTGAGAGTCCAAGAGATTTAATAAGATCAAGACAGGCAGATTTCAATTCAATTTCTTGATAAAGCAGCTCAACATTGGAATCAATTCCCTCCAATTTTCTGCACAACACTATCCTTTGCATGCCTGGGGTATGCAGATACTTGAAAACCTTGTGTTTTCTCATTATCTTATCCTCTAATCTGACTGTTAAAAATTAAAATATTGAGGCAAGCAAAAGAAATAAGGAGATTATACAAATGTGCCTTTTAAGGGAAAGATTGCTAAACTTTGCCCAGAATTTATCTCAAAGTGTAGCATTGGGAAAATTGGTCCTAGCTTATTTTACATTACATTCAGATGAACATTCACACTGCAAGGAAAGTCAGGTTAAAATTGGCCTGTTTTTCAGGATACTCCAGTATGACTCAAATATGAAGAATTGTATGAATTGTGGAGGGGTCCTGCTAATTTCCAATTGTATTTTTCAGCCTTCTGAAACATCCCTTACTCAGTTGTGGAAGGAAAATCCATCTGGTTCAGTTCCAATCTGGGAAGAAGGCACTGGAAATAAAATAGAGGCTGATTGGAAAAAAAGATTCCCTTTATTGATGAAGCAGAACCATCAATCACATGTGATTCTCAGACAGCGGACAAAATGGATTGAGAGTGGCTGGGTTTTATACCTCCTGGATTCCTATGGGGTCATGTAGGGGTCATGGCTGGCTCTATAGGCAAAGAGGGAAATGCAAATCTTAAGGTGTTTGACTGAGCTAATTTTCTCCAAGTTTTGTTTGTTGTCTTGACCCAGTCTTTCTGAATGGATTACTAAGTCTGCATTTTAAAAAGCTGGCCTCCTCAGTTTCTGCTTGGGGCAGGTTTCTGCCTCCCTTAAGGTTGTTTTTGTTTTTTCTTTTTATTTCTCCTTTAGGGGAAATATTCTATCCTGCCTTTTTAATATTCCCCAAAATATTTCATTCTTCTGGGGTAGGGTGGGGGCTTCCCACATCAGTCTGTATACAATTGCCATCCCCATACAAGCTCAAATGTGTCTTAGAGATTCTTCACTCAGGATGTTTCCCAGGTTGGTTGTTATGTACTACAGCCTAATCCATCCTGCTAGAAAACATCTTATTTTGCTTTCAGTTAAGCACTAGGCCTAAGCTCTGGCTTGAGGCAAAGTCCACACTTTTTTACAGATTGTATAGATTAAGAGACAAATTCTAACAGGCTAAAATTGGAAATCATCTCTCTCATTCAGCCCCTCTGCGAAGCCCTAATATATAGCTTTGGATGTAATGCAGCAGAAAAATGTGGTTCTCAAGTTTTGTGTGTTGTCTGGCTTTCTTCTCCCGCACAAAGCACTATATCTAAAAAGGGACGATAGGATCCAGAGATCAATCAATCTATCCTGAATTCAGAATTGTCCTTCTGATCAGATTGACCACCTGCCCCTAATGTAGCCTTGCCTTCTCTTCTCTTCTCTTCTCTTCTCTTCTCTTCTCTTCTCTTCTCTTCTCTTCTCTTCTCTTCTCTTCTCTTCTCTTCCTCTCCCTCTACCTCTCCCTCTCCCTCTCCCTCTTTCTTTCCTCTTCCCCCTTCCCCTTTCTTTCTATGCATATAAATTTGCAACAGCCAGAACATTTTTCCACTAAGAATGATTATCTAATAATTGTGTGGTGTCCTGACCAGTGTTACACAGTCATGTCACATTCAAAGGGGCACTTATTGCCAAAAATAAGAAGCAAACAGTAAACACTGTTACAGGTGACTAAACAAACCAAAGGACCTTTTTTTAAAAAAAAGGAAAATGGGAGGGGGGAGAAAAATATATATATTTTTATGTACCTATTTCAGTGAATTAAAAGAAAGAAAAATCATAGCACAAGAGGGAGACAAAGAGGAAATAAAATAAACTACTGGCAATTTCAGTAGAATCCTTTAAAAGTAAAGGAGATTTTTGCTTAAAGTTTGGTATATATATTTTCCCCCATTTCACAAAAGTTTTTAATGCTGCATCAGCAAATGTTGAATATTATAGAAGTTATGCCTAAAACTGCCATATCATGCAAAATTAATGGGCTGTTTGAAAAAACATAGCCAGTAAAATGAAAGCCAAATTTAAAAAGTTTCTGTTTGCCATCCAAGATTGTATGCATTGTATCTATGATTTTTCCCCGTGGCACTGTGGTATATACTCTTCTGAATGAACTGTGGTGGATTTAAAAGCAAATAAGGAAAAAAAAATAGTTTAGTTTGTAATTAACCAGAATCAAATGAAGCGTAGGTATTGATTTGCACATGTTCAGAATAGTTTCTTTCTTTGTTTCTTTGTTTAATGTTGGCTATTAAAGGTAAAGGTAAAGGTTCCCCTCACATGTATGTGCTAGTCTTTCCTGACTCTAGGGGGCAGTGCTCATTTCTGTTTCAAAGCCGAAGAGCCAGCAGTGCCTGAAGACGTCTCCATGGTAATGTGGCCAGCATGACTAAATGCTAAAGGCGCACAGAATGCTGTTACCTTCCCACCAAAAGGGTCCCTATTTTTCTACTTGCATGTTTAATGTGCTTTTGAACTGCTAGGTTGGCAGAAGCTGGAACAAGTAATGGGAGCTCACTCTGTTATGCAGCGCTAGGGATTACAACTGCTGAACTGCTGACCTTTCGATCAACAAGCTCAGCAGCTTAGCCGTTGAATCACTATGTTCCCTCCAATGTTGGCTATTACATTCTTTAAAAGTAGACACGCTTACTTCCTCCTGATAAATTCTAAGGTCTCCTTCAAGACCCACAGAGCAAAATCATACAAGAAGCAAAAGTAGCTAAATATGTATCTTTCTGAATCTTCCCATGACACACTGGGCATCCTGCTGTTATGTATTGCAAGTTAGCAAGAAGAGTTATCACACTGGAAAAGAAGAGGAAAAAAAAAACCCAGAAAGAACGATGCAGCACTTCTGGGAGGAAGCAGACAAAAATATTTTTAGATGATCATCACATATTATTTGCATATAAATGAAAAGAAATATTCTGCCACTACAAAATTGGGCTTTTCTTTGAAAAATCAAATCTTCTTTAGGTTGGCCTTTATTTCCAATGACTTCACAGATACAGCTGTGTATCAGCTACCCCTGATGATGTTACTTAGTTTGGTAATCAAACATCTGCCTAGCATTAGGGGTGTTATCTAGCTGGATAATTAAACATCTACAGGAAAACTGCCAAACTCAGAGAGCACCAAGGATCCCACAGTTCAACCCTGAACTACAAATATTCTCTTCTATAGTGTAGATACATTTGTATAATTTCCTTTGGCAAAGAGCCCTGAACCTAGTTATCTCCAAACCAAGTGTGATCTTGCTTTCTATAGAGATCAGTCCAGGCAGACTAGGTTCTGTAAACCTATATTAAACCAAGCTTCCTGGGACTTCTTAATATTTGAAGGACTCCTTTGTCTTGTGATCATTAAAGGAAACCCTAAAAAGTCTGCTGTTACCAAGTCAGGGCGTCGCACCCTTCCAAACTCCTTCCAAGTTGAAGAACTACTTCAAGGTTCTAGAGTATGGGTGTCACTTAGAAACCTGACATCCAAGGCCCACAAGTCTACACAATGCAAAGAGGAAACATTGGGCCCATGTCACTTTGACCTGGTCTACCCAATGCAAAAGGAAACATACCAGCAATTTGGGAAGTGGAATCAAGCTGACCATGCCCACTCACATTCACCCAGTGGGCCAGGCCGACCTGGCCCCCTGAGGTCAACCACAGCCCTGATGTGATCCTCAAGGAAATTGAGTTTGACACCTCTGTCCTAGAGTGACTGCATTCTCAAAATAAAGTACATTTGAGTCCACTCCAGGTGACTGCCTGAATATTTCAGTACAGATAGTCCTTGACTTCCAATCATATTTTAAGCAAAATGTTGAAATTAGAACAGCACTCAAAAAAAGGACTTACAACCAGTCCTCAAAATCATGACTATTACAATATCCACATGGCCCCATGATCAAAATTCAGCCCTTTGGCAACTAGCATATGTTTTTGACAATTTCAGCAAGCTGAGGTCATGTGATCACCATTTGCAACCTTCCCAGTTGGCTTCCAATGAGCAAAGTCAATGAGAAAACCTGGATTTGTTTAAGGACTGCATGATTCCTTAACAATTGGAGAAATTGTCTTAACAATTGTGGCAATAAGGGCATAAAATTGGCCAAGACGCCCTTAACAATTGCTTTGCTTAGCAACAGAAATTCTGGCCCCGATTGTGGTCATAAGTTGAGGGCGACCTGTATTATTTTCTTGAATATGTTGTGTAAGTGGTTTGCCAATGTATTCTTCCCTGATTTTTTTAAAAAAATAATCATAACATTTCCAGGCATTCTACCATACAAATATCCACATCTAACCTGCTCAGCATCACTAGCTGCTAGTCTGATACTGAAGCAAATAACAAAATTTTCTTTTATTTATTTATTTGATTTGTCCATTGCTTACAAGATAATAAGTGTAAGTATAAACATGAGTAAGAATACAGGAAATAAGTATGAATAGGACAATAGGACAGGGATAGTAGGAATGAATGTGCACTTATGCACGCCCCTTACAGACCTCTTAGGAATGGAGTGAGGTTGATACTGGATAGTTTAAGGTTAAAGGAGTGAGGGTTAGAGGATGTAACAACAGAGTTACATCCTCTAACAAAATAGGAGAGTTGGAAGGGACCTTGTAGGTCTTCTAGTCCAACCCATATACCCTATACCATATCCAGACAAATGGTTTCCCAATCTATTTTTGAAAGCCTCCAGTGATGGAACATCCACAACTGTTGAAGGCAAGCTGTTCCACTGATTAATTGTTCTCAAGGTTAGGAAATTTCTCCTTAGTTCTAGGTTGTTTCTCTCCTTCATTAGTTTCCATCCATTGTTTCTTGTCTTGCTTTCTGATACTTTAGAAAATAAGTTGACCCCGCTTTCCTTTATGGCAGATCCTGAAATGCTTACACCAATGTTATTTTAGGGCTTTTTGATGGTGGAAGTTTCCCTCTTTTGATCTTCTTGCTGTTAACTGGTTTGTAAACCATTGTCGGTATCAGCTATTTGCTGAAAATCGTTAAATGTAGGGGTGTGTTTTTTTTTTTAAAGGAAATACTGCAATAAAACAAAACCCAAGTGAAAGTAGGCAGCTGGAAAGGAACATAGTGGAAAAAGTTCAGCTTTTGTGTGCTTCCTGCTAAACCCATCCTACGTCCTCAGTCTAATTTCAACAGACTTTGCAAATTAGCAGTTCATTGAACAAGTTTGTCTTGCAGGGAAAATGGCCGTAACATTTCACTCAGTAAAAGCCCATCACAGCACTGAAGGTCTCCTGTGCCCCAAAGACCCCTTAAAACTTTTTCCCCAAGGCTTTTTTCTTAAGCTATTTTCCATTAGTCGACTCACTAATGTAAGACATTTGAACCAGGGGAGATTTTAGCTTGTACTTCAGCAGGACTTTATATATCTGGTTCTGAAAGTGCACTAGGCTTTTGGAAAAAAGAAAAAAAAAAGAAAAAGTCTTATTTTGTGTATTAGCTTCTGAGATTTGGATCATAAATTGCAACTGTCAAAACAAAAGCCCTCCTCTTTGGCTTCATGGGATATATAGACTTTTGTCTCAGCCCCTTGATGTTTAGTTTCCTTAAGAATTTAGTGAGAGCAACAGTAATATGTAATTTGTATCTGTAATATGATATTTGGATCTTTCTTGGCCATTGAGCAGCTGATTCAATGAGCAAAGTTAAGCCAAAATATTGAAATTAGCGTAAATGTGATTCTGAAATTTGTCCTCCCAGTTCTTTTGGAAAACTAAAAAATATAATACTAGACCACAAGAATTATTTTCCTTCTAATCATCTACTTTCTGCCTTTGTTCTTGCTACATTTCCTCCTTAACAAAATAAATAGAGATTTTAGAGTACAGCCCCATGGTTGTTGTTATTTCCAAACATTCGTTAAGGTTGGGATTTGAAGATTAGGGCTCAAGGAAAGGAAGGAAGATTAGGGCTCAAGGGTTCCATTTGATCATTAATTCGGTTATTTATAATAGTTTTGTGTAACACCATGCTCCAGACAACAGACATTTCATTCTGTCCTATAATGTTATCATCACAACAGCTTTGTGGGGCAAGTTGTTTATAGAGATTACAATTGGGACAAAATCCTCTGGCGAACTTCCTGATTAAATAGCTGGATATTAAGTTTTCAGGCCTGTCCCATGAAACTTATTTTCTAGCATGTCATCACATTAGAGTTGACTGCCTGAGCAAAAATGTAGAGACATGATGTAGTGTAGGGGAAAAAAAAAAAGGCTTCTGAATTAGTTACAAAACTGTGCACAGTATAAGGTATTTTCACCATTTGGCATCCTGCAGTTTTTGATTTCCAGATTTCTCATGCTGCCTGTTAGTTGAATTAAAAGTAAACCTTATTGAAGAAACCATGTATGAAATTCTTTTTTTTTTTTTAACTGAGCTGCAGTTTCCTTTCCAAAAAGAATCCTAACATTTAAACTTGGAGTAGAAGCTTGATCAAAGGGGTTGTCATGAAAAAGAATGGGTCAACCTATTATCCAAAGCACCTGAAGGCAGGACAGGAAGCAATGGATGAAAACTAATATAGGAAAGAAGCAATCTAGAACTAAGGAGAAATTTGGTGACAGTTAGAACAATTAATCAATGGAATTAGCTTCTGGAACTTGCCTCCAGAAGTTGTGAATGCTCCAACACTGGAGGTTTTTAAGAAAAGATTGGACAACTATTTGTCTGAAATGGTGTAGTGTTTCCTGCCTTAGCAGGGGGGTGGACTAAAACAGTAGTCGCCAACTGGTGGCCCCTGGCCCACTGGTGGTCTGCGAGAAAATTTTGGTGGTGCGCAGAGAAATGTCACGGCCAGAGCACCCCCCAAAGCAATTAATCCAGGCTGCACAGGAACACAAGGCTGTGCCGCTCACATGGCCTGTGGGAACCCTCCCCACCCACTCACTCCTTACCTGGCAAACTTGTCTGCTAAATTACTATTTTTTTTCCTTTTTCTGACCATCAGCTGTTCTGTTGTGCCAGGAGATTTAGATTAGCTAGAAAGCAGGAAAACATTGGATTTCTTGCTCTCTAGCTAATCTTTATATCTTTGACTCTGCTTTTAAGCAGAGCTGAAACTTCTTTAGGACTGAAGCTTCTATTATTCAGTGCAGGTAGCTGATGGCAGAACGATAGATCTCTGAATGAATCTGTGATTCTGTGAGCAACTCAATCTGCCTGCCTGCTTTGCCTGATTTTGGGTAAAAATTGCTCTTTTTTAAATAAAAATTCAGTATTTATATAAATATTTATAATATCTACATACAAGCCATGCCCAGCCAGTCACATGTCCAAGCCACTCCCACAAATTAGGCCACGCCCACAGGACTGGTTGTTAAGAAATTTGAATCCCACCCCTGTCCCTGTGTGTGTGTGTGTGTGTGTGTGTATGTGTGTGTGTGTAAGAGAGAGAGAGAGAGAGGGAGGGAGGAAGAGAGAGGTTATATCAGATCTCTCTTTCTCTGTCTCTGTCTCTGTCTCTGTCTCTCTCTCTCCCACCAATGTCAACAAGCCACCATCAGTCAAAATTCAAATTAGTGGTCCCTGGGATTTAAAATTATGAGTTTGGTGGTCCCTGAGGTCCAAAAGGTTGGCGACCCCTGGACTAAAAGACTTCCCTTCCAACTCTGTTATTCTGCTTTCTGCTAACAATATTCCCTGACCATCTATATCAAACTCACATCATCATGGCAGCATCATGTGTTGTATCAGTACTTTTTTCCCCCCTTTACTAAACCGAGCATGGGCATGGCCAGCACGTGATGCATCTGGCCTGTGGGCAGTGAGTTTGACAGCCTTGATCTATATCATGCCAGGTTAAATGAACCCTCTATCTAATTTATTGGCTAAAAATTCAAATTAATAATACCACATCAAAATCCACAATGTTGTAAATATCACTTTTAAAAAGAGATTGGACAGCCATTTGTCTGAAACAGTGTAGGGTCTCTTACTTGAGCAGAGGACTGGACCAGAAGACATCCAATGTCCCTTCAAACTTTGTTATCTTGTTATGTCAAAACTTCTAAATGTATAATCAGAAATGAAGGATAGATTCGTAGATTATTCAACACTGACCAAGTGCACCATAGGTTCCAGCATGTATTTGATTTTTCCAACAGCAAAGGCATGAAGATCGCTATTCATTTCAGGACAAAATGGTTTCTGGTTTATTCATCATTTATGTTTTTGCCTTATGGAACTAGACAGTTTTATTCTAGGGATCTTCGAAACCATTCTCTGCAGGCCACCCTTGAAAGCAACTGGGTCTCCTGTGTAAGACTGTGTTTTTCTTGTGTGTACTTTCTGATTTGTTAATTACATAACATATTTGTCTTGGTGTTTGGTATTTGGATTTTAATTAAGCTGTCTCCTTTCTATTGCTTCTCAAACAAACTTTCAGGATTTACTGAGATTAATTATGCCTCTTGTGATTGAGCATTGTTCTATGCCACATCTCCCTATTCCAGTGGTGGGATTCAATTTTTTTTTTACTAGTGGTTCTGTGGGCATTGCTTGGTGGGTGTGGCATGGATTGGTAGGCACGTCTTGGTGGGTTTGGCAGGGAAAGGTTACTGCAAAATCCCATTCCTTTCCCATCCACTAACCTGATTTCCAGGTGATCATTGGTAAATCTTAATTAAGACCTAGTCAATATTTACCCATGTATATATGGATTTAAGTGACAGTAGCAGTGCCATTTCAAAGTATTTATTTAAGAAATTTAAAGCCTGCCCACTTTCAAAGTGACTCTGGTCAGCTTACATTAAAAAATAAGAAACCCATAATAAGAATCCCATGTTTCTGGATAAGATACTCCCTAAAACAGAAAACATAACCACAGATTTCCACAAACAATCTTCTGTGGAGGGCAACTGAAACTCGGAACACAGAGAATAGATGGTGGAGGGGTGGGGCCAGTCAGAGGTGGTATTTGCCAGTTCTCCAAACTACTCAAAATTTCTGCTACTAATACTATAATAGCTCCCATACTAATGACAGTGAAAATATCACCAAATAGTTTTAAATAAATTTCTTTCTATGTTTAGCTCATTTGTGTTTTTAGTATTTATAGTGGCTGTAGTTATAAACCATCTCTATTTTTCATACAAACATTCATCATTTTTCTTCCTCTAACTTCTACTTCTTGTCTTTAGCCACTCATATAATCTGTTCCATATCAAATAGTATTCTAAGTCTTCTTTTTGTTTTATTTTTTAGATTAATCTGTCCATATGTTAGAATATGAAATATTCAAGAATATGTCAGATTCTTGGGGGTCTCCATTCTGTTCATCTAGTTCTAGGAAGGCTGAAAAATGAAAAGAACCAAAACAACCCAAAACAAGTTCCCAATAGCATAAATAAAATAAACTTTTTGTATTACCAAAAATGTATGGAATCCCTTATAAACTGGATTGTATAAGGGTCAAATCACAGCAAGTGCTTAAAAACAGATTATCAAACTTTATCTTGAATCTCGTTGTTTTTTTACAGAACTTCAGTGAAAATTAAACTTTTGATTTTATAAGAGCATCTTAATTTTCCTAGTATTGGGGGTTTGAAATGATATATTTTTAATGCTGTTGATGTTTCATGGTTAGTTAAGAGTCTTGAGTGGTTTTTGCTTTAAATATATTGTATTTTAAATAGCATAGCAATAGCATTTAGACTTACAGTATATGCTGCTTCACAGTGCTTTACAGCTCTCTCTAAATGGTTTACAGAGTCAGTATATTTGCCCGCAACAACCTGGGTCCTCATTTTACCCACGGAAGGATGGAAGGTTGAATACATATATAAACAAGGCACAGAATACTGGCTGATAGAAAAAGCAGGAAACATTGGATGAAATATGGGATACATGTTATATCCTATCTTTAGTTTGCCATCATTTTTCTCTTACAGAAAATTTGAGATATTTGGTTTGATTGTCTATGGAGATTGTCAGTCATCCAGGTCATGTTTGTCCCCCCAAAAATGCTTTTTTAATAGTAACTGGATTTTGTTTTTGTTTTACTTCATTTTGCTTCTCATCCATGCTTCTTCAGTTCTGACTTAATGGTGGAGAATGGAAGGATTCACTGTATATTCCTTGCAGTAATCTGGTTGTTAGTACTCTTTCTGTGAGTCATTGAGGCTACTTGTAGGTTTATCTATCCTTCACCATTCAATCAGAAGTGAAAAAGCTTCTTGGATGAGAAGAGAAACATCTGCAAGGGGGGTGGGGAGCAAAGCCCAGTTGCTTTTTGAAAAAGCACCTTTGAGATATTTGGTTTGACCTTCACCACATAGAACAAAACCCACTTTCAAAATTTAATGATATGGAAAGAACAAGGATTGTAACAGTTATGAATCTGAAGTAAAGATTCAACTGATATTCCTGGAAAGCTAAAATATTCCTGGTTTCTTAAACATTTCTCAGTAGTTTTTCCCCTGTAGGAAGTTTTTACCACTTTCAAGTCTAGTCAAGGGACATTGACTTCCAAACAACTATTAACTAAGACCCAGCCAGATTTTTCAATCCATCTAATATGAGTTGTTGCCATCTAGCTGGACTGGCATCATTTAGACACTAACAATTGACCCAATTGTGTACCAGTCTACATTCTCTTGAAAGATAAAAGACCTGACTACACACACACAGAGAGAGAGAGAGAGAGAGAGAGAGACAGACAGACAGACAGAGACAGAGACAGACACAGAGAGAGAGAGAGACAGACAAACAGACAGGCAGAGAAAGAGATGGTGACAGAGACAGAGACAAAGAGAGACAGACAGAAAGACAGAGACAGACAGAGGCAGACAGAGATAGAGATAGAGAGAGATAGAGATAGAGAGAGATAGAGATAGAGAGACAGAGGTAGAGACAGAGAAAGGGAGAGAGTCTTTGTTGATTACAGAAGATGAATGGTGTTTATTTACCAGGAGAAAGCTGGATAGTTTCTATCTGAATAGGCCAGCTGTCTACTACAACTGGACAATTCAGATTTCAATTCCAAAAAATGCTCTGCTGCATGCATAAACATGATTGTAACACCTGCAGGCATATTGTTGTTGTTGTTGTTGTTGTTGTTTAACCTCAGGTGGCTTAGAAAGCATGATACACCAGACCAGGTGTCTTTTTTTGATAGGATATTATTACAAGAAAAAGAAAAGATCGCTTGTTCTGTAATAGGAGATGATATTTTCAACGTTTCCACCTTTAAAAAAAAAATCTATTGCACACGTAATAAACTAGTCCAGGAGGAAGGAAGGTTTATTATACAATGCGCTAACACTATGTTTCTTTGTTTGGCTCCCAATGAGTTTCCACACAGGAAGAATATCCAATATGGTGACCTCACCAAGCAGTAAAGTGCCAAAATTAATTTTATACTTTCAGAAGCTTGGAATGCACTCTGTTGAATTTATAAACCAACCCCAGCTTCATGTGTCACTGCAGTGAAGCTGACAAAACTGTGAATGGGTAGCACTGACTTCTTTCCAGAGGTAATGAATTCACCAATAAACTTTGTTTCTTGGATTCCAGGTGGCTTTGCTACAGCAGGCATTTTGGAACTGAAGCTTGAAATATCTTTGTCTTAGTAATGAAGTATTTTTGTTTTACCAGGGATCATCAATCACGATTCAACTGGACATTGATCTTTTGGTTTCATATTTTCCTCCTATGTTGATTAATTTTTTTTTTTGACAAAGAAGTACTTAAATTGGAGCAAACTACCAGCACCTTATTGGAAACTCGAAAGGGCAAAATTTGGCCTGTGCATTTAATTGATGTATTATACCTAAATAGAACTTACATTAAAAATAATAATAATGGATGATGGGATGAAAATGTCCACTATGGAATGAAATGGCTGGAGTACAAAAAGAGACATAATTATTACCTTATAAAATAAAGCAAGATTAAGGGCACTTGTATTAGGCAGAGGACATAAAAGAAAAAAAGGGTTTTCTTTTAATCTCATTCTATAAGTTAATTCACAAAAGTAAAGGTAGAACTTGTTTGGCACAAATGTTTATCCATTTCATCTCTTTATGTTATGTCAGTATTTAATTCCCCAACCACCACCCACAAAAGCCAAATTGCAAGCAGAGTGAACTCAATAAATAAATAAATAAATAAGTAAGTAACAAACTCACCCAGTAATTATGCTTATTTTTCCATAGTGGTGGATGTTTGGGAAAACATTCAAAAGCCTTTTGGAAATTGCATTTAGCCCAAGTTTACTCTATTATTACATTTGTTATTGTTGAGTAAGAAATCTGGGTCACTTGGACCACTTTTCCTTAAGAAAAACCCAGTATGAATACGATTGTATACGACTTTGGAAAATAAAACAACATTACAAGAAAAGATAATGCATTTCTGAATTAACTCGTACAAGAAAAACAGTTGTCAGTTGAGAAATCTGGGTCAATAACTTAGATCTCAATAAAAACTTATACAGAATGGGTAAAATGAGTTGTTATAAGATGAAATTATTTCCCACACAGTTATGAGAAAAGTGGAGTTCTTCTGGGTTAATTGATCTAACAAAAAAGCATAAAATATCTACGATAAGTGTTATATGTGAAAATTTACCTTATACACCTAAGAATATAAAAAACCAGACAGATTCCATATTTGTTCTTAATCTGACATTCTAGAGATCTGTACATTTATATAACTTGTTATTAACTTGTTATTCTGTAGAATTGCAAAATATTATGTCTTTGGCTTGGTTTGAGATCCATAAGAGGTCGCCTTGACATTATAGGATCGTTAATGATCTTTTGTGTAATCTTTTAAGTGAAAAACAGGAAATCTGATAATAATGATGAAGATGAGAAAAGTTAGGGGATTTTCATGGATGCATGGGAGGAGTTATGAAAAAATACCCAATACTTTCTTATGAGAATCTCTATAATGTCTATGTGTGAAAAACAGGAAGTATTATGTAATTATTTTAACTGTGCTAATCCTATATAAGGCTGTATTTACTGGAAGGGGGTATCTCCTTTCTCCTAAACTGTTGTTTGGAGTTGGGGGCCAGTATTACAATTTCTTATATTAATGCCTTCTACGGATTCTGATTATCACAGTCTGTTGTTTTATTTTTATCATATTCTCACAATAAGGCTTCAATATTGATGCTAAGTTAGAACATAGGATCATAGAATTGGAAGGAACCTCAAAATTCTTCAACTCCCATTCCCTGCTCAAGGCAGAAGACCTTATCACAAACGAATGATAATGTAGGTAATAGTGCTTAGGCTATTTTCATGTAATAATATAATTAGGAATATGAAGCCCTCTTTCCCTCCCTTCCCTTCCTTTCCTTCCTTTAATTCATTTCCTTCCTTCCCTTCCTCCTTCCCTTTCTCCCTCCCGGAGGGCCCAAGGTATTTTAATCACGTTTTCCATAAGAAAATGTGCTTTCTGAACAAAGGACAAACCATAGCATAGTACAAGTAACATAGCATGGTTTAAAAACAAAACAAAAAAAAATCAATTTTCTGCCCTCACCCCCCAAAAAGTCATCCTACCTCACATCAAAGTCAGCTAATTGCATTATTTTCCTGACCAAATTATTCTAAATACTGCCATAGCCAACAATATGACCCCAACCTTATTGCAAGTCATTCTGGGATAAGCAGTGTAGCGTTGTGGAAAACAGTGCTTCTTTCTTTCTATATATGGGTATGTGTACATTTGCACATGTGCGTGGGCTGTCATCACCCTTATGAATCCCAGGAGCTGAAATATGAGAATACATAGGGTTAATTGAGGACTCCCAATGCTCCTGTTGGAGATAAAATTTCCTTGGGAAATGGAATAACTTGATTAAACATGTGCTGATTATGAACCCAGGATTCCTCAGGATTTATAGGACTGCTTGACAGAAAGTATTAATGCTATAATTTTCACATTCCTCTGCCCTGGAAAGAGAGGGAATTCTTATTTTTTTAAGAACTGGGTACAGAGATGTTGATATGCTTAAATAAGTCCCTGTCCTTTTTGTGTAAGGCAGAGTATCAGCTATCCACACACCAGTAGTAGGATTCAAAATCTTTTACTACTGGTTCTGTGGGCATGGCCTAGTGGATGTGGCAGGGGAAGGATACTGTAAAATCTCCAGTCAGAGGTGGTGTTTGCCGGTTCTCCGAACTACTCAAAATTTCTACTACCAGTTCTCCAGAACTGGTCAGAACCTGCTGAATTACCACCTCTGACCCCCACACATGAGAGAGAGAGAGAGGGAGGGAGGGAGGGGGAGAAAGAGAGAGAGAGAGAGAGAGAGAGAGAGAATATATAGTAGTTTGAAGTACAACTTATTATTGTTATTTTGCATGCTGACTTAGTGTGCCCATATATTTTGAAGTGTCTTATTGAGCTCCGCAAATTTCATATGAGGAAATCAGTATGCGGAAACAAGCCATGTTATTCATAGGTCCTTCTCAGGATACATCAACTTCCATACATAAAGTGAACCCAAGGAGTAGTTTATCATAGTTTCCACATGGCACACCAGCAGCTGGGTGCCATTTTCCCCTGCATTTAAAACTAGGCTGAATATTTTGCTGCCTCGTATGAATGTGTAAAGAAATATTTTGGTCTTTCAAAAGCAAAACAAAACAATATCTACCATGCAAAGTTTAGAGGGACCCACAGGTCCAGTTGCAGACTGTGAGATTGAGAAATTAACTTGATAAAGTGCATGCAGCTGATTTAGAACGTAATTTCATGTCTCCTTTCTTATGTGATGCAAGTTACCCAATGATCCATTCCACCAGTAGTGACAGACATATTTCCTGCTCAGAAGCTGAAACAAGTTCATCAGGATTGTGTACTGAACAGCTAGGTTAAGGTGGGAGTTTGGAATTGATAAGAAGTAGTGACAGACATATTTCCTGCTCAGAAGCTGAAACAAGTTCATCAGGATTGTGTACTGAACAGCTAGGTTAAGGTGGGAGTTTGGAATTGATAAAGCATGGTCCAAGATCCAATTCCCCAAAGCGGTCAGAGAAATATCCAGAAGGATAGTTAGTTGAGCCAGAAGCTAAAATAATCAGAAGAGCATGGTATTCCATCAAGGTTCAAGGAACAGCTTAACCAGACAATGAAAACGTCTTCCATGAAGGTGTTACTCTATACAGAGATCTTTATGGCAGAAGATCTCTTTGTGATGGCTTAGCAGGTTGCACATTTTGTGCAGGAATGTAGGATGAAACGGGGTTGTCTGGATTACAGCCCTTGACAGACTGAATTTGTAAGTATGTGTATATGTAAGGTGTTTGCATAGGCTTTGCTGATCTTGATTAAAATGAAGAATAGCAATGTTGAAGGGCTGTCGCAAAAAAAAAAAAAAGAGGACGTCATCCTATTTTTCAAAGCACCAGAAGGCAAGACAAGAACCAATGGATGGAAACTAATTAAGGAGAGAAGCAACCTAGAACTAAAGAGAAATTTCCTAACAGTGAGAACAACTAACCAGTGGAACGGCTTACCTTCAGAAGTTGTGAGTGGTCCATCACTGGAGGTCTTTAAGAAAAGATTGGATAGCCAGTCTGGAATGGTATAGAGACTCCTGGCTGAGCAGGGGATTGGACTAAAAGACGCCAAATGTCCCTTCCATCTCAGTTATTCTATATTCTGAAGAAATTGTACAGATTTAACTGATACTCCAAGGACCAAACATGTCCAAAATCCCTTGAATAAGACACATTATTGTTTACCATTGAAGAAGGCCATTTCCCTTGCAATGAATCTCCCTTCCTCCTTTTATTTTCTTCTCAGGTTTTCTCAGGGCTTCATTTTTTATTCCAAAAAATGCTACTACAATGACACACTTTTAATTATGTCCAGAAGTTGTGATATATCACTGAATTTGACAGGAAACTCTGCACAAAAATAACCTACAGAAGAGCAGCTGTATTAAATGTCTTCCATCGCTCCTAAAGTTATGGTCAGCAAAAGACAGGATGCAGTATATAACAGGAAGTCAGAGTGAGACGTTAGTGATAACGTGTTCATAATGCTGGACCCACCCATATAGTTGATTGACACATCAAGAGAGGGACTTATTTTCAGTAATACATACATGAAAATTTAATTCATTTCTAAATTTCCCTGTAGTTAGGGAGTGGGTAATTTCAGCTTCATCATTCTACAGGACAAAATGAATGTCATATTATTGCCCTAAAAGGCATGCTGTGGTAGAAACTTTATAGGAATCATTCTTTGAATTGGATCTATACAAGAACAGCAACCCCCGCTCTCTCTTTTTAACTTATTTTTTTTTTCTCAGCCATCCAGGTCATGGTTGTCCCAGTAGAAAGAGACCTATTTACAACACAGTCCTTTCAGCAGTTCCAAGAAGATTCCATCCCTGATTGCACTATTCAGGCGATCCTGAGGGCACAGATAAACCTCCAAGTGGCCTCAATGACTCCCAGAAAGAGTGCTAATGACCAGATGGCTGCAAAGAATATACTGCAAATCCTTCCATTGTCTGCCATTCAGGCGGAACTGAAAAAGCTTCTTGGATGAGAAGTGAAACATCTTTCCAGGAAAACAAAGAATGTCCAATTGGTTTCCCCCTATGTATTTTTATTCTTTGAGGCTCTGGATTGTAATCTGGTTTTCAGCTACCTGTTAAACTTGAAAATATATTTAAGTTCATGTCAAATTGCCTGCCTGCCTATTTTGTAAAGGGGGAAAAAAATCCCTCCTGTTATATGCCATAGGTTAAATAGAGGTGAACTGTAAATCTGTTTCTAAGCCTGGATATTGATCAATAATGGGACTTGCTGATAAGCACTATACAGTTTCAGAGCTCCTAACTAATCATCGTATTTTTCTGGGTTGTATTTGTGTAGGATTGGGGAAATACAATAGCTTATTTTGCCCAGATATTTTTTGTTAGGATTTGCTGATCTGTTATTTAATATCCATAGTTTTATTCAATTGTTTATTTAATCTGTATGGGATGTCAAGTACATCAGAATAACAAGAACATTTTAACAAATAAATAAATTAGGCAGTATGCCACATAAATAAACACAACAATGAGGATAAGCTTTCAAAAGTTCATGATGTTTTCATCAGGAAATTATATATAAATGATTTACAAAAAGGAGGTACGGTAATCTGACAGAAAAGGTTTAGTGCTGAAGCCATGAGCAGTTGCAAAATAGAGTTGCAAAATAGAAGACATAATGGAAAAATCAACCTAATTAAACTGAAATAGTCTAATTAGTCTAATAGTCATCATTTTCTATTTTTGTACACTAGATTATGCAAATATATAAACCCATTTTTATTATATAGCTTTTATCACTCAGGTTTGTTTCCATATATGCAAGACACATGCTATTCCCTTCTGGGATTAGCAGCATTATGCAGAGCATAGAAAAATAGTGAGAAATAATAAGTCAGAGGCATAAGGTAAAAGAAAAGAAAAGAAACATAGTTTACACCAATGATATTCATTATAGCTCTCTGTATTTTTCTACCCTTGCAAGCTATCCTTGTTTCTGCCGTGTCCACACTAAAAAACATATAGGTTGCTGGGTAAGGAGAGAATAAAATGGAGGAAAATAACTGTTTTCCTATGATTAACAGCAGGCATTCATTCAGCCAAATATCTTAGTATTAGTCTATGAGTGCAGGATATAAAAAAATTTTATATCCCATCTTCAAATAATAGAAATAGCCTTCTTCTATTTGCAGACTGCTGAAATGAGAAAGAAGTGTAAATAGGGCTTGCAATCATTATATTGTAAAGAATATGGTCACAATGCAATGTTTATATATTTATTCTGATTTCTACATTATCTATAGCATTTATTGGACCTTGCATCTGATAATCATGAGCAGTTTATATCTATTCTGATTTTCTATAGTATTTATGTGACCTTGCATCCAAGGATCAGAATGCCACCAAAGCATGTCTCTGTGTAACTAACAAAGTCTCTGTAGATTCATTTCATTAAGAAAGCACTGTTAATGAGATATGGCATTCCCTTATGTCTCAAATCACATATAGTGTCCTACATTTCCTTACCTGTGTGATGGAAATTAGAGATATGATTGACATTTACAAATGCCTGTTGGTGGGGTTCAGAAGACCTTCTCTGCTGAATGATATATGTGATGCTAAATATTCTCAGGGACACAGGTTTGGGGAACTGAACCACGTAACAAATGAATATGGAGATTCTCAATCATCCAGGTCCTGGTTGTCCCAAAGGTGCTTTTTCAAGAAGCCACAAGAATCTGCTTTTTCTTTGGAGACTTGTCACTTCTCATCCAAGAGGCTTCTCTCAGAGCTGAAGAAGTTTCTTGGATGAGATGGAAAACATCTTCAAAGCAAAAGCACAACGTCCAGTTGCCTCTTGAAAAAGTACCTTTGGGGTAACGGAAATGAGTAGACTGATGAGAAACTGACAAGAGACAGGAATCAAAAGATTACCAGTCTCTCACAATTTTGTTACCAGTCTTTCACAATTTTATTACCAGTCTTTCACAATTTTATTATGATCTGTGATCCCATTATTGTATACTTGTGGGCGATAGAGTACACAGTTTTCAGCATAGTCAATAACTTGGGGCGGGGTGTGTGGGGATGATGGAACTTTTAACAATCCTGTTGCAAACAAAAACAAAAACACCATGCAGAGTGACTCACAAAAAGGGTTTCTGCCCTAACCTAAGAGGTTAGTTCTGCAATCCAAGACTTGTGGAAAAACAAAAACACACACAAAAAAAGCTTTGTTTAGCCTGCTTGTTTAACCAGTGCTGAAGAAAAAAATATTAGCCTTTCCTCTGCTTATGCTATTGCAGTCTAGGATAGGAGATCTGTTTAGTATGGACCAGAAGTGGCCCCCTTTTCCCCACTTTTTTTCCTTTTTATTTTCCAAGTAGATGCTTTCTTTTAGATCTTTGAACATGATTTATGCAACGGCAATCCAAAACAGAGAGGATGAGACTGGGATAAAACTTAAAGTTGCTTTAATTTCCATTTACTTCTATAAATGCAAATTTAAATTTAATTAGAGTTGATTAGAATTAATTGTTCCTAATGTTATTACCTTTGATCAGTTGCCAGAGGAGAAAGCAGATCCTACGGTAAAGTAAAGCAAAGCTGTATTCTGCATATGTACAAGGTTGTTTTTTAACTCACTTAAATCAAAAATAACTTCAGAACCCCAGGAAGAAAAAGTCTCTCTCTCTCTCTCTCTCTCTCTCTCTCTCTCTCCCTCCCTCTCTCTCCCTCCCTCCCTCCCTTCCTCTTTTGCTGCCTTGGTAATATATATGCCTTGGGGCACAGCCCCATGTTCTGAACATAAAATCATAGATGCAATCTTGAAACAATAAATGAGCACTTGATGACCGAGGGTTATAAATCTTTAAGCAAAATGACTAAGTAAGGAGAAAAAAATGTTGACCTGAGCAACACGACTTAGTAGGCATTGATGTTAGGTGATTCAGAGGTTGTTCTGAGGACCCCAGTTGTATTTATTTCCTACCTAAGGAATAATAAGAGTGTTAGCTATGTCCTTTGTTTATAGTGTTTATCTTCATCATGAGAGCCAGTCAGGTGTAGTAGTTAAGCCATTAGGCTAGAAACAGGGAGAGAGTAAATTCTAACTCCACCTTAGCAGTCATTGTAGTAACCTTGTGCCAGTCACTCTCTCCCAGCCGTAGGAAGAAAACAATGGCGAAACACTTCTGAAAAAAACTTTGCCAAGAAAATGGCTGGGACACATGAAGGCAGTTTCTGAGAATCAGACATAATTGAATTGGAGAAAAAAGTCTCCACATCATGATCACCCTCTTCTTCCTCATCAACAACCAATTTCATACATTGTAAGACATTTTTAAAAAAGGAACAAAGAAACACTGGAATGTTCTCCAGTTCAGAAAGTGAATCTGTCCATTTTGTAACAATGGATTTATGAATATTATTTTCCACCAAATAGTTTCCTACTGCCCAACATCCATCTCTCCAAGACATATTCAAAAAATTCTGAAAATGCAGATCTATCATACAATGCAATTCTTATACATGACATAATCAAATGAGTGTCATCATACTCATGGATTGCATGTAAAGTTCACAAACATGTAGAGTAGAAGTACTGAGTAATGATAATAATGATTAAAAATAGCCAACAATTAATCTCTCTGCATTAATGATCACAGCATGTTATCTCTCTCTCTCTCTCCCTCCTCCCCTTTCTCTCACACAAACACACACAAGAATAGATTAACAGAGTTGGAAGGGACCTTGTAGGTCATCTAATCCAACTCCCCACCCAAGCAGGAGACCCTACCCCATTTCTGACAGATGTCAGTCCAATCTCTTATTGAAAGTCTCAAGTGATGAAGCTCCCACTACTTCCCAGGGCAACTTCTGTTCCATTGGTTGATTGTTCTCACTGTCAGAAAATGTCCCCTTATTTCCAGGTTAAATCTCTCCTTGTTCAGTTTCCATCCATTATTCCTTGTCTGGCCTACAGGTGCTTTAGAAAATAGATTGAATCCTTCCTCTCTGTGGTAGCCCCTCAAATATTGGAAGACTGCTATCCTGTCTCCCCTGGTCCTTCTCTTCACTAGACTAGCCATGTCCAGTTCCTGCAACCATTCTTCATATTTTTAGTCTCCAGTCCCCTAATCATCCTGGTTGCTCTTCTCCGCACTTTTTCTAGAGTCTCAACATCTTTTTTATAGTGTGGTGACCAAGACTGGATGCAGTACTCTAGGTGTGGTCTTACTAAGGCTTTATAGAGTGGTATTAGTACCTCACTTGATCTTGATTGTATCCCTCTGTTATTGCAATTCAGGATTGAATTGCAGGATTTTTCAGGATTTTTGGGTGGCTGCTGCACACTGCTGGCTTATGTTTGTGTGTGTGTGTGTGTGTAAAATTGGAAGCTAATGAGAATGAAATAAAGTTGCCCTTTGAAAGATTAAGACTTTAGAAGGAGTAATTTTTTGTGTGGTTTTACTCTCCTTTATACAGATTGATTTGGTTTGTGTATGTACCTCTAAGGATCAAAGACAAAAATTAATTAGCTCACATTTCAATATACATTTTCAATCAAAAGTGTAATCTCATCTGTAGCTGTCTTTCTGACTTCCCACTTTTCTGAATATTATAATAATTAAAACAAAGAAAACTAAGTTGGGTAAAATATGTAAAAATTTTGGGCAAAATTGCTTGCCTAATAAAATGCATGCAAAGTTAATTTAAACTCTGAAATATAAGAAATTGAAGTTGACAGATTTGTCTGTTGTCCCCAAGTCCGTTTTTCTGATTTTGGGTAATCCGTTGTGAATGGTATCTCATTTACCATTTTTTTTTCCTGTATTATTCATCACATTCTTCTTAAGAATTGTTCTTTGTTCAACATGTCCAAACTTGCTTTGCTGGTTTTGACTGAGGGTTATGGAACAAGAGATATCAAAAATGTCAAAAGCTACTACCCCTTCCTGCTCACTCACCCCACTCTAAAAATTGCCACCAGGACTGAAGCTTCTTAGGATGTGGAGCAGGTCTGTCAAACTCCAGGCCTGTGGGCTGGATGCATCACATGCTGGCCACAGCTATGTCCAGTTTAGCAAAGGGGAAAAACGTTCAGATACTTTGCATGATGCCACTGTGATGATGTGAGTTTGACACCCCTGATGTAGAGGGACCTGGATAAATGAATCAACATTCCAATAAGGGACAGTGGAAAACCAGATTACAGATTACAGATAATCAGAGTTGGAAGGGACCTTGTAGGTCATCTAGTCCAACCCCCCACCCAAGCAGGAGACTCTACACCATTTCTGATAAATGTCAGTCCAATCGCTTCTTGAAAGTCCCAACTGATGGCGTTTCCACAACTTCCGAGGGCAACTTCTGTTTCATTGGTTGATTGTTCTCACTGTCAGAAAGTTTCTCCTTGTTTCCAGGTTAAATCTGTCCTTGTTCAGTTTCTATCCATTATTCCTTGTCTGGCCTATAGGAGCTTTAGAAAATAGCTTGACCCCCTCCTCCCTATGGCAGCCGTTCAAATATTGGAAGACCGCTATCATGTCTCCCCTGGTCCTTCTCTTTACTAGACTAGCCAAGCCCAGTTCCTGCAACTGTTCATTGTATGTTTTAGCCTCCAGTCCCCTAATCATCCTGGTTGCTCTTTTCTGTACTATTTCTAGAGTCTCAACATCTTATTTATAATGTAGTGACAAAAACTGGATGCAGTACTCTAGTGTGGTCTTATTAAGGCTTTATAGAGTGGTATTAGTACTTCCCTTGAACTTGACTGTATCCTTCTGTTAATACAATTCAGGATTACATTATCTTTTTTGGTGGCTGCTGCACACTGCTGGCTCCTATTTAGCTGGTTGTCCACTAAGACTCCAAGATCCCTCATTCATATTTTGCCAAGACTATATCTGGCTATCGATTTTCATCTGACAGAAGCTGTATCTTAATAGTATGAGCCATGTTAACCCCAGAATAACATAGTTGGAAGGAATCTTGAAAATTTTCTAATCCAATCCCCTGCTCAAGCAAAATATCCTATACCATTCCAGACAAGTGACTGCCCAGTCTCCTCTTTAAAACCACCAGTGATAGAGCACCCACAATTTCTGAAGGCTAGCTATCCAATTGATTAATTGTTCTGTCAGGAAATTTTTCCTTAATTCTAGGTTGGTTCTCTCCTTGATAACTTTCCACCCATTGCTTCTTGTCCTGCCTTCAGGTGCTTTCGAGAATAGATTGACCCCTGTTCTCTATGACAGCTCCTCAAATATTGGAAGACTGCTCTCATGTTTAATGAAGAGAAGTGTCCTTCTCTTCATTAAACATTCCCAGTTCCTGCCAGAATTTGCCAAATTAAATACCTGATTCAGGAGCATGACCTTCATTGTCCTGCAATAGAAGCAATGTGTCAGTCATTTAGCTGATTATTTAATTTTCACTGCCACTGTTTAATTTCCACTGATGTCCCCTCAGGTGCCACAACAGAGCTTGGCTGGTCTTGAGTTTGGCCCACTTAACTTATATGTGTGAGGCATTTATTTGCCATTAAGCCTCAGGCATAATATCAATATTAATATTAATAACAGTATTAATATTAATAAATAAATGATAACAATGACAACGATAATGATGATGATGATGAATATTTTTAGGCCAGTCCTAATTATGAAGGTATAAAGATTGTATTTCTTGTATTTTCTTCACTGTATAATCCTGAATAGCAGAGTAGATAAGAAAACTAATAGTGCTAAAAAAGGGGGTGTGTGGAATTTATGTGCATTTTATTACCAAGATACCGTTTATATCCAAATATGATTTCAACCCCAACATCATCCACAAATATAATTCCTTCTCTTCTATATCAAAAGATTTAAACAAACTCTGGTGACATTTGAATTCCTCATACGTGAAGAACGGGGAAATCTTGACAGGATAAGCTGCTTTAGCCTTTAAAAGTAGGAAGCTTAAAACTCAAAATCAGTTTGAGTTCTCTGAGTAGGTCTTTGTCTCTTAGGGGGGAAAAAAAGATGAACAGAAGCACAAACTAGATAACAGCCTTTTATGGGGTACAGAAATTAAAGTAACCAAATTGCCTTTCAAAGAGATCCTCGGGGCTTTAATGTAAAAATAACTATTATTTTATTAGACAAGACTCTAATCCAGAAGCTGCTTAGACAGTACTCCAGACTTCCAAAGGATGATCAATGCTTTGCTTCAAGACATGATAGGAAGGGATAACAAAGCAGCTTCTGGAGAGCCATCTGGTGGCCATGTGGATTTAATCCATCCAAAATAACTCAGAGAGGAGCTAGAGGCAGGGGGAATAGCAACTAGAAAAGGCACAAAGTTATGACTTGACTAGGTAACTTGCTTCTTAATTTACATAAGGGATTAGGAATCAGAAGGTATTCTAATGAGAAAGGTGTCGTGTTAAGCTGTACAGTCTAAACCAGGGAGTTTCAAACTCAGTTTCATTGAGACCCACATCAGGGTTGCATTTGACCTCAGGGGAAGGGGCAGGTGTGTGTGGCCAGAGTGGGTGTGGCCAACTCGATGTCACTCATATGATCAAATGCCACTTTTGCTAGTAGTTTGTTTTGCTAGGGTTCTGCCGGTGAAAATGGAGCTTGTGAGGGCCACACGCAACCCTCATGAGCTCCGTTTTCACTGGCAGAGGCACTGCGGGCTGGTCCTTCACTGTTTTCAGGGAAGCCCCCTGGGCCAGATCTAAGCACCCCCATGGGCCAAATCTGGCCTAGAGGCCTTGAATTTCACACCCTTGGTCTAAGCCAAGGGGCTTCAAACTTGGCAAGTTTAAGGCTTGTGGACTTCTACTCCCAGAATTCTTGAGCTAACGTGACTGAAAGAGGAATTCTGGGAGTTGAAGTCCACAAGTTTTAAAGCTGTTAAGTTTGAAGACCCCTGGTCTAAACAATCAACTTTGTTTACTTCCTAAACTCAGACTAGATCAGCCAGGTGAGATCTCTGGCTGATCTGTTTCATATTTCTGTCTCAGAAAAGCTCTTGCACTTATTGTGTTCATTGACTTACAAGTCACACAATCACAGACAATCAGCCCAATAGAAACTGTGAAACTTCAGCCTAAAGAAAGTGACCTCAAATCCATTACATTCTGTGGACAGGAAAACCAGGGCATAAGTATTTAATAATTAAGTTCACTATAAATAGGGTTTACGTTTAATACATAACAGTTACTGGAAATCTATTGTAGAAAGTTAGCCCCCTCCTCCCCCCAGACGAATGAAATATTTTAGGAAATATTAAAAAGGCAGAATATTCTATTTTCCTAAAGGAAAAATGGAGAAACATGTTCTTAAGAGACAGAAAGCAATGCTCCCTTCTTTAATAGCCCACAGCAGATTCAGCACTAAAGAGCTTATTGAAAAAAGACAGGTATCTAGATTTCCCTATTCATAAGCAAATAGCCATCACCCAAGATCCAACACAGGAAAAAGCCATTCAGCCAAAATAAGGAATTGTCCAACACCCTTTCAGAACACAAGGCCCTTCATGGCATCACTCTCACAAATTTCAACCAAACCTGGGAGTTCAGACACACCTAGGATTTGTACTTTGCCTATAGAGCCAGCTATGACCCCTACATAACCCCTACATGGCTCCATGGGAGTCTGACAACAGCCAGTAGAATACATGTTATTGCACAGGAACAGGAAGTTCAAGTGCAAAGCCCAAAGAAGGTATTAAAAACCATTTACTCTCAACTCCATTTTGTCAACTGCCCAGAACCCATGTGGTTCTGCTTCATCAATAAATCAGCCTTTCCAATCAGCCTCCAGCCTCCATTTTGTCTCCAGTGCCTTTCTCCTGGCTTGGAAGTGAACCAGATGGATATTTCTTCCCACACTTTCATACAGGCTATTACAGTATTTCTACAATATATTGATCAATCAAAAATTCTTGTATCCTTGGACGCTTGGTTATCTGCTCCCAGACCAGCTGGCTTGAAGAAACTTTCCCTTTTCTTGCTGATTTAATGGCCCTCTTGAAATAATCTCCCGTTAAAGACTCAGCATGTCAAACATTTTTAACATTTTTCTCGACTATTCACAAATATTATGAAATCAGAACCACTGGTCAGTATGCATGTAACTACCTGTGACTGTTATCTCCTCTCTCAATCATACAACTTGCAAACCACTCTACAATTTATTTACTGTGTGACCAGGGCTGGGGTTCAAATTTCTTAACAACCAGTTCTGTGGGTGTGGCCTAATTTGTGGGTGTGGATTGGTGGTCATGTGACTGGGTGGGCATGGCTTGTATGTAAATGCTGTAAATATTTATGTAAATATTAATTTTTTTTAATAAAAAAGAGCAACTTTTACCCAAAATCAGGCAAAGCAGGCAGATAAATTGAGTTACTTGCAGAATCAGAGATTCACTCAGAGATCTACCCCTCTGCAATCTGCTGCCTGAGTCTGCACTGAAAAATAGAAGCTTCGTCCTAAGGAAGGCTCAGCTCTGTTCTTAGGCCACCTCTCTCCCCTCCACCTGAATACCACCCCGACTGGGCCTCTAAGGGAAGCCTCCTGGGCGAAGGCAAAGCAGTACAACTGTGATTTAAATTAGCTAGAAAGCAAGAAATCCAACAATCTCCTGCTTTCTAGCTAATATAAATCTCCCGGTACAGCTGATAGTTGGAACAGATGATCTTCGGGAGGAAAGGAAAAATAGCAACTTACCCAAAATTAGGTGAAGGCACAATGCAGGCAAGTTGGATGGCACACATGCCAGGTAAGGAGTGACTGCGGGTGCAGGGAGGGGCTGGGAGGGGCAGGGCCGGCCATTTGTCAGTTCTCCGAACTGCACAAAATCGTAACAACCCATCCTATAGAATTGGTCCGACCAGGTAGAATCCCACTGCTGTGTGTGACTAGGTCTGCTATTATCTATAGGTGACCATGGAACATATCTATAACACAATATAGAACAAGCCATGAAGATCTAGCTGGAAGTATCCTTCAGCCTCATTTTGGAAGGCCTGTCAAAGTATGGGGTGGGTTTGCAAATTACAGCACTTGAATCAGAAGTCAGTGGAAATGACTAGGTGCATTTGTGTTAGCTATCTTGTCTAGTTAATAATGACACAAAACTATTCATTGGCTGCACTCAAACAGAATAATAAAACAGAATCTTTTCATCTCATTAACCATTTTGAAATCTTTTACTGAGTAGGCACAGTAACTTACATTGCGTGTAACTGAATGTGATTTCTTTATTATCACATATAAAGGTAAGTTTATGTGGAGCAGGACTAAAGATCCTCCTTTTTTTAAAAAAATATATATTTGTTTATTTTTGATTTGGAGTCCCTCCCACTCCAATGACTGAAGAATACATAAAATTTGTGACATATTACAGTTAATGAAATGACATTATCAAACACCTTCAGCAGCTGTTTCTATCTATGTCCACACTCAATGCGTACATGAAGCTTATCAGATGCCAACTGACACATTTCTGAGGATTTCCAAAAACCAAAATGGGCTATGTCTTTATACCATGGCTTAGCACAACAAATTTTATCCAGACCTTCTATTTTATGTCTTTCCCTTCCTTGAAATAAGGGCAACAGGATATTGAAATTATTTCTGCAAAGAGGGTTGTGGCCTGTCGGCTGCCAGCAGAACTAGCTACAGGGTTTATTTGTCAAAAATGAGCCTGGCCGATCTACAGACCTTTTGGAAGGCTCTGATAAAGAAACAGTATCAGAGACAGAGGCAGAGCTGGGGTCTTCCATCCTCCCCCAGGTGGAAATGTCTTTGGGGACTGAAGTGAGTGAGGCGGCAGAACAGATAGGGCTCATCCCAGATGAACATATGTGCAGAGAGGAGAGGAGAGCAATGGAAAGCAATAAGCCAGCTCTTGGGGAGAGGCAGACGGAGACGATAGCCAGCCCCTCCCTGGCTGGGAAATAAATAGGAGGGATTTGGAAGTGGCCAGTTGTCACGGGCAACCATTTGTTTCTAATATACAGCAAGCAATTTGGATTTCTTGGATAAACCCAGGTTTGTTGGGACTAATCATGTTTGATCTTTTGTTTATCCCTGTGAATAAAATACTATTATTGCCCTGTGAGAAAAATGGATGTTGTTTTACTTGCGAGTAAATGTCTTATCACTACTTGCAAAAGCTGGGTCAGAACAGAGAGCTTGTTTATAATGATGAATGACACGAAGACATGTTGACAGAGGAATTCACCAGGCTCACTTGTAAACATTGCTCTCCTTTTCAGGCATATAATGCCTGATAAATTTTATATGGAAATTAATTGAGTACAATAACTGAGAGTCATAGATGTCATCTGAGCATTGCCAAGTGGAGTCTTAAAAGGACAAAAAACAATCAGGTGAGACAAGATAGACTTCTGGTGCGTGAAATATACTACAACAAGTAACACCAAAAGATAAACTAGTTCAAAGCAGTCTGAACAGGCAGACTGCCAATTCTTTTTGTTTCTCTTTACCCAAGGGTGGGAAACAACTGGTTTTGTGGGCATGGCTTAGGTGGTGATTGTGGCTTGGTGGTCATGTGACTGGGTGGGCATGGCTTGGTGGTCATGTTGTTGACTGGGTATGGCCAACTCAATGAGTTGCATTTCCTCACCTAGCCTCTCATGACTGTGCAAATGCTGCAACAGTTGTAAGTGTGAAAAATAGTCATAAGTCACTTTTTTCAGTGTCATTGTAACTGTAAATGGTCACTCCACACAAGCAAAGTACCAGCAAAGGAGGGTAAAAAACTCCAGAGAAGTTCCTGAGACAGGAAGTCTAGTCCTGCCAAGAATGTAATAAGGATTAATGGAAAGGCAGTTTCTGTAAGCAACACCAGAATGTTTCCTTCCTGCCTTCCTTACAGGATTAGCCAGTAATTTCTTCTAACAACCGATTCTCCGAACTGCTTAGAATGTTAACAACCAGTTCTAGTGAATAGGAGCGAACTGGTAGAATCCCACCCCTGTCTTTATCCCTTTGAAAGAAACTGGACCAGCAGCTTCTGATGGGCCTCTTACATTTTTAAAGAAGTATTTTCAGCCTGGATATTAAAGTGTCCCAGCAAATATATATATATGTTTTCTTAAGTTTTCGCGGGTACTTACATGTATTGCATTCAGTTTTGTTTGGGTATTTTCCCACGTCATTATAGATGTGCTTTTAAAGTTGTAGCAACGTTTTGGCGGAATTGCATCTGCCATCATCAGGCTTCTGTATTGTGTTCATCTGTGAGTCAGACTTTTACAGTGGTTTCAGTTTTAAATTTGGGGCTAGCCTACTGCTGTGCCAGAATGTTTTTTTCTTCATCCTGATTGGTTGGGAATCTTGGTCTGTGTTTATTGGTCTTGGAGTTTGCTGTGCTCTGCTTGATTGGTGTTTCTAATATTTTCTGTCTGTTTTGTGGCTCTTTTTGTGTCTTGATTGGCTGGCAACATTGTGTTCCTGTATTGGAGGCCTTTAGTGCAGCATGGCTCTGGGTAAATGGACAGCTATCATTTGTTAGGAAGCTAGGATTCATCTGGGTACCTGGTTGGGGTGTGTTTGAGCTGGAGGTATCGGGGGGATCTGTTTGTGCCCAGGTGTTTGCCTGGCTTGTGGTGTGGAGTTTTTTTTGTTTGTGAGTGCAGGCTTCCAAATGATTGACAGTCTGGTGGAATCATCTATTTCTATTCATGCTTTCAGGTCTTTTTTCAATCTCTATGGCTTCTCTGATAATTCTATAGCTGGAATTGTCCAATCACACTTGGCCAATAAAGTATTCTATGATCTATGATTCTATGAGAGATAACAAATAGATGGTAGATAAATCGATGGATGGATGGATGGATGGATGGATAGATAGATAGATAGATAGATAGATAGATAGATAGATAAGTAGAGAGAGAGAGAGAGAAAGAGAGAGAGAGATAAAGGGATGGGATTCAAAAATCCCAGCAACCGGTTCGCTGCCAGGTTGCTGGGTGGGTGTGGTCATGGTGGGTATGGCCCACCAGAACTTCATGTTTCCAGCTTCTGGTTGCCTCCAGACCCCAGGGGAGGCTCTTTGACCCTCCCAAGGCCCTGGGGAAGGCTGTTTTGCCCTACCAAACAGCCTCCCCTGGGCTCTGGAGGCCCACCGGAAGCTGGAAACAGGCCCATTTCCAAACGTCCAGTCCTTCCAGGAGGACCATTTTTTGCCTTTCCAAGGGTCCAGATGTAACTTTAACAAACATCTGTTTTGACTGAACTGATCCAAACATTTTTTGCCTTCCCAGATGTAACTTTAACAAACTTCTGTTTTGACTGAACTGATCCAAACCAGTAGAATCCCACCCCTGGATAGGTAGGTAGATAGATAGATAGATAGATAGATAGATAGATAGATAGATAGTTTGTCAAACAATTATTAGACAACAGGTATAAGTATGAACATGGTAATAAACACATGAAATGGATACAAACAAGAAAAAAAGAAACAATAGGACAGGGACGGTAGGCACATGGGTGCGCTTATGCACACCCCTACAAACCTCTAAGGTAAGGGGTGAGGTCAATAGTAGACAGCCTAAGGTTAAAGTTATAGGGGTTTGGGGAAGAAACCACAGAGTCAGATAGAGTATTTGAGACATTGACCCCTCTGTTGCTGAAGTCGTATTTCCTGCAATCAAGTTTGGTGCAGTTAACCTTGAGTTTGTATCTATTGTGTGCTCTTGTTTTGGTTGAAGTTGAAGTATTCATTTGCAGGTAGGACATTGCAATGTATCATTTTATATACTATACTTAGATAGAACTGAAGGCAGCATAGTCCTAGGTTTTCTAGGTCAAAATTTTAAGTCTGGTGGCATAAGGTATTCTGCTATGAGTAGAGGAATGGAGGACTCTTCTCGTAAAATATTTCTGGACTTTCTTAATTGTATTAATGTCAGATATGTAATGAGGTTTCCAGACTGATGAGCTGTATTCAAATATTGGTCTAGCAAATGTTTTATTTGCTCTAGTTAGTAGTGTGATATTACACACAAAAAAGCTAAAAATATTTGTTACAAGATTTTACCAGTTAATGAATAATTCAATTTTAACAACAACAACACAAGAGCATACAAGAGATGTAAACTAAATGTAAACCAATCCAAACTCGATTGCAGGAAGTGATAGTACCGGAGAAAAAGCTATGCAGTGTTAGGTTAACAACTCTTAATGTCTTTTTGGCTGTGTAGTTACACTGGGCTCTAGCACTTACATCATTTGAGATGAGTACTCCAAGGTCCTTGACAAAGTTTGTGTCATCAACAAGGTCTTGACTATTCAGCTTGTATTTTATTTTCTGATATATATTTTTTTTGCCAATATGTAAGACAGAGCATTTATTTGTTGAGATTTGAAGTTGCCGTTTGTTTGACCATTCTGATACATAGTCAAGGTCTTTTTGAAGGGTAGCAGTATTGTCAGTGGTGTTGACTAGCTTTACATCATCAGTGAAAAGAACACAGTTGCTCTTAAGATGATCACAGAGGTCATTTATGTAGGGTATGAAGAGAGTTGGTCCTAGAACACTCTCTTGGGGGACACTACTATTGACAGGTACAGGATTTGATAGGACACTCCCAAGTTTGACCATTTGTTGCCTGTTTGACAGGAATGCTTCTATCCAGTTATGCAGGTATCCAGAGATACCATAAGATTTTAGTTTTAGTAGTAGTTTGTTGTGTACCACTGAATCAAAGGCTTTACAGAAGTCCATGTAAATTCCGTCAATTGCTTTGCCCTGATCAAGTTGTGTAGTCCATATGTTTTTACAGTGTAAGAGTTGCAGATTATAGGATAGGTTTTTTTTTTCTGAAACGAAATTGTTTGTTAGAGAGAAGGTTGTTTGTCTCTAAGTGGAGGATAATGGATTGGTTAATAATTGATTCCATGACTTTACAAGTGACACATCATAAAGAGATTGGTCTATAATTTTCAACTAGGCTGGGGTCTCCCTTTCTGAAGATGGGAATGACTGTGGCTAGTGACCAGAGATTTGGCAAACAGCTGGTCCTGAAAGATTTTTCATAGATAGATAGATAGATAGATAGATAGATAGATAGATAGATAGATAGATAGATAGATAGAAAGATAGATAGAGCACTTAGACTTATATACCATTTCACAATGCTTTTATAGCCACTCTCAGCAGTTTACAGAGTGAGAATATTGCCCCCCAACAATCTGGGTCCTCTTTTTACCGATCTTGGAAGGATGGAAGGCTGAGTGAACCTGAGCCTGGTGGGATTCGACCCAAATTGCAGGCAGCTGGCAGTCAGCAGAAGTAGCCTGCAGTATTGCACTCAAACCATTATGCCACTGCCATAGATAGATAGATAGATAGATAGATAGATAGATAGATAGATAGATAGATAGATAGATAGATAGATGATAGGCAGGCAGGCAGGCAGGCAGGCAGGCAGGCAGGCAGGCAGGCAGACAGACAGACAGACAGACAGACAGATAGATAGATAGATAGGCAGGCAGGCAGGCAGGCAGGCAGGCAGGCAGGCAGGCAAGCAAGACTGTCACATAAGACCATGTTAAAACATTATCCTCAGTCCTTCAACAGCCACATGTAAACTTATGCAAGTTCTGGACTAAATATATGCAAAGAAAAACGCACGTAGCCTTCATAACTACATTATATTTCTCTTACTTATGTTAATGTTCCCACAAAGATAGGTGGCACATAGGACACTACCTAATTTTTGCATTTAGTGATGCAGTGGTACATTAAAACCTCACTACCTGGAAGTGATTTCAAGTGACTATCTACGCAACTGGCCTTACGTACTTCCTTGTTATTATGCCTCATTTAAATAACTGAAGAATAATTACTTTAGAAATAATAACTTTGCATATGAAGAAGTTTATCTTGGTGGGATGTCCTTGAAGGCCATCAGCCTGTAATCCTGTGTACATCCAAGAAGTACTTAAGGCTTCAATAATAGGGAACAACTATATTTGTTGGCATGGAAACTCTGGGTGGCTTTTAACTGGAAATGAGGTTTTATTTACCTGATTCTCTTGTAATGTCAAAGTATTGCACAAAAATAGCTGGGATCTTGTCGTTTATCCACAAAAGTCCTTCACGCATAGTCGATCTGAGATTATTTATATATATATATATATATATATAAAACAATAATGAATAAAATACTTATTCTATTCCAATTCAGCTCTATCATTAATGTTAGTTATAATCTTTGACATCTTTAACATTTCTTTTCAATAGAGTGTCATACTTCTAGGAACACTTACAATATTTCCATAATTTTTTCATGTTTCTTTCATATTCCTCTTCACTTAATTTTTTATAACACATTTATAATAATTAAATGTTCCCCTCCTTTCCTAATTTCATTATCTCATTCTCTTCATTTCATTTATTTATTAAACATTACATTACATTACAATGAGTATTTTATCTATCATTTTAATCACACTTGTTTCATATTTTCAAAGTTCATTTCTATTTCTAATAACAATACTATCTTTTGTACCCTTGCAGAATCCCCCTTTCAACGAGGTTTTCACCCATTATCTCTGTGTCTTCTAAATAGGCTTATACCCTTAATCCTTGTATGTTTTCCCTGTTTCTATATGTCCTGTTTCTGTCCTTTATAATTTATTTTGCTTTTCCTCTTCCCCCTCTTCTTCTCCCTTCCCTTTTTGACCCCTTCTCTAATTCTGATTCTCTCTTATGTAATCCTCTCTTCTATTTCTTCCTAATGTTGTAATTACTTTTCAAACTATTCTTTTTGGGGGGTTGTTTTTTCAAATCTTAAATTTTTCACTCTCTTTCCCCCCCTTTCCTTTCTTTTCCCCACATAGAAATACTTGGTCATTGAAGATGGCTTCTTCTTTGTTCCACCCTTCTTTTTCTACAGGCATTTCTTGTTGCTTCTCATAGTTCAGGATCCCCATTTCTAAAAATTGAAATAAGAAGCCAAAAGAACCTCTTCCTTCTTGTGCATCTTCTTTCTGTTTTTTAAGTTCCATTCTCAATTGTTCTAAGAGTGATACCATTTTAAAAACTTTTAAACAACCACCCGGTTAAATTTAGTCCTTTAGATCCAATAGCCAAAAATCCAAAAATCACCAAGTAATCCAAATAATCCAAAACTGTTTCTTCTTGCTCCTTTTTTCCACTTTCTCTTCCTGGGTTCTCTTATCTTGGTACAAAGTTTCAGTTAAAATATATCTTTTAGGAATCTTGTTAAATTTTCACCATTAATTCCTTTCACTTCCAGGTGGTCTCCTCCATTTTCCCAGATCCCACCCTTTTGTTTTTTTTCCTTCTTTTAAAAAGTTTTTAAGAATCCAGAAATCTTTATTATCCCTTTGACATTTTATTTTCAGCTTAAATGCCTGTTAATGTCAAAGTGGATTTTTGCCAGTTTCTTGCTTAAATCTCTTAGTTGTCAATATAGGGAAGAAAAGAAAAAAAATCCTTTCCCTTCCCTCTCTCATCCGCCGCTTCAAAGTCTTCTTTGGGAACAAAGTTGTTCTTTATATTTCAAATTCCAGGGTACCTTATATTGTTGTTTTTTCAGTTCAACCCAGTCAGCCAAAACTTTCTCTTTTTATCTTCCTCCTGCACATTCTTTTCCGGTCAAGTTCTTCTTTGAGGTGGCCGTTTCTGACCACTGCTGCTTCAATAATTTCAATTTTCTTCTTTTATTTTTACAATCACATCACTGAACTTAGGACCCACCTTAATTTCTTCAAAGAACAATTCCATACCAGCCCCTGCAGAAGACAGTAAGGTCCATTTACTTCTGTGAGAACAGCTTTGAGATCTATGTCTGTAACTACCTCCTGGTCAACTTTTTGGAATGACTTTTGGACCTAAAGAAGGAGAAAATCTCTCTCTCTCCTCTCTCCTCCCTCTCCCTCCCTCTCTCTCTCCTTCCCACTCTCTCCCCGCTCTCCCCCTCTCCCTCCCTCCCTGTCTCCCTCTCCCTTCTTCCCCCCCTCTCAATTTTTTGGACAATAGATAATTTTATACATCCTCATCAAGTCTCACATTCAGTTGCTTTTCTTTCCAAACCTGGTCTCAAACATTGCAGCCTGTTTGCACCAGAAAGTTATTCAATTTCCTCTATCTTCACTTGCAATGGTCAGAACTATACACAGTATTTCAGAATTGTAAGTACCCATGATTTCTAAAAGAGCTTCCTCACATTGGCTGTACTCCCACTCCTTGGCATCGGACAAGGCTTTTTATAATGATTTTACATCTTCAGTGAGCTTTTCATGACCTTAAGACCCCTTCAAGGTAAAGTTAGAGTATTTTGTCTCAGTGTCCATCAGTCTGAGCAACTACATTTGACATTTTGTTGACTGTTCACAGCCTGAACAGATGCTTCAGGAGCTTCTCGTATTCACTTTAGATTTTCACCACCTGGAATAGTTTGAGAATGTCATTGCTGTTCATGACTACCATGATATCAAGTTATGTATGCATAATTTTGAAAGGAAATTATCCGATCATGTTACTGAAAACTTTCCCTTTTTCTTTTCTTGTATTTTGAAATTCAGATGATTACTGTTTTTTTCTTCTTCTATTCTCTCTGGAAATGCCTTAGATCACCTTAAATGATGGGGATATCTGCAGGAAGTCCAAAAAATATAATGCAAATAGATTATGCTGTAAATTAATTTGTGTGGCTAGTATGTTTTTGGTTAACAAAATTCTGTACGGGTTCAGCATACCAAAAATATAATCTCTCACAAGTGAACTTCTTCATCAACAGGAATGCTGACTTACCATCAGCTTACCAAGTACTTAAGTGGTGAGGACATGGCAGTAGAAGGAAACGATAGCCAATGAGCTGGGCAACAACATCCCAATCAATATCTGAAAAGCCACACACAACAGGCACTATATCAATACCACACAGAGAATAGCCCAAAGCACACACTGTACTAGAGAGAAGTTCCCTGAAGATGAGCTCCAGCATGAGTCCAAAATCTTGGAAGATTAAACCTTTGGTCCCCATGTCCAACTGAGGTTAGATTCTGCAAGATGATCTCTGCTTATAGGTTAGGAGATTAAAATATACCGAAATATGTAATAGGTTTTAGAATAAGGAGGAGAAGAAGGAGATTATTTTCCAAAGGGAAGTTTTTATTACCTGATGAAAATGTGAACACTTGGATTTTATTTCTGCAATTTTTGTCCCATCTGCTGGGACAAAAAAAAAAAAGTTGACTTGAGCAACATGAGTTAGTAAGCATTGATGTTAGGTGATATGAACATTCAGGAGTTGTTCTGCAGACCCCAATTGTATTTATCTCCTACCTAAGGGATAATAAGACGTGTTAGCTATGTTTTTCTTTTGTATTGTCTATCATCATCATGAGAGCCACTCAGGTGTAGCAGTTAAGTCTAGAAACAGGAAGAGAGTGAATTCTAACACCATCTTAGAAAGTCATTGTGATAACCTTGGTCCAGTCACTATCTCCCAGTTGTAGGAAGAAAGCAATGACAAAACACTTATGAAACACTTTGCCAAGAAAATGGCAGAGTCTTGTGAAGGCAGTTTCTGAGAATCAGACATAATTGAACTAAAGAAAATAGTCGCCTCATCATGATCACTGCTGGGACAAGTGACCACTGCTGTGACAAAAAAGAAAAAAGAAAAAGGCTCCCAGCTAAATCTGGAATGAAAATAATGTACATCCCTATTTGTCATACAAGTAGTATGCTAGATGAATAAGAACCAAATGAATCTATAAATTCACTGGACAGAATTTGGCTATTCTTTTCAGATGTTTGTCTTGTAGAAGAGTAAGCTCAGTTTCTTTCCAGAGTTAGTTCAGATCTAGCCTTTCACCTTAAAAAGAGTGATATGAATACTCAACAAATGAGCACAAATCAACATGTTGCTTTCTAACAAAAGTCAGATTTTCTTTCTAAGAAACAACAAACTTGAATGGTTAAAAAAAATAGATATCTTGCAGTTTGATTGACATATCTGTTGAGCTCGGCTGTCAAAAATCTGTGAATCCCCTGAGTAATTAGTAACTAGATTTTTGTTATTGAGTCCTTTAGTTCTTCCCCCAGGACATAGTTTATTATTAATTCCCCTTATTAGCTATGCTATGCTGATGATTATATAAAGTCCCATGAGTGATTATTTTCCCCAGTGGAAGATTGAAGCAGGGATTATTGGATTTTGAAACTGGTGAAATTTCCCTTTCAGAGAGCTCAAGGAAGAAGAGTTTAGGAGGTCAGGTGAAAACTGATGCAGGAGAAACTGTGTTATCCCATCTTTACCAGTCATTGTGTAAATTAAGGACATCAAAGGCTGGACAGATAGAATCATTTGACTGACCATGGAGACAAAAATCATAATCCAGGAGTGTGAGGCATAAAAATGATCTATGTAGAGTATTCTGTCCTCCCCAAAACCATAATTTAATGCATTCATATAATTATGACAGAACCAGAAGGCTGTTATGGAAATAAGAAGATGGATGGATAGATGGATGGATGGATGGATGGATGGATGGATGGATGGATGGATGACTGATTGCATGGACACTGAGGAAAGACAGTACTAAGATTACAGAATAGAGCTAGAAGGAACCTTGGAGTTCTTCTAGTCCAACCCATATACCCTATACCATTCCAGACAAATGACTGTCCAGTCTCTTCTTAAAAACCTCCAGTGGTGAAGCACCTACAACTTCTGAAGGCAAGCACGGGTAGAATTGGCACGTAGAAGGTTTTCCTCTTGTTTAATGTGATAATTAGTGCATTCAGTTTTTATCTGGTGGCATAGATTTTTGTATTGGCTTTTGAAGTTGACAATGTGACCAGATTTGTTTTTCCACCAAAGTGATTTCTTTTTGGATTGAAGCTTCCTTATTGTTTTGAGTGATTTTTTTTTCTGGTTTTGGGAGTTGTTAATGGTACATATAGACTGATGACTTCAAGTAAATATGTTGTAATATGTTACAATGGTCTTATACAGTATTGCATCCAGAGAATAGAAATTGCCAATCAAGGGATGAGAGATCATTGTTTATAAGATCATAGTTGCCTTTTTTGGTTATAATTGGGGATTCCGTCATTGTGATGATTTTTGTGTGTACGTATGTTGAGACAAAAGTCAATCATGTTGCGGTCACTGTCGGAAAAGGTTTTTTTTAATTTGTATTCTGTAAATTGAATTCAAACTATTGCAGAAGATGAGATCAAGGCAGTTGTTAAGCCTAGTATTGTTGGTTACTAGTTGTTCCAGTCCCAGATTTGTTACAGCATTGTAGCAGGTTGCATGTATGGGTTCAGTTGTACATTTGTTTAGGGTCCAGTTAATATGGGGTAGATTGAAGTCACCAAGAAAGATAAAAGCGTGTGGGCAAGATGCTGCCCATGTTAGTAGTATATTTAGCTTGTTTACATGTTCGATGTCATAATCAGGGGCTCTGTAACATAGTAAGAACTGAAATGTGATATTTAATGTCAGTTCACAAATAATGATCTCAGGAAGAGCAAGCTCTTGGGTAACTTGGCTGTTTTTTAGATGTAAGGACCTTTTATAGAAGATAGCAATACCACTTCCTCTACGGATTTCATAATCGGATCGGTAAACATGATAGTCTCTTACTGAGGTAATGGAGTCAGGGAGAGATGCATTAAGCCATGTTTCACAGACAAATATGATTTCGAATTTAGCCGTATTTAGTAAGAGGAGAAATTCAGGTATTTTATTTACAAAGCTTCTTGCATTGAGTAGCTTGCATTTGAAGCCAGGACATAATGGACTTCTCAGGGGAAATATGGGAAGTAAAGGTTTATTTTGCTTTGGCTTTACAGTGTTCTGTCTGCCTAACTAACTTTTTTCAATTTTTAATTGAAAAAAAAACAGAAAAACAAAAACTGACCTTACTGAAAGTTTGATCCCTTTCCACCTACCTTTTTTGTTGTTGTTGTTGAGCAGTAAATATAAGCTTGAAGCTTCACCTTAGAGTTTTTGAAGAGAAAGAGGTTGAAATCCATTCAACTTTGAACTAGCCTGGTTAATCTAAACAATAAGAACTTTAAAAAAAAAATAGAGGAACTTCCAGATCCCTTTCTTTGATTTTTTCACAACAAATGACTTCTAGAACCCATTCTTTGGGATAGCCTTCTACAGTTTGGGAAGATGGAGGACAACATCACCCAACTCTCAATAGATAGTGTGAATGTAAACAATCTACTCTCGAGTGAGAGTTGCATGCCATTGAATGCAGCTTTGGAATTATATCAAGTTCCTTTTCTTTGCTTCATTCAGACCTCAACTTTAATTTTGAATCATGGTCCTGGAAGAAACCATTTCAATCATTAGCTCCAACTTAACTCATTCTGGTGCCAGTTCACATCTTCACATCCAGTAAAGATGTACCTTATTTGTTCCAGATAAGTTCTGCTCTGTTAATTGGCTGTGATATTAAAATGTTTTTTCTACATCCAATCATAATCTGACTTTTTATCTATTAAATAATACTGATGTTAGCAGAGCAACCTATCTGGAACAAATAAGGTACTTCTTTATTGAATGTAAAGATTATAATTGGTACCAGAATGAGTTAAGACCCTTGTGCGGTGTCATGTAGTCTGTGATGACAAAGAACAGATTGTGATGTCTTCTATGAGACACCACTTCAGGTCCTTCAAAAACTTAGGAAAAAGTGCAGAGAGGAGCAGCTAAAATGATTAAGTATCTGGAGACTATGAACAATATGCAGGAATTGAATATGGCTACTCTAGAGAAAAGAAGGACTAGCGGTAACCATGATAGCAGTATTTTAATATTTGAGGGGCTGCCACAAAGTAGAGGGGCTCAACTTATTTTTCAAAGCATCAGAGAGCAGGACAAAAAACAATGGATGGAAACTAATGAAGGAGAGAAGCAACCTGGAATTAAGAAGAAACTTCCTAACAGTGAGAACAATTAACCAGTCTATTAACAATTAACCAGTTTCTACAATTTTGTAAACAACAAACTAAAAGACTCAAGGTCCATCCCACCCCTGGAAGGACCTAATGGCAAAGACTGCAACAATGACACTATCAAAGCCAACCTCTTTAACACATTCTTTGGCTCAGTATTTGTAAACAGCAATGGATCAAACCAGTGCTTCCTAGTCGAACCACAGACAACTACAGTGATCTAATACATATTGATTTTACAGAAGACATTGTTGAAAAAGCATTGCACAATCTAAAATCATCCCTATCTATTGGATCGGATGGAATATGTGCCTACTTCTTAAAAAAGCTATCCACTGCCATAGCCGAACCTATAAGCATAATCTTTAAAAAAATCTTTCAGGACCAGCTCCTTGCCAAAAGTATGGTCACAAGCCACAGTCATCCCCATCTTCAAAAAGGGAGACTCCCAAATTACATACCAATCTCCTTATGCTGCGTCACCTGTAAAGTCATGGAATCAATTATTAACCAATCCATCATCCTCCACTTAGAAACAACCTACTCTCTAATAAACAATTTGGTTTCAGAAAAAAAAAACTATCGTGTAAACTGCAACTCTTACACTGAAAAAACATATGGACAACTTGATCAGGGCAAAGCAATAGACGCAATCAACATAGACTTCTGTAAAGCCTTTGATTCAGTGGTACACAACAAACTACCGTGTTTCTCACAAAATAAGGCCGGACCTTATTTTTTTTTGACCCACCAAAAAATGGCTAGGCCATCTTTTAGGGGGTGACTTAATTTCCCCCCCCCTGCATCCTCTGGGTGGGTGGTGACAGCTTGGGTGTTGACCTCGGTGTTGGTGGGGCACTTCGTATCAGGAGACCTTCTGCCACCATTGCTTTCCCTTCTCCCTTGCTGCTGTGGTGTTTAGAGCAATGCCGCAGCATTTGGCTCAGCCACGTGCAGCCAACCAGGGCTCCTCCCTGCAACCAGAGCCCAGCAGAGACACTCAGCTTCAGGCGTTCCTGTTGCCACCTTCCCTTTGCCTTTGAAGGTAAAGCCAATTCTTTGAAAAATGATGCCCTACTACAACAAAGCCTCCCCTGCCCGAGAGGGCAGCCCAACCCCACGTGGGGAGGAGAATCTCCTAGGGCTGCAGTGCAGGATCAGCCCACCCCGGGAGAAGTATCCAGCTGCCATCCCTGCCTGGCGCCAGGCAGAGCGCAAAGAGCTTCTCCTGGGGTGCCCATGGCAGTTTACAGGCAGGCCCTCCTGCCCAGCAGCAGAGCTCTCAGCAAGGCAGCAAGCGCCTCCCTGCCAGGCCCTCTGCTCATCCCACCAGGGCCGTGCCAGAGCTGTGCAGGCTGGGAAGAGCTGGGAAAGCAAGCCGCAGGTGTGCGCCTACCTGCCAAGCGAAAGAGCCAGGCCAACCCAAGCTTGGCTTCCTTCCTAAGTCCCTCCAGCTCAAACCCGAAGGGGCCACCGGGAGAGACCACCTGAGGCAGTGATAGCGCCCACCCATCCACAGACAGGGAGGTGAGGTGATGGCAGCACTGCTTCCCTGGCCGGCGGAGAGAGCCCGAAGCCGCCCGTCCTTTCCATCCCTCACCCAGCCCGTCGCCATCCCCATGCATCTCCAAATGCACTGGCAGCTCCAAACGCTGCAGCGGAACGGGTATCAGGCAGAGGCGCTGACTTGGCTGGGCTTAGCTTGGAGGAGGATGCAGCGCAGGCCGACGCCTTACCTCTCTGTTCATGGATGGGTGGGCATGATTATTGCCTCGGGCAGCCTCTCCTGGTGGCCCCTTTGGGTTTGAGCTGGAGGGACTTAGAAGTCCATGTAAATTGACACAATTTACATGAACTTCTGTAAAGCCTTTGATTCAGTGGTACACAACAAACTACTACTAAAACTAAAATCTTAAAATCTCTGGACACCTGCATAACTGGATAGAAGCATTCTTGTCAAACTGACAGCAAATGGTCAAAATTGGGAGTGTCCTATCAAGTTCTGTACCTGTCAACAGTTGTGTCCCCCAAGGCATGTTCTAGAACCGACTCTCTTCATACTCTACATAAATGACCTCTGTGATCATATTAAGAGCAACTGTGTTCTCTTTGTTGATGATGTAAAGCTATTCAACACCACAGACAATACTGCTATCCTCCAAAATGACCTCAACTATGTATCAGAATGGTCAATCAAATGGCAGCTTCAAATCTCAACAAATAAATGCTCTGTCTTACGTATTGGCAGAAAAAATCAGAAAATAAAATACAAGCTAAATAATCAGGACCTTGTTGATGATCCAAACTCTGTCAAGGATCTTGGAGTACTCATCTCTAATGATCTAAGTGCTAGAGCCCACTGTTACTACATAGCCAAAAAGGCATTAAGAGCTGTTAATCTAATCCTACGTAGCTTTTTCTCTGGTAATATCACACTACTAACTAGAGCATACGAATCATTTGCTAGACCAATACTCCAATACAGCTCATCAGTCTGGAACCCACATTACGTATCTGATATTAGCACATTTGAGAAAGTCCAAAAATATTTCACAACAAGAGTTCTCCACTCCTCTATTCGTTGCAGAATACCTTTTGCCATCAGACTTGAAATTCTCGACCTAGAAAACCTTGAATTATGCCGTTTTCGGTCCGATCTAAATATAGTATATAAAATCATACATTGCAATGTCCTACCTGAAAATTAATACTTCACCTTCAATCATAACAATACAAGAGCACACAATAGATACAAACTCAGGGTTAACAACACCAAACTTGACTGCAGAAAGTACGACCAACAGAGTGGTCAGTGTTTGGAATACTCTACCTGACTCTGTGGTTTCTTCCCCAAACCCCAAAAACTTTAACCTTAGACTGTCTATTATTGACCTTACCCCCTTCCTAAGAGGCCTGTAGGGGGCGTGCATAACCGCACCAATCGTGCCTACCGTCCCTGTCCTATTGTTTTTTATTTTTTCTTATAAGTATCTATCTCATGTATTCAAAACTATATTTATTCTTATACCTGTATCTTGTAAGCGATTGACAAATTGAATAAATACTAAATATATAAAAGGAAATAAATGTGACAAAGAGGGCTAATGCTGTTTTTTAAGAAATTTGGGATCACTCTGCAATCTTCACAATTACTGAACTAGTCAATCTGTCTAAAAACATTTCTTTTTTATCTGGTTTTCTTTAAGTAGACCAGTCTCCATTAATGCTGTCTGCCACCTTTATGTGAAGATGAAGGCAAAGTGATAATCAACATCTCTTTCCATCTGTCTTAAATGCTGGGATAGATATCAGTTAGCAAAGCTCCAGAAAGAGAAAGAAGCGGCTCAAGGAATCTATGTCTGTATTATTTTCTTTATGACTTTTGTGTCTTAAATTGTACTTTTGTGTACAGTTGTTATGAGACATTTAAGGTACAAATGCCTCATCACTGTAGAAAGTATCCATTTCTCTTCTGAAGTCTCGCTGTTTAATGGACTCAGTTTCCACCTTCAGTTGCCACTCATCAATGTCAATCCATCTCTCACCAAACCTTGTAATATCCATCTTTTGTTGGAGCAAGTGACTCCCTGCTGCCTTTTCTGTCCATACCACAAGAGTCAAAGTTAGGAGTCATCCGTGGCAGTTGTACAGAGATGCAGTTGGAATACTTTTGCCCTGTGACCCTCCCCAAAGAGGGAAAAAAAATTTCACATGGACCAAGCTTCTGGGTGATCAGATATTGATGAAGCTCCTCAGAGTATTTCTGCAGAAGTTCTGGGACCGATATTTGACTATTTTCCAAGAGTACAAGGCTCAAACAGAGAAAATGGAAGGGATATATATTTGGATCTGTCTTGCCTCAATACAGGAATCTTTACAAATAATAATAATCCAAATTAAAATACGATACACATGGAAGTACTGAAAGAACTTTGTGTCCTTGTTCTGTCCTCATTACACGTTGGTTTGTGTGCAGCTCGATATGCAGATAAACCCCCCTATCCTCCAATAAAGCACACCATGTGAGTAGATCTGAATGCTTTACTGAAAGAACAGGATATGGTGAAACTGGGGAAAACAGGGATACATATAATGAGGACCAAATAGAAGATGGCCAATACTGGGTTACTGCTGAACATAAGAATTAATAAATACAAGTAATTTAAATCTCACCAGTGATGCTCTGTGTGTGGGATGTGGGTTTGTCCTTGGATGGCCATGGCCACAGATTAAGATGGATTCTTCTTTGGGCTTCTGCCTTCTCCAAACGCAAAAGGAAATGGAGTCTCGCTTCCCAGTGTACTCCTGTTTTGAGAGTGTGGGATGATGGATAATGCAGTGGGGTCAGCTTTAACAATATAATTGGCAGTTGTCTCTCTAGCTAATAAATGGGGCTAGAGAGCAACAACAGTATATAAAGATAGTATGTTGGGGTATATTTGTTCCTCTGACCACTAGATGGTGCTAGAGAGCAATGACAGTGTATAAAAGTTACATGCTGTGGCATGACAGTCTTATTTTCCAAATTACAGCCCTGTATATTTTATCATATGCATCACCTAAGATAGATAGATAGATAGATATGTATGCATGTATGTATGTATGTATGTATGTACGTATGTATGTCAGGGATATATATATATATATACAATGACGTGGGAAAATACCCGAACAAAGCTGAATGCCATACATGTAAGTACCCAAAACTTAAGAAAATATATATATATATATATATATATATATATATATATATATATATATATATATATATATATATATATACATACATACATATATACATACATATATATACATATATATATATATTCGTAGATTTTCACAGGTACAGGTATGTAGGTCTAGGTGTGTTCGGGTCTTTTCCTGTGTAAGATTAAGAGTATCTTGGTGATGTTTCAGCGAGGTCCCACTCACCATCCTCAGGCTGGTGCTTTTGGCTTTGTGCCAGTGCAAGCACTATGTGATCAGAGCTACTGTCTCTCTATAAATACTGGTGGTGGGGGCTGTTGTGCTGGGCTGGTTGGTTGTGCTGCTGTGTCTTGATTGGTTGATGGAGTTGATGTTGGTATAATGGGCTGTGCGATGGCCTTGTGAGTTTAGTTGTGCAGATATCCTGGATCTTGTGCTGTAATCTCCTGGGTTGTTTGTTTTGTAGTGATCTTTTTTCCATTAGCCTCTCGTGTTTTAATGGCTTGGGTAATGGGTTGTGTGATGGGCTTGCGAGTTCTTTTGTTGTGGTATCCTGGGTCCTGGGTTGTAATCTCCTGGGTCGTTTGTATTTTGATCTCTTTTTCATTAGCCTCCTGTGTAGTAACAGCTTGGGTCATGGGTTGTGTGATGTCCTTGTGAGACTTATTGCTGTGGTATCGTTGGTTTTGTGCTGTGATATCCTGGGTCATTTGCTGTGTTGCAACTTCTTGAGTTCTTGAGGTGTAATTTTCTGAGTTTTCTGATGTGATATCTTGAGTGGGTGGCCGTGATGTAGCATTCTGGGTTTTAGTCTGGCTTTGAGTTTGGGGTCTGGGTCTGTGTTCCTGGTGTGTGTCAGCTTGTTTGGTTTTGAGGTCAGAGGGTGCAACAGCTGGCGAGGCAACCATGGTCTGTTTTCTGGATGGTGGTTGTCCTTCGTTTATAGGATGGGCTTGGGCCTGGGTCTGATGAGGGGGATTGGCAGTGGTGTCCCGTGTTGTTTCAGGTCTGGTGTTGGTTTTCATGGCTGGGACTCATTTGTTGGTGAAGGCTAGCTTCCAGATGTCTGGTAGGCAGGAGGTATCATCCAGTCTATTCATGTTATAGGGGTATTTCTCTATCTCGATGGCTTCCCTGATTATTGTCTTGCTGGAGTGTTCAGTGTTGGATATTAATTTGGTTCATTTGAAATTAATTTCATGTCCTGTGGCTTTAAGGTTCTGGAATAGGGAGGAAGTATTTTCTTCTCTTCTGACTGCATTTTTGTGTTTTTGTGAACGCAGCGTTTTTGTGCATGCAGCGTTTTTGCTGCAAGTCTGTGAGATGTTCTTGCCCCTGAAGATTTAGCTTTCAGCTGTTGAATGTATGCTCACTTGCTTCAAAAAAAGAAAAAAGAAAAAGAAAAGAAAAAAAGAAAGAAAACACTCTGTCTCACATTGATCAGCCAGACAAAGGAGATTCACCAGGGAGGGAAACAGCAAATATCAGGGAAGTCCGTGTGCCTGTTGAATTTATGTATGGGGACAAATATGGAACTTTGATCTGTGCAATTATGTTAGCTGAGGCAAGAAACAAAAAACCCATGGGATTTCTCCATGTGAAGGGAATACATCCATCCTAAATAGAATTGGTCCTATAGGGCTTGATTTACACTGTGATGCCATGATAAATTACAAGAGCAAAAATATCCAACTTCTTAATCCATTTATTATTGACATTCCTAGCCCCATACTGGGGACAATAACACTGCAGATCTACTGCACACACAACCTATCAAGATTGCCCAGGATAGTTTTCTTTTAGCCTTATCTTGGTGTCATCGTATATTCAAAAGTGTTTTCCAATGGGAAAAAATAAGGATTTTCTTCCTCACTTCTTCAAGCCCTGCTTATCTACTTCTTAACCAATCTGTGACAGCAAAGTCCAGGTGGTAATCAACTCATTATGAAATTGCTTTCATACTATAATTTGGATAAATATTACATGGTAATTACCACTGCAACACTAGCATTAATAGTAGGAGGAAGCGGCAGTGCCAACTGGCCTCTGTCCAAAATGATTAAGTGCCCTCCTGTTTTCTGGAGAAGATAGAATTTGTCCTGATTCATCTATAGTTTCATTCTCAATCTTCTTGGTCAGAAACATTTCTAAGGAAAGTATTCCTAATAAGTACACAAAGAAGCACATCTTTATTGTATATTATATAACCAGTTTCCCATCAAATCATCATTTCAAAGTTATTTCTTTATCCAAACAGAGAAAAATAACCCTTTCCCTCCCTTTCCGTTTCCCTCCCTTTCACTTTTCCTTTCCTTTCCCTTTCCAGCAGGCATGTAAATGGCTGCTGATGGGTGCAGGAAAAGGAGTGAGGGATTGCAAGATTGGCTGGTAAACTGTCACAGAGCATTGAAATTGAGGATCACATGAGTGGAGCAGGAACTCAGCAGTGAAGCAGCAGCCAGTAGCACTAAAGAAGCCACAATTTCCCCAAATTTCATTCCCTCGGGAGTTATGAATTCCACTTTTTGGATACATTCTATAAGTTAGCCCATTTGTTTCAAAAACTGTTGACCTTTTCCCCCCGTGGACACCCGCATTTTAGAGCTTTCCTTTTTTTCTGCATCTTTCCTAAAATATAAATATACAGTGGACACAATTGTTCCCACACACTAGCAGAAGTTTCTCTGCCAATATAAAGACATCTAGCTGAACAAATATAGCTGTTTCTCTTCTCTTTTCACTCATCAGCTCACACAATCACATGATTTGGATTTAGTTTTAATGGTGGTTCAACCCTGTGTAACCTCATGTCAAACCAGTAGTGGGTTCATAATTTCTCTGGGTTTGCTTTATTTGCACTATTAATAATTAGTGGCATAAATCTGCATATTGAGAGAGGATATTATGAAAATGTGAAGGGTATTGGAAGATTAATTAGAGCAGCAGTTGCCAACCGGTGGGCCATGGAAAATTTTTGGTGGGCCACAGAAGAAATGGCCCCCAAAAGCAATTAATCTGGGCCGTGCAGTTCTTGCACCTCCAGCTCTCCGAGGAACCCTAGAGTCAGGCCCCTGAGATGCACGCACCAACCAGCTCCTACACCCGGCGGCAGCGGCAACAGCAGTCCCCTCCCCCAGCTCCCGCTGTCAGCTCTCCCCGTTTAGTTTTCTAGCTTTGAATTGCTCCCGGCTCTCTCTCTTTCCTCTCCCCTGCCCACGTGCAGGCAGGAAAGGAAAGGGAGATGGAGCCGTGCACAGCTCTTCCCTTTTCCAGCCCTTGCTGCCTCTCCCAACATCGAAGCCTCAGAAACGCAGGCAAAGCCGCTGCAGTGGTAGCGTCCTGAGTTGCCTTAGCATGCTCAGTTAGTTAAGAATCGCCCTACCCAGAGAAGGAAGTGGTGCTGGAGGAGGAGGAGGAGGAGGAGGAGGCAGTAGTGGAGAAGCAAGCAACTCAGGGTGCTACCACGGTGGCGGCTTTGCCTGCGTTTCCGAGGCTTCGATGTGGGGAGAGCTGACAGCGGGCGCTGGGGGAGGGGATTGTTGTTGCTGCCACCGCTGTGTGTGGGAGTGTGCATCTCAGGGACCTGAGCCGGGAGGCACGGGAACTGCAAGTGGGAGCATTTGATGATTTCGAAGAACTCCTAGAACATGGTAGATTGGCATTTTGTAGGTCTCAGTGAAAGAGTGAGCTTTTCTTTGGTCTTATTTTCTCCCCTGGTAATGCGAGAGATGCTTTATCCCTCCTCTCCACCCCCAAATAATCACTGGCTGTGGTTGGGTTTGGCAGTGAAGTGCCCCCAGGGACACCTTTCCTTACCTGTCTCCAGGTGAAGCTGGAAGAGCCCCCCCCCCAGCTTTTCCTTGGCTGCAGATCTGGGCCTCTCAATCCTCCATCCCTTAAAGAGGAAAAAGCAGTCATTCAACCAATTTTCTACAAAGCAGGTTTTCGCATGCACCTTTTCCAATGTCTTTGGTTATTATTTTATTCAATGCTATTTAGTTAAAATACACCATGAGCAGAGCCTACAATGAAAATGATAGAATTAAGTTACTGGTGTAATGAGAATTAAAGGAATGTCACTAAAATAGGAATAGTAAAAAATAGAATAGTAAAAAATAGACATATTAAATTTTAAAACATTTACTAAAGCAAGGAAAAGGTTTTAGTAAAATCCGTGATTTTCTGTCATGTTTTCCATAATGCAGCAGATGGACTGAGCTACATCGGTGGTAAAACAATATGGCTGTTTTATAGTGTGGCTAAAGCAAATAAGCAAGGGGCTCAGTGGCTCAGTGGCTAAGCCGCTGAGTTTGTCAATCAGAGAAGTCGGCAGTTTGGTGGTTCGAAGCCCTAGCACCATGTAATGGAGTGAGCTCCCGTTACTTGTCCCAGCTTCTGCCAACCTAGCAGTTTGAAAGCATGTAAAAATGCAAGTAGAAAAATAGGGACCCCTTTGGTGGGAAGGTAACAGTCATGCCGGCCACATGACTATGGAGATGTCTTCAGACAGAGCTGGCTCTTTGGCTTTGTCACGGAGATGAGCACAGCCCCCTAGAGCCAGAAAGAATAGCACGTATGTGCAAGAGGAACCTTTACCTTTACCTTAAAGCAAATAAACACGCACACATGTTACACTGCCACTCCTACTTTAAATGAAAGCCCCTTTGCGTGGAAAAAAATTGCTGGATTTTTCTCCCATAAACTTAGATCTTCAAAACACTGAAATCCCACCACACACACACATACACACATACACACACAAACACCCAATCTGAATGTATCAGAATTGGGTTAACTATAGTCTATATTTCTAGTCTGCTCCTTTTAAGTATAATGCAATTCTTTCTTTCTTTTTAAATAAACTGACTCAGAGTTGGCCAAAGGTTTTAACAAAGGTTGATAAAACAAAACAAAAGTTGCTTATTTTCCCAATGTTGTGTTACCGAGGTGCCAGGAAGAGAAATGGTTGAGGCAAAAGGTTTAATCTTCTTCACCTCACGTATCTGTTTAAAAACTGTCCAATTTCTTATTCATCTGTTCTGTATGATCCTATGGAGCTTTTAATTGCTACGTGTAGTCACAGAGGTGCCTTGATAATGCCAACAAGTAGTGTACATACCATGTGGAAAATAGCTTTGGGGAGCATCCTTTTTCCCATCTGTTTCTTTGTAACTTAAGATACAGCCTCTAAGGTGAATTCGCCCGAGGACTGCAGCTAACAAAGAGACAGGGATTTAACATGTCCTCCAAATCTTTTTGCAAGGAGGAATAGTTCTACTGCTCTTCCAAATGGATGATATTGGAAGGAAAACCTCTGTTGGCTGATACTGGTGTGTCACTCCAATTTTAAATTCTCCTCAAAGAAAATTCTGGTGAGCATTTGAAGGTCGAGATGTATCTCTCCTTTGGAGCTTTCGAGAAATAGAGAAGCATCGACTTATGACTTTGTCAAATGATTTGCTTGGGAACAGAGAGGCCTTTCAAATCAAATAGAAATTGGCTCGGGCTTCTCCCAAGCGTACTGCTAATAAAGCAATTCAGCTACCATTGTTGACTTTTACGATATCAGGTAAAGGCAAACTGAATATAAAAGGGCTCCCGTATCAAAACCGTTCGTTTTATCAACCGTTCCCCACTATTGAAATAGGAAAGAAGAAGAACCCAGAGGTGCTTTTTTCCAAAAAAGCAGCTGGACTTCCTTGTTTTTCTTTGAAGACATTTCACTTCACATCCGAGAAGCTTCTTCAGCTCTGACTGGATGGTGGGGAATGGAAGGATTTATATTCCTTGCAGAGAGCTGGTCATTTTCATTATTTTTAGAGAGTCCTTAAGGCCACTTGGAGGTTTATCTGTGTGCTCAGAGTCACCCGAATAATGCAAATTGGGTGTGGAGCTTTCCTTTTTTTCTACTTTCCCCTTTTTCCTTATTTTCCTTCCTTGCTCTCCTTCCATCTTTTCTTCTTTTTCTTTCTCTTTCCCTTTCTCCTTTCCTGTCCCTTCTTGCATGCTCAAATACAAAAGGGGAAACTTTTCTCCTTTTCTTTTGTTTTTAGTTTGTTTTGCTTACCCTTCTGCCAGTGAAAACAGAGCCCAGGAATGGTGGTGTGCATGTTTCATTTTCACTGCCAGAGGCACCACCAGGCCTTTGATGTTCCCAGACTGGCCCTAAGCAGACCTTGATTTTGACACCACTAGCCTAGCCCAGCTGAACAGAGCTGAACTCAATCCAAATCCAAGTGCTTATCTGCTCAGGGAAAATATACACGTTTCAATAAGCTGAGATGATTATTTGCAAAACAGCAAGCCGTTCTTTTAAATGGCAGTCTATACCATTTGCCTGGTAGACCTTTCCAACATGTTTTAATTTCTAAGTCAGTAGATCTGCAATACACTTGAATACAATGGTGGGATTCATTTTTTTTTTTTTTACTACTGGTTCTGTGGGCATGGCTTGGTGGGCATTGCAGGGGAAGGATACTGCAAAATCCCATTCCCTCTCCACCACACTAACCTGATTTCCAGCTCCGTTCTCTTGTGCAGGGCAACAAAAGAAGACCCAGCCGATCAGCTGGAACTCAGCAGGCAGAGAATAGATGGGTCCAGTCAGAGGTGGCATTCTGAACTACTCAAAAATTTCCACAACCAGTTCTCCAAACTACTGAAAGTTTCTACTACCAGTTCTCCAGAACTAGTCACGACCTGCTGAATACCACCTCTGCTTTAATAGATTGGCAACAGTGAATTCTATTAAATAGTAAGCAATACTGGTGGAAATCTTTTGGAATCATTTTCTTTCACTCTTCCTTCTGTTTAAATAAAGCAATACAAATTATGTACTTTGTTTGGAATTTGCATATTCGATAACAATTTCTTTTCTTTTCTTTTTTTTTTAAAGGAAGGCTTATTGTAGCTTTAACAGCTACCTCTGACCTGATTTTTACAGGCCTCGCTACAGACAGTGTACAAATGATTCTTGGCCGCAAGAATTTTGTCTCTTTATTTCTTGTTTCCCAAAGTGCAGAGGCTGTAAATGAGAAATGGAAGTTGCTGAAAAAGGTGGGGAACATTAATTCTTTCTGTGGGCCTGTTTTGTGCTTCAAATCACTCTCTGAGTTGCTTTCTTTCACACAAGGGAGATGCCTTGTACGTTTTTCCCTTTTTCTTTTTAACCCACAGCTTCCCCAGGCAATCAACAAACAAATTTTCACAGTGGGATGAATGAACTTATCTAGGCTGTAAGGATCCTGATGAGCTCTAGATGGCAGCAAAGAGATTGTGCTGCTGCCATCTAGTGGTCGTCTGGTTCTTAGCAGATAACATTACTACCCAATTGCACATATTTAGCGTTTAGATCCAAATCTTAGACTATTGATGGCAAAATCCCTAGTGTTCCTACAGCACACAAATGCTTGAATGGAATTAAATCTTGTTACTGTCCTTCCAAGACAGTAGCCAAAAGCACTTCTGTGAGACAAGGGGAAGGCTGTAAGGTTCAGACAATTGTTTATTATTTTTATCTTTATTATTTTTACAAATAACTCAGGGCAGCAAAAAATATCCTTTGTCTTTTTTCTTTTCCCCACAACAACAACCCTTTGAGTAGGCTGAGAGGGTATGACTGGCCCAAAGTCATCCAATTGGCCTTTTTGGCTAAGATGGGACTTGAATTCACAGTCTCCTCCTTTCTAGCCTGATGCTTTAACCGCTAGACCAAACTGATTACGGAAGATGTCAAACAGAAGTCTTAGTGATAGAATACCTGATTCCTATGCAGAAAAACTCCAGGTTCTTCCCGCAGCCACTTTTAATAAAAATGTAAATGTAACCCAGAAGAAATTCTTTGTTGTTATGCTCCTATAGCCAAATATTTGTAGTTAATATTTTGCAGGGTAACTTTAAAATTGCAACACTTTTAATGGATTAAGTGCAGGCATTTGATCCTTTAACTGTTCCAAATCAGTAAGTGTGGGAAGAAATATCCATCTAGTTCAGTTCCAAGCCCAGAGAAAGTCACTGGAGACAAAATGGAGGCTGGGGGGGTGGGGGGGGGCTGATAGGAAAGAGGGTCCATTTATCGATGAAGCAGATCCATATGGGTTCTGGCCAGCTGACAAAATGGAGTTGAGAGTGAGGGGTGGTTTATACCTTCTTTGGGCTTTGCACTTGAACTTCCTGTGCCTGTGCAAGAACATGTATTCTATTGGCTATTTTCAGACTCCGATGGGGCCATACAGGGGTTATATAGGGGTCATAGCTGGCTCTATAGGCAAAATACAAATCCTAGTTGTTTGTCTGAGCTCCCAGGCTTGGTTGAAGTTTGGACTGCTTTGAGATGGTGCAATGAAGGGGATTGTGTTCTGAAAGGGTGTTGGGCAATTCCTATTGTGGCTTAATGGCTCTGCCCTGTGTTGGATCTTGAGCTATGGCTGCTTCTAATTCTACCATTCTGATTTTGTTTCGAAACATCCTGTCTTGAATGGATTACCAAATCTGCATTTCTAAAAGCTGACCTCAGTATCTGCTGGAGGCAGGGAGATTGAGTCTGCTTCCTATCTTTTAACAACATGTTTCTCCATTTCCAAGAAAATAATAATAATAATAATAATAATAATAATAATAATAATAATAATCCAGATAAGACCACTGATGTTGGTCCAAATGTTGACGGTGAATCATGAATTGTCACAAGCAGGGAAGTTTAGTTCTTTCCCATACACCTCTGCTACCCATTCCTCTAATCAGCAACATCTCAGAAGAGCTCTTCAGAAGTCTACCAAACAGAAGGTGGAAAATTGAACAAACTCCTTATGAAACATCAAAGCACAGTCACTTCATCAAGTCCTCCACTGTGAATTATGGGCAATCTGGAAGACATAATTTTCTTTTTGCTAAAATTTGTAATCCGGTTTTGTGTCTCTTCAATGGATAATATCTGCAATCAGAAAGGACATTCTCGATGTTTTGATGTTTTCGACATTCTTCTTGTGTTGTCTTGAATATTATAGCGAAAAGAAACATACAATGACAAAAAAGTACAATCCAAGCAAAGCTCAAAAACAGTGGTGTTTGCAGGGAGCAGATCAAAACCAGGGGTGGTATTCTGTAGGTTCTGACCAGTTCTAGAAAACCGGTAGCAGAAATTTTCAGTTATGTGGAGAACCGGCAAATACTCCCTCTGACTGGCTCCACCCACATCTATTCTCTGCCTCCTGAGTCCCTGATGATTGGCTGGGTCTTCTTTTGTTGCTCTGCACAAGAGAACAGAGCTGGAAAGCAGGTTAGTGGGGGTGGGGAGGGAATGGAGATTTTACAGTATCCTACCCCTGCCATGCCCACCGAGCCATGCCCACCGAGCCATGCCATGCCCACAAAGCCATGCCACACCCAGAAAACCACACCCACAGAACCGATAGTAAAAAAATTTGAATCCCACCACTGGTCAAAACAAATGGTGGCCACAATTGAGGGGTGTTATGACACACATAAAAGTGACTGGTATTTCAGTCCAAAAGATGTGGTACTCATCTATAATTTTTGACCTTGTTGCAGACATTCAGCCAACAAAGGAAAATAAAGCAGATATTTAAGAAAACATTGTGAGCTGTTGTAGATGTAGATTAGAAGAAGATTAGATGAGAAGAAGAAATTGTGATTTGCAATTTTATTGCAAATATTTGCAAGTAGTATACTGGGAAGTGAAAAAATACTATAAGATCGGAGAGACAATTTGGAAAAGAAGAGAGAAGTCAAGCGATGCCCTGAAAAATAAAACCAATAGGAGAAATAAATAAGCATTCATTTGAATCGTAAGGCAAGCTCTTTTAGGATTCCAAATAATTTCCTTGTCTTTTAAACAGAACAGCCAAATATAGAGACAGTCAATCTGACTCTCTAATAAGACTCTCTTAAAATATAAATATTGTGTCTGTTATGAAAAGGAAGAACTCAGCACAAACATAAGTAGTGGGAATGCTGTGTTGTTTAAGAATGGGAGAAATCTGTGTGGCCTTGAATTATGTCTTTTCCCAGGGCTTCCATTTTAATGGATCCAGCCTTATCAGGCAGTTTCTTCTTGTAATACAAATTGGTGGTAGACAGAGAGACACACAGAGAGACCACCCACATGTACCCTAGATGGTTGTATCAACATAGCTATAACAAGGACCCACAGTGAAAAAAAAAAAAAAACAGAGTAATTTGTAATAGATCCATAGAATTAGATCTGGTGAAGGTGGAGTTTATTTTGCTATCTTTGAGCCTGTGTTACTCATGGTGATTGCTTAGATAATCTCCCTGAAATTTTATTTTCTTAATAAAAGAAATTAATTAATAGTGTATTAATCTTTCGGAAAAGGTTTACTATTGCTGCCTCCTCCTCTTCCTCTTCCTCCTCCTCCTCCTCCTCCATTCCTCTTCCTCCTTTTTCTGACTGAGAACAAGCACTGGTACAAGATGACACAGCTGGACTTGTGCCCAAGACAGAACTCGAACTTACTGGTTTCAGGTTTCTAGCCTGGTTCCTTACCTACTATACAAAACTGGTTCTCATGTTCATACTAAGCAATATAGGAAATACTAACCTACTTCCTTCCTTCCTTCCTTCCTTCCCTCCTTCCTCCCTCCCTCCCTCCATTCCTCCATTCCTCCCTCACTCTCACCCTCTCTCTACTCTATGCAGCTTTGCCACCCCTGAAGCAACAAAATCCAGATTTCCTTTGGTGCTTGCTAGCCTTTAACCATATAAATAATTTTCATGAAATGACAACCAAGTTCTAGCCACATATAAAATATGCATTTTTTTCCCAGAACGATGACTAACCCACACATGGCATACAATAGAATGAGAATATTGCTGGAGGAACATTCAATAGCCTTGCATGGATCCCTTAACAAAGGTTGGGCAATTGCTGTTTGGGAAGGTGGGAATGAACACTAACAGTCATCCATTCTTTACTATGAAAGCTTATATTGTATTAGAAAACATATCAGTCTTTTTTGAAGTTTGTAGTGTTAGCATCAAAACATTATTTCTAGAAGTTTCATACTACGTCTGACACTTTTTCATTTTCCTTATGGAGCATTTCTAGATGGAATATCAACAAAATAGCCATCTAACTTTTTTTCCTCTTAAAAGTATTGAATCATTTTAAGTTGACTTTAACTAAAAGTCAACTCAAAGATGATTTATCTTTTAACAGCTTGACTTCAGAAGTTGTGGGTGCTTCATCACTGGAGGTTTTTAAGAAGAGACTGAACAGTCACTCGTCTACTATAGGATCTCCTGCTTGACATGAGGTTGGACTAGAAGACCTCCAAGGTCCCTTCCAGTTCTAAGCTGAATTGAAAAAACTCCTCATTAACAGTTCTGTTTTTCTGGTATTAGTGTGAAAGAAAGTGTCCAATCCATAATTCTTGTTAGTATCTTATTATCTTAGTATCTTAGTGTCTGTTTTTATTTTCCAGCTTTTTCCAGCAGCCCTAAAAATTTTCCCCATCACTGTGATAAGCACGATTGGGCCTTCTTAGTTTTTTTAAGATCAGCAACAGATGGTTGACTGTGGAGATAAATCATCCAGGACATGGTTGTCCCAAAGGTGCTTGTGTTCAAAAGTCCAGTTGTTGTTTTTTTTGAAAAAGCATCTTTGGGACAATCATGGATGAGTTGATGTAGCCATCTTCTGAGGCTTGACAATGAAGGCTAAAACTTATGAAGAATGGATGCAGGAATTTGGTATGTCTAGTCTAGTGAAAAGAAGGATGAGGGGTGACATGATAGCAATGTTCCAATATCTCAGGGGTTGCTACAAAGAAGAGTGTGAGTCAAGCTATTCTCCAAACCACCTGAGAGCAGGACAAGAAGCAATGGGTGGAAACTAATCAAGGTGAGAAGCAACCTAGAACTAAGAAGAAATTTTCTGACAGTTAGAACTATTAATCAATGGAACAAGCTGCCTCCAGAAGTTAGGAATGCTCCAACACTGGAAGTTTTTTAAGAGATTAAACAACCATTTGTCTGAAGAGCTGAAGGGTTTCCTGCCTAAGCAGGGAGTTGGACTAGAAGACCTCCAAGGTCCCTTCCAACTCTGTTTATTCTATTCTATTCTATTCTATTCTATTCTATTCTATTCTATTCTATTCTATTCTATTCTATTCTATTCTATCCCTGATGTTAAGACTTTCCCTTAGATTCTTCATGAGAATAGAGAGTTAAAAACCTAAGGCTGCCACATATGAGATAAAGCAAAAAATTTAAAAGAGCAACGAGGCCTAGAAATATGATGAGATTTTGTAAATACTATATTTCTTTTGGTCTGGTTTTTCTATCTCAGTTAAGCATTTTTCTCTCTTAGCTTCAACCACCTCTGAAACTAAAGTATTATATTCCTTTTAACTATTTAGTGGAGATGAGCAATGCAGACCAAAATGGTTTGATATTTACAATTGAATGGTTTTAAATTTTATATTCTTTACATATTCTATTCAATGTGATTTATTGTTCTGTTCAGTTGGAAATGATCTATAAATATATATATATATATATAATATTGAACAATAATGGTTTGATATTTACACTGAATGGTTTTAGAATTTCTTCATTCTTTACAATAATATCATTCAACTGTTCATGATTTTTTTAATAAGTTGATTGCTGTTCAACCGTATATATATATATATATATATATATATATATATATATATATATATATATATATATATGAATAAACCCTAGAAATAGCATCAGACTGTCTCTGCTTTTAATATGATTTCAATGGCCAGAAATTATTTATTTCCATTCGTTGCTTTCAAAGCATTTTTCTTCTGCCTATTGCAAGAAAGAGATGACAAAGGAAGTTAGCCAAAATATCATATAACTTTAAAATATCAAAACTGAATTTGATGAAAATGCAAATGAAACATAACAGATAATTTGAGTATAACAAAAGGCGTCAGATAAAGCTATCCATATTTTTCACGATCTGGGCATTTCTCACTCCAACGGTATTAGTAGAGCTGCAAACCTCTATGCACTTATTAAAGCCTAAGTGAAGTTGAAATAATATATTCCAGAATAAATAAGCTCAGGAAGTTGCTCTAGGTATAATAATTCGTCTGAATGTAGCATTTTTAAGTATCTTCCTTTCTCCTTGAAACTAGTTTCATCATTGGGAGTTCCATGTCCCCCCATGTCCCCTCTCTGGAGCTTTCAAGATACAAAAGGTATTTGTGATGACGCAGGGTGGGATACAAAACAAACACAGTCACGGAAAACAGGTGAAGCCGCTTTTATTCCTTCACTTTGCTTCCAAGCTCCGAAGATTCTTGATGGAAGCCAAAAAACTCCTACACAAATAGTTACAAGAAGAAGGGAAAAAGCAACACAAACCAGGCAAGATAAGGGCTGGAGGATGCCCACAGATAACACACACTGAGAAGGACCCCCAAATCAGGGAGGAACCATCAACTAGAGATATTTCCATGCTTTGTTTCCAGGGTTCGCCCATATGCAGATCCGTACTTTTATTCAGTTGTCACAGCTGCAGCCCATGAAGAAGAACAAGGCCCTCTCCTCCTGAGGAGACCATGTCTCTCCCTTACCCTCTCCTCCCTGCGTGCCCCTAGGATGGATAGGGGATGGGCCTTGGTCCTCCTCTGACTGCTCAGCCAGCCTCCGCCTTTCCCCAGTGCTCTTCCACAACCTCTGGAGCCACACTTCCATCTCCTGTCAGCTGTTCCTCCTCTCCCTCAGAGTCAGTCTCCACCAGGGACATGACAGTATTTATGTCCAATAAACAATGCATGTTTATTTCTTCCTTGGCTATTTCTCAAACGATGAAGAGCTGTTTTTCCTTTGATAGCTACATTAGTTGTACTGTCAGGATGCCAGGAGCCCCCAGGTTCAGTCCTGTAACCTGTAGTCAAACCCATGGGTGGGCTTTCTCACTCTGTCTCCTGTGTCCTCCCACTGAAGTTCAGCTTCAGTATTTTATTCCCACTGGAAGAACAAACATTATAGCCCTCTTGCAAGACAATGTTCTCTAGGTAGCTTTGGTCCATGGAGCTTTCACTCTGTGATACTGTTTTTATAGCTATCCTTTTTATATACCTGATCTTCTTTCACCATTTCCTCACCATGATAATGTCTACTGTCCTACCAATATTCCAGCTATTGAGAAAAGATCCCATATGGAGTTTTGTTAGCAGGCTATTAGAACAACACCAGGGGTTTTCTACATTCAGATTGTCTGCTTTATCACTATATTTACGGAATTGCTACACCCGGGTCCTTAATTTACATTTTTACAAAGAAATTTTTTTAAAGAAATATAGAGCAATAGATACAGAAGAAATGGAGAGCTACTAGTAATCATTTTCTCTGCCTGAAGGTGCAAATTAAACACTGACCCTGTAGTATAATCCTAGTCAACAGATATGCTGGTTTCTCTTTGCCATAAAAGGGTGAAAAGACAAAATGCTAATGATTCTTGAAGCAGAAATGGTCCTAATAAATATGTTGGTACTGTTTCTTCATAGTATTACAATTTACACTATATCTTAGCTTCTCTCTCTCTCTCTCTCTCTCTCTCTCTCTCACACACACACACACACACACACACACACACACTGACACATAGTGCACTGAGGCTTAATCCCCATGGTGTGGATAGACCTTGTGAAAACAATGGGCAATGTGACATTAAATATGTCAATTCCCTCAGTGAGATATGTCTTCTTCTCACAGTCAAAGTGCCAATTCATTAGTTAATTAATCTATCAAATCAATACATGTACAGTTTTTAAAAGCCACAATTCTTCCCCAAGACTCTGGTACTTTACCAAGAGAAGCACCATAAAATGAAAATCTATTAAAACCAGGAACACCAAAATAAATCCCACCACCTACCCACCACCCCAAAAAATCCATTTGATTCAAACCAAACAATGTTCTGAAGAACTGAAGAAGCTTCTTGGATGAAAAGCAAAACATTTTCAAGAAGAAAAAATCAAGAAAGTCCTGTTGTCTTTTATCAAAGCACCTTTGGGAAAACATGATTTTGGATGATTTTGAATCTCCATAGATTTCCGTAGTTTCTGCTTTTTCCTTTGACTTGCTGGTATCTGCTTGGGAGATGAATACTATCTGGATGGGGAGATACCAATACGAATAGCGATTTCAGGGGGAATAGATGTTTTCTCAGAGCCATATCAAGCAAGGAAAATATTAAGTTCTCTGTTCTTCACCTGCTATGAACCAAGACCCAGATAATTATTAAAAACAGGAGGAAGCTTTCAATTTCAAAAGTGGATTCTAAAAGAATTTGGTCAAAGCTCCCAACTGAATTCTTTCTGAATCCAAATTCTTTCTGAATCCAAATGAAAGTCATCAAGTTAAATTTGAAGCCTTCAAAGTTATGGGGTCCTCCTTGACATGCAAAGGAGCATACTGTTCAAAATCAGTTTAAATCATCAAATCAGATTTATTTTCCAAATCAAATCAGGGCTGATATGCATTGCCCTAATAACACTAAAGCTTTGTACATCATCTGTCCCTGTGTAAATATATAATTTGCATATTAAAAAGCCACAATAAATTCAGATACTTATTTAAGGTCATGTCCAGCTTGGTCCTCAAAGCATACATTACAAAGCAACTTCAAATGCTTGCTCATGGGTAATAATTAAAATGATATTTCAAGTTGCTTTCAAAAATCAGACTAATTTTATATGAAGTGCATGGGGTAATTAGCACAATAAAGGAAACAGCAGAGATGTGTGTGTGTGTGTGTGTGTGTGTGTGTGTGTGAAAATAATGGGCAAGTTATGTTCATGAAATTTGACAGTCTTTCACATGAAAGATACAACTAAACTAAAGCTCTGCATATAAAAACTAAAACAAGAGGAATTAATCATAAACTAACTCTAATTAAAACCCAGCTTTGTAACTCAATGCCAGAACTAATCAGGCTGTTTTTTTCCAGATGTATCACTCTTATTTGTTCTAATAAATCTTCATGTTCTCAGTTTCCAGTAGCACAAGTAAGAAAATGCAGACAGTGGAACTAAGTGTAATTGAACATGGAAGGCTGTCCATTGTTAAGTCAAAACCATTTGTTTTAACAGGTCCACATATCCACTAAAGGATCAAATGCCCAACTAGGTTTTTGAGCCTAGAGGAAGGCTCACCAATGTAAAGCTGTTAGGGTGATCTATAGTTCTCTCTCTCTCTCTCTCTCTCTCTCTCTCCCTCTCTCTTCTCTTCTCTTCTCTTCTCTTCTCTTCTCTTTTCTTTTCTTTTCTTGGTCCAGCCCCAAACGTTTTGGGGCAGTAAACAAGTTAAGATAACAAAGTATAATTAACTTGGTACAAATCTCATTGGTAGCCTCACAATGCAATGAACAAGGACATATGTTCAATTTTGTAGCTACTAAGATTGTTGGACAAGCAGGCATAAAAACAGTCCAGAAGTGATTAAAGCCTGGGAAATGGGCTCCTGGTCAGTCAACAGGAGTGCTGATTTGCCACCAACTTATCAAGCACTCAGGAAGCCTGGGCTTGGCAGCACAAGGAAACAACAGCCACTGACACCCCAATCAACAACTACAAAGCCATCAGTCATAACATAAACTTGGACAATGGCAGCAAATTTGGGACAGGAATAAAAAGATTACGCTAGCCACATCCTATAAACAAAATCTGTTTAAGATGTTTTACAGATGTCATCTTCCAGCAGCTAGGCTAGCCAAAATGTATAGCTCTCAACTGTCTTCACGCAGGAAATGTTCAAAAGAATGGGGAACCTATTATCATATGTGGTGGAAGTGCAAGAAAATACAAGAGTTTTGACATAAAATCTGGATATGGCTAGAAGAAATGTTGGATTTAAAAATTAATTTCACACCAGAAATGTTGTTATTAGGAATAATAAATGAGAATTTTAAAAAACCAGATATTAACCTAATTATTCATGTAATTATAGCAACAAGATTATTAATTGCCCAAACATGGAAGTTAAAAGAAATACCAAATGACGAAGCAATAATAGAGCAGATTTTTCAATGTGCTGAACTAGAAAGCATGATACTAGAATTGAAAGAGCAAGACACTTCAGAATTCTATGCAGTATGGAAAAAATTCTATGTATGGAGGGATATGAAAGGAAGTCTATAAAATGTGAACTAGAATTTAAGGTGAGATTGAATTGCAACATAATGATTAGGATAAAAATTGATATAAAGATTAAACGTAAATACGTATATATTTGTATATATGTATATAAATGCATATACTTTTTAATGATATTTTGCTAATATAACAATGTAAAGACTGACATGTATATCAAAGAAAGACTACCACGTTCAAGATTTTTTAAAGTTTATTTTTAATATTTTTTTAAAAAAACAACTACAAAACCACACACAACCAGGCACCACATAAACAATATATATATAATTGCCCAAAGCACACATTTTTTAGAGAGGAATTCCCTGAGGATGGTCTCCAATACAAATCCAAAAGCTCAGAAGACTAAACTTCTGGTCCCAGTGACTACTCCAGATTGGATCCTGCAACATTATCCTTGGACAATATTCAGAAAAAAATATATCCTTCCAATAATTGCTACATATCCTACCATTCCAACACTGCTTATCTCCAGTGGCTACTTAAGGTTGAACAGTCCATAACTACAGCTCAGGTGGGTAGATTCTACACAGCAGCATTGGGAATTTGTCGGAAACACATGTCCAATCCACCATAGATATTTTATACAACAAATTGTACTAACTGACAAGGGGCCTCACAGCTTATGTATTGTTATTTTAGTATGGTTAGACTAGGTGTAATTGACAGACTGGATTTTATCATAGATTTTATTTATTATTTATTATTTTATTCTAGATTTTTTAATTGTATATTCACTGGGTGTTTTTATTTGTTCTGGTCTCTGGTCTATGACTGTAATAAACTGAATTGATTTAATTGAGTCCAGTTTTCAACAAGTCAATAGTTAATCAAGTACTGGTAGAATATTTAATGTTCCAATACCTACTATGAGAGTTTAGGTTTAATACTAACAAACAGATAACAACAGATATGGATAGCCACAAAATAACTTTAAATTGGGGGTGAAGCTTTGTCTGGAGTCTGCATGATTCTGAAATATGACTGACATTCCAAAATGTCACTATCTGCCATTATTAATAAGCTTCCTTGTTCATTTTCTGCTATCCCTCCAAAATAACAAACATAAATACTTAGCATTTAGATCATTCCAAAATTCTCTACTCCCCATTCTCCTTTCTCTTTTGGTTATACTAATTGAGCTTAAAATATATACCGCTTATTTGAGGCGACACCAAAGTGTTAATTGAATGATACTGGCTGACACAAATCAGGCATAATTGCAGGAAGAACTGAGCATTGTTTTTTTTATATAAAAAGAAACGATAATCTTGTGATCATTCTTCCTCCCCATCACCAACACAATCCTCTTTTTTAGGACAAATGAATCTTAAAAATCCCCGAATGAGAAGAAGAGACACAAGAATTTCTCCCGTTGCATTTCAGAGGCAGGATTTCTCAGTTTCCAGGAAAAGAGGCAAAAGGGAGACTAGGCCATATTAAATCTGTGAAGTCTTCCCAGCTCTATCATTCTGGTTTAAAGATGGGAACTAATCATCAGTACAAATGGCTGATGGGAAAGACTTTGGGAAAAGCACTGTGTGGATTTGTATAATTTAGCTTTGCCTCTTTTATCCACCTAACATGGAAACATGGATTTTCAGGTAATTGAGGGATTTGCCTCAATTTTTGACACGAGCTTCTGGCTTAAAAAAGGGGGTGTCAGTGCTGGATTCAGTGAAATTCTTTGGGGAGGGGGGCGAGATGATAGATAATAGATGAGAGATTGGATGGATGGATGGATGGGTGGGTGGATGGATGGATGGATGGATGGATGGATGGATGGATGGACAAACAGGCAGGCAGGCAGGCAGGCAGATGATTGATAGATCTGAAGAAAGAGAGAGATGATAGATAGCTACAGTATATAGCTAGATAGATGATAGAAATGTGATAGATCATAATATAGATAGACAGGCATATAGACAGATGACAGGTGATTGATAGATATAAAGAGAGAGAGATGATAACTAGATAAATGGTAGATTATAATAGATGATGGATAGAGAGAGAGAGAGAGAGAGATGGATGAGAGAGAGAGGGTGGGGGAGAGGAAGAGGGAGAGGGGGAGAGAGAGAGATATGATAGATGATGGATGGGCAGATGGATAGATGGATGGACAGAGGGATAGATAGATGGACAGATAGATAGATATACTGGAGAGTGAGAGAAAGAGAGAGAGAAATAGATATATAAATAGATAATAAATAAAATTAGCCTAGACATGGTATGCCCATGTTATTTATTTAATCTTTGATTATAGTAAGCTACAATCATGACAACTTTCTTTTATATAGTCTTCCTCTCTACAGAAAACGTATACGATATATAAAGTTAACATTTTTAAGCATATATCAAGGGAGGATGAGAACTCTTCGCTTATCTTTCTTCTCAAGTTGTCTCTACTCTGAAAATCCCCCATGTTAGCAGACTCCTGGATCACTAGATTTCTTGTGTCTTTATTCATAGCATGAGAGATAGTTTAATTAATTTCAGTTTGTATAACTGAAGATCAAGGTGACTATAATTGTGTCATTTGGAACATTTAGAGGCTGAATTAGGCTGCAATTGTGTATTCTACAAAACACAAATTATATCATCACTGTCAATTTATTACGGTTGTTGCTGTAATTGGTATCACATTATTATACGCATTAGTTTGCATTTAAATGGGGAGGGGCACCCAAAAACACCCCTAAACTACCTGCTACTGAGTGCTTCTTACATTTTCAAGCCTCCTCTTGTTATTTTCAAGCATCTGAAGGTGTCAAAAACTAGAAAAGCATTCATTACGATTTGTCTATTAAGCTCCTTCACTAAGAATCTCAGGATATACCGGATAGAACAATAAGAACCAGACTCCGGCTGCTTCTTTGAATATTTTGCAGAAGTTTTTATCTAAAAGCCGAATGCAGCTTCTGTACTCATCTCATAGGGAGACAAAAGGTTCCTTAAAAAAAAAAACCCAACAACAAGAACAACAATCCATATGAAACTATTGGAGTCCAAATGCTGCTGAATAATTCCAAAATGAACATTTCCTGATACATCAAAATGTGTGTGTATGTATGTGTGTTTATACGCATGTGAAAATGTGTGTGTGTGTATGTGTGTTTATACACATGCTGAAGAATGGGATAATGGGGTGGATTCCTTAACTTTAGAAGACAGGCAAGAAAATAGTTTGCACTCAAGGTTCCTAACAATCCCCCCCCGCCCCCCGAAACTGAAGCTAACAGGTCTATCTCAGTATGCTTTAGAGCAGGGGTGTCAAAATTGATTTCACTGAGGGCTGCATCAGAGTTGTTTTTGATCTTGGGGGGCTGGGGTGGGCATGGCCAGGGTGGGCACCTGTGGTGGCCTGAGCACTTTTCCCAGTGAAAATGGGCTCTTGAGCTCCATTTTTGGCTATGATGGCTCCTGTAACCCCCTGCCAGCGAAAACGGAGTTCAGGAGAGTCACACTCAGCTCTCACAAGCTCTGTTTTCCGTTGTGACAGCCTCCTGCAACCCTCTGCCAGCAGCCCTCACAAGCTCCATTTTTGCGAGCAGAGGCACCATGGGCCAGCCCTTTAATGTTTCCAGGGTGGCCCAAGGGGGCAGATATAAGCGCCCCAAGGACCAGTTCCGGCCCCTGGGGCCTTGAGTTTAACACCCCTGCTTTAGAGACCTTGGATTGTTGGGGTGTGGGGAGGAAAATGGCCAATTTTCTTATTACGTATTCTTCCATCTATCTACAGTGTTTTTGATTGCTTATCTCAAACATCTTCACGAAAAAAAGTTCCTCAGTCAAGCTTTTCTTGGGATCAACTTAAAGCATTTTTGCCCATGTAAAAAACAACAACAATGGCAATAATGGTAAAACAACGAAGGAAGGAAAATGTAACATAGTGTTTATACTTAGCATACAACATGAATTGTATAGGGGGAAAAGGTTAAGTTATTCTTTGAGTAATTGTGAATGTTGGTAAGAAAATGTATCCTTAGATAGGAGAGCAAGAGAAGATTATTTTGAACCTTTTTAACATTTCTGTGGATATGACCCTCCCTGATAGATTTTTATACTCTGATATTTCCAAAACACTCTACACATGTAAAGTTTTTAAGGCACTGATTTAATTCCTTAACCCAATCCAACATCTAAAAAAAAAAATAGCTTCTTTTACTCAACATAAGGAATGTGATGGTTCAGTGGCTAAGACCCTGAGCTTGTTGATCAGAAAGGTTGGCAGTTCAGCAGTTCGGATCCCTAGCACCACGTAATGGAGTGAGCTTCCATTACTTGTCCCAGCTTCTGACAACCTAGCGGTTCGAAAGCAAGTAAAAATGCAAGTAGAAAAATAGAGACCACTTTGGTGGGAAGGTAACAGTGTTCCATGCGCCTTCAGCATTTAGTCATGCTGGCCACATGACCATGGAGGCATCTTTGGACAGGGCTGGCTCTTCAGCTTTGTAACGGAGATGAGCATTGCCCCCTAGAGCCGGAAACAACTAGCACATATGTGCAAGGGGACCCTTTACCTTTACTCAACATAAGCCATCAATCTTATAGCTCTTCTGGGCTTACCTCATAGATACACAAACAAATCAGACCCTCTGTCCATCTTTGACCTAACATAAACTTTGTTTTGGAGGGTTTGGCTTCATACTAACCAACCTGGAATCCTGGATCATCTTCTTAGCAATATGTAATTGCTTAGACAGCTCTGCCAGGAAGCAAGTGGAATAGCAGAAAAAATATTTCACCAAGTAAAGAAATCTTCTATTAGTTCACTTTATTTCATTGGATCTGGAGCTTTGGGCATTACTAAATTGTAGCTTCAAATTAGAAACGATAGATGGATTCTCAAACATTAAACAGGTAAGCTTTTGGAAGGAGTTAACGTTCATAGGAACTAAAATTTCCACCAATGCATTGCCATTGTCTTCTTCCACATTGGTTGGTTTGATTTTGACTTCCCAATCGAATTTACAGCCCATCCATACCTAGAATGACCATATTAACTTTATGAGACCAGAGAAGGTCAACTGGATGCTTGCAGGAGGGATGATTGATGGAGAAAAGGGGGGGAACATGGTAGATTATGAACAAAGGAATTCAGGTAGCTTGGAACTTTGGTCTTCTCATTGACCTGGAGCAAGACATCAGGGAGAAGTTGATAATGATTTGATTGGTAAAAAGGTATAGGGTAATTTTACTACCCAAGGAGCTGAAGCTTTCCGTTCCATAAAAGTTTTTACACATGGTAATAACAACATAGAGAACACATAACATTCATATCTTCTGTAATGCAAAATTGGAAGACATATCAAGTGCCATAAATTACACGCAAGGACAAATTTAAAGGAGTTGTCCTTGACTGCTTCAATTCCACTGGACAAAAAATAAGCTTTTGTGATTTATGAAAAGGGGAATAATGACTTTATTAAAAAGCTTGTTGAAGCTCATTTTTCATAATATATATAGAATATGTGATTATTTCCATTTATTACTGACTTTGTAATGCCTTCATTGTGGCAGGCAATACCCATCATTTGTTTATCTCATTGAAATTCTCCCTGCAGAAAGAAAGCCTTATGTCATCACTGTAGGAATCTCAATGTAAGAGATTCTAAGTTCTGTAAGGTCAAAGTAGCAAAACAATCAAAAACTCAATTGGCAGGACAGGGAGAAAAGAAACTCGAGTCAGCAAGCAAGTGAATGGAAGGAACAAAACTCATCTGCTTGATTCCTGAGTTCCTTCACCCTCTTTGCCAGATTATTCTTGAGCTGTTTCACAGCTCAGAAAGACCAGTCTTAGGAAAACTAAATACTATAGCAATATCTTTTCAATATTCCCTTTTTCCTTCCTTCCTTCCTTCCTTCCTTCCTTCCTTCCTTCCTTCCTTCCTTCCTTCCTTCCTTCCTTCCTTCCTTCCTTCCTTCCTTCTCCCTTCCCCTCCTTTCTTCTTTTTTTCCTTTCAGCTTCATTTTCCTTTCTTCTTTCTTCCTAACTTCCAGGGAAGAAATCATTGAAATTATTGTAACTTGTTCATTTTTAATAATTATATGTATCTAGAATCACTTAGGGTAAAATAGGCTGTGTAAAATTATCTAGAATCTCAGCAAAACCTGATTTTTAAAAAGTGTAGAAAAACTAGAAGGGAACTAATGTAGTCAGGAACACATTGGGAGTATAAACTTAAACTATCAAAAATAATTAGGAAGAATGGCTATAGGAGGAGGAGGAGGAGGAGGAGGAGGAGGAGGAGGAGGAGGAGGAGGAGGAGGAGGAGGAGGAGGAGGAGGAGGAGGAGGAGGAGAAAGAATAATGAAGGACACAGAAGTGCTAATTCTCACAAGAAATGAAACATTCCTTCTGTTATGTCTTTGGGACTGGTTGGAGTCCCCAACCAGGTCCGCTGTTTAAGCGGGAGCACCAGCCGCTCCCATTGGCGGACACCGTTTGACAGCCGGCTATAAAAGGCGGCTGTCAAGAGGTATCAGCCCCGTTGCCGCCAGCTAACCTGCCTAGTTAGAAGGCAGACGCGGCAACCCTTTATTCTTGGAATAAAGCCTTTGACGTTCACTCTGGCTCAGCCTCGTATCTCCGCCGCTCCACAACACTGGCGACGAGGGTGGGATGCGATAGGAGGCTGCCAGACGTTCGATTTAGTAGAGCTGTAGCCACTAAGAGCGAAGTCATGGGCGCTGAAGCCACAGCCGCCGGCGCTCACAAAGAGCGCGAAATTCAAAAAGCCTCCTCAGCTGAGGAGACAGACACCGCCTGACAGGCGCAGCCACAAAACGCTCTTCTAAGAGCGCGAATTTTGAATCACAACTACTGAAGTGACAGGCACTGCCGCCTCAAAATGAATACCAACCCGACATTCCCACCCTTCAAGCCAGCCGAGGAGACGTGGGATTCATATAAAAACCGGTTCATCTACTTCCTCAATGCTATTGGTCTAACAGATGCTGCTGAACACAGAAAAAAATCCTTCCTCAGCTACTGTGGGGCTGCGGTTTTTGACACCGCTACAGCACTAGTTGCCCCTTGCTCTATCAGGAGCATACCTTGGGATGAACTCCAAGAGATCCTTTCCAACCACTACTCACCTAAACCATCCCAGATAGCCAGGAGATATGCCTTCAGAACTAGAAGGCAGGCTGAGGGGGAGTCAATTAATGAGTATATGGCAGCTCTGAGGTCAGCTGCCTTACAGTGTGGGTTCAGAGACTACCTAGAGGACATGTTATTAGACCAGATTGTCTGTGGCGTTAGAGACCTTAGGCTTCAAAGACGCTTGCTAGCCAAAAAGGATTTAACCCTAGCTTTAGCCGTAGAAGAAGCCCAAGCTGCTGAGCTCTCTGCCCAATCAGCAGCTGAGATTCAAGGAACTCCTTTAAGACCTAGCAGCTCCGCTATTCATTCAGAGGAAGTTTCCCTTGAAGAAGACCCCATAGACTCAACAGACATTAACCGCCTTAGGCAACAAAAGCCCTCACAGGAAGGAGCTGGGCAGAGAAACAACTTCACCCCCAAGCAACCTCCCATTTGCCTAGCCTGCGGGGGTTCCCACTCTAGGGCATCCTGCAGGTTTAGGAATGCCATCTGTCTAAATTGTCAGAAGAAAGGCCACCTAGCCAGAATCTGCCAAGCAGGGCGAACCTTTCCTCAGAGATCTCCACCACCTTCTAATTTCCAAAGGCAAGTGGAGGACTGCTATACTTGCTACCACGTGAACCATACTTCCAAGACTCCTAATAAAATCAGTATTTTTGTTTCTTTAGAAGGTAAGCCTTGCAGAATGGAGGTAGACATGGGATCTGCACTTTCGATCATCTCCTGGGAAACCCTAAAGAAGATTCATCCCAGATTCTCAAAGAAGAAGCTGCAGAAATGCCACCTGACACTGCGGGACTACCAAGGCAAGAACATCCCTGTCCTCGGGAAAGGCAAGTTTTTAGTTCAGTTCCAAGGTTTTAAAGGCCATTTGCCTTTGGTGGTTGTTAATGGTGCCCTCCCCAGTCTGTTGGGACTAGATTGGTTCCCTTCTCTCGGCCTTAGCGTAACTGGGATCCATGCTGTCTCAACCTCTGACGTAGACACCCTATTCTCAGACTATTCTGATGTTTTTAGCAGCGAGCTGGGCTGCTATTCTGGCACCCCCATCTCCTTCACTGTGGACCCCCAGGCAATTCCCCTTCACCTCAAGCCATGCAGAGTGCCCTTTGCCATCCGTCCAAAGTTAGATTTAGAATTAGATAAGTTACTGAAGCAAGGGGTGTTAGAGCCAACTGACTTTGCCAAATGGGAGACCCCCATAGTCACTCCACTCAAGAAAGATGACAGTATAAGAATCTGCGCAGACTATAAAACCACCCTCAATCGTTATCTGCAGGTCAGCGCCTACCCTGTCCCCGTTATCCAACATCTGTTACACACCTTCGAACCCGGCACCATCTTTGCCAAATTAGATATGTCCCAGGCATACCAACAGTTCCCTGTTGATGATCAGACAGCTGAACTACAAACCATAGTCACACATAGAGGGGCATTCAAGTGCAAGAGCCTCCAATTCGGTGTAAGTGTAGCCCCGGGTATTTTCCAATCCCTCATGGAAAGGATTCTCCAAGGTCTCCCAGGGTTGTCTCTTACTTGATGACATTTTAGTCTCAGCAATTGACAGACCTCAGCTCATACAAAGGGTCAGAGCAGTCCTAGAGAAGTTTAGGCAGCATGGCCTCAAACTTAAAAGGGAGAAGTGCACCATCGCCACTAGGCAAGTGGACTTTCTGGGGTATAGGATAGATGCCTCTGGCATTCACCCAGTCGAATCCAAAGTAAGGGCTATCCACGAGGCACCCACACCAACTAACAAAACGGAGCTTCAAGCCTTTCTGGGGCTGCTGAACTTTTACGCTTCATTTCTTCCTCACAAAGCATCTATTGCTGAACCCTTACACAGACTGTTAGACAGAGAATCACCCTGGAATTGGGGACCCAAAGAAGCCCATGCTTTCAAGTCAGTCAAATCCTTACTCACATCTGATGCAGTTTTAATCCAATATAATCAACAACTCCCCCTGGTCCTAGCTGCTGATGCATCCCCCTTTGGGATTGGGGCTGTCCTGAGCCACAGACTTCCAAACGGTTCTGAGGCACCAATTGCCTTCTTCTCTAGGACCTTCTCTACTGCAGAAAGAAACTACAGCCAAATAGATAAGGAGGCCTTGGCTGCAGTAGCTGCAGTAAAAAAGTTTCATGAATTTTTGTTTGGGCACCATTTTGAACTCATAACTGACCATAAACCACTCCTGGGGCTTTTATCAGGGGATAAGCAAACCCCACAGGTACTATCACCTAGAATGACCAGGTGGACCTTGTTCCTGGCCGCTTACTCATTCAAATTGGTGCATCGCCCTGGAAAAAACTTGAGTCACGCTGATGCCCTCAGTCGCTGCCCCCTGCCAGTCCCAGTCGAAGACCCAGCACCTGTTCATGCCATCTTTGAAGTAAATGAACTTAAATTGCCGGTTACAGCTGAAGACATTGCTGCGCACTCAAAAAAAGACAGGATAATTGCCCAAGTTATGGACTGGGTGGGAAGGGGGTGGCCTGAAACACAATACACTTCTGACTTTGCTCCTTTCAAAATCCGCAAGCAGGAATTGTCAAAACTACAGGGATGTCTGTTGTGGGGGACAAGGGTAGTCATCCCAGCCACTCTTCGTGTACCCATCCTAAAGGTACTTCACGAGGGCCACCCGGGCATAGTAAGGATGAAGGCTCTGGCCCCCAGCTACGTTTGGTGGCCTGGCATGGATGCCCAAATCTCCAGCTGGGTAAGCTCATGCCAGCCTTGCCAGGAAACCAGGGCTGCCCCACCAGCAGCCATGCCTACCAAGTAGGAAAGTGCTGGTGGTCCTTGGTCTCGCCTGCACATCGACCTAGCTGGACCAGTACATGGAAGGACCTTCTTGGTTGTAGTAGACTCTTATTCCAAATGGATAGACCTGGCCCTACTACCTTCAACAACCACTCAAGCAATTGTTAAGGCTCTGACCCGTTTCTTCATTACCCATGGGCTCCCTGATACGCTGGTGTCTGACAATGGCCCCCAGTTCACTTCTTGTGAGTTTAGTATGTACGTTGCCAACTTGGGCATCAGACACATCCTTACAGCCCCTTTTTACCCAGCTAGCAATGGGATGGCTGAGAGGGCAGTCAGGTCAGCAAAGGAGGCACTTGCCAGGTTTGGCCAGGAAAACTGGCACTCCAAACTGTCCCGTTACCTCCTGAGCCAACATACGACTCCATGCACCACTACAAATAAATCCCCAGCTGAGCTCTTGATGGGGAGACGCCTTAGGACCACCCTGGACAGGTTGCATCCCCACTACTGCCCAGACACCCCTATAGGATCTGACAGTTTGGTCAGGGACTTTGCCCTGCATGACCTGGTATATGCCAGAAATTATGCAGGGGACCCTCTGTGGGTACCTGGTCAAGTTGTGTCAGTCACAGGTCCAAGATCCTACAGAGTACTCCTGGAAGACGGACGCCTGTGGCGCAGACACGTGGACCAACTCAGAAGGCGATGGAGAAGCACAGCTGATGCCTACCCAGCAACCACCAAGGAACCAGTCTACCCAGCCCAATCTCCCAGCACCGAGGGCTCCCTGTCGGAACCAGTCTACCCAGCCGAGAGATCCCTGTGGGACCCAATCCATCGCGCCAATGACGAAAGCTCCCTGCAGGACCCAATCTACCCCGTCGACCAAGAGAGTTTACTGGAGGACCCGGTCTACCGACAAGGGACCCCGAACCAACAACCAAGCGAACCAGTCTGCCGTCCGGACCAAGCGACTCACCAAGGTCAACCTGAACAGGGAGACTTACCTAATTCACAGAGTCCCCCCACCAACCGAGCCCGCTCATCAACAACCTCCGAGACGCTTCCTGGGGGCGAGGACTTGGCTCCAGCCAGTGGCTTGCCCAGACTTCGACGATCCTGCCGCCAGCGCAGATGACCGACCTACTTAAAGGACTATGCATGCTCCTGGCTGGGGGAAAGGAGTGTTATGTCTTTGGGACTGGTTGGAGTCCCCAACCAGGTCCGCTGTTTAAGCGGGAGCACCAGCCGCTCCCATTGGCTGACACCGTTTGACAGCCGGCTATAAAAGGCGGCTGTCAAGCGGTATCAGCCCCGTTGCTGCCAGCTAACCTGCCTAGTTAGAAGGCAGACGCGGCAACCCTTTATTCTTGGAATAAAGCCTTTGACATTCACTCTGGCTCAGCCTCATATCTCCGCCGCTCCACAACACCTTCCAAATCATAATGAAAGTATGCACATTTTTGTTATGAATTATGTATGTATTCATTTATTTAGTTACGTAGATTTTAGAATGTTGATCTAAAATCTGGCGATCCAGATTGAAGTTAATTGTCTCTCTCTTTTTTCTCTTTTAGTATTTTTTTTCAAGGTTATTTTTACAATAGTAAAAAGCAATACAAACTAAAAGAAAGATAGAAAATAGAAAGAAGGACTAAAAGGTGCAAAGGGAAAAAATAGGAAAGACATAAAGAATAGAAAAAGAAAAGAGCAAATAAGTATATTACAGGTGGTGGTGGTGGGGGGGGGGGAGAAATTTATAAAGAACTCCCAACATTTACCACAATAAACATAAACAACTTTTCACCTCTTTTTCCTTTTCTCCGTGGATTTCTTCTAAAACATTTCTACAAAAAGACTTAGTTGTTTGGCTCTTGCACAGCAGGTTTTTGGACTACTCTTGACAAGACAGAATGGACACTATCAGCTTTCCATTTCTTAGACATCACTGGGGGAGGGGAGGGGGGGACTCAGAATTTTATAACATTAGTCTAAACCAGGGGTGTCAAACTCAAGGCCTGCAGGCTGAATCTGGCCTGTGGAGTACTTAGATCCTGCCTGTGTGGCCACCCTGGAAATAGCAAAGGACTGACCTGTGGTGCCACTGCCAGTGAAAACAGAGCTCAAGAGGGCCATGTACGGCCTTCCCACGCTCCACTTTTGGCCATGACAGCTGCCTGAGGCCTTCTGCCAGCAGAAACAGAGCTCAGAGAGGCCACATGTGCCCCCACCCTGAGCTCCATTTTCACTGACATCAGACAGCAGGAGATTGTCACGGCTGAAAATGGGACCCATGGAGCAGCACGCAGCTCCCCCAATCTCCATTTTTTTGTTGGCAGAGTGCTTGGGTCACCATAGACACCCCTGACATGAATGATGTCAAGCTGGCCACCCCAGCCCCCCCGATGTCAAACATAACCCTGATGCGACGACCCTCAATGAAATCAAGTTTGTCAACCCTGGTCTAAAACATGGATCACTGGTGATTCTAGATTCCTAGCTTGCAGAGTAGAGTGGTTCTCTGGAGATGTAGTTGGTTCTGACATTTGGAGTGGGTTTCAAACATCCAAATTTCACCCTCCTAACGTCAGCATCCTTCCTTTCTGAAACACCCACGTTTTTACTATTTGCCAATAAAAATAGAGAAAACATAAAAGCCACAGAGCTGTGTTTCCTGTACAAGTCTAAGGCATTCATAACATCTCTAAAGAAAAAGAATCCTTCAGAAAAGTAATGGAGAAAAAACACCCTCCTTTCTAAAGTAAGGTGGTGGTTGTGGCCAGGAGGGCCTTTGCGCAACTGCAGGTTGTGCACCATTTACGCCCTTTCCTGGATCAGCAGTCCCTACTCACAGTCATTCATGCCCTGGTCACTTCCCGTCTTGATTATTGCAATGCACTCTACATGGGGCTGCCCTTGAAGAGCATCCGGGAGCTACAGTTGGTGCAAAATGCAGCAGCCCTCATGGTTTTGTGCAGACTCCGGTGTTCACATGTTTTGCCTCTCCTGCAAGAGTTGCATTGGTTGCCGATTTGCTTCTGGGTGCAATTCGAGGTGCTGGTTGTCACCTTTAAAGCCCTTCATGGCTTGGGACCAGGTTATCTGAGGGAACGTCTCTTGTCTACCTGACCCATTAGAGTGGGGAGGCAGGGAATGTTGTGGGTCCCACCCCTGAGGGAGATACACCTGGTGGGACACAGAAGAAAGGCTTTCTCCATGGTGGCTCCGTCTTTCTGGAATATCATTTCCCCAGAGATTAGAATGGCTCCCACTCTACCTGTCTTCCGAAAGGCACTGAAGACCTGGTTTTGCCAGTGGGCCTGGGGAACCCAGAGAGGGATGGAGCCCATCAAATGCTAGTGTGATGTGCTGTCGTCGGGATGGGGGTGGGAGCTGTTTTTTGTTTTTGTTTTTGTTTTTTTTTTCCCAAATTTTGTTCTATTGTACTTTACTAATTTATTTGATTATTTTTGTTAGTTTTTATGGTTTTTTATTTTTATTTTTCGTTTTAAATATGGTTTTACATTGTGTAAGCCTTGAAGTCGCCATGGGCAAATAGGCGGCAATATAAATTAAATAAATAACCCAATAACTCTTTGTGAAGCCACATCCTCATTGCATTTATTATTTTATCTTTCTTTTCAACTTCTAAGAAAAAAATAGCAAAGTTGTCCTTGCACTGACATGTATAATGCTTGTTTATTTTTTATGAAAACTGAATATTTAATCTATTGTAGTTCACGCATTTCATTTCATTGATTTGAATATGAATGAACAACCCTTCCTGATCTCACACAGATGCACACATGTATCCAACAAAGCTAGTCGAAAAACCCCCTGGGGCTGGAAAATTAACTTTAAATATTTAGGATTTCATGACTGGGTGGCTTTTGAGAAATGGTAGCTTTACAATTTCAGTACTTCAGTTTTAAAATTATTTCTTCTTTAAGGGGTAAACAAGTATCTCAGTCTTGGAACTGCGAATATTTTTCATAATATATCATAGACCTTGGAAATCGGCATCTTCCGATGGTAGAGATAGAAGTGGATTTGATTATGCAAATAATTGCAGGGAAAGCTACAGAGAAGAATGTGATCTCTGTAGAACACATATCTACTGAATGTGAACAGAATGAAGGCTAGACAGTAGAACTTGCTTGCAGTAGCCACCAAATTATAGACGATGCTGTCCCCTAAGGGACATCCAGAGCTGTTGTGGGACAGTGGTTAAAATGCAGTACTGCAGTCTACTTCTGCTGCCTGGCGGCTGCCTGTAATTTGGCAGTTTGAATCTCACCAGGTTTAAGGTTAACTCAGCCTCTATCTTTCCGAGGTGGGTAAAATGAGGATCCAAATTGTTGGGGACAATATACTGATTCTGTAGACCACTTGGGGAGGGCTGTAAAGCACTATGAAGTGATATATAAGTCTAAATGCTATTGGTATTGCTATCCAACTCTTCTTACTTACTTACTTACTTACTTACTTACTTACTTACTTACTTACTTATTTGATTTATAGAACCGTCCAACTTAAAAAAAAAAGTGACTGTGAGTGATGCACAATGGATCTTTGGCTTTTAGAGTTCAATATAGGTGGTTATTTAAAATAGTTACATGACTATCTAGAGATCTGAGTGGGAACAATTTTGAAGAAGTCAAGGTTTCCATGGAGAAGAAGAAACAGAATAGTCTGAATGAAAGCATTTACTGCATTTTGAAACAAGCAAGGGACATAAATTGCCATATAAATAAAGGCAATAAAAATATTAAATCCAAGTTATAAAATGATCAGCTCAAATATGACAGTCTAAGCTTTTCCAAATTGGATCACTGCATATGAGAGTTTCATATATATCCAGATTAAACCTAACAGCTGTTATGTGGCCTTTGAATGTCTTGTTCCCATATCTTCAAGTCCCTTGAACTTTATGTATTGTTCTGCAATTGGTTACTGAGTTTAAACCACCACATCCAGTAATAAAAGAATTCAAGAAAGAAGGTAATAAATGTTTTCATTTTGTGAAATAAAATATAAGATGTTTTCACTGATTCTCTAGAAATATTTAATCAGAATAGAGTTGGAAGGGACCTCGGAGGTCTTCTAGTCCAACCCCCTGCTCAAGCAGGTAACCCTATACAATTTCAGATAGGTGGATGTCCAGTCTTTTCTTAAAATCTTCCAGTGATGAAGCATCTACAACTTCTGAAGGTAAGCTGCTCCACTGGTTAATTGTCCTCACTGTTAGAAAGTTTCTCCTTAATTCTAGGCTGCTTCTGTCCTTTAGCTCTGCACACCAGAACAACTAGACACAAGAACAGCTTTTTTCCCGAACGGCATCACTCTGCTAAACAAATAATTCCCTCAGTACTGTTTAACTATTTACAAAGTTTGCACTACTGTTACTATTAATCTCATCACTCCTTATCGCCCATCCCCTCCCAATTGTGACTGACTATAACTTTGTCGCTTGTATCCTTACGATTTATACTATTTCCTAGTATGATTTGATTGCTTATTGTACCCTGTGACTATCATTAAGTGTTGTACCTTATGATCCTTGACTCTTGACAAATGTATCTTTTCTCTTATGTACACTGAAAGCATTTGCACCAAGACACATTCCTTGTGCGTCCAATCACACTTGGCCAATATTCTATTCTATTCTATTCTATTCTATTCTATTCTATTCTTGCCTTCTGGTGCTTTGGAAAATAAGCTGATCCCTCCCCTCTTCTTTGTGGCAGCCGATCAAACACTGGAATACTGCTATCATGTCACCCATATTCCTTCTTTTCTATAGTCTGGCCACACCAAATTCCTGCAGCCTTTCTTCATATGTTTTTGTCTCCAGACCCTTTATCATCTTTGCACTTTTTCCAAAATTCAACATCTTTTGTTGTAATGTGATGATCAAAACTGGTGTTTTTGGTCTGGAAGCATTCTAAATACTAATTTTTTTTTTATTTTGCATAATTTTGATTCTATGCCTCTGTTTATACAACCAACGATTGTATTAGCTTTTTTGGCTGCTGCCACACACTGCTAGCTCATGTTTAAGTGATCCTCCACTAGGACTCCAAGCTCCCTCTCACTGTTACTGTTCTTGTGCCAGGTTTCACCTAATCTATACTTGTACCTTTGCTTTTTCCTGCCCAGGTGTAAAGCCTTGCTTTTCTCCACATTAAGTTTCATGTTGTTGGATAAGTCCCATTGTTCAAGTCTTTCTGGGTCCTGAGCTTGTCATCTGAAGTGTTGTGGCTATTCTTGCCAGCTTAGTGTCATCTGCAAATTAGATGAGTTCCCCTTCCAAGTCATTTATGAAAATATTGAAGAATACTGGGCTTAAGACAGAACATTGTGGTACGTTGCTGCTTACTTCCCTCCATGTAGATATAGTACCATTAAGGATTACTCATTGAGAAATTGGTGATCTTTTCTTCCTGCTGTAGTAATAAAAGCTCAGAACTTTACATTTATTTATTTTGATATAATGAATATTCTGCTGGAAAAAAAATATAATCATGTCACTAGTAAAGTATTTCTTATGTCCAGTTTTGGACTCTTTATTGTAAAGAATTTTAATCATAGGAAAGAATGCTTCAGAAACAAGAAAGAATATAAGTACTTCATAGCAATATTAATGTTTGCATGGTATATTTAAATAAAATGTTGGTGGGGAGTTTCTTGTTTTCATCTATAAGAGGGATTGATTTCCTGGCCTGCCTCCTGTATCCTAAATATCACTTAAAATAAAATGCATTTTAAATATGTAATCAATAGACTAATTAATTTTATGTACTGCCAACTGCTGGGAATAAATCTTGGAACCTTCTAAAAAAAACATATGCTCTACTAGGAATCTAAAATTCTTCAAATTGCTCTGCTTATCAAATGTTATAAAAAACAACACCCATCCTACCTACCTCTCCATCTATCTATTTCTATGTATCAATCTATTGATTTTACAGTCAAGGACATGTAGGTAGTATATAAAACAACAGATACAAGGATCCACAATAAAGCAAAACAAAACAAAGAAGTGATAAATTAACACATTAGGGAGACAGAAATGGTGGCAAACTCTAAAAAATAATCAATTGTTTAGGCCCAGTGATTTGTTGAGAAGTCCATAATGCTAGTAATGATGGGGGGAAGAAAGAGAAAGCAATGATCGTACTAAGGTAGAAATCTATTATGATAGGATCCATGGAGATTCTCAAACATCCAGGTCATGGTTGTCTCAAATGTGCTTTCTTTTCCCAAAAGGCAGCTGGACTTTGCATTGTTGTTTACATTCTGCATCTCATCAGAAGTTAGAACTGATGAGAAGCAAAATGTTTTCAAAGAAAGAAAAAAAAACAACCTCCAGTTGCTCTTTGGATAAAAAACATCTTTATCTTATTATGGTAATGGTAGGTGCGCCATTGGAAGACCCGAAGAACCATGTTGTTATAGAGAACCTCTATCCAAGGGTTGGCAACCTTAAACACTCAAGGAACCACAAAGGTCCTAACTGAAAGCCCCCCAATTCAATTCTGGAACCAACCAGAAGTCCAGATCCCCCACCATAGAGTCTCCTCCTAGCACAGCATCCTTTTTCCTCTGCTGACCAGAAGTCCGGTTCCCACAACACAGTCTCCTCTGAGCGCAACATGCTTTTTCCTCTATCTATCCTAACCAAAAGCCCTATCAATTGTGGAGCTGACGGGGAGCCACAGCAGAGGGATAAAAGAGCCACATGTGGCTTCAGAGCCATGGGTTGCTGACCCCTGCTCAATCTAGATCAGGAGTGTCAAACTCGATTTCATTGAGGGCCACATCAGGGCTGTGGCTGACCTTGGTAGGGGCCAGGCATGGCCAACATGGTGGGTGTGGCTGGCTTGACACCACTCCCCAAAGTGCTGGCATGTTTCCTCTTCACACTGGGTAGACTGGGCCGATGCTACATTGACCTGATCTTTCCTCTTTGCATTGGGTAGACTGGGCTGAAGCCACGCTGGTCCAATCTTTCCTCTTCACATTGGGTGGGCCCCACAATCCAGAACCAACCACATTGTGGGCTGGATCTGACCCGCAGACCTTGAGTTTGACACTCCAGATCTAGATGGTCATTAAAAATGGAATAGATTTGATAGTACATAATCAAACAATCCATCAGGTTAAATATGGGTAGCCAAACCATTCAGATGCAAGTATTAGTCAGACCAGTAATTTCTGCATATCCACCTATGTTGTGGAACATCCTGCCCTCACAGATGAGGAAAATCTCCAGGCCCTTGGCCTTCCACAAGGAGGTCAAAACGTCACTGTGGGATTTCCGGTTTGAGCTTCTTTGGTGACGGACCGAAATCTGTCACCGAAGAAGATCGTGCGCAATTTCAATCCGTGCTTGCTGCCAGAGTGCCCCAAGCCAGCTGGATTCAGGGCTCAGCCATCCCGTAGAGGTGGAGAAGAGTGGGGAGAATGCCAGCAGGGTCAAGGAGAGCTGAATCTCTTCTCCTTAGCTGGCCATTACTCCCTTTCCCAAAGGCAGTTACCACAGTGGTCAGAATGGCCACCTCAAAGAAGAACTCGACCCGAAAAGAATGTGCAGGAGGAAGATAAGAAGAGAAAGTTTTGGTTGACCAGGTTAAACTGAAAAAGCAACAACATAAGGTACCCTGGAATTTGAACTATAAAAAATAACATTGTTCCCAAAGAAGACTTTGAAGCAGCGAAGGAGAGAGGGAAAGGGAAGGATTTGGCTTTTTTTTTTCTTCCCTTCCTTATACTGACAGCTAAGAGATTTAAGTAAGAAATTGACTAAAATCCACTTTGACATCAATAGCCATTTAAGCTGAAAATAAAATGTCAAGGGGATAATAAAAACTTTTGGATACTCAAAAACCTTTAAAAGCAGGAAAGGAGAGAAAAGGAAAGAATAAAAGGGCGGGATCTGGAAAAATGGAGGAGTCTTCCTGGAACTAAAAGGAACATACAGTGAAACCTTAACAAGATTCCTAAAAGATATATTCTAACTGAAACTTTGTAATGAAATAATAGAACTCCAGGAAGATAAAGTGGAAAAAAGAAGCAAGAAGAAACAGCTTTGGATTATTTGGATTGCTTGGGTTTTTTTTGGATTTTTGGCTATTGGATTTAAATGACTAAAATCAATCCGGTGGTTGTTTAAAAGTGTTTAAAATGGCATCCCTTTTAAAAGAACTGAAAATGGAACTTAAAAAACAGAAATAAGATGCACAAGAAGGAAGAGGTTCTTTTGGCTTCATATTTCGATTTTTAGAAATGGAGATCTGGAACTATGAGAAACAACAAGAAATGCTTATAGAACAAGAAGGTTGGGACAAAGAAGAAGCCATCTTTAATGATCAAGTAATTTTATGTGGGGAGAAAAAGAAAAGGGGGAAAGAGAGTGAAATGTTTAAGATTTGAAAAAACCAAAAAAAGAATAGTTTGAAAAATAATTACAATATTAGGAAGCAACAGAAGAGAGGATCACAGAAGACAGAATTAGAAGTAGAGAGACAAGAGGGCAAAAGCGGTGGGAAGAAGAAGTGGGGGAAGAAGGAAAGGAAAAGAAGTTATAAAAGATAGAAACAAGATATAGAGAAACAGGGAAAATGTATAAGGATTGGAAGCATAAGCCTATTTAGAAATAATGGGTGAAAATTTAATTGAAAAGGGGATTCTTCAAAGAATCCCTTTTAGAATCCCATATTAGAAATAGAAATAATTTTAGAAAATATGAAACAATGTATGACTAAAATGATGGATAAACTACCTATTATAATGCAGTGGAATGTTTGTTAATAAATAAATGAAATAAAGTGAATGAGAGAATGAAATTAGGAAAGGATGGGAACATTTTAATTATTATTAATGATTTATAAAAATATAAGTGAAGAGAAATATGAAAAAAAAGAATTAATTATGGAATGTTTATAAGTGTTCACAAGGAAGTATGATCTACAATTGAAAAGAAATGTTAAAGATGTTAAGATTCTAACTAATATTAACAATAGAATTGAATTGGAATGGAATGAGTGTTTTATTTACTATTGTTTATATATATATATATATATATATATATATATATATATATATATATATATATATATATATATATATATATATATATATATATATATTTAAGAACATAGTGTGTATTTTAAGAATGTACCAAGCAAATTCAATTGGAAGTTATGTACTATATTGAATGTTATAATTTTAAAGGCATAACTTGAAGTTTAGATAAGATTTGAATGGATAAAATTAAAAGATATGAAGGTGTCATACTCCAATTAGTAACTACAGGGGAAAATTTGTTTAATGAGAAAAGATGATATGAAATTGAAACAGGACAGACAAAAGTATAAATATAATGACTGGAAAGACATTGAAACTTAGAAAAAGATATATAATTGAATTTAGATATGAGATAATTAAAAATAAAGTTGAAAAAACCAAGGGAGGGGAAAAATATGGAGAAAATGTTAAAATAGTAATAAGATAGGGAATAGAATAGAAAGATGAATATGAAATTGAGTTTGTGTCTGTATGAAGTGATAACCCGGGATCATGCTATTCTCAAAAAAAGATGTTTTATTTGTATTATGTTTTTGTGAAAACTCAAATAAAATTTATATTAAAAAAAGTCACTGTGCAAGCTTGTGAGGTGGATACTGAAGTCCAGATAAGCCATGAGGTTGTCCAGCCCCATGAGAACCTACACGCACACACACACACACACACACATTAATATTAACAATTGCTAACTGCCCATTTAGGAATTCTTCACCTTTTGAAATTTTGTAATATTTTTATAATTATAAATCTTCTTAAACTTAAGTTAATTCTAATTTTACTGTTCATTTTATTGATGACGTTGTATACCACCCAGTTGGTGGGAGACGGCAATGAAGAGATATAAACTATAAACATAAATAAATATTAAATAGATTTCTGACAAAGTTTGCAATTGAGTATTTAATCGCTCTTGTGGAAAATTTGATTAGACATACCTTCCAAAAGAAACTGCACAAGCTCTATTTGAAACCAACTCATAGACTGAGTAAGGAAAAAAATATGAATTCATAGGGTAAGAGAAGGGTAAGACAGCAAGATATATAAGAACATCTCATGGTTTCATCTAAACTTGGATGTAAGGTGGTCAGGATGTAATGCTACCTTATGCCACCAGGTAATTTTGGACCCGGACAACCTAGAACTACACCACCTATGGCCTGACCTAAGCTTAGAACACAAAATTGTCTGCTACAATGTCCTACCTGTCAATGACTACTTTAGCTTCTACCGCAATAATACATGAGCAAACAATAGATACAAACTCAAGGTAAACTGTTCCAAACTTGATTGCAGAAAATATGACTTCAGCAACAGAGTGATCAATGCCTGGAACTCTCTACCTGACTCTGTTGTTACATCCTCAAACTGCCAAAACTTTAACCGTAAACTGTTTACCGTGGACCTCACTCCATTCCAAAGAGGTCCATAAAGGGGCGTGCATAAGCACACTAGTGTGCATATCATTCCTGTCCTACTGTTCCCATTTATTCATACTCATTTATTATGTATATACTTATACCAGTTTATACTTATATGTTTATATGTTATGTTCATACTGATATTTGTTTTCTCATCCATGCTTGACAAACAAAATAAATAAATAAAATAAATAAATAAGGTGGTAAATATATGCAGGATACCATCATCTTCCATCTCCTTCATAGGTAAGGTGTTCAGCTTCCAAATTGTAAATCCCTTCAAAGCTAGATGGAAACTATGCAAGGAAATAGTTCAGAAGAGTGAAAGGTTTATGACAGAACTCCAAATAACAATAATTTGAGGTCTGGATTTGTTCCCCTACAGATCCAGGTCAAGGACGTTCATTGGTTGATGTCTTACATAGCTTTACTGTTCAGAATTAGCCTGAAAGACTGCAGTAGAATAAATCAAAAGGGTAATGAAACCATTCAAGTATAAGTGTGAGTCAGACCCAATAATTTCTGACAGTATTTGCAACAGAGCAGGAGGAAATAATCTTGTCAGCAGGAATAGACTTGGTGAAGATATCATCCAGAAAATTTATTCAGCTGGTATTTCAAGCAACAAATCCTCAGGCTACCATCCATGGTTTCTGTTCCAGTCAAAGCTGTGCATTTTGGCCCGAATTAATTAATTCAATGCCTGGACAAACATTACCTGTTTAATTTCTTTCTAACAGGCTGTTGTTAATCCTCAGGAGAGAGGCAGCAAAAGATATTTTCTGGTTGTCTTAGAATTTGGCACATCAGCTGGGTCAACTTTGAAGATGGGCCAACTCTACAAATCCATAAGAAAATGCTAGTTCCTAAGTTAACTACATTTCCATGCCGAAAACCCTTTTAACTTTGATACAGATGGAATAAGGGAAAATATGTGGTTGAAATGATTGAAATTTACACTATGACATAATTTTAAAGACATTTTTTGTAAGATGATGCATGTTTGGGATATGTCACCAGAGAAATTATCTAGAATATGGAAAGGTGCATCAATTTCTGTTGGAAACATGAGTGACAAGAAGAGACAGTTTTATCCAGTTTGATGGGTGTACAAAAAGGCTAGAAAATTTGGATTCAAATATATACAGTGTTTCCGGGGATTTTAAAGATTAATTGAGACCAGAGATCTTCTTTTTGGGACTGATGGGCGAACAGTTGGAAAAGTCATGGAACTTTATTTTTGTATATGACAACTGAGTTCATTGTTAGCACAAAGAAGGAAATATTTGAAAAATAAAAATAATGGAACTCACTGAGATGGCTAAATTGACTTCTTTGATCAGAGAAATGATAATATCTGCATGTATTGTTGACTAGAAATCCCTTATGAACATTTTGCAGAAAACAGGAAAAAAATATGATGATGATTAGACTGTAGAAATTAGATTCCAGAAAGAAGAGGGAGATCCAACTTTAGAGAAAAGGCTAAATTTGTAACTGCACTTATCACTTGTAAAGAACATCAAAAGCCCTTTTTAAACACTTTTTGCTTTCTTTTCTATTGTTCTTTTACTTTTTTTCCTTTCTTGTACTTTTAGCTTACTCTTGGATTTTTTTTCTTTGTTACTTTATACTTGCCTTTCCTTTTTCTTTTTTTATTTCTTGCTTTATATTATTTATATATTTTTAATATAAATTATTTTTTAAAAAAATAAAATAAGCAAACCCATTTAACTTTAATGGATTGGGACAAAGCCCTACTTTAAATATTTACACTTATTTTCTGGCCCCACCTTCAGTAGATTCCTTGAAATACATATGAAAATTAGGTTCACAAAATGTATTGAACAACATAACTATTCCTTACAAAATACATTCAGTGGCCCTGGCCAATTTTATGGGCACAGAAATTCACCTTTCAGCCTCTGTGGAAATCAAGTTGCTTTGTTTCAATCTGTTAACTCTCCATCTGAGCCTTTAAAAATTGATGATCTGAATGTCACTTAGAATTCCATATCCTGCCTAGCAACCCAGATAGCACAGGCTGGCAAAATACCTTTTGTTTCAAAGAATCACCCACATTTGTCTTAAAAGCATGTAGATTAGGGAGAATAGAAGTTTGCTCCTCCTCCTTTCCATTCTTCTTTTAGAAGCCATAGCAATGCAAAGAAGACACCTTGATTTTAAAACTGGGATTGTGTCTGCGCATTTGTGCTTTTTGATGCCTTTGCTTTTAAGCATATCCTTATACTTGCATGTGTGAAACTTTATATGTATGGCAAGGGAAGCATTTGCAGTTGTGTTCCTAGAACAGAATCCAGCCATGTGGGGAGAACATGTAGCTTCCAGAATGGACCAAATGCCTTACAAGATGTTGCCAGTGCAAACTGGATAGTTATTTTTTAGAAGGAAGAATTAAAATTATATCAGCATAGGCCAAGAAGAGTTTCCTTTCCTTTCCTTTCCTTTCCTTTCCTTTCCTTTCCTTTCCTTTCCTTTCCTTTCCTTTCCTTTCCTTTCCCTTACTTTCCCTTACTTTCCTTTCCTTTTTCTATCTTCCTTTCCTTCTTCTATCTTCCTTTCCTTTCCTTTCCTTCCTTTCTTTTCTTTTCTTTTCTCTATCTTCCTTTCCTTTCTTTCCTTTCTTTCCTTTCCTTTCCTTTCCTTTCCTTTCCTTTCCTTTCCTTCCCTTCCCTTCCCTTCCTTTCCTCCTTCTATCTTCCTTTCCTCCCTTTCTTAATTATTTTTTACAACTAGCAAACAGATACAATAGTCCTTCCTCCACCTATTGTCCCTACAACAACAATCCTGTGAGATGGGTTGTTCTGAGAGGGAATATCTGGTCCAAGGTCACCAAGTTGGCTTTCATGCCTAAGGGGGCTCTTGACTTCACAATCTCTTACTTTCTAGTCTGATGCCTTAACTACCAGACCAAACAGCTACTAAAGTTAAAAGTTCAGTGTAGATCTTCCTCAAGTCTCTGCCTCTTTTTCTTCTAGGGGGCTGGGTAGCTTAGAAGATGGGATCAACAGTAGCTTACCATCTGTAGCATAAAATAAATAGAGTGAGTTAGTGAGTGCAGTAAATTGCAATTCTAGTCAGTACACAGGAAAAAGAGGCTATGGTACTTCACCTCTGGAATGAAGCACTAAGTTAGAAAAAGCAGATGGAGAAGTCCCAGTTGTAGTTTAAATCTGTACTGATATTTTAGCTTTGTAATATTGTATAGATGCTAAAGCAAGGCATATGTTGCTAAGAGTGGCATTTTACAATGTCAATACTAGGATAAATCTGCTGTTCATTTTCATTTTTTCCTCACCTTGTAAACAGTCTAGTTCATTTCCTTTGATACAACTGCCAACCTGCAGAAGGAAGGAAGGAGGGAAGGAAGGAAGGAAGGAAGGAAGGAAGGAAGGAAGGAAGGAAGGAAGGAAGGAAGGAGGGAGGGAGGGAGGGAGGGAGGAAGGAAGGAAGGAAGGAAGGAAGGAAGGAAGGAAGGAAGGAAGGAAGGAAGGAAGGAAGGAAGGATTTTTTTATTGGCCAAGTGTGATTAGACACACAAGGAATTTGTCTTGGTGCATATGCTCTCCGTGTACATCAAAAGAAAAGGTACATTCATCAAGAATCAAAAGGTACAACACATACTATAGTCATAGGGAACAAATAGGCAATCAAATCATACTAGGGAACAGTCAAAAATACAAGCAGGGAGTTATTTATTTAGCAGAGTGATGGCATTCAGTAAAAATCTGTCCTTGTGTCAAGTTGTTCTGGTGTGCAATGCTCTGTAATGTCATTTGAGGGTAGAAGTTGAAACAGTTTATGTCCAGGATATGAGGGGTCTGTAGATATTTTCACAGCCCTCTTTTTGACTCATGCAGTATACAAGTCCTCAATAAAAGGCAGGTTGGTAGCAATTGTTTTTTCTGCAATTCTAATTATCCGCCAAAGTCTTTGTCTGTCTTGCTGGGTTGCAGAGCCAAATCAGACACTTATAGAGGTGCAGACAGTGGTGGTATTCTATCGGTTCGGCCCAGTTCTTAGCAGCTGTTGAAGCAACCAAGATCGTGCAGACTTACAGGAGGTGAGTTAGAATCCCTCTGTGCCTGCACAAAGTGCACATTCGCCATGTGCATGCATGCAAAGGGTGTTCATGAGCACAAAGCGCACCCACCAAGCCACACCCATGGAACTGGTGTTAAAAATATTTGAATCCCATCACTGGGTGCAGATGACAGACTCAATAATTACTCCGTGAGAGGTGAAAGGAAGGAAGGAAGGAAGGAAGGAAGGAAGGAAGGAAGGAAGGAAGGAAGGAAGGAAGGAGGGAGGGAGGGAGGGAGGGAAGGAAGGAAGGAAGGAAGGAAGGAAGGAAGGAAGGAAGGAAGGAAGGAAGGAAGGAAGGAAGGAAGATAGATTGCTTAACTAATTTTATCAAATATTAGTAGTTTTTGCCCCCAAACCCTATAGTGGCCCCATCTTAACTGAGTCTACAAAAGCAAATATCTGCTAGATGGCAACTTTATTTAATGTGCTTATGTAAGTCAACTTAGAAGTAAAGATCTATTCTCCATAGGAACCTGGAATGTAAGTTCCATGAATCAAGGCAAGGACGTGCTCAAAGTCTAATGCTGGGAAAGATTGAGGGCAACAGAAGAAGGGGACAGCAGAGAATGAGGTGGCTGGATGGAGTCACTGAAGCAGGAGGCGTGAGCTTAAATGTTCTCTGGGGGATGGTAGAGGACAGGAAGGCCTGAAGGAATGTTGTTCATGGGGTCGCGATGGGTCGGACACGACTTTGTGATTAACAACAACAAAGAAGTCATCCAATTCATAGTCCACATAATATCAACTGAAAGAAAGAGAGCCTTCTCAGCTGTTTTCCCCACTTTATGGAGCATCTTCTTCCAGAGGTGAGGAAAGCTCCCAATCTTTATTGGTTATATTATTAATATAACCAAAGCCCACCTTTGAGAGAGATGGGTGGTTTAGAAATATCAACTATAAACAAGCAATAGGGTGTCTTCTGGTTTCCATCTTCACAGCCCAGGTCAGGTAACCCTAGAGATCAAATTATCCCCATTTGCTTTTCTGGTGTGAAGTTCAAGGGAAAAAAAAAAACCAAGTCCAGTTGCCTTTTGAAAAGCACCTTTGGGCCACCATGACCTGTATGACAGAATTTCCATAAACTTTTGGTCTAATAGGCTTCCCGGTGTAGCCCTTTTTAATAATTAAGAGTCCAGTACAGCCCCTCAAAGTTCTGCATTCAGCCATGCTCAGGTATAAAGGAGAAGCTGCAACAAATTTTAAAATTCTGCAAAGACAGAATGCTTTGAAAAGTCCACTAAATTTCCAAATCACCTTCAAATCTCTCTGAAACAATAAAAAAGCAATAGATTCATTTGAAAATTGGGTCAGAAGAGGTGTTTCAATCTCCTTTGAGTCAGATCAAAACTTCATCCAGCCCAGGTAATTACTTTGGCAGTTGGTTGAAAATCTGCACCCTTAAAAAGGTAGGGGAGCCCTATTAAGTTTCTCTAAATCCAAGGAGCTTGTGGTCTTCTTATTCCATCATAACTTAGGCTTGGGAAAACTTTAGGAAAAATTCAAGGAGATGATGGCTGAAGACTGATACCAAGCTGGGAGCAGGGAGGAACAGTGAACTGAACCCCTTTGTAGATATCATCATTTGACAAAGATCTACTGCTTTACTAATGACTGATACTCTTTTTTCACCCTGTGTAGAGGAGATCATCCCTAATAGCTTTTTAGAAGGCCAGATCCTGAAGATGAAACTCAAATATTTTGGCCACTTATTGAGGACTCACTGGATAAGAGCCTAATGCTAGGAACAATCGAAGGCAAAAGAAGAATGGGATGACAGAGAATCAGGTAACTGGATGGAGTCACTGAAGTAGTCGCTGTAAGCTTAAATGGACTCCAGAAGATGGTAGAGAACAGACAGACCTGGAGGAACATTGTCCATGGGGTCACGATGGGTCAGACACAACTTTGAAACTAACAACAACAACAACAACAACAACAACAACAACAACAGGTTATTATGGTCAAATACTAAATTAGGTCTTCAGTACCTTTTTACCAACACACTGTTAACTGTCCCTCCCACCTGTTAGCTTATTCATTTCTTCTACCTCCTATCTTTTGTTCAGTAGGTCTTAAATAATGTACATAGCACTCATTCTTCATATTTTTCCTAGGTTCTTTCTGGCTTAGAGTCACCAAGTGACGTTCTGTGACTCAGAATGAACCATAAACAGGAGATTTCTAGTTTGATTCTAAAATTTTAATTGCTTCACTACACTGGCCCTTTAAGGTTTCAATTTCTTAAGGTTCTTACACTGATTGCCGGCAGGAATTAAAATAAGGATCGCATTAACAGAGGAGATCAATATTTCAGTGATTTTGCATTAAAGAAGACTTTCTTATGGTTAAAAAAAATATCACCATCACTTTTAGCTGATCAAAATAGTGTCATATGTTCATTTTTAGTTGTGCTGAAGGAATCAAGAATGAAGAATGTATCCAAGCACAGGCCTCATATTATTTTACTTTAAAAAACATCTCAAAATATTTTTTTGGGGGGGAATGAACTTTTTCCTATGTAAATTCAGAATTGAAGAAATATTGTCCTTCAAAATTGACTAGGTAAACAAGAGATACAAAATGTTATAAATACAATATCTTAAAAATACAAAACTTTTAGTGATTCATGCTCAATATGTCCATTCAAAATGGCATTTGCACAATCATATTAAAAATGGATTTGACTAAGTTTATCATTTATTGTAGCATTTTTCTTAACTTTTGGTTGTTAGGTTAACATTTCTGTCTTCATGTTTGAACACCAATGAATAAATTAAGAGGTTATCCAAATGCAAGAGTTATATCATATCATTCTTTAATATTCATACATACATACATACAAGCATGCATGCATACATGAACACCACCTCAAGCATTTAGTTGATATTTCTTAATTGCAATATACCTTTTAAAGCATTAACATAACATTTATGTTATAATGAAATTGTACTACTAATGAAATTTAGTTTAATGCAATTGTAATACTATGTCCTTAAGTATATTTTGATTGATTGGATTCCTTCAACTTACTCTAAAATTGTAAGATACTAGGGAAAAATAAACATTATGACAGATTGACAGCATGAATTCTATTCAGTAATAAAAAACATCTCTAAATAGTAAATCAGCCATATAATAGTAATAAAATGGCTTTAATGTCTTGTTCATCAAAGACATTGCAATTATTTTGATGGCTTCTAGAGCTTCTTTTTCTGATTTAGAATGTGATTGTCATGGAAAAAGGGCTACTTTCATTCTCTAACTTCTCTAACAACACCCTAACTTTAGAAAACTCTTAACATTTAAACTGGGGTCTTATGAGTTCACTGTTTGCAACCGTATATTAAAACAATTCCTAATTCATTTATTTCTAACTCATGGCCTAAAGGTGGAGCTCTTGCCTCACAATCAAGATGTTGTGAGTTCAATCCTAGGTAGAGGCAGATATTTATCTCTCTGTCACAATGAGAATACATCAGCTGAACAAAACTCTGCATTGGAAACAGGAAGGGCATCCGGCCATTAAACACCCTGCTAGCTCCATTCAGTTGCCTATACTCCAGCCCAGAAGGGATTATGGAGTCATTAAAAGATGATGATGATGATGATGATGATAGGTGAAGAAGACAAAAAGATATCTTGAGCAGCAGTAGAATGCATCCATTATGTCTTGGGAATCACTTCTACCACATTTTTTATTCACTGCATTTAATTGATAATTCATTTATCATGATCATTAATCAGCAGAAAAATATGGACAAGGAATAGAAGAAAATCATTGCAGAACCTATATCAATGAAGTTCCTTTATGAGTTGAGCAAATCCTCATCCTTTCCTCTTTAGTAAGAATTATACAGTATATAGTCTTTCTTGGTTAGTAATGTTCAAGAAAGCTTATTCAAGAGCTGTGAAACTTTCAAACCATAGCACTATCATATACAGTGGTACCTTGATACTCATCCTCAATTGGTTCTGGGAGATACAATGAGTACCAAAAATTATGAGTACCAAACAATTTTTTCCCCATAAAGAATAATGTACAGTAATGAATCATAAGGCAACCAACCACAGCAAGTTCCAGCTTGTGCATTGAGTACCAAATAAACAATGAGCACTGGGACAAAAATTTTGTGTCAAAATGTGTTGAGTACCAAGTTTGATGAGTTTCAGAGCAAGGTACCACTGTAAATATCACAATGAGACATGAATTAATGTTTCAGTTTCCTTGTGTGGAGTTTGAACAACTGTGGTCCGTGTGGGAAGCATCTCTAAATGTATGCTGAAAAGAGGTGGTGAAAACAACTTCAAAATATGACAATTTAAATGTCTGCCCTGACCTTTTACAATAAGATTAGTAAAGTATGTGGTTAATCAATGTTCTGTCTAAACCTGCATAGAATTTTGGTCTTTAGATGAGTGCAATAGCAACAGCAATAGCACTTAGACTCATAGACCACTTTATAGTGCTTTACAACCTTCTCAAAGTGGTTTTACAGAGTAAGCATATTGCCCCCAACAATTTGGGTCCTCATTTTACCCACCTTGGAAGGATGGAAGGCTGAGTCAATCTTGAGCCTGGTGGGATTCGATCTGCCAAATTGCAGTAGGAGCAGCACTGCACTCTAACCACTGTGGCACCGAGGCTCCTTTCATTTAATTTAAATAAATTAATAAATAAATAATTTAAAATTTAAATAAAGCAAAGCTACCTTTCATTCAAGGTAGCTAGAAACCATTAGGAAAAAATTCTTTATGCAAATATTTTATTATAAACATATGAGCTGTGCTAGTGCAGTGGTTAGAATGCAGTACTGTAGGCTACTTCTACTGACTGCCAGCTGACTGCAATTTGGCAATTCAAATCTCACCAGGCTCAAGGTTAACTCAGCTTTCCATCCTTTTGAGGTTGGTAAAGTGAGGACTCAGATTGTTGGGGGCAATATGTTGATACTGTAAACTGCTTAGAGAGGGCTGTAAAGCACTGTGAAGTGATATATAAGTCTAAATGCTATGGCTGTTAGTGGAGCTGCCTCAGAATGCTCAGATGGCAATAGACTCAAAACGGAATGATTGTATCCTCCATCTTCAATAATGCATTTTTTAATGGTGCACAACTTCCTTCCAACCAACAGAATGAAGGCAATATAGACATCTTGTTTATGGTCCATCGCTATCACTTTTTTTGTAGAAAATTATATTTTCAGCCCATTTGGTAAAAAGAAAAAAAAAATCAGAAGGATGGCACTTTGAAACCAGGGTGTTTCTAACTGCAAGGCACTGAAAATTGAATTTTGTATGGAATAAAATATGTGGGTTATGGGGAATGGCAAAAAAAAAAGGTAGAGCATTGGATTGTGCTAGGCACCTGATGATGTCAGGATAATTTCCTCTTTTTTATTGCACGTCTTGAGCTGTCCAATTGAACTTTCTTTAAAAAAAAAAGAAGAATAAAATCAGTCAGCAATGATTCCTGTTCATTTGGTTCCTGTTTAATATCTGACCAGGGGGAAATCTGTTCCCTGCATGAACATTTTAAAAGAGAGGGAGGGAAGGAATGAAATAATTTGGCTTTGCAAAGAAAATGCTTAAATGCCGCAAGCGAAAGATAAACAGTAAAAAGGCAACTTGTGGTTATCACTCAGTGTCATTTCTGCTTTCTCTGCAGTCTCATGCTAAAAGTCAGATAAATTATTGTCCAGTTTTAGTTCAGTAGCTAGAAAATAAATTACTCGTACATCTCTTGAGAATTAAGTTATCTTCCACATGCATATAAATCATACAGAGAGGAAGGAAATTATCCCCAAAATGTTCACAGGCCTATAGCCTTCTTTCATAATACTACACGTTTCATCTAGACAAATTTAAAACTTCAGATGACCTTTATAAAGCACAGGATTATTAACTGCCTGGAATTCATGCTGTGATATGAAACTGCCTGGTTAGGTATAAAAGGCTAAATCTCTATGATACATCAATATAATCCAGGAAGAAGAACTAGTAAATATATCAGACACATTTTGGTACTCATACCCTCTGTGCCTCTTTCCCTGGATTGTAAATTTGTGAATGGTTGAGAAAAATGAAAATGAGAATTAGTAGAATAACAGAGTTGGAAGAAACCTTGGAAGTCTTCTAATACAGCTCTCCATTCAAGCAGGAAACCTTAAAGCATTCCAGACAGATGGCTGTTCAATCTCTTCTTAAAAACCTCCAGTGATTTATTTTTTCTTTTATTCTATTTATTTTTATTTGCCAGTTGCTTACAAGATAATAGGTATAAGTAGATACATAGTTAGGAATACATGAAATGGGTACATATAAGGAAAATAAAAGAAACAATAGGACAGGTATGGTAGGCACATTGGTGCGCTTATGCACACCCCCTACAGACCTCTTAGGAAAGGGGTGAGATCAATAGTAGACAGTCTAAGGTTAAAGTTTTGGGGGTTTCGGGAAGAAACCACAGAGTCAGGTAGAGTATTCTAGACATTGACCACTCTGTTGCTGAAGTCGTATTTCCTGCAATCAAGTTTGTTGCGATTAACCTTGAGTTTGTATCTGTTGTGTGCTCTTGTGTTGTTATGGTTGAAGCCGAAGTATTCATTGACAGGTAGGACATTGCAATGTATTATTTTATATACTATACTTAGATCGGACTGAAGGTGGCATAGTTCTAGGTTTTCTAGGTCGAGAATTTCGAGTCTGGTGGCATAAGGTATTCTGCAACGAGTAGAGGAGTGGAGAACTCTTCTTGTGAAATATTTCTGGACTTTCTCAACTGTGTTAATATCAGGTACATAATGTGGGTTCCAGACTGATGAGCTGTATTTGAGTATTGGTCTAGCAAATGTTTTGTACGCTCTAATTATTAGTATAATATTACCAGAGAAAAACTTACGTAAGATTAGGTTAACAACTCTTAACGCCTTTTTGGCTATGTAGTTACAGTGGGCTCTAGCACTTAGATCATTTGAGATGAGTACTCCAAGATCCTTGACAGAGTTTGGATCATCAACAAAGTCTTGACTATTCAGCCTGTATTTTATTTTCTGATTTTTTTTGCCAATATGTAATACAGAACATTTATTTGTTGAGATTTGAAGTTGCCATTTGTTTGACCATCCTGATACATAGTCAATGTTTTTTTGAAGGGTAGCAGTATTGCCTGTGCTGTTGAATAGCTTTATATCATCAACAAAGAGAATGCAGTTGCTCTTGATATGATCACAGAGGTCATTTATGTAGAGTATGAAGAGAGTTGGTCCTAGAACACTGCCTTGGGGGACACTGCTGTTGACAGGTACAGAATTTGATTGGACACTCCCAATTTTGACTATTTGTTGTCTGTTTGACAGAAATGCTTCTATCCAGTTATGCAGGTGTCCAGAAATACTGTAAGATTTTAGTTTTAGGAGTAGTTTGGCGTGTACCACTGAATCAAAGGCTTTACAGAAGTCTATGTAGATTGCGTCTATTGCTTTGCCCTGATCAAGTTGTGTAGTCCATATGTTTTTGCAGTATAAGAGTTGCAGATTATGGTAATTTTTTTTCCTAAGACCAAATTGTTTATTAGAGAGTAGGTTGTTTTTTTCAAAGTGGAGGATGATGGAGCACCCACAACTTCTGGAGGCAAGGAGTTCCACTGATTAATTGTTCTTACTGTCAGGAAATTTCCCCTTACTTCTAGTTGCTGCTCTCCTTGATTATTTTCCATCCTTTGCTTCCTGCCCTGCTTCCAGGTGTTTTGAAGAATAGGTTGACCCCCTCTTCTTTGTGGCAGCCCTTCAAATATTGGAACCTTGCTATCATGTCATCTCTAATCCTTCTTTTCATTAGAGTAACATGTATCCAAATAGCAGTAGCAGTAGCATTTAGACTTATACGCCCTCCATAGTGCTTTACTGTACAGTAGTATGTGAGTAGTTTACAATGTTAGAGTAGAATACAATGTTAGAACAATCTGGGGACTCTTTACCAACCTCAGAAGGATGGAAGGCTGAGTCAGCCTTGAGCCCATCAGGTTTGAACTCCTGACTGTGAGCAGACATAGCCTGGAATATTACATTCTAACCACTGTGCCAGCAGGGCTCATTTATTTTTATTAAAAACAGAAATTAAAATTTTATCTTGACCATTCCATCCTATGCAATATGTGTGTGTGTGTGTGTGTGTGTATGCGTGTGTGTGTGTGTGTGTATAACCATATGAATGCACAAGATAATATGTGAAAGAAGCTAGAGACTTGTGTTTTGCCTAACATGCAACAAATATTACACACCGCCAGTAGCTAAAAACCCTGGCCACGCCATAAAAGGTTGTCTCTAATCCCAAGCAATTGGTTTGATTTTGAAGTTCAGGTCACACTCTCTGAGCAGCATCTTTCCACAAATTCCTTATACTTTACCCATAATTTCATGGCTGATAATCATAGTCCATAGTAGATTTGAATGGTCATGCTTAGCATGGGCTGCCATGAGCAGTGGGGGAAAGATAGCATATTTATCCAGCTTTCATCTTTATCAGTTCCTAAGCAGACCTAAATGATCACTTTCTCCTTCAGTCTTTTGGGGAAACAAGCAGATGGGTGTTGGAAGAAATATCCCTCTGGCTCAGTTCGAAGCTGGGAGAAAGGTTCTGAAGACAAAATGGTGGGTAGAGGCTGATTGGAAAGAGGGTTTAATGGTGAAGCAGAACCACCAAGCACCAAGCAACTGATCACATGGAGTTGAAAGTGGGGGGTATTTATACCTTCTCTTGGGCTTTGCACTTGAATTTCCTGTTCCTTTGCAAGAACATGTATTCTGCTGGGTGTTGTAGGGGTCATAGCTAGCTCTGTAGTTGTCTGAGAAGTTTCATTGAAGTTTGGACTATAACGAAATGACCTTAGGAGATTGTGCAATGTAGTGAGCTCTGCTGATAGTGAGTTAAACCTATTATGGGCTGGAGGGTCATGTCTTAATCCCTTCATCCTGGAGCTGGAGGTCTTTTGTTTTGTAGATAGGCTGCCCCAATCTTTCTCAATGGGCACAAAAATCTGGTGCGGGGAGGGAGATTGAGTCTGCTTTCTGTCTTTTAAGGAAAACATGTCTCTCTACTTCTTATTTAGGGAAATATAATATTCTGCCTTTTTTTAAATATTCCTCAAAATATTTCATTCTTCTAGGAGGGTGTGTGTGCTAACTTTCTGCATGGGATCCCATTTATTTCTCTAACATGTCTATGGCTACATTATCTAATCCTTTCATGGTTTCTGTAAATATGTTAGGAGACATATCTTCAATTAATTTCTTTATGCATGGATCTCCACACATGACAATCATCCAAGTCCACAACATATTGAAAAACAATGAAGTGTTTAGAAAACAAAGATGATATGTTCTAGTTAATCTTCACTGCATTCCAAAGTTTTCCTGGATCTACAGAGCTTTTTCTTCTGGTTTGAACTCATGGGGGAAAATTTATCTGCTTCACTGGCCAAGTTACTGTCTTTACCCTGATGTCTCATTAAAATGTCTGGATTTGAGTCACACACACTGATGAGCCAACATTGATTCTCTCTAGTTTACAACATGAATGAACATTTTTTATTTGGTAACTGATGTATTTTTAAAAGCCTATGAATTGCACAGAGAAGCAGCCTCCCCCCACCCGACTTTAAAACCTTTTTCTTAATTTGAATTCACATCTCTAGCTTTAACAATTCAGCACTGTTTGTCTTCTCACTCAGGCACTTAAAATGCAGGTCTGGCTTCCCAAGCAAACACAATTAGAAAATCTTTCACACTGTGACCCAAAATATATCTCTGTGAAAGATTTCAGTTAGATCAGTTTGCCTGTTTTTTAACCTGTCACGGGGAAAGAGGTGAGTATCGGCTAATATTTTTTAAACTGTCATTGCAGATGTTGCTATTGACTCCAAGGGAAGACCAACATGGAGATTAATTAAAAAAAAGTGACTAGCTGGAGTTCTTGTCTTTTTTCTCCCACCAGGTACAAAATCAGATATTTCAATTTTTTACATCACTTTGTTATATGCTTCCCTCCTGTGTCCAGCAGGGGAAAAAAGGATGTGAATGGAGAATCTACAGTGTACTTATAACATGATATTAATGTTAATGTTCATGTCTATAGGACTGAAATATACAGCCCTCCTAATATTGCTGGTATATTCCCAGGAGCCCTAACAACATAGCCAATAGCAAAGAATGCTAAGATTTATGATTTAGCAGCCTCTGCACGCTGTTCCTTTATTCAAACCCAGCTCTAATCTATATTCCCACAGTCATATCTTAGATAATCCTATATAACTGGAAAATAGCAGACTTTGTTTATCTCTTATGTCATTATTTTATGGACATGATATTCTATTCTTGATATCTTTGATTCTGAGAACTGCTAAATTAATCCAAAATGAAAGAAAGTTCTAGAATTTTTTTTCAGTTCTCCATATTTGTATGGATGTGTATAATTTCCCCCCCAAGCTCCACTTTTAATGATGTACATGCATAGCGAAATAAATCAATGCAAAAGTGATCTTCATGTGATCATATACATATCTATCATATACATATAGCAGACCTTATTATTCCAGTCCTCTTACAAAACCAATGTCTCTAATCTTTGAAAATTGCATATGTACCAGGCACTAAAATGTGGCATAATGGAATACTTTGGATTTTTCTTTGTATCAGTAGAGAAGTTAGATACTGTATGTATGGTATAGGTTTAATTCTTTTGGGGAAAAAAAAGTTGAATTATAATCATTTGTATAAATATAACGTTGCTGTTTTGAAAAATAAGGAAATATTAGCATTTTAATTGTGCTGCATTTTTCTTTTTTTTTACTAAACTTTCTCCAAGTATGTTATTGATGCTTTAATAGTTTAAAATGGAAGTTTGTTTCACTAGTTTGGTTCTTAATTGTTATTATTTAATTGAAAAAGCTCTAAAATTATAAAGAACACATACTTATACTAGTCTATACATAATAATAATAATATCAAAAACTACAATTGATTGCTGGTTTCTCAAGTTAATAAAAGGAGAGAAAAGTCTTATTTCAGAATCTGTGATCATATTTTTAAAAGGCTGATCAATCTATCCTTGGAAGGACCGAGCCAAGGAAGACCAAACCAAATATTGCGTGGTTACAATTTATCCAGCTTTTGTTTGTTTATTTGCTGATATCCCATATTTTACTGAGCTTGTTGATCAGAAAGGTTGGCAGGTCGGTGGTGAGAATGAGCTCCCATTATTCGTCCCAGGTTCTGCCAATCTAGCAATTCAAAAGCATGTAAAATGCAAGTAGAAAGCAGGGACCAATTTGGTGGGAAAGTAACAGCATTCTGTGCGCCTTTGGTGTTTAGTTATCCCGGCCACGTGACCACGGAGATGTCTTTGGACAGCGCTGGCTCTTCAGCTTTGCGATGGAGATGAGCACCACCTCCTGGAGCCGGAAATGATGAGCACATATGTGTGTGGGGAACCTTTATCTTACTTTTTTCTAATTAGAGTTGTCTCTCTGGACAATAGTATAATAGAAGAAGGATACGTGTGTGAGAGAAAGATGAGCAGTGTTGAATCCTGTCGGTTCTTAGATCTGCCATAGGTTAAATTCAGAAGTCCAAAATCACCAGAAAACAAAGCAGTGGTGAGTTGCTTCCATAGTCTGGAAAGTTCTTGGTGTCCATGAGACCATAACAAGAATCAAGCTTAGAGACCCATTTAAAGCCCAAACATGAGTTCGGAAATTTATGCAGGAATAACAGCAAAGAAATAAAAATCAACTTCCCAAATAATCCTTGTGGCTTGAACTCAGTACAATGACTGAAGCTGCTGTCGGGAAAATAGCAGGTGATTGCTGCCACTGGAACCAAGAGGAGAAAAGAATGCCATCTTTACATATCATACTGATGAGTTGGGGTTCACCCAACTGATGAGAAGCAGAGACATAATTCCATTTCCCTTTCCACTCTGATATTTATCCCTGTTGCCTTGGCGCCTTGACAACTTGATTAGCAGACAATGTTGCTATTTTGATCTTGAAGCAAACCTGAAGGAATTAAAACAGTGAGAAGAGTGGTTGTGTCTTTCTTTCTTTTGATTGTTTAATAATTAAGTTTTATTTTCTCTGTATTAATCCATGCTTTCCTGCAGCTAATGTTCATGCAGATTAAATGCATCTTTGGAAATAAGCCTTTTTTTAGCATGGTCCTGATCTAACTAATGCTGGAAAGGGGAAGCCCGGCACATACAGAAGCTATTCAACTTTGAAAATATACTTTTTTCACCTTTAAAAATAGATTGTGCAGTTTATACATTGGAATGATAGTAAATCTAAAACCATGCTCTGGAATAATGTTTTTCAATCATGATATTTTCATTTTAACAAAGGAGACAAATATTCAAGCATTCGAGATTAGGAATGTACAAATTCTTGACTCTCTGCCCATATCATCGTGACATTTTTCCTAGCCCTACTGAAACTCCCTTAATTTCTTTTGATGTTCCTCAACCTAATGTTTATTTGTTTGTTTTTCCCAAGCAGGGGACCTCAAAAGTAATCTCCACATTTAGCTCTAGGCAGAAATTTGTGCCACTTCTTGGTCTCTTTGATCTTCTCCATCTTGTTCCCCGCATGGAGATTTTTTATCACCAGCTTTGAAGTCCCATCAGGACAACCATTGCTGGTGGGAAACAGATGGCACCCACAAGGACAACTCAACTAATAAAGCAAACTTGAATTAATGTGTTCAGTGAAACCAAGGTAGAGATATGCACTGTACCAATAAGCTACTTCATTAGTTTTGTAGAAGTTTCCTTTTTATTGCCTTGAGATCCCAGACTAAAAATATCTTACAATATGAGAATTAGGGCATATACTGTGCTGAGTCTTTGCATATATTTCTCTTTCTTCATATACTATACAAAAGTGCAAACTGAACAGCCCAGAATTAAATCAGTCTCAGAAAGGATAGAATTACTAAAGTGACCAACTTTTTTACAATGAAAAGGACACAAATAAATTGAAGAAAACAAAACAAAACCACTTGTGCACGGTGCACTCTTGCATGTGGTGCACTCTTGCACACGGCACACTCTCTCAAAACAATTCTCCTGTGTGGAGTGCATGTGTCTCATAATCGCATCTTGCCACACTGTACCAAATCGTCATGTCAAATACAAATACATCACATCATGCACAATGGATCGGATCAGTATCGATCAAATACGGAGATTTACAGATTAGTCTTCAAATATCAAAAAGGAGGACATCTAGCAGGACACTTTTCAAGGGAGGACAGAACTGACAAAAGGAGGGCTGTCCTCTCTAAAGGAGGATGGTTGGTCACCTTAGAATTACATGTAGCTTCCTCCATCAACACCATACCAAAATCCACACTAATATGGACTTTTTGCAGCCTTTGCTCATTGTTCTATAAGAGAAAGAAGAGGTGAGTCTTCAGGTAACTTGAGATACAAGGTGAAACATCTTCCTGTGTAGTAGAATCCAAGCTTAAAGAGAGAGCTTGCTTTTGAGCAAGTCTTACTCCAAAGGAATGTAAAACTCATGTTTATAATTAAGGTATGATTGACTTTGGATATATATTTAACAGAATAACAGAGTTGGAGGGATCTTGGAGGTCTTGGCAGAAATGTTTTTGTTGTTGTTGTTTTAGGAATATATGTTGGGGAGCAGGAAAAAGCAAATAAATATCATCAAGGTGCCTATTTTCAAACTCCCCACTATTCTTGCCAATAGAAAACAGAACAGGGCAGAAATTAACAGGTAGCAGAGTTGGAAAGGATCTTGGAGGTGTTTACTCCAATCCCCTACACAAGCTGGAGACCCTATATCATTCCAGACAAGTGGCTGTCCAATCTCTTCTTAAAAGCCCCCATTGATGCTTGGCCTTCCCTACTTTTGGTGCTATGTGAAATTTTTTCTAATGTTATATTCATACCATTTGTATAAGAAAGATTAGATACAAGATAATACCTTATTTGCCATCAACTGGTGAACTGCATAGCTGGATCTAAGAGTACTTGAAATGTGCTTTACTTCAACTTCAAGTAGTCATTGCAGAATCTGTAAAGTATCATACAATATTTCATGGATCTGAACTGGTGGAAGAAGCAAGAATGGGTGATACTGATGTCATTTAAATTATTTCTAACAAATAATTTTAAATCCATATTTATGGCTTGCAAAAACATAAGTCATTTCCACATTTATGCACCACTGGCATTATGATTGAAATATATATTTTGAGATGTTTTGGTTGATTAATTGACTGATTGATTCATTGAATTTGTATTTCTGGAAAGAGGAAAGAAACCCCACAGACTCAAGTTCAGATGATAAAGGAATAATTAGAGGGCTGGAGGCTAAAACACATGAAGCACAATTGCAGGAATTGGCTATGTCTAGATTAGGAAAAGGAAAAGGAGTAAGGAGCAGTTTGTAAATAAAAGTGCTATTGCTATTACTAATTGGATATGGCCGGTCTAATGAAAAAAAAAAACCTAGGGATGACATAATAGCAATGTTCCAATATATGAGGAGCTGCCACAAAGAAGAGGCGTGTCAACCTCTTCTATTCAAAGCACCCGAAGGCAGGACAAGAGACAATGGATGGAAACTAAACAAGGAAAGTAGCAAACTAAGGAGAGATTTACTGATAGTGAGCAATAAACCAGTGGGATGGCTTCCCTCCAGAAGTTGTGGGCCCTTCTTCATTTCAGATTTTAAAGAAGAGATTGGACAGCCATTTGTATGAAATGGTGGAGGGTCACCTGCTTGAGAAGTCCTCCAAGGTCTATTCCAACTCTGTCATTCTGTAAATTTCTGCCATGCTCTGTTTACTATTATCAATAAGAGTGAGGAGTTTGTAAGTAGCCGCCTTAATGATACATGTTTGCTTTCTTCTGCTCCCCAACATGCATTCCTAAAAAAAGAAAAGAAAATGCTTCTGCCAATTTTAGCTATTACTTTTGCCCTTACTTACTGTAATATTCCTGAGATACCCATTGGTTTCTTCTTTTGCACATCAGACAAAATTCTACCAATCAGCAATGTTTTGATAGCAACCATAATGTTGAGATCAAAGCTCTGCTTGTTTCTTATGTGTGTCGAACAAGAGTGTTCAATCAAATTCTAGGGCCACCACCTTAGACTGCTATCCAAATTTCTTCTTCAATCTCAGTTGCATTTGAAGAAAACAGGTTTTTTTTTTCCCTTTTTTCAGAATGAGATATTCAAAAAGAAGCAATCTTGGCGCTTTCAAAACGTCTCTTCCAATTTCTTAACAACTTTTTTTTTGTAAAAGCGGTTTCTGTTTTTGTTTTTTGTTTTTAAATTCATTCTCAACCTGCTTCAGATTTCTTTTGATGGTCCTGAACATGTTTCATTGTTGCTGAGTTTCTCTTTTTCACAAAGTTACATTTGAGTCAGACGTGCTTTCAAGCAAAAGAAGTTGTGCGGCAATTTAGAGAACATTTGGATGAAGATGGGAGAAACAGAAGCATCCCCAAAGACACTTGAAATGTTGAGAAGACTTTAATGACTTTAAATAAGCTTTAAAATTACATGTGCAAAAGAAAGCATTTAGGTTGAAAGCTTCTGATAGGAGGCGTTTCAGCTAAGGCAACAACAATGGGTGATATTAAAAAAGGGGGGGGGGGTTGTTCTAGGAAACCACATTATAAACATTATTTAAATATTGTATCAGACTCATTTTTAAATGATACTTCTCTGATACCTTTCCACGAAGACGGAAGTTGGGATAAAACACAACCTCCAGATATAAATCAGTTATATTTTCTTTCACGATGAGAATGTTGTATAACCTGTCAAGCATGGGTTCTACTCCCAAATTAAGAGAGAAAGAGAGAGAGAAGGAAGGGGAGGCATGTACAGGCAGACAAAGCACAATATGTCTACATTCAAACACACAACACACAAATACACAAATGCATACACCCAGAGAGTGAGAGTGAGAGAGGAACTCTGAGTAGAATAGCTCTTTTATTTACACATCAAATAAGGCACTTTGTTCACTATTTGAAGGAGAGGCAGACACTGAAATATTTTTTTTTCCATATGTTTCCTCCTTTTTTATAGTACTAGCAATATGTCTATGGAAATTCTCACTCATCCAGGTCATGGTTGTCTCAAAGGTGCTGTTTCAAAAGACAGTTGGACTCTGTTTGTTTTCCTTGAGAAGAAGATATTTCTCTTCTGATCTAATAAGCGCAAGCACTTTGTTTATATATCATTCCACAGTGCTTAACAGCACTTTCTGAGTGATGTAAAATGTCAGCATATTGCCCCCCAACAATCTGTATCCTCATTTTACCAACCTCAGAAGGATGGAAGCTGAGTTAACCTTGAGCTGATCAGACTCAAACTCCTGGCTGTGGGCAGAGTTAGCCTGCAATTCTGCTTTCTAACCATTGTGCCACCAGGGCTCCTTTTTATAGCTGAAGGAAACTGGGTTATTATATCTGAAGATAGCTTTCTGTTTTTCACATCATCTAGTCAATGTCCCTTGAGATATATATATATATATATATATATATATATATATATATATATATATGTGTGTGTGTGTGTGTGTGTGTGTGTGTGTGTGTGTGTGTATTTTCCCACATCATTTCCCACATGAACACAAGACAGAAGCCTGATGATGGCAGATGAGAATATATATATATTTTCTTGGTTCTAAATTAGGGTGGATTGTAAAATCTAGATAACCACACAGTAATAAGAAAGAGAAATGGAGATACAGAAAATGTGAACTGTTTCTTGGGGGTCTGGTTGTAACAACTCTGATCAAAATCATTGTTTAGAACCTTTATTATGTGTACTTCCATCCTCATTTGTTGTATTACTGCTACTTTTCAATTGATCCTTGTTTTATATATGATCCACTTTTGTTTCATTTTGCAAATTCATCTGAGAGCTACAGCTGAAAAGTGTCTAGCAAATATTTTAATAAAGTAAGTAATTTCTCCCCAAATTCAAAAGAAGTTTCACTGAGCCAAATAGATTTTAATCATCACTATCAAATCTGACTTTTTTTTTTTTACAAAATGCTATTGCTTCATTTTCTCCTTTCCCCTCCCTCTCCAGGTTAAAGGAGTCCCATCTAATAAATTATACTTTCAGCATATTTAATGAACACTCTTGATTAAATAGCACAGGAAACTCATAACCTGCTTATAAAATCCCTTAAAACATTCCCAAGTTCAAGAAGTAAACATGACTACAACTCCTAATAACACTCACCTTCTTTTTTACAATGAACCTCTTAAATTAAAGTCTCATTAAAATCCACATATTAATATTTGATTGATGAAGACCTTGATTGATGGTACCAAGGCAGATCAGTTTGTCCATTCAATTTCTCTGTGGAGTGCCATAATTGCAGATTTGTTGCCAGTTTTCAGCAATCATTTGATAAAAAAGAGTATCTAGCAATGTTTAGATCTTGAGATAACTCTGAGATATTACATAAATATTGGAAAAAGCTCGAAAAACCCTGCATAGCTGTTTAATAGGGTTGCTTTTTTGGCCATTGTGTCTAAGTTAACTTTTTAAAATTTCAGCTTTTTCTCAAAAGAATTATAGTAGTTTCCAGATGACCCTAATTCAGACAAAAATTCAAGTAATGGCTAGTCTAGAGAAAAGAAGGACTGGGGAAACCTGATAGCAGTATTCCAGTATTTGAGAGGCTGCCCAAGAGAGGAGGTGGTCAATTTATTTTCCAAAACACTAGAGGACAGGACAGGAAACAGTCAATGGAAACTAATTAAGGAAAGAAGCAATCTGGAATTAGAAGAAAATTCCTAACAATGAGAACAATTAACCAGGGGAACAATTTGCCTTCAGAAGTTGTGGGTGCTTCATAACTGGAGGTTTTTAAGAAAAGACTGGACAGTTACTTGTCTGAAATGATATAGGGTTTCCTGCTTGAACAGGGGTTGGATTAGAAGACTTCCAAGGTCTGTTCCATCCCTCTTTTGAATCAAGTAATTAATTAGTTCATTGTTTCACAACTACAATGTCTGAATTTTTGTTAATGAATTCAAATAACAGAAAAACAGAGTTGGGATGTCTTGAATGGCTTCTGATCCAATCCACTGATCAAGCAGGAAGCCCTCTACTATTTCAGACATATGGCTATCCAGTCTCTTCTTAAATACCTTCCACAAGATATTTATTCCACAATATATTTCATTGGAAGGTATTTAGTATAAGATAATAAATATCTTGCAATGAAAACTTTTCGGATAATCAGATGTGAATCATAGGATGTTGAGCAATTAAGCAATGAAGTTCCAAGTGACATGGATATATAAAACATTCTTAAGATTCTTACTTGCACACTTGGCTGTGTCCTGTGATTTTTAATATTTCCCTACTTTCTTTCTCTTCCTCGTGCATACTACTTTCCAAAGCACCGGAGGTTAGGGCAAGAAACAATGGATGGAAATGTATCAAGGAGAGAAGCAACCTGGAATTAAGGAGAAACTTCCTTGCAGTGAGAAAAATAAACAGTGGAACAGCTTATATTATTATAATATGTATAAATATAACAGCTTATGTGAACTTGTATAAATAAGTTTATACATAAGCTCTGAAGCTGGCCTGATTGAGGCCAATGTGTTCTACATGTATTATTCTTTCAATACTTGCTTTTTCTTTATCTATCAAGATGTATCCTTCTTCTATGTTCTAACTGTTGAGACCTATCAAGAATATTGTGACTTAGAACACTGACAAACCAGAATATATTCAGATGAAATCAGTCAAGATCATCAGGGCCAAGTATCCACCCTTTGAGATTGAACAGATAAAGAAGGTTGCTTTACATGAGTCACTGGCATTCTACTTGTAGTACAATGTAGTAGGATAGCAGAATGTAGTTTAATAATCTGACACATTTTGAGACCTCCCTCACCTCCTCTTGTCTGGGTTAGTCTGATGTTTACAGACTAGTTAATTCTGTCTTCAAAGCTGTCTCTGGAATCTCTGCAGCAAAAAAAATCCGTATAAAACAGTTGGAGGTTGATTGGGTACGTTTAGCTTGAAGAAGAGAAGGGTGTAAGAATACATGATAGTGTCTTCAGATATCTGAAGGGTGACCTATAGTAGACAGGGAAAAATGTTTAGTGTTGAAGATGGGTCAAGAGACAACAGTCTTACATCATAAGGAGATAGATTTCAGTTGGACATCAGAATAAAGTTCTTAGCAATAAAATGTCTTCAGCTGTACAGAAACTCTCTGAAAGGGTGGTGGAGTCTTCCTTTGTTGGAGGCAACCATGGCTCTGTGCTTATCTCCTGGAATGCTGTAGTAATGGGATCCAACAGTGGAAAAGGGCTTAGATTGGATGGCCTCTGAGATCTTATCTTTTATAAATTTGTGGTCTACCATTCCACTCATTTTCTTGCTAGGGAGTTTTTGCCTCAGATATTTTGTGGAGAGGTAGACCTTCTCCCCCAACTAGAATGGTCATTGTGGGGCTCAGTGTTGGTCTGCCTGTTTGTTTGTTTTTTTTAATAGATCTGTGCTGCATTAGATAGTCTTTTTTTAAAAAAAAAAACATTCTCCCAAGTTGCTTTCAATGTTGACATCCAATCGGTCAAGCTGACTGATGAGGGGGGAATCCCTTGAATAGGCATTGGGATGAAGTCTATACTGCTCACTACTCCGAAAGGGGGTTAGTCCCATGCTACTGTGAACAGCATTATTGTATGCAACCTCTGCGAAAGGCAGGAGGTCTGCCCATTTGGACTGCTAAGTAATTCATGTAGCACCTCAGGTACTGCTCTAACATGGTGTTCAGTCTCTTTGCCTCCCCATTGGTGTTTGGATGAAAGGCCGAGCTAAGGTCCTGGGACAACCCAATAGACTGCAGGAATTCCCTCCAGAACTTAGCCATGAACTAGAACCCTCTGTCTGAGATGATTCTCTGTGGTATTCCATGCAGGCAGTAGATGTGCTTCAGGAACATCTTGGCTAACTGGTGAGCTCAGGATAGTCCACGACAAGGTATGAAGTGCACCTGTTTGGAGAGTAGGTCTATTACAGTCCAGATCATGGTGTTCCCCCCACTTTTCGGCAACTCAACTATGTAGTCCATTGCAATCTCCTCCCATATGGTGCTCTTTCATCCATAGCCCTATTCCAATTTTCCTCATCCAACTTCTGTTCTTTTATAATCAGGGTTTCGCTGCTCAGAGAGGGGAAACATCTTTTCCATATGGCATCAGGCAGACCAACTGTTAAGTGAAATAAAGTGGGCCCTCAGATAGTGGCTTTCAAGCAGAGAATCAATGCCAGCCTGCTGTATTTGAGTGTGCTAACAGCCATTTTAATTATCTTTTGGATGGGAAGTGAGATGGGACATGTTGCAACATGCCTGGGACAGTGCTGATCCACCTATGACCAAGAGTTTCTCTTTTCCAAAGCACAAAGAGTAAGGGTTAAGCAGCAGTGCATCTTTTCCAAGGTCACATGGATTCTCTTTGGAGATGCCAAACCATCTGGAGAAGAGATACATTTGGTTTACGGACTAAGAGGTGCTCCTCCAAAAGACCTTTTGGCAGAAGCTGCAGGATAATCTCCCAACTTTGCCTATTGCTATCTGCAGATCTTGTTATGCAGGCACCATCCAACCGTAACAGTAGTAACTTCTGTTGAGGTCATTCTCCGTAAGGAGAATGAGCGCAAACAGGGAGACGTATTGAGAGTGGTGAAGAATAATACACAAACAGCACACAGACACACTGTACAGTAAATGTAAGTTTTTACTTCCAATAAACGTTTAAGCACAATCCAAGATAAGCAGTCCAAGTCATTCACAGGTAAAGCAGTCAATTTTCAGTTCAGGGATAATCCAAATACCAAAGTCCAGTATCAAAAAACAGTTCAGTAACAGATTTACATCAAATCCAAGAATAACAGTCAATAGGGAAAAATGGAGGAATGGCAACTCTCTCCAGCAGAAGAAAAAAAGAGACTCACTGAGACTTTCCTGAGACTAAACAACCCATGTTTCTGGCTCCATCTTATGGCCATTTGCGGAACCACACCCAATTACAGACATAGTATTAAAGACATAGTATTAAAATGTCTATCCTAGTTTATATATTTCCAACCCAAATAACTGTTAGGTGATTTACATTCCTAACAACTTCATCACATGTGATGAATATAACTGCATAGTAAGCTCATTAACAAATAAATATTTTGTAATTTTCTAACATTTACCTGATAGCAATAGCACTTAGACTTATATACCACTTCACAGCACATTACAGTCCTCTCTAAATGGTTTACAGAGTCAGCATATTGCCTGCAACAATCTGGGTCCTCATTTTACTGACCTTGGAAGGATGGAAGGCTGAGTCAACTTTGAGCCTGGTGAGACTCGATCTGCCAAAATGTAGGTAGCCAGGAGTCAGCAGCCTGCAGTACTGCATTCAAACCACTGTGCCACCACAGCTCTGATGATAGATGATTAAGGAATTCTTTAATCATTTGCCTGAAGCATTACCCTGAAGGCAACTACCTAAGCCAAGTGAAACAAACAAAATGCTTAAAAGTTATGATATTTATGTAGCTACTTACCAAGCACATCTAAATTATATTAAAGCAACCAAAATGTCCTTACAATCCCCAAGACATGTCAAAACTTTTGAATACCCCTAATGTTTGGAAATGGAAAGTTGACAAATTTGTCATGACCTAGGATACAGACTTTTTTTCTCCTTAAAATCTCTACCCAATTCTTGTTAATAATTCCCCTTTGTGCAACTTGCTTGTTGGCTTTGTCTTTTTCTCTTACTTTTTATTTGGCATCACTCTGTCTAACGTGCAAAACTGTTGTTTGTTCTTCTGAAGAGCAGGTTTCCAATTATAGATTTCAGCCTTAATAAGAAAGGTAAATAGATTGAAACAAAGTCTGTCTAGTGGTTTAGTAACCCAGAAGGATCAAATGTTTTTGTTTTCACTGTTGGTGTCACAAAGGACAATAAGCATGCATTGCAAGGATTCACAGATGTTGGGTTTGCAAGCAACTGGAAAGATGGCTACAAACTCTTTTTAAATCTGGTCAGACTTATGCAGCAAAATTGGACTGCTGTCAAAACTAACTCCAGGTTTTGCCCTCATTCTATGCTCAAGCTTATAACAACTGGGCAAGGTTCCACAAAGTTTGAAAACCCTGGTGATAGATTAATAAAAGCAAGTCTTGTATTTATCCTAACTTCTACTTTAAAGTCATTAGCTGCATTCATGGGTGACTTCAAACAACTACTTGTCATTTTAATTCTCCTCCTTCTTCTTCACATGACATTAGTGTTCCAATATCTGCCACAAAGAAGAAGGAGTCAAGCTGTCCTTCAAAGCACCCAAGGGAAGGACAAGAAGCAATGGGTAGAAACTAATCAAGGAGAGAAGAACCTAGAACTAAGGAAAAAATTTCCTGACAGTTAGAACAATTAATCAGTGGAACAACTTGCCTCCAGAAGTTGTAAATGATCCAACACTGGAAGTTTTTAAGAAGAATTTGGATAACCATTTATCTGAAATTCTATAGAGTTTCCTGCCAAAGCAGGGGGATGGACAAGAAGACCTCCAAGGTCCCTTCCAACTCTGTTATTCTATTCTTCTTCTTCCCCTTCCCCTTCCCTTCCCCCTCCCCCTTTCCTTTCCCCTCCCTCTTCCTCCAAACTTTGTCAAAACTATATAAGTGGCCTCTAGAGACAGCAATGGTATACTGACAGCTAACCCTCTGCTGCCATCCAATGGCTGACTGTATTTTGCAACCTAGATCTGGTAGTTCAAAGAAAGAGAAAGCACATGCCATGTATTGGAAACTGTCAAAAGGAACAAAAGAAAAATAAAGGGGGAAGAGTCTGTGTACAATCTTTTTTTCCTTTCTCTTCAAACACAGCAAAAGATGTAAGAGGTGCCATGTTATAACCATCTTGAATCTTGAAATAAGCCAGAAGGGATTTGTCTGAGAGTCCACAACCCAGAAGGATAATTCTGAGAATTTCCCCATACTAGGATGTCTATTAAGAAGATCCCTGTTTTGCTGCCTGAATAAATTTAATTACACAGTCAGTTTCACTCAGTCAGTCTCAATAACACCATGGCTCCAAGACTTAACCAACCACCTCATAAGTCTTTCTGAAATCAACGACTTTCCTAAACAAGTACTTTTATTGTCAACAAAGTTGGAATATTTGATGGACTTACCAATATACTGAAAGGCAAAAGGCCACAAAACTTTCTCTTGTACATTGCCCCAAAAGGTGTTTTTTCAAAAGGCAACTGGACTTGGTTTTTCCTTGAAAATATTTTGCTTCTCACCCAAGAAGCTTCTTCAACTCACAAACAGAGCTGAAAAAGCTTCTTGGATGAGAAGTGAAATGTCTTCAAGGAAAAACAAAGCCAATTGCCTTTTAAAAAAGCACCATTGGGACAACCATGATCTGATAAGTGAGAATCTCCATAGACAATGATTGTTGTATTTCAATATTGTTTTTGGTGCAGTAGTTCTGAAATGTCACAGAAGACTGAAATGAAGGACAGAATGGGGATTACCTTCTCTAGAAGAATGAAAATAGCAACATAAAACAGTTCATTCAAATACATTGTCTGAATTCTTGAGCATTGATAAAAATGCATCCCTTAATATATTTTGCCCATTTTCATCTTAGCTATCCTTTTGTTGGTCAAAGTTTCTTCTTCCTTTTCCAAATGCACAGTTAGATCTGCTAGAACTAATCAGCTCTGCAAGACAGGTCCAGTTCTTCTTAACCATTCAGGAAGTAAAAAAATGGACATCCAATTTCCTTTTCAGGAACAAGCCCTTCTAAATTCAGCAGAACTTACATGCAGGTAAGCATCCAAAGAGATACACTAAAAAGGAAGCCCATTAAAAAGTGTCACCTTCTTTGAAACATTTATGCATAAGGTTTTATAAGATGTTATTTCTTTCTACCTGCCCTTGAACTTTTGTCCAATCCAAAGTATAGTTTTTCAAAGTTGCTTTTTGTTGAACTTTTTTTCTATAAGAACCAATTTTTACACAGATAGGATCAGAGGAGAAACTCCTAATTATCTGAGCTGAGATGGAAGATCACCAAGGTAGACTTCTTCATAGCATTCCTGACGCTGATTGCTGTTCTTAGACACTTTCTCATTAAGGCTATTTTGTTCAGTACTTTCATAGAAACAGACCATTTGGTTGGACGATTCTCCCCTTTCAGCCTCAGAGATCTTTAAGGCATTCATCTCACCCTATTACTTGCCCCAGCCATAAAGCCTACCCTTGTCCATTTGGAAGTTGAAGCTCTCTAGATTTATTATTTTCAGCTTCAAGCAAATCTAGGTGACACACATAGACTTCCCACAGATTTTCTTTTTTCATGTTTAAAATTTTATTAGTTTATAACAGGAGTGTCAAACTCATGTTGTCATGGTGTATTGTAAGTGAGGTATTGGGACTTTCCCCGCTTTGCTACACTGGGCATGGGTGTGGCCAGCACGTGATGTATGTGGTCCATGGGCCAGGAGTTTGACAGCCCTGGTTTATAATATAAAATACAAAAGAAAATAGTGTGAAAATAAGGAAGAGAAAAAGAAAAAAAGTATAGAACAAAGAGAAAGAAATAAAGAAAAGGCATTGATGTCCAACTCTTTTTGGTGCAGTAGAATAAGATAATAGCATCAAACCTCAACTTGTTACTTCATAATGTAAATGGGCCATTTTAATAACAGCAAACCTATTTAATCGGCAAAACCCAAAATGAAAATTTCATTTTTTTCCCACTCAAGCACAAAGTCAAGAAACAGTTTCCAAATAGAAATAAATGTAATTGTGTTTTTTTTTCCTTTAATCAAATTAGTCAATGTAGCCATCTCTGTTAACTCCAACTTTTGCAACCATTCGTCCATTGTGGGAATCAAAGGGTCTTCCATTTTTTGTGCATAAAGTAATTTTGCTGCCATCAACATGTATAACATCAGTTCCATTTTTTCCCCAAGTCTTTTTCTATTAAACCCAAAAGAAAAGTTTCTGATTTTATCTTTGTATTCACTTTGATAATCTTCTATATTAAGATGTAAATCCTACTCCAATATTTCTTTGCTTTGTCACATGTCCACCATAAATGATAAAAGGCCGCTTCTTTAAATTTGCATTTCCAACATTCAGTTGAAATATCCTTATATATTCTTGACAACTTATCTAGTGTTAAATCATCTTATACTTTTTTCTTTTAAATTATAATTTAGTGTCAGTTTTAGACCTTTCATTCTCATGTTCTTCCATTGTTCAACCATTATATCCCAACATAGTCTTCCCACAGATTTTCAACCATCATGTGAAGATGATTGAAATGAGAACAAAAGAGAAGAATTGGCTCAGATTTAATGCTCTTGAATTTAGATTTTCTGGCTGCTCAGTACTATTAAATTCCAGTAAAAATGTGCTTTCTTTAATCCTCAGCAGAACTATGGCTTTATTTGTGTATGTGTGTGTGTGTGTGCGCGCACGCGTGTCCGTGCGTGCACACACACACACATATATATGGGAGGAGTCTAATATTTACTGATACTCTGATCTTAAACCTACTGTTCATATTTTTCTTCATGCTATTGCATTGATTATACATTTAAACATTTTAAATATTTCATTCTTTAGGAAAATTGCACATAAAATATGACTGCATATTCTGTATTTAAGAGTCATGGTGGGGAAGTGGTTAGAATACAGTATTGCAGGCTACTTCTGCTGACTGCTGGCTGCCAGCAATTCGGCAGGTTAAATCTCACCAGGCTTAAGGTTGATTCAACCTTCCATTCTTCCAAGGTCAGCAAAATGAGGACCCAGATTGTTTTGGGCAATATGCTGACTCTGTAAACTTCTTAGAGAGGGTTGTAAATCACTGTGAAGTGGTATATACAGCAAGTCTATGTGATATTGCTATTGCTTCTGCATGCATTTATATAGATGTGTCTTTTCAGTACATGGATAATACAGTTGGGTGGAGGCAGTGGAGTGTTCTAGAAAGCAAAATCTGTCTTCATTTGCTGAAATGATTCCTTCCTGCATGAAAAAGCAGGCACAAATGCACAGGTTTCCACATCGGCATCCCTGCCGCTTCCAACTTTTGAGTTTCATTGTTTAGCACAGTGACTTGCAAGATTTTCCAAGCTGGTACAACATGGCAGAGTACGACAAGGGCACCCCATTATAGTGGCTGAACTGATAACACATGTCGACAGTGCAAAGCGTAGTGATTTACTCTAATGAGAACACTTAATGTTGCTCAAACTCACTTATCATAGACCTACAGGCTATTTCATTAGCATTTCCATTTTCACCCTGTTGTTTAGCTTAATCCAAGCAAGTACAAAAAGTTCATATGTGTATTCCTGCCCCCTCCCCCATTCCCTGGTTTCCTTTCGTCAATTCTATAGTCTTAGGAGTAGAAAATTTCAGAACTAATTTATTTTACTCAGGCTAGTTGGCTTCATTCCAAGTTAGTTGTCGCATGTGTTTAGCCCCTTCTCAAACATCATTCAGAGATACTTAAAACAAAACAAAAATATTGGAATTGCTTATAACGTGTCACATACAAAACCTATCTAGAAACATACTGTACATAGGAAAGAATGAGATCTTCTAGCCGTGATTGCCAGGTGAGTATGCAGCTCTGTGTTATGAATTATGATTCCCAAATGTCTTCCCTTTGACGAAGAAGGCAAGAGCTGATATGAATTGAAGTTCAAAACTTTCGGAGGCCATCAAGTTAACTATCCATGGTTTCCCTTCCATTTATTTTACAGGAAATCCAAATATTTTTCTACTTTGATAAATAGACCTAGCATACAAGTTGTTGAGTTGCACTTCCAATTGCCTGTGATGGTTGAAGCTTCTGGAAGTTATAGTTCGACAATTCCTGAAAGGATAAAGGTTGTCCATCCTTGGAACAATTTAGCGCTTATCAAATATCACATCAGTTGGCAGTTTCTATTTTTTTTTCTAAGATGAAAGTTCTACTTTATTTGCTCCCCAAATTAGAGGTTGTGCATGCTCATAAATCTGCGCACAATATCTCTCGGTTCTGGTCCTTTGATGCAAAATCTGTTTTTCAAAGAGATCCCATATAGGGAGTTCTTGCTTTGTTGTTGTTCTTGTTGTATAATTACAGCAAAATAGATTTTAGGGCAGGGATGAAATCTGCAGGTTTTTTAGCCTTTTCCCAAAAGTGCTTTTTCGAAAGGCACTTTGTTTTTGTTTTTTCTTGTCGATGTTTTGTTTCTCATCTAAGAAGCTTCTTCAGTTATTCATCTGATGAAGATCATTCTTCATCTGACAAAGAACTAAAGAAGCTTCTTGGATAAGAAGCAAAATGTTTACAGGCAAAAACAACGAAGTCTAGTTGCCTTTTGAAAAAAGCACCTTTGGAACAACCATGACCTAGATGACTGACTATTTCCATAGACATTTGAGCCTTTTCTTAGAAACTTACTAAGCAGCAGGAAACCTCTCTAAACTCAGAGGTCTTTAAGATGCTCATTTCATCCTATACCCTGCTCAATGTCTAATTGAAGTCTATCCTTGTCTATTGTGGAAGCTGAAACCCTCAAAATGCCTTGGAAAGCTTGCTGTGGTCCCGACCTTCACCTGATAAGCAACTTAAAATGATCTAGTGCCTGATTGAGATACCCCAAGTAATTAAACATTTAAGAGTTGCCATCCATCCATCCATGTAAAAGAATAGTCAGCTTTTTTTTTCCTTTTTAGAATAAATACCCAATCTTTTTATCAGCATTTAACAAAATTTCCTCAGTATGTCATAAAGTATTTTAGATGGATTTTTCTCATAATGATATAAAGCTCACTTTTTCTTTAAAAGCTGGAATTTGGGCACTTTGAGTAGTAAATGATATCTTTGTACCATAGATTAAATCTTTTTTGCAACCACTTTATTTCAAAGGTATCTATTTTACTACTGTGGTCCAAAGGATGGAACATAAAAATGGCAAATTACCCTGTAGCAAATGCCATGTAAGATAGAATGGGCAAAGCCAATTAAGAAAAGTGCAAACATAAATTAAACTGTGCCCTCAGTTAAGCTTCTCAGATTCATGGTATTTTCATGATGGATTTGTGTTAGCTTCCTTCCCCCCCACCCCACCCCACATTTCAGTATTATATCCAATGTCTGCCAGGAGTGAGGAATGCAGCAAATTGAGAGGGGAAAAAAAGACATTATTAGGATAGTATGAAGTTGGGTGGTCTTAAAAAACATGATAATAAATAAACAACAATTTTTAAAAACATTGTGATCCAAATTGTGGATATATTAGTTCCCTAACTCTTCCCAAAACTTTAGTTTGTGCTCTTTGATCATCACCAAACTTTTGGTTTGCCACAGCAACCAAACAGGACAGGTACAGACTAGTTAGGACTACAAAAGGTACAATTGCAACCAGCCTGCTTTCCATTGAGAACCTGTATACTGTGAGAGTCAGAAAGAGGGCTGAGAATATATCTACAAATCCCTCACATCCTGGACATAATTTGTGTCAATTCCTCCCCTCATGATGTCACTGCCAAAATAACTAGACACAAAGAAACGTTTTTCCTTCATGCTATTGCTAACACCTAATTCTTACAGCACTGTTTTATGTCTAAGGATATTTACCAATGTAGCAGGGCTGTATTACTATTATCATTTTCATCTTTCCTACTGCCTTCTCCTATTAGTATCTTATGGTTATATTACTTTGTTGTTTGTATGTACACTGAAAGCCTGTACACCAGAGACAAATTCCTTGTGTGTGCAATGATACTTGGTCAATAAAGATCTCTTCTCTTCTCTTCTCTTCTCTTCTCTTCTCTTCTCTTCTCTTCTCTTCTCTTCTCTTCTCTTCTCTTCTCTTCTCTTCTCTTCTCTCAATATATCAGTCATGGAGCCTTTTAGCTGGGCTGGTGTTTAAAGCCTCTTCACCTTGCCTTGATTCAGTCTAAAGATTTCCAATCTGGGTTGCAGGTAGTAACTTGTCTGCCTTGCACAAATATGCTGTGCAATGTATCCTATGTTTTCCACTGCATTATCCAACTTTATATAATGAGAAAGAATGAAACCTAGAATGTATTACAGTTGATAGATTGCTTATGTGCCATCAAGTTGGTGTTGGCTCTTAATGACTATTTAGACAGTTTTGCAATTATTAGGGTAGGAAAAAAAAAACCTTCTTTGCAATAGTTGTGTATATGTACATTCAGAAATAAGTCCTATTAAGTCTAATGAGAGATCTTTACAGGTAATTATTTATGGAATTACATCCTAAGTGTAAAACACCCAGTTTACAAGTTGATGGCTGTTGTTCTTTCTTTAAGAATTTTTTTTAAATCAATCTTGTTATCTGTAATTTGAGATATTTAAAAAATGAAAATTTATCAACAACAAGGCATAATTATTTGGTTTTTTTTCACAGAGGGCAGACTATATAAAGCTAAAAACAAAAACAAGCTGACTAATTCTTCAACCTTTACATTTCTGTCATTATTGCTATGGCAACCCAGCAAAATAACTCATGATATCAAATTCTGAAAACTGTTTCCAAGAAAAAGGCATCTAGCAAAAATCAGCCAAAGATTTTGTAAAAGAAGATATGTTGTGGTTTTTTTTTTTTTAAAAGTGTTACAGAACAGCATCAGAATGGCAATATTAGTATTTTTTTATCAGAAACTGCATGAACTGTTCACATTACTCTAAGTTCTGTATCATTCTTTTCAGGGTGGAAAATCTAGTGCATTGTTAATCTTCAGTATCAACTTAATGGTCTCCAAATTAAATAATCTTTCAGATATGTGTGCTACTAGAAGTCCACTATATAATGTAACAATGAAAGATGTTCTCCTATTATTATTATTTTTACTTTGCATAAAAGGAAATGAAAGACTCAAATGTTTGTATGATTTTCTGATGCAATCTGCAGTTCCCTTCCATCTACCTGACATACTTATTTCTTATCACTTATTCAAGCATATAGAATTATTATTTTTAATTGAAAAAGATCTAAATAAAGTTCTTTTCAAGCCCAAGCAGTAATGAAAATTGAAATTTGGAAATGAGGATAGGATGAGGCAATAGTATCAAATTTCACTCCTCCTTCCTTTCAGCTATCTATTTTTACAGCAAGGATGAGCAACTTGGGGTTTCTTCCATCTTACGGAGACTAAAACTCCCATCAGCTATATCAGCATGGCCAATGGCAAGAAACAGTGGGAATAATAGCCCAAAACAGTTGAAGGATACCATGTACTGGAAAGGAGATTTGGGACTTGTATTGTTGGTATTTGGACTCCTACACATCTTTGCATACAGATGTAGATTTTATATCGTCCTTATTGCAAATGTTTCTGCCATACACATAGATGCTTGAAGAAAGAAATTAACTGAGATGCACAACAATGAATATAGTGAAATATTCAAGGCATAATTGAACTGTTATTTCTTATAGTATTTTTAGTTGTTTAGGAATAAAGATCTACATAATTTGCTAGAAGAGGTTGTGATCTAGGCCGGGGAATTCCCAGTGCTGTTTCTAAACTACTGTCAAAAACCAATCTAGGTTTATAAGAGGTCCAGAGGAGGCCAAATCACCCATAAATTGTTTGCTTGTTTGTTTGTTTGCTTGTTTACTTCAATACAAAGTGTCACCACAAGCCAAGAGTATATATCTACGCTGAATAAGTGTGCCTTCAGCGCTCGTACTTTTTGTATACATTTTTCATATACATTTTTTCAAATTTTAATAAATATATTAAAATTTAGTAATTTTAGTTTAAATTTTAGTCTAATAGATAATTTAGTAATTTAATCTAATGGATGCACTTTAATAAGAAAAGCATTTCATACATTGTGTTTTATTAATGAAATAATATTTTATCTGGTTATATATAACATGCCTTTCAGATAGAAAACACAACGAGCTTATTAACTATGATTTACAGACACCAAGATCCAGGAACATTACCTAAACACCCAAATAGATGTTTGTAAATATTGGGATGTCTTTTCAGAAAATATGATTGCATATCAATCTATGCAATTTCTGTAGCAGATGAAATAAATACTATATCTATCTGAGATAACCAAAAATGATAAGGTGTATTATTCTGATGATTTCATTTTTTTTTCAAATACTTAACTAATCAGTACATTAGAAGCATTACGATGACTATGTTTATATAATATAGTTAAACTAGACAGATAAAAACAGAGTAGCTATGTTTACATAATCTGATTAGTTAATTTTGACAATTCCTTGTGTGTCCAATCACACTTGAGTTATAAATAATTCTACTCTACTCTACTCTACTCTACTCTACTCTACTCTACTCTACTCGGCTCTGCTCTGCTCTGCTCTACTCTCCATTCTATTCCATTCCATTCCATTCTATTTTCTATTCCCTTCCATTCCATCCCCTTCCCTTCTACTCCCTTCTACTCCCTTCTATTTTATGTTCTATTGTAATTTTGAAAGCTTAGTGTAACATGTAAACCAAGATTATGGAGTTGAATTATGTGTTAATGTATTATGCACACTGAGAAAAACCAATCCATTTAGCAAATTGCACATTTGAAAGAGCACTAGTAGCCATTGTATGAACATTTATCCTACCCCTGGTCCACCATAAATCTGAGAAGAAACAAACTTTTTCTTTCATCACCGAAAAATCAGGGAAAGTTCTAATTGCTTATACATTTTGCATTTTAAAGCAGACAAACATGTTAGAATTCGTACACTCTCATCTGAACCTCTTTTTTTTTCTTAATCAATTACATTAATCAGAATTCAGTAACTTTTGTTTCTTAAATGTTTATCTCTAAGTCTGATTACATTTGTACAGTTCTAACACTAGGAGAGGATTTAATATTGTGATAAATTTCCATGCTCCATTACCTTTAGATTTGTATGATAACAGAACCAAGATAGAATTGCACTGCAGATTATTTGCTCATAAATAGTAGACCTTCAACAACAATAGCAATAAATAAAACATAAATTTATTTGTAGATCTTTAAAGCATTTCTTTCTACATTATATTTTATAGCAGTACTAGATTTAATATGTTGAAGATTTTTATTATTTTGATGTTTGCACAATGTCTAATAAGTTAACCGGGTAAGTCAGTTTAATGTCTTTGTTCCCAATCATCTGGAATATTATCAACATTCTGACTATCATTTGGATAATGATAAACGAGGTAATTATTTGATCATAGCAGGATATGAAATAATCTCAGGTAGCCCTGCATAAATAATAATAGACTATTAAACGTTCATGATGCCTGATTCTCAATAACTAAGATTAAAGCAATTCTGTGAGATTATGCTTGATATTTTTATTTGATAAAATAAGAACAACAAGTAATGCACCAGAGGTGTGTACATAATAGTGAAATAGACTGCATCACTAATTTCCAGAAGGTAGGATTATTTCCTCAAAACTATCTTCTAGATTTGCTTGGTCCCTATCATAGCAAGTCTGCCCTATGCAATATAGACAGCTTAATTTTCAATGAGTTTTTGGTCTAACACCTGCCTTAACTGTATGAACATTATGCTCTGCTCATGAGGAGACTATATTTACAGCCAATAATAAGGCTTTTTAAGATTTTTAAGAGTAATGCATGTTAGCATGACAAAATGAAGTTGTATTAAAATGGAAATGTGAACATACAAACATTTTGAGCTTAGTATCTTTCCTTTAGTTATTGTAAGTTGGCACGATTGCTTCCATTCCAAAAGTTGTAATTTTCTATTAAAGAGAAAATGCTACAATTCTTTTTCCAGTTTGCATATTTTGGGAAGCTGATTTGTTCAAAATTAACTGAAATGTAAAAGGGAAGACTGAGCTTCATAGAGAGCTTTTGAAGATTACATTCCTTGCTAACATTGTACAATTTAATATTAAAATGGAATAATGAACTGATCATATGTACCTCATTTAACTTTATGCAAAAGACTGATATCTTATTATCTGTATCCTCTCCAGTACAAGGAACATCATTTTATTTTATTTTGGAGCAAAAGGGCCACGCTGTGTAGAATTATTTCCAGTATTCAGGCAATGAAAGAGAAAATTTTCTTTTCTTAACAAGGATATTTTAAAACATAGCTTTATTGCCGCTACGAAGAGCTGCAAAGTTCTTTTTAAAGTGTCAGGTTGAAGGGACATAGAATGAATCAGACTGGAAAAAAACTGAAACTGGAAGCATTCTATTTTCATAACAGAAAGTGGGGAAGTAACTATTTGCTGTTTGTAACATTATATAATGATAACAGTTGCTTCTCTTGCATAATTTGAAGGAAAAGAAGCAAGCATTCTACTAGGAGCCCATAGTTACTATTTAATATAAGCTATTATTCAGTTCTCTAAAGGTCTATACCCATGAAACCTTAAGAGAACTTGAGAAAATAATAGAGTTGGAAGGGACCTTGGAGATCTTCTAATCTAACCCTCTCTGCTAAAGCAGGAGACCTTATACCATTTCAGAAAATGGCTGCCCAGTCTCTTTTTAAAAGCCCCCAGTGATGGAGCACCCACAACTTCTGAAGGCAAACCATTCTACTCGTTAATTGTTCTCACTGTTAGGAAATTTCTCCTTAGTTCTAGGTTCTCTCCTTGATTAGTTTACACCCATTGTTCCTTGTCTTGTCTGCTTTGAAAAATAGTTTGAACCCCTCTTGTTTGTGGCAGCCTCTCAAATATTGGAACACCATTATCACATCAATTAACCCATTTAAGGTTCTTTTTTTTTTTCTTAGAAGTTTGGAACTAACAAAAATCGCATTAACTTAGCCACTACTCGAAAGTAATACTTTCTTGCTTTTGCTCAATATTTCATAAAGTGCATCTAATAACATGCTCAGGTTTTGCTGTTGAAATTAAAAGCATGCTGGTAGCTGCTTCAAGTAGAAACTACAACACACAACATTTCCTCTAGCCAAGCAAGGGTGTTGCTGTGGATCATCAGATGTTCTTTAGCAGGAACCATTATGACACCAATGCAACTTTAATGGCACTTAGCTATAATTATCAATATGCTGCATGCCTTGAAGTGGTCCAATGAGAAAAGCCAGCCAGCTCAGGCATGGTTTCCCCAGGTTACACTGGAGAAATGAACCACACCATTGCATTTAAATGCCATGAAACAGATTGCCTGTTGTCTACTCTGCCATCCATGCTTGGGCAGGAAATTGAGTGGGTGGCCATTTTTCTTCATATAGACAAGTTGAGCTTCAAATGCACATACCTCTCAGGAAAAGAAAGTCAATCAGAAGTTGTACCTTTGAGTTCAAGTTCAGAGAGCACCAGGACTCCACTCAATGGAATCTACCTTTTTGATATGAAATCTTTTTGCTTAACAACAGAATAACATAGTTGTAAAGGGTCTTTTAGTCCAATTCCCTCCTCAGGTAGAAAACCCTATCACATTTCAGACAAATGGTTGTTCAATCTCATCTTAAAAACCTCTAGCGTTGGAGCACCCACAACTTTTGGAGGCACTGATGAATTGTTCTGTCAGGAAATTTCTCCTGAGTTTTAGATTGTTTCTCTCCTTGATGACTTTCCATCCACTTGGGATGACCCATAGTCTCTCAAAATAACCCCAAACCCAAAACATATATTAAAGTCCGGTAAAGCCTTCAACTTAACTTCACTGTTTTATTAGGCACAGTTTAAAGTCACAAAAGTAAATAATGAGGCAAACAGAAAACCAAAACAAACTGCATTGATGAGAGTTCTGAAGCAAGCCAAGATAACTAATCATAAGCTCCAGGAAAATAACCGAGAAAAGTCCATGGGAAGAACTCCAGCAAAGATAAACCTCTTTCAAGGTGAACACTAAATTGACTCCTGCAAATTCCACTGGTGCAATTGCAAACTTATATACATAGCTCCCACCTGCAAGCCATGAGGAGGATCATGGAAATCTCCCCTTGAGTAGACCTTGCTTTTCCCTGATCCTCTTCTCCCTGTGTGACCTAGGGTGGATAGGGGATGGGACTGGATCCTCCTCTGACTGCTCAGCTGGCCTCTACCCTTCCCCAGCCTCCTCCACCACCTCTGGAACCACACTCTCACTCCCTGTTGGCTGTTCCTCCTCTTCCTCAGTCTCCACCAGGGGCATGACATATCCATTGCTTCTTGTCCTGCCTGCAAGTGCTTTGTAGAATAGATTGATCCTTGGTGGTAGCCCTTCATATATCAGAAGACTGCTATCACCCCTATTATTTATTTAATTAAATTAATTTAATTAAATCTGCAACAATTCTTCATATGTTTTATTTATTTATTTGGAAAGACAGAAACTAAAAGAACATACATATATTTAGATATATGCATTGGGTTTTTTTAAAGATAGATACCTCCCATCCCTCCATGAAGTGTTAAAAACATGGGAGGTTGATGTGCTCATGTTGTGAAGGTGGACACATCGTAGTTAAAGGACCTGTGGTGAATGCTTTTACATTTTTACTTCTACCTTCATCCTAAAATAGGTATTGTTTACACCTTCAGCAATGCCAAGAATATAAAAGCCTTGGCACATTTTTTCTTCAAAAAAAGAGAGAAGCTCTTAAAAGAGCATTTTCTGACAAAATGAGACTTGAGTTACACTCTAGCAGAATATAATGGGATAATCAGTTCTGTGTCTGAATTACCCAGATGTGAGCATTACATTATGAATCCCCAGATCTTAGCAAGGAGAGATAGCATTCGAAACAGAGAATGGAAAAGTTGGCAGGGAAACAGATAGTGAAAGAAGACCCAGACAATGAAGTAAAGATTATAATCAGGCCTTCATTTCTTGCAGGAGTTTTCAATAGGTCTCCGTGATTCTGTAAGAACATCCTTTAGAAGCTGTAATAAGGCTTTGAAGCTGTCTACAAGGACGAAATCCCAATCTTCCGTCTCTTTTGGTAGAAATTTCTCAAATGAGCAAAAGAGGTCCTTTTGTCCACTTTGGCTACTGTCTGCCATGTTGGAAGGTTAGAGTACAGTAGGTCATCAAAATAAAAAAGAAAGAATCAGGCTTACTCACAAGTGAAGTGCATGCTTCAGGGCTGCCCCATTTCACAAAAGTGGGTTGGGAAATAGAATTCTACAATTCTCTACTGTTGCAGAGATGTTTACAAGCTGTCTTTATATGGGCTTCCTTTCCCCCCACCACATCCCAGCACAATTACTCTTGCATATTTTATACAAAACTCACACTGTATTTAAATTTTTGATTGGCAATGGCCAACACTGCCTTCTGTATAGTATGAGTTACTGGGTTCTTCTTTTTTTAAAGGGAATTTATTCCGCCCACCCCTCTCATTATAATGCCTTGGTAAGACTCACACTTCGAATGTTGCATCCAGTTTTGGTTGCTATGGTATATATATATATATATATATATATATATATATATATATATATATATATATATTATATAACACACACACACACACACACACACACACACACACAGACACACACACACAAGAGAGAGAGAGAGAGAGAGAGAGAGAGAGAGAGAGAGACTCTAGAAAGAATTCAGAGAAGAGCAACCAATAGGATTAGGGGCCTGAGGCTAACTCATTTAAAGAACAGTTACAAGAATTGATAGGTCTAGTTTAATGCAAAGTAGGACTAGCATGTTCCAATTTCTAAGGGGGCTGCCCCCCCAAAAAGGGTAGGTCAACCTATTCTCTAAAGCCCCTGAAGGCAGAAAACAATTGTTGGAAACGAATCAAGGAGAGAACCAACCTAGAACAAAGGAGAAATTTCCTGACAGTTAGAACAATTAATCATGGGAATGACTTGCCTGCAGAAAATGTGGGTACTCCAGAACTAGAGATTGGACAATCATTTGTCTGAAAAAGAAGACCTCCAAGATCCCTTCTAACTCTTTTATTGTTATTCTGTTAAGCATCTTGATTATGAATTTGTACATAGATTCAGTGATGTGTATGCATAAAGCTTGCCAGAAGTGAAAGTTAGAGAATCAATTCACACAAATGGCTGTTAGCCAAGGCCTAGTCCTTTCCACGTGCATCTAATCCAAGTTTCAGCTGGTGTGGTAACTCTACATTTAAAGTGCCCTGCCAAATAATGAACTCATCTTCTCCCCTCTGAAATGTGCTTTTCATTTTACCTTGATCCTCAGATGTTTTAACATAATTGAACTGAGAATCTAAATCTTGGATAGCATGCCAAAAATGGCATAAATAAAGTCTTATCTGCCTCAGGGTAGGACTGCAAAAGGGGGAAAAAAAACAACTCATCCTGGAAATCTTTCTCTTGACATTGTAACCTCTTTAATCATAGCTGTAGAAATGAGACATGATGAGGTTTGGCTGCAAGAAGGAATACATATTTCTGTCAGTTTTTATTAAATATGGGAGGAAGAAGGGGAGACCTTTACATGCACGTAAGGGTGCAAAACCAAATTCAGAACTTCATAACATATCAGCAGTGGTGGAATTCAAAACATTATACTACCGGTTCTGTGGGCGCACTCAGAGCAGAGATGGTATTCAGCAGGTTCTGACCGGTTCTAAAGAACCGGTAGTGGAAATTTTGAGCAGTTCAGAGAACCGGCACATACCACCTCTGACTGGCCCCGCCCCCATTTATTCTCTGCCTCCCATTGAGTCCCAGCTGATTGGCTGGGTCTTCTTTTGTTGCACAGGAGAACAGAGCTGGAAAGCAGGTTAGTGGGTTGGGGATGGAATGGGATTTTGCAGTAATCTTTCTCCAGAAGTGGGGAGGGAATGGGAGTTTTACAGTGTCCTTCCCCTGGAGTGGGGTGGGAATGGAGATTTTACAGGATCCTTCCCATGCCATGCCCACCAAGCCACACCCACCAAGCCACACCCACCAAGCCAAGCCAAGCCCACTAAGCCATGCCATGCCCACAGAACCAGTAGTAAAAAAAATTGAATCCCACCACTGATGTAGAGCATTCTAAAATGGACAATTTTAAGCATGAAAACTTACCTTACCACCAGCACTAGTGAGTAAAGCAGCTGAGGCATAGCAATCTGCTCTGCCACGCCTACCAGCTGAGCTACAAACAAAGGAAATATGGGACAGGAAACGGCAGGAGCAGGTGGTTGGGGCCAACTGCTGACCGGCACTACCGGATTGTTAGAACCGGTGTGAACCGGCAGCATACCACCACTGCATCTTAGTAACTGTTGGATCATGGATTGTGTTTTTTTCCCTTTAAAAAGGAGGAATCCTATTCATTCTTACCCTGAATTTAAGGAAACAGTAAACTGCAATGCAGCAGCTGACTTCCTTATCTATGTTGCTGTGAAGATGGTATATCTGAAGTATTATCCTTACCATGTCCTGTAAACAGCAAGACCTTCCCTTATCAGCTTCTCAATAGGTAACTAAAGCTGATAATTCTCTTCACTCTGAAGTCTTAACTATCTTGGTTATAAACACAACTCTGCCCAAGCTGAATTGCACTCTTCAATATAGGTGTTCACCTCAGGGTGAACATAGACCAACATCCCTATTTTTTTTTTTAAAAAAAACCCTGTATTATTCTCTTACTATCCTTCTTTGGAACCACTGAAATAAATCCCCAATTTTTGATGTATGAATCAGCCTAGGAAATTATCTACACCAATAGAGTGAACATGCGGCATTGCAGGTTAGTAGAATTATCTCATTAAAAGGGAAGACAGCAATTGGTTTGGTAGTCATGGTTTATCCTACTGATTTCAGTTGATTTCAGGAGAAACCAGACTGTTTAGATGTCAACTATGACCCCCTAATTGCCAATCAAGTTTGAAAATTGTGTGTATGTTGAGGGGGGGTGTTACTAGCTCTTTGGGGAGTTTTGAATTGCGCCCCACTTTCATTAATCAACCTAGCCTTTGGAAAGATTAGTTGCTGATTAGGAAATGAGATTCCTGCATGCCAACCTAACAGTGATTAAAGTGTATTTAGGACCAACCTATCCATATTAAGAGACTACATTTGCAAGCCTGCAGTAATTACTTCCACTTTTACTCATTAGCCATCTGGTGTATATGTATCCTAGCAGTTTTAAAATATGCTCCTATCCCAGAGCTATATGTACAACCCCAACTAACATTTCAGTCTTTATTTTCTAAAATTTTTTTTTTTTTCCTTTCTCAGAGTTTAGTACTTTTTTAAAAAGCATTTTTCTGCTTGGTATGCTGTTTGGTTCCCTCAAGAAAAGACCAAGAATTTGAAGTAAACTTACCAATTGTGAAATACTTGTTAGGTGAGTAATATCACTTCGACTCTTCAACAAACACGGAAGAAGGAATGTCCCATAATTTTAAGCCATATTTAGTTGTTATGAATAATAATGGTATTAAGAAAGTTTGTCCAGTTTAGATGTTTAATAAGAAGGGAGATTTCTAATTGTGGTATTTTTCTCCTGTTTCTCTTTCTTTTTAACCTGCTAGCTGATCTTCATCACTGAGGAGAATGAAATCGAATGTACTTTCCTCCTTTTAATACTGACCTTCAATCTGTTTTTTGTTTTGTCTTTTAATGACCTATAAACCTTTACATTGGGATGGAGTCAGGCAACTGAATGGAGCTGAGTGTTTACAGGCCAGATTCCCTTCCTGCCGCCAATGCAGAGTTCACAGCAGATAATTACTCATTGTGCTCAGAGAGAAAAATATCTGCCACTACCTAGGATTGAATTCACAGCAAGAACTCCACCTCTCTACCACCACACCACTCACTGACCTTCGATCCCTTAAGTGCAGATATCTAGAAAAGGGCTTTAGTAGTTAAACACAAATTGTGTGAACAAACATTTTTGCACTTCAGGGTTTTTTTTAGGTGCACGAATCCCTATAATCATGGTAATATGAAGTTTAAAATCTTTTTAGATTTTGAGTGGGCAATTTGAGGGAACATTAGTACCCTAAGCCCCTGAAATGTCGCATACAGTATTATACATACAGTATTTTGCTTCTTACTTCAGCAAAATATTTGTGGACTGACACTGCTCCAAAAATGATAGTTTTTGCCACTAGATGTTAGTATTATGGTCTGATTATAATTTGATAGCATGGACTGTGTTGGGTATTATCTCAATGTATACCAGCAGGTTTTCTGCATAAGATATGACTTTAATTGTGTCAGAGCAAACAGACTGGATCTGTTGCAGGGGTGGTATTTTCAGCAGGTTCTGACCAGCTCTGGAGAACCAGTAACAGAAATTTTGAGTAGTTTGGAGAACCGGCAAATGCCACCTCTGACTGGCCCTGCCCCAATCTATTATCTGCTTCCCAAGTCCCAGCTGATCGGCTGAGTCGTCTTTTGTTGTCCTGCACAGGAGAACGGAGCTGGAAAGCAGGTTAGTGGGGTGGGGAGGGAATGGAATTTTGCAGTGTCCTTCTGCCTGGAGTGGGGTGGGAATGGAGATTTTACAGTATCCTTCCCCTGCCATGCCCACCAAGCCATGCCATGCCCACCAAGCCACGCCCACAGAACCAGTAGTACAAATTTTTGAATCCCACCACTGGTCTGTTGTGCAATTTCCATTTAACATGAAGAGTGGATTGGCTTCCAATTAAGAAGACATTGTAAATTTGGACTACAGCTAAGTCCTCATAAACATTTATTTGCTAGTTTAATCTTTATTTTTTGAAACAAGAATGAATTAGTTCTTCCTGTTTGCATCATTGGTGGGCATCTTTCCTGTTTGTTTAGATAGCACAGGGAAAATTCTGCCATATTATTCCAATATAGCAACAGGCTTGAGGGTGTTGGATGACAATGTGGTTATTGCAATTCTGGAAATTAAAAAAAGGATATAGAAGTTATTAATCACACTGTTAATACTGTAAGTTGCAGATTGGAGGCAGCTGAGCATAGAATATCTCATTGGGAGATGGTAGAGAATTGGTGGCTACATCTATAATAAATTTGCCAAGAGCTGATTAGATTCTGCATCAGGATAAAATAATGTGCTTGAAATCTCACACCTACCTGGCAAATTTATGTATGATTGGAATTCTAAAAAAAAAAAAAAAGGTGATGGAAATTCCAAAACAAATCACCTTTTAGGACACTGATAAGTCTCCAGCATTTATATTGAAGCTGCTCAAATCTGCTTTTGTAACACTTCAGGGGGAAAAAAAGGCTGATACATCGGAATGATTGAACGGGGAGATAACAAACCTTGCGTTATGTTTTCAGTTTACTCTAAGGAAGTTTAGTAATGTAGAAAGATGCTTAATAGAGCAGTGAAGATTGCTTGAGAGAAGAATCTTCAATATTTCATTAGGTTTCCAGCTGTCTGTTTGAAATTATCATTTCAAGATGTTTTCATAACTATGCAGAAACTGAAAAAAATGATTTATTCCTCATTAATTTCTAATGGGCAAGTATTAAAAATATCCCATGTTCTTGCACTGACCTTGTTTGTATTAATCTTTAAACTTGTAAGAGTCTGTAGAGATTCTCAGTCATCCCGGTCATGGTTGTCCCAGAGGTGCTTTTTCAGGAGGCAACTGGACTTTCTTGTTTTAATTTTGAAGATGTTTTGCTTCTCATCCAGGAAGCTTCCTTAGCTTTGACAGGATAGTGGGGAATGGAAGGATTTATATTTCTTGCAAACATCTGGTCAAGTGCTTCAATGACCCTGTAAAAGGATGCAAATGAGCAGTTGTTTGCAAAGAATATTAATCCTTCCACTCCCCACCATCCAGTCAGAGCTGAAGAAGTTTCTTGGGTTATATTTGTAAGAAAAGTTATATTTCTTCATTACTCTTCTTCTGAAATATTAAATGAATTTTGATAGGGTAGCAACAGATAATATTTTTCCATGTATGGATGATATGGTTTATAAATAAGCCAGCTATTTCTTTCTTCATTTTCAACAAATATATGATTCTTATTATTAAATCAGAGTAGTCAGATCTGTTATCATTAGTCCATAGCAATGATTCCTTCAATTTTCTTCCTATAAACATTCTTAGGAAGTTTCTTAAATAGTAGATATGAATGTAACTTCTGTTTTGGAAAAAATAAATATTTTCTAGGTAATATCAATGTGATTATGGTTTTAAGCAATTAGTTAAGTATATTTTATGCTTTATAGGTCATCCTACAATTTTTTCATTCAACAGATTATATTTACCTACTGTCTGTCTGTCTATCAATCAAACAAACAATATCATTTATCTTCTATCCATCCATCCATCTTCATCTAGCTAGCTATCTTGACATCGCAGGAATTCAACTTATTCACCATTACAGGTAGTCCTTGACTTACAACATTTAGTGACCATTCAAAGTTACAACGGCACTGAAAAAGTAACTTATGACCATTTTTCACAGTTACAACCTTTGCAGCATTCCTCTAATCATATGTGATCAAAATTCAGACGCTTGACAACTGACTCATATTTATGACCGTTGCTCTGTCCCATGGTCATGTGATCTTCTGAACAGCAAAGACAATGGGGAAACCAGATTCACTTAACAACTGGGTTACTAACTTAACAACTTTGGGGATTCACTTAACAATTGTGGCAAGAAAGCTCATAAAATGGGCGAAACTCAATAAATGTCTCACCACTTAGCAACATAAATTTTGGGTTCCATTGTAATCGTAAGTTGAGGACTACGGGAACTGTACTGTTTTTAGACACCCTCTTAAGGAAGTTTGCATAATATTTTTCACACCCTTACAAATCCCAGCATAATATCATATCTTCTGGCTGATGCACTCCTGGGAATATGGACTGACTTCGCTAAAATTATGACTAAATATGTTAGAAAGGAGAATAATTGTATAGCTGCATGTAGCATTCATTCCCAAGGAGCATACAGTCAAAGAATATTTTAAATACACATTCCAGGATAAGTTGATATCATGAAGTGCCTTTTGGACTGTAAAAATAATAGAAGCATGGAGTTAATGTACTGTCAACAAGACAGCAAGTTAAAGCGTGAATACCAAAATCAGCATTGAGAATATAACTTGAGACAATTATGAAGTGAATCATTAAGGATTTGGAAATATATATAATGTTATTAATGAACATTATACAGAAGCCTGATGATGGCAGATGAGATTCTGCCGAAACGTTGCCACAACTTTAAAAGCACAACTACAATAACGTGGGAAAATACCCAAACAAAGCTGAATGCCATACAATGTTATTAATGGCTTATATGACCATATCAGAATTTTGTTTTATTCAGTGTAGAGTATTTGATACAGACCTTTCCCATTGCATTGACACCTGCCGTTTCCATTTCTTTTTTTCTTTATGTGGATTTGTTACAGAGCAGGCATTTTTAAATAATGCAGCACCTGTTCTCTTAAGACAAAAAAAAATTCTTCGGGTGATGTCTGTACTTGTGGCATATTTTGTTTCTCGTCCTCCTTCCTGTTTTGACGAGAGAAGCAATGGCAGAGAATGACATTTATTTTAAATATAGCTGAAGACAATGTGACCTAATTGTGGGAACAACCAACTGGGATTCTAAAACCCATTTCAGGTGTGCTTTGGATTGCTATGAGACATTTACCAAATAACCTCACCAAGCTCTTCTAATTGACCCTCTAAATTTATAATTGTAATGAGCAAGCTGCCTTTGTATTATTGTCGATTTTGCTTGATGGATTAGAAACTTAATACAATAAAACAGAAATTAAAATCTGAAATGAAATTTCACAAATAAAATACTCGCAACTTAACAGTCATATTCCAGACTTAAGTACAAGAGCATCTTCGAGATGAGACAAGTAGAACTTGCTGCTATCTTTCCATACTGTCTCTAAATTTGTGCATTATGTATGTAATGACACATAATCTTCTATGAATACATTTTGGTTTGGTTTCAAATACTTAATATCAAACAACAGACTTTAAGTGAGATTTCACAGATTTATTGTTAGTACATTATGATTTTTATGAAATGCGAGTAATGTACACATAACCCCAGAGACTGAATTTGTAAACAATAAACTCAATATTAGAAAAAAAAATGCATACAAAATGCTGCATATGGTGTGGGGAGGATCATTTTAACAAGGTTTGTACTTTTTAAAAACACATTTAGAAAGTAAGTGCATTAGGAGAAAATATTTTATTGTTGTTGTTAGGAATGAAAAACAACTTTAGCAAAGGAAGAAACTAAATTTTATTCTGGAAGAAAAAAAACTGAAAGAAACTGAAATTGATCTACTTATTTAACTTCTATCAGGTTAGTGACATTTTAATGGCTCAATTATATTTAGACACTGTCTCCTAATGTTACTTTATGTGAATTTCCAGCATGTGACAATTGGTGCTTAGGTAAAGATTAAGTGGAAGACTGAGATCAAAAGACAATTTAAATTGTGAGCTGTCCAGAGTCATTGACTGAGATGGGCAGCCATAAAAATTCATTGGTCAGTCAAATAAATATTACACAATTTTAAGAATTGCCATCTTTTAATGGAGATCAGTAAAATTTGAGCATAATGGAGCTACAATCAGATATCTTTATTTCTGAAGAATTGTCTGTTCAAGGCATCTGATTTAGATGTTTTTTCCCCACTTCTATGTTTTCGGGATAGATTTGTTCAGGCAAGACTTATATCAACTAGGTAATTCTTTTGAGCCTGAAACAGTTTGCTTAAAGTGAGACCCAGTTCTTATGCAATTGCCATTCTGGAGAATTTATTGTTTGTGTTAAGTGTTACATTTCAGACCAAGTTACAAGAGATCAAAATGCCTTGCAGATTGCTTTAGCCTGTTAACGATATTTCTTCCTATGACATGAAGAAATCAGGATTCCTCCTACTGAATAAGACTAGAGGTCTCTCGGGTCTAATATTTTGATTTCAAAAGCAGGCAGCCAAAGAAATTTCAGGGGTAAAATTCATTCATCCAATCAATGTATCTATATCCATCTCAGATATGTGACTCCTGGGGGCTAACAGTGATTGGAAACCAGAAGGAAAAAGATATAACAAACTAATAAATAACATACCACTGCTGAGATAAAAGACCAATTGACACCACAATGTAGATCGACAGGATACAGGCTCAGCCACCCAGCTGAGTCACACAATCCAGGGTCAGCTACAAAACCATCTCTTCAAAGCCATATTTTCAAGGCCCCAAATTATAGATAAGAATGTCTCATTGTTTATTTCACACCTCTATATTCAATTTTGTCTAGAAACATATAACTTCCATACAGGTGTTACAGCGGATACCTAACTTAAAATAATCCTTTATGAGTTCTCTTTTCTCTAGGCAAAGATTTCTTCATCTTTCTTAAATAAAAGTTTTTTTCTTATCCTCTAAAATTGTTGTCTAATAGTAAGGTGATAATGATTAGAAATAGTTATGATAAAGGTAATTACCAGATACGGTTTTGGCTGTTGTTTTTATACTCATTCTTGGCAAAGTTCGGTCCCAGATGAATATTTCAGACCTCTAAAAAATGAGTGTAAGCATGCTATATTTATTGCTTGATCGGTAGTGTCATTATTATTTAAGTTTCAATCCTTCTATCAAACTGACTTAGTTAGCACGCAGAAGCAATTGTCTCCAACTTTTTTCTCCTTTTACAAAAGTGCAGGCAAAAATACTCTGAAAGAGGTATTGGAATAAAAGTGTAGTTATTTAGTGAAATGTTATTTATAACTGTAACAGATAATAGAATAGGAAAATGTTAGATGTGCGGCACTGTTTATATTTAATTCACATTATATTTGTTTCACAGTACACCAATTAAAGTAAAGTACAGGTTTTGTTAAAATAAAGTTAAATTATATTGCCTTTATACAAGAAGCTGTTAGATGTTTTGCTCCAAGATTGGCCAAATTAACAAAATTTGAAGAAGTCATGTTCTTCCAGAATTCTAGATGCAACGTTACATTTAGCTAATGAAAAGAAAGACTGCAGATGACATGTTAGCAATCTGCTAATATCTAAGGGGATGCCGCTAAGAAGGTCAACTTATTCTCCAAAGTACCTGAAGGCAGGACAAGAAGCAATGAATGGAAGATAATCAAGGAGAAAACAAACCTGGAACTAAGGCTAAATTTTCTGACAGTTAGAACAATTAATCAATGGAATGACTTGCCTCCAGATGGTTCGTACTCCATCACTGGAGGCTTTCAAGAAAAGAATGGACAGCCACTTGTCTGAAATGGTATAGGGTCTCCTGCTTGAGCAGGGAATTGAACTAGAAGACTTCCAAGATTTATTCTGTTATTCAGCAGTTAGACAAATTCATTTAGTTCCATTTTCAGTTAGTTAGTTGCAAGCCTCAAATCAGTTTTTGGATGCTGATGAATGAATGTTCATAATCTTGAATGTGCTTTATAATTACTCTGTTGGTTCTTTAAATCCAGTAGTTTCTTTAAATCCATCCTCATACAATACTTCCCCTTTTCTACTTCCCTCAACCCTGCCCATTTTTGGGCAAGGGAGAAGGATGTTATCATCTACTCACAACTCTTGGTTTAAATAGAGATAATCCTTGACCTATGACAGGGGTCAGCAACCTTAAACACTAAAAGAGCCACAAAGGTCCTAACCAGAAGCCCACCATTCAATTCTGGAGCCAGCCAGAAGTCCCTTTTCCCCACCATAGTCTCTCTTCCTAGAGTGGTGTCCTTTTTCCTCTGCCAACCAGAAGTCCGGTAACACCACCATAGAATCTCCTCCTAGTGCAGTGTCCTTTTTCCTTTATCTGTCCTAACTGAAAGCCCTATCTATTGTGGAGCTTACTGGCGACAGGGAGCCACAGCAGAGGGATGAAAAAGCCACATGCAGCTCCATGTAGACCCCTGAACTATGACCACAATTGAGCCCGAAATTTATGTTGCTCAATGAGACATGTGTGAAGTGAATTTTGCTCCATTTTATGACTTTCAGGCTACAATTGTTAAGTGAATTGCTGCAGTTGTTAAGTTAGCTATATGGTTGTTAAGTGTATCTGGCTTCCCCATTGATGTTGCTTTTTCAGAGGTTGCAAAAAGGGATCACTTGACCCCAGGGCACTGCAACCGTCACAAATATTAATCGGTTGCCAAGCATCTGAATTTTGATCACGTGACCATGAGGATGCTAAAATGGTTGTATGGTTTGAAAAAGTGGTATAAGTCACTGTTTGCAGTGCTGTTGTAACCTTGAACAGTCACTAAATAGTCTGTCATGCCCTTGTTAGAGTTGGACTCTGAGGGAGAGGAGGAACAGCCGACAGGGAGTAGAGGTGTGGCTCTGCAGGTTGTGGAGGAGGCTAGGGAAGGGAAGAGCAGTCTGCCCAGCTGGGCAGTCAGAGGAAGAACCAGGCCCACCCCCTCTGCATCCTAGGACACACAGGGAGGAACTTGGGTTATGAGAGAGGAAGCGGCCATGATCCCCCTCATTGGTGGCAGCTGGGGAGAGTAGTATATAAGAGATATGGTTAAAACACAGCATTGCCAGAAGCAAAGCATGTTTTATTTTGGGCTGAAGTTATCTTGGTTGGCATCCTTCCAACAGACTGTGCCTTGTTATCTCCTTGAATTTGTTAATTATTTATTCCTGGTCCATTGTGGAATTTCCTTCATTGTAGTTTGTTTTGGTTTTTTATTTCACCTCTATTTGCTCATTAAGTTCAGACTGCGTTGCTTTCTTTTGAAGACTATTTTTGAATAAGTTTTATCTCCAGCTGAGAATTATTGAACAGTGGGGCCAAGTTGGAGGCATTAAAGGACATTTATTTACGTTTTGGATTTTGTTATGTTTATGTTACACTCTGGGTCATCACACAATCTGTTGTAAGTCAAGGACTACCTGTATTTAAGTTCCTGCTTGTTGATAATTATTTAAAGCTGCAATCAATCTTAATTTGTTCAGGATTAACTGACTGGATCTTCTCACTGTAAAGCATATCCTTAACCTCAGCTCCAAATCTTGAATTTAAAACTCTATCTTCTTTCTCTTGAATTTTCTCAGCATCCAACTTTTATAGGCAGTTCCTGGGAATAAATATTCTGTTGTATTTTTCTGTTTTCTGATATTTGTTTATGTTTTGTCTTACTTTCCATCTACTTCATACAACATTTATTTATTTGTCCCATCTAGCTTACAGCACAAAACACTTTTATTTTCTACTTTGGTAAGTCCTGAAGAATGGTAATATACAATTTTTGTATGATCCTTTAAAAAAAAATCACACAAAAAAATCACAATTATCTGTGTGGATAAAGCTGTATTTATTCAGCTTGCAATTGCTAACATTTTTTCATCAATTAAAATTCAAAACACACTTTATTTTTCTCATTCGAAATGCCAGAGTGGGACTTGCACTGTGATCTGAAATGACAATAGACAGAATCTCAGCAACCGTTCCAGAGAACCAGTGAACAGGCATCCCCAGAAAATGTAATCCTGGGTTGTTGTTGTTTTTTGTTTCTTTATAAACCATGTGTCTGACCTCTGACTCCACAAAGGTTGCTTAAAATAACTCAAGTTCAAATTTACTATGAGTCTCAGTGGCACAATGGTTAGAGTGCAGTATTGCAAACTACTTCTGCTGACAGCCAGCTGCCTGCAGTTTGTCAGACTGAATCCCACCAGGCTCAAGGTTGACTCAGCCTTCCATCCTTCTGAGGTGGGTAAAATGAGGACCCGGATTGTTGGGGGCATTATGCTGACTTTGTAAACCACTTTAGAGAGAGCTGTAAAGCACCATAAAATGGTATATAAGTCTAAATGCTATTGCTACTATGTAATCTATGATGCTTAGGACGGGGAGAGTTTGCCGAGAATCTTGAAGATAGAACCAGAGTCAGCCATTTAAATTTAATATAGAACAATCCAAGTCAAAATCCCATATCTTGGCTACTAGTAAATCTAGTAATAGTGTTGCATACATTTCAAAGTTATCTTAAGTATTGCACAATACTACAATTATGAGAGACAGAACAAGAAAGAAAGAAAGAAAGAAAGAAAGAAAGAAAGAAAGAAAGAAAGAAAGAAAGAAAGAAAGAAAGAAAGAAAGAAAGAAAGAAAGAAAAAGAAAGAAAGAGAGACAGACAGAAAGAGAATATCGTATTCGAATCAGTAATCAGACTGAGCCAGGTAATAAAGTTCTACAATGTAGTATATGTTTTGAAAAGTTGTACACACACACACAAACACATACACACACACAAAATTATTTGGATATAAGACTTTCGGATAAGTCTTGCACTGACCCTCAATTAGCTATATTTGCTAAATATTCTTCAAGAAAGTATACGTATTTATATATGGCTTGGACAGTTGACTATGTGTTGAGGATTGCTTTAAAAAAATGGTTTCTGCAAGAGAAACACTCTTCCTGAAAGTGTTGAAACAATTGTGTCTCATTTTCCTCCTGATGGGAAGAATTTGTGAATGCCCAAAACAATGCTTCTTCTAAACTGCCACAAAAGTGAAGTAACTGCATATGTCAGGTCATGGAAATGAGTGGAGGAAGCTTCAAACAAATACAACTGTCTCAACTCTTCACAAAGAGAAGGACATTTGGACCAAAGACTTTCCCAGGTGTCCTTTGAATATGACCTGCAGCCTTTCCACAGCTAATCCGTTTAAAAACATTGTGCTGTTCTTTTAATAATCTGCATTACTTCTATGATCTATTCTAAGAAATTCCAAATTTAAATTCCCCCTGCAAAAAATGGGATCTTTTCACCCATTATTTATGCCCCCCCCCCAAAAAATATATATATTTTCCCCACTATATATATTGAGCTATGGATCACTAATGAATAACACGTATTTTAAACTTGTTTCTTGCCTTTCCACAACTCATGCTTATACCTTAATCATCCCAAATAATTAAATATGTGTAGCAGACAATTACATTGTTAGCAGCCCTTGTTTATTAACACTCAAACTAAGAAACATCTGTTGTTTTTCCAGTTTTTCCACCTGCAAATCTCCATATCTACCCCATTCTTTCCTTTTCTTAGATGAGTAGAGCTTGATTCTGTCACTGGACTCCTTTCCAGGTTCTGAGTGCCAGCTTCTGAAAAAGTAAGTTGACAGGCACTTGTTTTGCCTACGGGCAATTTCCTTTAAGTGGTACCCAAAATTCAGTGCCAGAGGGCATCATCTGTTCTTGGCTGTTCATAACCTGATGCAGCAGAACAGATGGTAGATGGCTAAGAGGCCCAACCTTGGTGGGATCCAGAAATTTATCATGTTCTAAAGTCTTTCTGAGGGACGGATGTCATCTCTTTGATATTATTTTTAATGTTATTATTATTTTGTGTCCTATTCAGATATTTTGCTTAATCCAAGCAGGTTTCTCCTTCACCCTAGCCCCTTGTTTCCATTAGCCATTTCAACAATGGTCAAACCAAGTCTTTGGAAAAAACTCTCCATCACATGTCTATGGAGATTCTCAGTCATCCAGATCATGGTTGTCCCAAAAGATGTTTTTTCAAAAGGCAACTGGCTGAAAAACAATGTCATCTGTTTGTTTTTTCAAAAAAAAGTATATTGGAGGGTCACCAGCCCATGTGTCTTTGGGCTGCAGGCAAGTAGGATGAGAAACAAGATGTGGCTATGCAAACTTTCATTCTTACATATTTGTGGTTAATGTTGCAATAGAGGTATGAAAGAGTAGAACTTGTGTAAAGATGTTACAATATGCTTTTCATCATTTTGGCATCTTTATGCATAGAAATGGATGTTTGGTAAAAAAAAAAAATACCTAGGAATCTGGCTGACGGCTCCTTGTAAAACTCTAATGGAAAATAATTATAGCAAATTACTACAACAGGTTAAAGAAGACTTAGAGTTGTGGGTTAAATTGCAAATCTCCCTATTAGGGAGGATTGCTACCAACAAAATGACCATTCTCCCTAAATTTATTTATTTATATATACCAATAAAAATACATAAAAATACATAAAAAATTACTTTGTGGAACTTAATAGGATAATCGCAAAATTTATTTGGCAAGGGAAAAAACTGAGGATAAATTTAAAAGCAATGCAAGATATGAAGAGCATGGGGGGGTGGCACTCCCAAATTGGGAATTATACCATAGCGCAGCCTCTTTACTATGGCCAAAAGAGTGGGTAAACTTGTCAAATAAAAGAATACTATTCCTAGAAGGCCATGACCTACAGAGGGGGTGGCATGCATTTTTATGGGACATGGGAAAAACCAACCAAACAGAAAAACCAAACAATTATATGTCCATAGACATATAATTAGAAACTCTTTACTAGCTAATTAGAATAAAATAAATAAAAAAAAACATTATCTAAAAATCCCAATTTGGATCTCAACGATGGAGGCGATGATACATCCAAATAATTTAGATCTTAACAAGATGTTGAAATACAAAGACCTTCTGGATGCACAAGGAACTTTAAAACCACGGCAAGATCTCCAAGAACAAGGGCTATGAGTAGACTAGTGAGTTTACCTGCAAATTCAAAATAGATACAGACGGGATAAGAAAAGTTTTGGAATTTACAGTAAGCTACAACAATTAGATAAAATCTTACTAGGTCCAGATAAAAAAAACAACACCAAATTTTATAACCATTTATTAGAGACAGAATTAGAGGAGGAAGTAGTCAAAGGCAATATGATAGCTCGGAGTAGAAATATTGAACGTAGCATTACATTATTAGAATGGGAAAAGTTCTGGATCAGGAATAATAAAATCACAAAATCAGCAATATATAAGGAAAATGCCTATAAAATGTTTTATAGATGGCATCTCTCTCCTTCGAGAATAGTGAAGATGTCTCCTAACATGAATCCGAATTGCTGGAAATGTAAAAAGAAACACAGAACATTCTTTCACATGTGGTGGTCCTGCACTGAAGCCCAAGGATACTGACACAGAATTAAAAAATGGTTGGAGGAAATAATGGTGGAGCAAATTGAATTAACACCAGAATTCTTCCTATTAGGGATATTTAATAGACAATTCTCTAAAAAAGCCAATTATATAATATTGCACGTACTTACTGCAGCTAGATTAGCCTTTGCACAGTGTTGGAAACAAGCTGACATTCCAACAGAGGAGATGATTATTCGGAAAATAGCAACCTGTGCAGAGATGGATAAATTGACCCTAGCACTTAAGGATAAAGAATCATCAGAATATTACAAAAGCTGGGAATGTTGGTATGATTGGATAGAACAAAGATAGAAAATATATTAGTAAATATTGTTAAACTGTAAAGGAGGTAGTATTACATACTCTCATTAAGACTTACTTGTAAATATGACACCAATAATGATAACAAATAAGGAACCACAAACTGTTGATAGTGGAATTGCTTGTTTTTATTTGTTTGTTTTTTATGGTTTTTTTTCCACTTTTTTTCTATGTGTTCCTTATTTTAGTTGTATATTCAATAAAGTTTGTTTTACAAAATAAAATAAAAAAGATGCTTATCTCTAAAGTTCTAAATCCTTTGGCAATAGGGTGGCTTTTCTTTTCTCAACCTATCGTTCACCTTACTTTATTCCACTGGAATTCTTTCCTGTTGACCCACGAGACAGATAGAGTTTATCTTTACTTCTATCTAGTGATCATCTGTGTTTTGGCAGCTCATATCTTGACTCCTTGGAAAAGAAACATAGGCAAATTTGTCAACTTCTAATCCTTGACAACAACAAACCTTTTACCCATCCTCCACCTTTGATCTATTGTTTACTTAAATGGCACTGCCTTCTAGGTACATGGCAATGCCAAACCAATCATCATTAATCTTGGGGGAAAAAAACACTAATGAAGCATTAATTATTTGTTTCACTTGGAGAATATTTGCCTTCATTTCAGTTCCCTGCATTGGAGGAAACGTCTCCATGTGGTTACTAGGAGACTTCTATTACAACAAACAAAGAGGTCATATAAACAAACAAATCCTGTCAAAATGAGCCTCTATATTCAGCCACAAGAGTTTAAATTCTCCCCGGGCCTCTGAGCAAAGTCCAAAATCTCTGGAAAGAAATGTTCGAGTTTTTATCTCAATAGGAAGACTCACCTTTATGCCATGTCTGGCCAACTGGCTGTATGTTGTATTGAAGCAAAAGGAAGAAGATGCTTGACATCTCAAGGAACACAACATCCCAGATGGACAATTAATGGAATTTATTGTTATTTGAATATTCACTAGCCTCTTAGTACTTCTAGAAGAAGGAGGAGGAGGAAAAGTCCATGGCTGTTGTTGTTTTTTTTTAAAGCCATCAAACTGGGCTGTTACAGAAATTGAACTTTAAATGGAAGTTAATCTCTGTAATTATGGAAAATTATCAATGTTTATGACTCCTTCAAGGAGCACACAAAGGTCCCTCCCACATGTTTTTTTTTTCCTTGTTCCCTTTCATTAGTTGGAAGACAAAATGAGTTAATACTCTCTAGACTCACGTTCTAGCATGATTATACTCACTTCAATAGCTTTATTAAGCTGTATAGTTAGTATTCAATTAGAATATTATGTATTTTCTATCATTGGCCTTTTGCTTTCCTCAAGAACAAGAGTAAAACTATGAAGGGGATGAAAACTTGTTACTTGTCTGTTCCTTGGAATGTTGGCCAGGCAGCAAAATGTTTACCTACTATCCTTCCTTCCTTCCTTCCTTCCTTCCTTCCTTCCTTCCTTCCTTCCTTCCTTCCTTCCTTCCTTCCTTCCTTCCTTCCTTCCTAAATAGATGGGTGGGAAACTTGCTAGCCTCAATCAATGGAGAGCAATAATAACACAAACCTGTGATTATGCTCCAACCTTTACAGCTTGGTGGCCCAGCAGGAGGGAGGAAGAGGGAAACCATCCCATAGAAATAGTGGGCTGGCACACACACCAGCCCACCACTCATGCAAGTTGAGTTGTGCATGCACACATGCACTGGCCAACCACTTGCATGACCCAGTTCTAAACCGGCAGGGCTGTGCCTCGGGAGTTGGGGACCCTGCTCTAATAACTCGATCTTCACCTTTTCTATTATTAATATAACAACATCATTATTTTCCACTTGATTTGAGACTGTAGCAAACTAAACTTAAACTTTTTGTAGTAAACTTTCAATTCCCCTAGAGGTAAGAATCCATGATTGCCTTACTGGATAAAAGTCTGTTAAATGCAATTTGTTTAAAGATGCCAGTGATGAATCTTGAAATATAAAATTGTGCTATATTTCTATTAATACCCTTAATGGATCAATTACAACCCTAGTGGATCATATGTCAACCCTGAAGTGGACCTGGCTAAGGCCATCTTTGTGGCTTCAGGGTTGCCACAAGGTGGAAGAGGGGACAGGGAGGGGGGAATAGTTAGATGGGGCTTTGCAGTCAAAACAAAAAGTGTTCCTGTGGGAACCAAGGTCATTCCAACAGGTGGCCAGGAGAGGAGGAGTGAAGCAATCAAGCAATCGGCCAGCACCTCTATTGGACAATGTGATTGATGACTTGAGAGAAGTGGAAAACTTTCATTTTTTAATCAGGTGAAAACCATGGGAACTTATAGAGTCAGTTTTCACCAATTGTGCTGTATGATGTATCCAATAAATTGTTCTTTGAGGAATCTACCTGCTTCAGAGTTCTACTTTCAATGGGTGCATTACTTGGAGTGCTGACATCATAAACTTTTTTTGTATTTTTTTAAAAAAACTTACTGTTTTATGTAAACCTGGACTATTTGATTAGTCTGTGTATAAAAGCATGGCCTGAGCCCAGAAAATGGGACATTTAAATTGAAATCCACCTTATGATCTTTATAGGAACACAGCTTGTTCTTCTCACATTCTTTCTCAGCGACTGACTCTCTATAGCACTTAGCAATAGCACTTAGATTTATATACTGCTTTACAGTGCTTTACAGCCCTCTCTAATTCGTTTTACAGAGTCAGCATATTGCCCCCAACAATTTGGGTCCTCATTTTACCCACCTTGGAAGGATGGAAGGATGAGTCAAGGTGGGAGATTTGGTGAGATTTGAACTGCCAAATTGCAGTCAGCCGGCAGTCGGCCAAAGAAGTAGCCTGCAGTACTGCACTCTCACACTGCGCCACCATGGCTCATGCTATTTGCTCTCTATGGTATTTGCAAAAATTTGCATTGAAATTTACCAGGAGCAGTATAAATCCCTCACCAGTTTATCAAGTACAGTTCAACCTGTCACATGTTGCCATCTCTTCGATCTCTGAGCCTCACAATATATTTTGCAGGTCCCTTTAGGCAGCAAATGCACAAAACAGAGATAGCAGCGATAAGTTATTTTACAATGCTGAATCTTAATTTTGCCTGGCATGTTGCAAATGAGAAGATCTGTTATACTTAAAACAAGGAGCATTCCCCACTCTCATTGAATTACAAAACTAAAAGTGAGTTTCACAAAGGACACTGTCTTCTCATTGGTTTGTGTCACTTATTTTGAAAGTCATTTACAGACTAAATTCAAAGACTCTCAAAATATTACTTGTCTAAACTCGTTGTCTAAATCTGCTACTCATGGCAGCCCAGTGCAAATCTTGGAAAACTACATATAACAGACAAGTTTTTAAACCTGTGGTTTTTTTTCTTTTTCTTTCTATTCTTGAGTCAATGCAGGGTCAATGACAATCCCAAGTACATTAAGAGAAGTAATCACTAATGCAACGGAGAGTGCATTGTAGGTGTGTAGTGAAATGGAATGACAAGTAAAGGATAACAATACAATCTGTTCCTAGTAACCTTATGGCTGCACAGAAGGGAATACTGAACTGCTTTTACCAATATGCTGATTATATTATTAAAATGATTATTCATTCTGCTGAAGGGTAACGAAGTGAGACAGGCATGAAAAAAAGACTTCTATGCTTTCCCAAGGTACAACAAACTTAGACTTCTGCATCAGTAAGTTAGCTTACAGATTGTAAAAAGGATCGCAATACTTTTAAGTAGGCTTAGTTTGGCAAAGTAAAAGAGAAAGGTTTCAGGGGTAGCTTCACTTAACTGACTATATGAATTCCTCTCCCCCCCCCAAAAAAAAAAAAAAAAAAAACATCGAAAAGTACTTTACCCATTTTGGAAATTCTGAACTTTCTCATTCATGGGCCAATGGATTACAGAAGATTCCTCACGTATCGGTAGGGCATCGCTGCACAAAAGGGTTCAACACACAAAATTGGGTTTGCTTCCATTAACAAATTGCAAACCTTAACCTTTGCAAAATTGTCTTTTATGTCATATTAAAAGAAAGTGTGTTAGACATTGCAACCTGAAAAAGCAAAACAAAACAAACTTGATTTTAAAGTTGTTGTTTTTTATCTACCAGGAGTGGTGGGGTGGAGGTCGTGTTATAATGCAAGCCTGATAATGCTTGGAAAAATCCGAACAATGCTAGTCATTTCTGCAAACATGCACCCCTTCTCTTAAATATGTACTCATGTGTACACCAAACAAAGAAATCAAAAGGGATGGTCAGCTCTACTCAGCAGTGCTTCATTTCAACATAACATCAAGCAAACTGCCTCTTGGCAGCCCTTTATCAAAGCACTTGGATTTGAATGGCCATGGCCTTCGCGTCTCTTCTCTTTGCTTTCTCTGAAGCAGAGGAGTTTTTCCAGACAGAGCAGGCTTTGTTACATTTCTAAGGAGGAACAAATTTTCTCTGCAAGATGGCTCCCCGTACAGAACAGAAGGCGTCCACAAAAATGTATCTGGTTATTAATTTCTTTCTTCTGCTGCAAAAGTAGCATTTCGCCAGTTCTGACAGGTTCTGGAGAACCGGTAAATACCATTTCTGGTCTATTTGCTGCCTCCCGAGACCCAGCTGATCTGAGTACCAGCTGATTGACTGGGTTTTCTTTTGTTGCCCTGCATAGGAGAATGGAGCTGGAAAGCAGGTTAGTAGGGTGGGGAGGGAATGGGGATTTTACGGTATATTTCCCCTGGAGTGGGGTAGAAATGGAGATTTTGCAGTATCCTTCCCCCGCCATGCTCAACAAGCCACACCCACCAAGCTATGCCATGCCCACCAAGCCAAACCACACCCACTAAGCCACGCCCACAGAACTGGTAGTAAAAAAATCGAATACCACCACTGTTCTGCTGGCTCTTGACAGCTCGCTAGACATATGTACAAGTGAAATGGAGGAGGAGAAGGAGAGGGAGAAGGAGATTCATGACATCTTCCACAGCCATCACAATCCACATATGGAATTCTAGGAGAATGGTTCTCCTAGATGCTTTATGTGTTACCTTGTTAATGAAAACTGGCCTTAATCACACAACAAAGAAAGTAACAGAGACAAAAGAGAGGTTGCATCAATATACGCTTTCAAGTCCTAGCACCAATGCATATTGTGATGAGAAGAGACTAATAATGCACATTCAACATAAGATCCTGCTGGAAAGGAATAAATTACTCTTCTCTGAGCCAAAGTTAACTCATCAAGATTTAGTGGATTTGTCTTTGTAGCATTATTTCAGTGATGTCCAAAAAATCAGGAATTGGATGCGCTGAATGTCCTCCAGATCATATTATTCTGGAGAACACTCCAGCAGTTTGAAAAAAAAAATGCCTTATGAGTTAAAAGTAGTTTGAGGTGTCCTGATCATAGAGTTCTTTACAAAACAGTCTTGGAATTGTTTCCAACCTCTTTTACTCTGGATAATTTACCATGAAATTCTCAAATCCAGAACGTTATGGTTTTGAGGAGTTGGAACATGGTCCAAAAGGAGAACAGAATGTCCTGAACTTCTCTGAAACATTTCCTTCCCAAATTGGTGATTTTTGTTCATCACTGTTTTTGTAGCAACAATTTGGAAGTAGCTATTATTGACATGCTAGAGATTATCTATTTCCCAGAATAGCCCACCTGTATTTTTCAGGGAATGACTATAAAAAACTATATGATCTTCTAAGTCTTCTTTTAAATCCACTTTAAGGGAATGATCATCCAAACATCATTCAGTACAGGTAGTCCTTGACTTACAACAGTTCATTTAGTGACTTTTACAATGGCACTGAAAAAAAGTGACTTATGACCCTTTTGCAAACTTATAACTATTGCAGTATCCCAATAGTCATGTGATCAATATTCAGATGCTCATGTGATCCCTCTGTGAGACCTTCTGACAAGCAAAATCAATGGGGAAGCCAGATTCACTCAACCACTTGATTTCTAACTTAACACCTGCAATGATTCACTTAACAACTGTGGCCAGAAAAGCTGTAAAATGGGGCAAAACTCATTTAACAAATGTCTCACTTATAGCAACAGAAATTTTGGGCTCGATTGTGGTCATATGTTGAAGACTTCCTGTATCTAGCAACCTTGCAAATGTCACCTTGTATAATTCCTTGAACACCCATTGAAAACAAAGCTTGGTGGATTACTATGGTTGGGATCTCTTGAGGCTCACAGATGGGTTATTGGTCAAGTCACTCACTTTTAACTTCCAGGATCTGTGATTTTGTGGTTTTTAGCCACAAATTAGAAGCAACAAATGTTTTTTCAATTAGATGTATTTCCTCCATGTGGGTAGTAGGAATCGTTACCTTAGGAAGGATCATTTTGTCAAGCCATGCATCCATTTTATTTCTGGGGCAGTTGGGTAGTTCATGGCACAATGCCATTTTATATAACCTTTTCAACACTGTCATTGGATGAAGAGTTGGAAAGATTCATTTCTTTCCCTCAGAGAGCAGTTAATTTCGAGACTGAGCGTACATTTCTTTTATAAGCTATTTGCAAATTTATTGGGCATTAAATGACATCATGCTTCCCAAATTAAAATGACCATTTGTAAATATATTTTGAGACTCAATAAAAGCTGCAAATTAACAGCTTAAATACACTACTGTTTTTGTTTAAGTAAATGAGCAGGAGGACAAAAGTGGAAAGGGACAAGGAAAGTCAAATTAATGATGAAAGTGAAACATTTTATAAGTTTAGTTTTGTTGTTATTACATACATCCCGGAGAAGCTAAGGTGTTCCAAGAACAAATGACTGGGTTTAGAGTCATTCATGAACACGTTCAAAAAAAGAATGTCAATTTTGTAATATTTGTTCCATTTATGGAAACAAATTGAGAATGATGAATACTAATTTTTCATAAAGACCAGTGGTTGGTTGCAATTTTTTCAACAACTGGTTCTCTGGCTGGGTAGGCATGGCTGGTTGGTCATATGACTGGATGGGTGACATCACTCATCACACCCAGCCCCGCCTCCTGGCCAGTCACCTCAAAAGAAGAGATAAGATTCAGCCAGTTGGGGCTAATCCCACCATTGTCTGGCCCCACTCCTGCCTGTTTATTTGGCTTTTTTTGGCCATTTTCAGACCATTTTGGGGGCATTTTCAGGCTGTTTTTCAGACTATCTAGCAAACAGCTAAAAAAACAGCCTGAAAAGGGCCCAGAAAATGGCTAGAAAATGACCTGAAAAACAGACTGAATATAGACCAGAAAATGGGTGAGGTGGGGACCAGACAGTGGTAAGATTTGCCAGTTTGTCAAACTGCGCCTAATCTTAACTACCAGTTTGCCAGAACCGGCGTGAGCCAGCAGCAGCCCACTTCTGATAAAGACTAAGTGGCCACAACAATGATGCTCAATCCTTTTAAGCCAAAGGTGTTACTCAACATTCCAAATATCTCTGACAATAATCTTTTTTTTAAAAAATGGTGTTATTTACTCCCAACTTTATAGCTTCAAAAGAAAGTTCAAAACATTCTTAAAGATCTGTCTTATTCTGGACGCCCTTTCTTTTTTTTTGAACTATTATGGTCTGGCAGATGGTACAAGATAATAATAAAAACAAAGACAAATAGGCTGAAAAACAGCATCTATTCCAGGGCAGTAACTCTATTGAATTATAATGTATAGTGCAATATTAATGCAACATCAGGGGTTTTCAATTCAATGTATAGAATGTGAAGCATGTGTGTTTATGTTTTATTTTTTATAGTTATAATGTACACTGAAGATGACACTTAATTTCATTATATGAGGTGAATGACATTAAAGTAAACTAACTAACTAACTAACTTCGTTCTTTGGGAAAGTTATAATTTTAAAATCGTAAATTTTAAAATTAAATTTTATAAAATTTTTATATTTAATTTAATTATAATGCTAAAAATATAATTTAGCAGCAGCTTTGAGAACTGGGTCTTAGGGGAGAATGCCCGTGTGGCTTTGCAAGGCGCATCCTATGATTGCAGGATATTTTTCCTGAAATACAAACTTAGGTTATCTTGTCTTGACTCAGCTCTCTGGACAACAATCTGATGGCAGCAAAGATAGATACGGAAATTCTAACTTCTTGATTTTTGATTTCTAACCTTGTCATTATGCAACTTGGCTGATAGAATTATATTTAAGATCAGAGAGTATATTCCTGCCTAGCAGTGATCCCTGCATAACCTGAACATCATCATCTATGATTTGTGGCTCTCGATTCCAGGTGGCTCAGTAGGGGGCAGCATGGTATTAACTAACCTAGTCTGAGCTTGGAAGCTAAACAAGGTTGGACCTGATTGGTATCTGGAAGGGGGGCTGTCAAAAAATAATAAGGCTGAAACAATTGGAAGAACTTCAGCATAGGTGGCTTCATGAGTCCCCAGGAGTTTGAAAGACAATATACTTTTAGCTTTCATGTGTCCCAAAAGGGGACTTGCCCCATACCAATGCAGGCATTCCTTAATTATTTTTTGTCTAGATGGACTGGTGGTAATCCTAAAAGACCAATGATTTAGGTGCAATGTATTTATATTTGAAGGGATGGCTAACGGTAACAGTTTTCTTCTTCCTCAAACCATGCTGTTATTGTCTTGCTAAATTGGTCTGAATACCCAGTCCTGTTTTCTCTTGTTTTAATTAAAAAAGCAAAAAAAAAAAAAAAGAAACATTCTGTGCAAGAGCTCTCAAAATTTTCTTATCAATTCCAGGGAGATACAGTGGGTCAGTCATAAACATCACCACTGTAGAAGACTATCTTGTAACTTATTCCCTACTTGCTTTACTTACTTACTAACTAACTTGCTTGCTTGCTTGCTTACCTACTTACCTTACAGGAATTGGTTATTTCTAGTTTAATGAAAGGAAGGACTAGAGGTGACATGATAGCAGTGTTCCAATATCTCACAGGTTGACACAGAGAAGAGGGAGTGAAGCTCTTCTCCAAAGCACCTGAGGGCAGGACAAGAAGCAATGGATGGAAACCAATCAAGGAAGAAGCAAGCTAGAACAATTAATCAGTGGAACAACTTGCCTCCAGAAGTTGTGAATGCTCCAACACTGGAAGTTTTTAAGAAGAGATTGGATAACCATTTGTCTGAAATAGTGTAGGGTTTCCTGCTTGATCAGGGGGTCGGATTGGAAGACTTCCAAGGTCCTTTCAAACTGTTATTCTGTTAACTCGCAGTCTTCTATATTCTGCTATCCAGATCAGACTCAAGCCAGACTCACTTATAAACTGTTTTATTGGCAAAACATTCAGTGGCCCCCTGATTTGTGTGTTTGTGTTTCAGTCTTGGATTTCCAAGTGTTTTTTTTTTTTCCCACTTTGGAAATAAACCATTAAGAGTTATTTACCAGAACATGACAGTGGTCCATCTTAATCTACACGAGAAACAAACACAGTATACTTTGCATTAAGAACCCTGGATTCAACAAGGAGAAATTAATTACAGCAGGCTATAATTCATAAGTAAATCCATAGTGCCCTACACTTAATGTACACACAGTATTGAAGGGTTACAAAGGGTACAGACCATGAAATTATACTCATATACTCAATTAACACTCATGTCACAGTTAATTATGGTAAAGACATTTCAACAATGCCCTTTTCTTCCACCTTGTGAAGATTCTTGATATGTATGAGAAATAAATGATGCTCCAAGGGTGATTAAAGAAGGTCTCTTTTAAGTTTGCAGATGCTGGCAACTTTTCTAACGCATGCTATCAAGCATGGGAAGGCAGCACACATCCATCTGAGAGGGGTGGGGAGATGGAGGGAAGATCATCTAGTCCTTCAGAATTGATTATCTGCTTACTAGCATCACCTACAAAAGAGAAACATTTTTTTCCACAATACATTCTACAGAGGCTTTTAATTACCTGGAACCTGGCCGGGGTAACATTGATTACAAACATAACCAAAAGGAAAATAGCAACAGTGGATTGAATGTCCCTTGATGAAATTGGGCTTATAATAAAGCACTGGTGGAAAGCCATTCCTGGCGTGACAATAATGCACAAGTCAGCATTCACAAATACACAGCCTCCTGTTGAGAGCAGGTTGAACAAGGATCATTATCTGGATTAAGTTGCGGCAAAGGGATCACAACACAATGAGACTCAGAAGTGATCTCTTCAGCACTAATGTCTGTGAATCAATCCTTAGGATTCATTTATGCATTTCATTTTTTACAGGAACCCGCTGGTATTAAAATGTTTACTGACTCTCAAATGCATGAGTGAGCCACATTTATCAACAAAATACATATTTTGAGTACACTAGTAGAACTGATTATCTATCTATCTATCTATCTATCTATCTATCTATCTATCTATCTATCTATCTATCTATCTATCTATCTATCTATTCCCGCCCCCTCCCTATCTGTATATTTATTGTCTAAATCCATTAAATATCAACTGTATCTTTTATCTATTGATTGATCTATGGGATATTTGAGATCAGGAAAATCACATTTGAATTGTAGGAAAACCATGTTAATACCATGTTAAAACCATCTTTCCACATTTTTTTAACATATTTTATCAAAAGGCAGAACATTGGCAAACTGTAACTCAGTTCACCATATTTACAGAGTGACTTTTTTTTCTTTTTGAATTTGATGAAGTGAACTTCAGTTTACAAAAGATTGGTTTTTTTAAAAATAACTTTTATTGAAAAAGTGTAACTAGACTCCTGATTTTCACAGTTGAATTGGTAACAGATGAACTTACTTTTATTCTATCCTTTCTACATTCTTCTTCTTAGAGAATATAAAAAATAAAACACACAAAAGCTTAAAATCTTTCCATGGCTCTGTCAATGGATATTATATTTGTTTTCCACTTGTTATTATCTTCTGCCTATTTTAAAATTAACGTGTCTTCTCCAAGTGCAGAGGAAATTGTGACCCAGATATGAACTCCATACATCTAAGCTGGAGAAAAACACAAACATATGGTTTGTTGTACACTCTTAATTAATATGGTAAATTGTCTATGGAGGACCCCAAAGAATATAGAAAAAGAATGGAGCTTTTTCTCATTCTACTTTAATAACAAATGGAATTAATGTTCAGGAAATGTTTGAAGCACCTATCATTACGTGAAGAATACTTATCCAAGGTACTATAGAAAGTTATCACTTTATTATTTTGCTTTTGTACAAACGTATCATTTTTCTCTTTTCTGGAAACAAACAAAACATGAAGAAAAATTAGACAATATAGATGTTTTAATATTTAAAAAGAAGGCTGAACCCACAAAACTTATTAAATAATGAAGTCTCAAATTACATTTATTTCTTGTTTTCCATGGATAAATCAACCCTAGACACACATAGTCAAATGTATGTTGTGATCGAGGCATATACACCTAACAGAAAGTACATCATGTTGTAAGTGCTCATTAAACAGGTGTTTAATTTTACATGCCCAGTTGAATCAATCAAGTGAGAGAAGGTTATAATTATGAACTTGGCAATATCAATAAATTATGCTTGGGTTTCCAAGAATGATGCTTGTATAGGAGGGAATCTTCAGGGCGTTACCCACCAATGTCCAGCTGGTGTCAGTTTCCACTATATAAATTTTTGGAAGTGTTTAAATTATGAAGCATGCAAAAGGACAGACCTTGTTCCCATAAAATGTTGGACTCATTTGCTATCCCTGATAAATATGCAGGTGAGGGTGACCCAACTGACTTTCAGAAAGCTGTTGTCCAAATTCATCACACAAGTCAATTTAGTAAATGCTTTTTCTAGGATGAGTTAGTTTAATTTACTAAGCAACTGTCCTTGCCTTGATGTGATATGTTCTGAATATACTTGTCTCTGGAAAGCACACAGTTGAATCACTGCTACAGCCAGAGTAAAGGATCCAAATCCATTTGGAAATGGCTTAAAATTAGGGCATCCTTATTTGGTTGGCAGAATCTTAATTGACCAGTAGATGCCCCTTAGGTAAAGGTATAGGTTCCCCTAGCACATATGTGCTAGTCGTTCCCGACTCTAGTGGGTGGTGCTCGTCTCTGTTTCTAAGCCAAAGTGCCAGTGCTGTCTGAAGACGTCTCTGTGGTCACGTGGCCAGAATGACTAAACACCAAAGGCACATGGAACGCTGTTATCTTCCCACCAAAAGAGTCCCTATTTTTCTACTTGCATTTTTACATGCTTTTGAACTGCTAGGTTGGCAGAAGCTGGGACAAGTGATGGGATACTCACTCCATTACGCGGCGCTAGGGATTCAAACCGCCGAACTGCCAACCTTTCTGTGTACCCACCCCAATGCCCCTAGGAAGAAGTAAATATTTTACAAACTTTTTTTTTTGCTGCTCTCCAGTGGCTCTCCACATTGTTGCAGCCCATATTGGTGTGGCTCTATACATATTCCTTTATTTTTATTTTATTTATCTATTTATTTAGAAATATATATATATATATATTTCTGCCTACTCGCACAGGGCAACTCAAGGCAGCTTATAAAAGGACATTGTGGGAAGCCACCCCCACTCCCAGGAAGAATGAAATATGTTGGGAAATATTTAAAAAAGGCAGAATGTTATATTTCCCTAAAGGAAAAATTGAGAAATTTTTTAGAGGCAGAAAGCAGCCCCCAAGGCTTTCTTCATAATCCACAGAAGATGCCAGCACTTAAGGAGGTAAAGAGCTTACTGAAAGGGGAAGCCAACCATCTAGATGGCTCTATTCATAAGCAAATCAAATACTGCAGGCAGAAATCCATTCAAGACAAGATATTTCTAAACTCCTTGCAGCAAGGTTTGACAGCTAACAAAAGCAGAGTGGTAGGATTAGAACAAGCAGCCCCTCACCCAGGATCTGACATAGGATGAAAGCCATTGGCCACAATAGGACTTGCTCAACACCCTTTTAGAAACACAAAGCCCATATTGCACAAATCCCAAACTTCAGAGTTACAGAAACTATAAAGATCCATCCGCCTATTCAGCCATTTGTTCAGCTGTCCCAGAACTGCATGCTGTCTTTATGTGTGGTTCTGTTCATCAATAAACTTTCTTTCCAGTCAGCCTCCATATTGTTTCCAGCATCTTTCTCTCAGCATGGAACTGAACCACATGAATTTTCCTTCCAACAACATAAAAAAAAAAACAATATAAAAGAAATCAAAAGAAAAAATAATAACCCCCCCCCCCACCTTACCTGTGATCATGTACTGTATTTTGTTTAAAAAGCCAGTATTCCTTATTGTTTTACTTTGAAGGTTTGCCATGTCCTTCTCGTGTGATTTCTTTCAATACATTCATTATTGCTTTTTGTAGCTTATTAGCTTGCATTTTGCGACTTGCTGGTCACTTTCTTCTTGTACAAGATGTAACATTCCATGGAAGGGGGGAAAAACCAACATGGGCGAAGAACTTTTGGCAGAGTACACCGTATTTGACCAGTGGAATAATGGCTGGAGTTAGAAGATGGAGGCATTTTATGTTGGTTTATAGTTTTACTGATCTCCAAGGCTTTTGTTTTCTGACATAGACAAAGGTCCAAGGACCTGCATTTGTTTGAGCCATGCTTCCTACGTGACAATTTTTATGATCTCCAAAGTGATTCCACTGAATTTTTCTGTGTTATGTGGATAAGCATTTGGAAGATATGACATTTGAAAAATAGTGAGCAATCTGTAGCTAATGTCTAATAATTTATAACAGTTAAAGTAAAGTTACTTCTAATTTTATTCCTCTGTTGAATTGATCAGAAAAACTACTTCTGTCTACTGCATGTCTACTTCTTATGTTGAAGGAATAACACAAACTGGGGTTGGTGGAAGGGGGACTCAACTTTAAAAAATTCAAATCCAAAATCTAAAAGAATTAATGTATAAAATGGGGCAGGGGAGCCCTTGCAAATGTTGAAGGATAAATGGCATCCTTTGATATTTGTTGTGTGCTACAAATTGAGACTGAGGAAAAATATGACTCTACATGGCATCTGCATGTGAACTTAGACCTGGGGTGAGAATATGGCCATTCTTAGTTAAAAAAAAGTCCTCTTGTTAAGATTCCTGATTTAAAATTCTCACTGCTAGACTAATGGACTGTGATGTTTAAAATTATACCTGCGCAAATATAAAGCAATGGTAACACCATTTTTAACCTCTGTGTTAACCCAAGATAATGTACTGGAATATTATGTAAGAATGCTCTACTATTTTGTGTGAAGGTCACATATTTTGAGGGTCACATTGTCCAGTGTTATGTTCATGATAGAGATTACTGGAAATGGAAACAGGTAAACAGGATGAGGAAACAGATGTTACACTACAATAATAATAGGGTGTTGCATAGGGAGATACGCAGCTGGATAGATTGTGAACCCGGAAAGGTGCAGAAACAGTATATTTGAACCTGTATATAAACCCCAGCCTTCCTGGGAACCATGTCTTCTGCCCAAGGGCAGAATTCCCTTTTGCAAAAGCTTCATAATGAAGCTCTTATATATATTGTTCACGTGTCTCCAATTGTCCTGAATAGGTGATTTTTATCACATGGACTAATTCAGGCTTCCTTTTCTGAAGGTTTCCACTGAACCATACATGCTACAGATGGCTGTAGGAAGCAAAGTCACCTGCCAAAAGAGAAGGAGGGAGGGAGGGAGGGAGGGAGGGAGGGAGGGAGAGAGAGAGAGAGAGAGAGAGAGAGAGAGAAAGAGAGAGAGAGAGAATTTTGTCTTAATAGAAGCTACATGTGATTAATTAGCTCCTTTCCATGGCTATCAAGTTCTATGCTTGACTCTATGGTACATGACTTTGAACCTATTCACCTGAGTATATCTGCACAGTTTTGCTGTTCACTTGATATATTCTTCTCCATTTCATTCTTGAGAGAGAGGGGAAAAAATAACATTAATATTTTCATCAAGATAATGGCTTACAGTTCATGGCTGGCTTGCTAAGGTAGTGTACCTGACCTATTTTCCAATAAGACTAAAAGCCGATAAGGGACTGCAGTGCATGGCAATTTTGTAAGAGAGGATTAAATCAATAATAGGTATCTAATAATTTAATGGGCTAGGGTTGCTGCATAATCAACATTGTACTTCTTTGGGTTTTTAATTTAAAAAAAAGTCAGTAATTTTTCAGGAACAATTACCATTATTTTCTGATAGATGATGATAGAGATGAGAGATGGATGGATGGAGAGTGAGAGATAATAGAAGATAGATAGATAGATAGATAGATAGATAGATAGATAGATAGATAGATAGATAGCAATAGCACTTAGACTTATATACCTCTTTACAATACTTTCTAAGTGAGCTGGCAGTCAGCAGAACTTCAGCCACCATGGCTCTAGATAGATAGATAGATAGATAGATAGATAGATAGATAGATAGATAGATAGATAGATAGATAGATAGATAGATAGAGATAGATAGATAGATAGATAGATAGATAGATAGATAGATAGATAGATAGATGTAGTTAGGTAGGTAGTTAGGTAGGTAGAGATAGACAGACAGACAGACAGACAGGCAGACAGACAAAATAGATAGAGATAGATAGATAGATAGATAGATAGATAGATAGATAGATAGAGATAGATAGATAGATAGATAGATAGATAGATAGATAGATAGATAGATAGATAGATAGATAGATGTAGTTAGGTAGGTAGTTAGGTAGGTAGAGATAGACAGACAGACAGACAGGCAGACAGACAAAATGGATGGAGATGTTGTTGTCATAGGAGACAACAGAATCCAACAATTTTGTCAAATGATGAAAAAATAGGAAGGTGAGGCATTATTTATGCTATCTAGAGATGTACAAAACAGAGGGAGGGTATAAATCCATAAATAAACTAATAAATAAATAAACAAACAAACAAACAGACAGACAGACAGACAGACAGACAGATAGATAGATAAATACTAAAAGAGCACTGTGCTGTTTCAACACAAACACCATCTTGTTTTGATGCTTGTGCAACATCACAATATATCACTAGTCTATCCACCTCTCTCTTTCTCTCTCTCCCCCTCTCTCTGTCTCTTTCTCTCTGTGTCTCTCTGTTTGTCTGTCTGTCTGCCTCTGTGTGTTGTCTCTTTCTCTCTCTGCATCTCCTCCCCCTCTCTCCCCCCCACTCTGTGTGTGTTAGAGAAGAGAGTGTGATATGGACTGTAAGAAAGAATCCCTCCCCAGAGGGATTTTCTCTGGAATATGGTGGTGACTTTTCTTTTGTTTACCATACCAAGTTTTTCCTTTTTCTTTTCTGCTTTCACAGAATCATCCTGGAGGCAGACAATTCTCAATCCATTTTGCATCATTTCTTTGAGCTGAAAAAAAAACCCAGAGATTCCTTCTAGTCATGTTCAGTTCCTGATGACTACATAAATACAATTATGTCACTTTGCTTTCTTGTGCTAATGGGGTTTTTGGAATCAATGGACTAAACTGCAGCCTGGCATTTATTGGAATTCACCTCTTGAAGCACTAACAAGGTTCAACATGGCTTAACATTCTGAGCATCAACAAAGTTGGTCAGGGGCTACTACCTATGAAAACCAGTGTTTTCAAAACATAATTAAAACAATTTCATTTACTTTAGCTACACAAATTTTCATATTTGCAATTATTGTTGTCACTGTCATCTTTGAAAAAAAAATAATCTCAATTGACTGAGTCAGACCTTTTGCTTTCTTTTCAAGACTTATGGTATCTAAATATTTTTTCCATCTTCATGAGTATTATAGAAGTTATTTTACTGATGCTCTGTGCATCTGATTTAACTAGAAACTTCCAGATTGCAGTTTCAGAGCTGCAAGAAACAATAAATAGTTTATCCCCCTTTAATTATATTTAATGCATATGTCACCATGAAGGTGCTGGATGAATGAGAGTCATTAGAATCAGAAGATAAGCTGGGAAAAAATACTGTTTTCATTGTTGATCATAGTTCATGAACAATTGTTGTTGCATTCATAGAGTGTAAACTCAAAAATAAGTCCCGGAAAGGAGAAAACGTGCATTTCGGTTAAGTCTCTATCCTAACACTGGAAAAACATTACCAAAATTAGCCAAGAATCAAAGTTAAAGTTCCTCTTGTCTTTTCAGTTTGTTAGCTATTTTATTACACTGTCTAAAACATGTCAGTTGTTTCTTAATTTTATATTTTTTAATTCTGACAGTAGCATTTGGTCATTAAATCAATTGATCATGTAAATATTTTTTCCTTATCTTTTAAAACAGAAAATAAGATAGTAAGGGAAAAACGGGAACACATTATTAGATATGAGGAAATTTTAAATGAAAAGGGTGAACTCAAAACAAAGCAAGAACTAGAAGTACAAGGGATAGACTAGAAACTATAAGTTAACTATGTCAGCAGCCTACAAAGAGAATTTGTATAAGATATTTTACAGGTGGCACTTACCCCCAGCAAGAAGAGCTAAGATGTTCAAAGACAAATCATCAAAGTGTTAGAAGCGTCATCAGACACCTGGATCATATTACCATATGTGGTGGACATGCATTGATGCTAAAAAATATTGGACTAGAATACACGTGTGGTTGGAAAAAATGATAAAACAACATATAGATTTAAAACCAGAGACATTTTTATTGGGAATTTTGCCTGAAAGTTATAACAAAGAGATAACATATTTGATTATAAATGTATTAACAGCAGCGAAAATTGTATTTGCACAAAATTGGAAAAATGAGAAAATTCCGACAGAGGAGGAAACAATTAAGAAAATAATGGAGCGTGAGGAAATGAGTAGATTGACAATGGCAATCAGAGAGCAGGAAGAAAAAGATTATTATAAGATTTGGAATTTATTCTATGAATGGATAGATAGAAGAGTAAGAAATTAAATATGTGATAATAGGAATAATATATTATAACTGATTAGAATTGAATAAGAATGAATATGACTTAGATAAGGATGGAATATACTTTTAAAAGATAATAATTATATGTTAATGATAATACGATTGACCAATGTGATATAAAATAGTGATCAGAATGCTTATAAATATAAATAAGTAAGAAATGTATGATATTATTATGTATGTGCCCAACTGACACACTGGAAAACTGAAAGATGGTTTTATTTGTTTGTTTTTGTAACAAAAAAAACCCTTTTTCTAAAAAAATAAAATAAAATAAGATAGTAAGATGTGAAAATAAGAATAGGATAATAAAATAAGAACAATAAGATACAGTAAATAAGGTATTAAAAATAGGAATATATCCTGGTCTTTTGTGTTGATGTAAGAGAAGTCCCAATATAACTTGCAATCAGGTAAATTGACTAGACTTTGTCAAGGTATTTCTAATTTTGAATGTTGATGGCCGAAAATTGTATGAAACTAAAAAGATGCTAAATGCCGATGGAGCTTTTCAGTCATCCAGGTCATGGTCCTCCCAAAGGTGCTTTTTAAAGAGGCAACTGGACTTCCTGGTTTTTCTTTGAAGACATTTTGCTTCTCGTTAAAGAAGCTTCTTGGATAAAAAGTAAAACATCTTCAAAGAAAAAACAGAATAGAACAAAATATGGAGTCAGTGGCATGACTCGTGATTAATACAAAATGCAGCATGGCTGATAATTTGTCTTATTCAAACAGGTCCTAGGAGATATCCCAACTTTTACTATGCTCCAATTGGCACCTGCTGATAGAATAGGAGCTATATGTCTGCTCTCTGTCACTGTCTTAAGAGAGGAAAAATGTAACAGGAATTGATGATATATGAGTTAGGAATATTTTCCATATTTTAGAGTATTTTTTTTTTAAAAAAAAGCTTTAATTTTCATCCTGTGAAACAATCAATTGTTAGAAAATGTCAGCAGCAATGATAAAAACAAATGTGCTGGTGCTGTAGAACTCCAGAAACACAAATGATGGATACATATTTCAAGACGGACTACTAATAAAGTTTTGAAATGCAACAAATGTCCATGTCCTTCCACTCGAAATGCAAACATGCATTTGTGCCTTGCATAAAACAACTCATGCTATTTCTTTTATATATTTTTTTTTTCTTATATGTATCCATGTATTCATAACTATGTTTTAACTTATACCTATTAGCTTGTAAGCAATTGACAAATAAAAATAAATAAATAAATAAGTGGCTGATCACAAACAAATAAATGCTCCTCAAAAGCTTATAAGTTTAGAAAGAAAAGAGAGAAAGGAAAGGAAAGAAGAAAGGAAAAAGAAAGAAAGAAAGAGAGAGAGAGAGAGAGAGAGAGAGAGAGAGAAAGAAAGAAAGAAAGAAAGAAAGAAAGAAAGAAAGAAAGAAAGAAAGAAAGAAAGAAAGAAAGAAAGAGAGGGAGGGAGGGAGGGAGGAAGGAAGGAAGGAAGGAAGGAAGGAAGGAAAGAAGGAAGGAAGGAAAAGAAAGAAAAAGGAGAAAGAAAGAAAGAAAGAAAGAAAGAAAGAAAGAAAGAAAGAAAGAAAGAAAGAAAAGAAAAGAAAAGAAAAGAAAAGGCTGTGCTGACAATATTTGACAAACCAGGAAATGTCACAAAAATGGAGCAATGAAACTGAAGTGTGTGACTTCCAGATTCATTCATCTCCATGATTATGGAAACAAGAGGACTTGTAAATTATTTAGTGAGAATCCACAGAAGAATGAGTGTCTTTGATCCCAACTTCTTAAATTTTCTTATAGAGATGCTCCATGATGTCTGAATTGCACACATTGTCTCAAGAATATTGTTGCCAGCATTTAGCTGACTATTTTCAGAAAACACATGAGACATTTTACATCAACAGAAACATCAGTAAAAAGGCATTACTCTATCTTCCAATTCAATTTTTTCTACATGGCTCAAAGGCAAAAAAAGATGAATAAATAACAACTTCAGAATTTGATATGAGGTATATTAATGTCCTACTTGTTACAGCTTTCCCCTCAAACACTTCTTTAAACCCTTCCTTTATATATCAAAAATGATTACGTTGCAAGCGTATTTTATCTATTCTTCTTCTCAACTCGAATACCGGTTATTTGAAAGGAGGGAGGGAAAAATACTGCATAATAATTGTATGCAAATTGAAATCTCCTTCTCATAAAATTGTTAATGCTTGAAGAGAGACAGACATTATTCTTTGGGAGGAAAAAGTACTGATTCAATCAGTGTAGTTTGGTAACAAAAGTTTCTCCTCAATACCTTCTTTTAGAATGAAAACACTCATTATACTACTAGCCAAGCAGATCCAATAAATAGAGATATCTAGATAACTTTTCTAACTGCATCAAGGCCACACAAACCTTTTAACCATGATATCAAGCATTAATTTTAGTTTCTTTGTCCTCCCTTTATCCAAACCAAACCAATTCTTGTCTTAATTGCTATTTGCCATTAAGGGAGATGATAATATGCCATTTTTAATGGCAAGTAGAGCTGAGTGGTCTGATGGATAGGGGACTGAATTTAAAAACTGAAAGAAATCAGGAAATAAATGATTAAGATGGCATATTTAGCTTTAATCAGGAGTGCATGTAGTGCCAGCCTTAACCTTGGGTAAAGTGATGATGCAATTCCATCTGTAGAGTAAGGGGAAAAATACATGGCCAAATAGTTTGGTAAATACATAAAGCTAAGTAGGAACAGACACAATGGCTCAGAGGTTAAAGACACTGAGCTTGTCAACTGGAAAGCTGATCGCCTGGGTTCAAGACCCAAGAGTTGTGCAACGGAGTGAGTTCCCATTACCTGTTCCAGTTCCAGCTGTCTAGCAATTCAAAATCATACAAATGCAATAGATAAATAGGTAACACTTCAGTGGGAAGATAACAGCACCATGTGCACCTTTGAAATAAAGTCATGCTGGCCACATAACCATAGAAATGTCTTCAGACAATGCTGGCTCACTCAGCTAAGAAATGGAGATAAGCACCACTCCCAGAGTTGGACATAACTGGATGAGGGAAGTAGTTATAAACGGACAATCAGGAAAGAGATAGGTGCCATTTTCCCCTTTTTAAGTAAATAGAGAGCCAGATATGGAGCAGTGTGAAGAGTCTGGACTTGGAGCTTGGAGACTTTTCTGAACTCTAGGATGTATCTTTCTCCTAATAACCTCCACAGTTATAAAGGAGTAGGGTTCAGAAAGTGGGGTTCCTGAATTAAGTAGTCCTAGAAACTTTCATTGTAAGTAAGCCCCAAGTTGTATTCATTCATTTTATTTTCTTTATTTGGAGGCAATCAAGGCCTGAATCAAATTCCTTAAAATTCCAGAAACAATACTTCTATTCATAATCCCTCTGGAAGGTGTGAAAGACCAGATCCACACATGAAAATCCAAATACACCGATGTATTGTTAAACAACCTATGCACAGGCATCTTCTCAAGTAATGAATAGGACTTGCTTAGAGTTAGATAAGGTTCAATGGCGCTCATGGTGTGTTAGACTTAGTTTGCTTGTGCCTACATACCTTGCTTCCCCACAAAATAAGACCTACCCCAAAAAATAAGTCCTAGCTTGATTTTTACATGTGTGCCCAATATAAGGCCTATTCCAAAATAAGCCCTAATTAAGACCTTGCTGGCTCCAGGGTGCATGGGTAAAAATTGGGGGATGGAGGGATGAACCTACTTTGCAACTTACCTTCAGACAGTTGCAGCCAGGCCTTGCACACCCTGACACTTGCCTTGCCAGACTGTTTCTTCAATCCAGAACTCTGTTATTGGCTGTAGAGGCCTTCAGGAAAACCTTGCTGGTCTTGCCAGCCACAGAAGAAAAAGTTCCTGAAGGCTGATAGCAAAAAAGGAGGCCGGGAGGTGGCAATGCACGCAAGTGAGGCGAATTTTTGTATGACTTCCCCCTAAAATAAGACCTAGTGCTTTTTTTTGGTGGCAACAAAAATATAAGGTGCTTTTTCAGGGAAACCCAGCCGTGTCCCCCAGTTCCTGAGGACTATAGGAATCAGCCCTAGTTGACCCTCAGACCAATGATCATGATAGCCTGCTATAGATAAGTGTTTAGCATTTTCCTATTGGAAAACATATCCAGGTTCTGAGTACATTTCTCCCAATGGATTCAAAACAGGGCAATCCATGAAATGAGAGCAAATCAGCCACAAGTGAAAGGTTTCAGAAAAACATTGAAAAGGAAAAGAATCAAGTTCCTCTCTCTAAGCATTGTCCTCCAGAAAATGCTTCACCTTTTGTTATCCATCCAAAGAGCTCAGACAGGTTTGCTGAGACAGCATATTGCTCCACTCAAGAGGAATAGAACAGATTGCTGGAGACTTAACAAATAGCTTATTAGATTCTCCAGGCGGATACCTGAAGAGTGCAGATTGCACCAGAAACTGGATGGAAAAGCTTGTGGGTTGGTTGTTGTTGTTTTTTTCAAGCAGAAATAAATAAATATTAAAGATGGAAGTGTTATTATCAACAACAACAACAACAACAACAACAGCATGGATAATTCTCTGAGGAGGATGAAGAAGCGGGCAGCAAACAGAGAGTGTTCTGCCTAGTTCACAGTTGAAAAAGAAAAAGATGCGTGGCTGTTATCTTAGCCTTGTGAAAATAATGGCCATTGGAAAGCAGCAACCGTAGATTTGAGTACAGAACATTGATTTGCGGTAGCGTTTCTGCATTTGGAGATTCCAAGAGAGGCAGATATCGAGATACAGAAGAAAGCTCATCTCTTGGCTCATTTCAGAGCTGAAGGAAAGCTGCACCAAAACATAGTTCATGGCCTTCTGATCAAGAAAAGGCCAAAGTGCTGATCTGACTTCAGTCTTTGTCTCGTGTATATGTGTCTCTGTCAGTGTGTATAGAATTAGAGCCCACATACTGTACTTATATTTGCAGTGTTTTAGGGTACTGTTTACTCTACCTTCTCTGGTATCCAGCAATCTTTTTGTTCTTTAATCCAAATTTCAGAATTAAGAAATTCTCAATAAAACTGACATCATCAGTAACTTGCAACATATAAAGAAAGTTAATAAATATATAAAATAAGAAATGTCCTCTGCTTTTATTTAAATAATATGAAATATTCTTATTTTTCAACTAATTTAATAGCAAGACTGTCAATATGTCTGTCTGTCTATCTATCTATCTATCTATCTATCTATCTATCTATCTATCTATCTATCTATCTATCTATCTATCTATCTATCTATGCAGGTCTTGGTATGTTTGGGTCTTTTCCCGTGTAAGATTGAGAGTATCTTGGTGACGTTTTGATGAGGTCCCACTCGCCATCTTCAGTCTGGTGCTTGGAACTGCTTAGGTATTTCCTGATTAAGTTCAGTATTACTTAAAAAAAACACCTTGGTACTCAAGTCAAGTTGCCATTAGAATAGCCTTTTGAACATTTGAGCATTTATGTCAGTTGGCAACACAATTTGGTTTGACCTAGCTGGTCTTAAATATGAGTAATATCTCATATGTGCATATATTTGGCCAACGTGATCCCAGGCTGCATTAATAGAGGAAGTATTATTAGAGTGAAGTATTAGTACCACTTAACAAAACTTTAGTAAGACCACATTTGGAATAATGCATTCAGTTTTGGTCACCACAGTATAATATAGATGTTGAGACTCTGGAAAGAGTGCAGAGAAGAACAACAAAGATGGTTAGTGTGCAAAGACTAAACCATATAAAAAATGGTTGCAGGAATTGGGTTTATCTAGTCTAATGAAAAGGACTAGGGGTGACATGATAGCAGTGTTCCAATACCTAAGGGGCTGTCTCAAAGATGAAGGGGGCAAACTATTTACCAAAGCACCTGAAGGTAAGACAAGAACCAATGGATGGGAACTAATCAAAGGAAGAAGGAACCTAGAACTAAGAGAAATGTCCTAAACGTGAGAACAATAAACCAGTGGAATGGGTTGCCTTCAGAAGTTGTGAGTGCCCGATCACTGGAGGTTTTCAAGAAGAGACTGGACAGTCACTTGTCTGGAATGGCATAGATTCTCTTGCTTGTGCAGGGAGTTGGAATAGATGAGTACCAAGGTCTCTTCCAACTCTGTTATTCCATGTTATTAATTTTGTATAACAAGCACACCCACATGTACAGCATACACATACTAGAAGGTGCTTTCATTGATTTATAAAATTGGGCTAAATCAGGGGTGTCAAACTCAAGGCCCGGGGGCCAGTTCTGGCCTGTGGGATGCTTAGATCTGGCCTGCAAGGCTGCCCTGTAAACATCAAAGGAATAGCCTGCGGTGCCTCTGCCAGAAAAAATGGAGCTCCATTTTCACTGGCAGAGGGTTGCAAGAGGCTGTTGCATCTGAACACGGAGCTCATGAGCCCGTTTTTGATGCCAGAGTGCTCGGGTCACCACAGATGCCCCTGACATGAGTGACATCAAGCTGGCCATGCCCACCCTGGCCACGCCCACCCTTGTCCCCTGAGGTCAAACGCAATCCTGATGTGGCCCTCAATGAAATTGAGTTTGACACCCGTTGGGTTAAATGATGGGAAATGACAGTTACTAAACCTCTCAATGATATTGTGTGTGAATTTTTATTATTGTATTGGAAGTTTTCATTGATCCCTGTAGCACAAATAAGTGCCACTTTTCTGCATTCCCTCTAAGGATTAATGTTCAAACAGTGAGAAAATTCTCAAATCCCAATAGCCATAGCTGTTACAGTAAGAACTCGTCAAGGACTTTTCCAATTTCTTTTAATGGGCTATGGAGTTTTCAGTCAAGAAGCTATTAATTCAATATTGGAAAGTAGAATGCACTACAGATATCAAAAGAATCATAATAATTATACCCCCTATATTGTTCATTCCCTCTCTTAATCTAAATCATCATTATATGAATGAAGGCATTTTGGAGGGTTGGTTAATTTGTTTATTGTACAGATAATCTCACACTAAGAAACTTTATCAATATTTATACAACTTGTAAACTCTCTTAATGTGTATCCATTTTTGCAATGCTCTGCTATCCAAGTAAAAAGAGTATTTCAGGTATACAGGTAGCACTGAAAGCCTAAAAATCAAAGAGTATGCCACTCTTTGAAATCCTGGAGATCCTGCAGTTTTCAGATATAAATTGTTTATTCTTATGCTATCCATTTACTACCAACATATGCAGTTTTTTTTAATAATAGGAAATTATAAATTTAAGTGTGCAATTTGTAGAATCTTGCTTTGTCCAGATAAGTACAATTCTGTTGAATTTGGACTATTAAGATAATTTGAAAAAAAGCCATTATACAGGGTTTTGTTTTGTTTTTCGTGGCAGTACTTGAAATGTCTTGACTTTTCAATTTTTTGTAAGTCTTTGGAAGTACATTGTAAAAAACACCTCAAGATTATGTTACCACATTTTTTCCCCATTTTTTCCCCATAAAACAAAGCAGTAAGCCAAACAATAAACCAAAACTACAGTAAATATTTCTGGTTCTTCTAAGCAACAGCTAAAATAACATTTATGACAAAACTTCAACATTGGCCAAAGATGAATGTTTTCCTGGATATATTTTACACACACACATACAGAGACACACACAGAGGCAAACAATTGATACAAGGTAAACATAAATGGCTCCAAACTTGATTGCAGAAAATATGATTTCAGCAACAGAGTGGTCTCTGTTGCCGAAATATCTGGAATATTCTCCCCAATTCCATTGTTACAGCCTCAAATCCTCACAGCTTCAACCTCAAACTGTATACTGTGGACTTCACTCCATTCCTAAGATGTCTGTAAAGGGGGTGTGCATAAGCACACCAGGGTGCCTACCATCCTTGTCTTACTGTCCCCATTTACCTGTCTTTACTTCCTTTGTTCATGTTTATGTTCATACTTATTTATTTATTTATTTATATTTATTTATTTGATTTGTCAATTGCTTACAAGATAATAGGTATAAGTTATGTGGTTTCTTCCCCAAACCCTAAAAACTTTAACCTTAGACTGTCTACTATTGACCTCACCCCTTTCCTAAGAGGTCTGTAGCGGGCATGTATAAGCGCACCAATGTGCCTACCATCCCTGTCCTATTGTTTCTTTTTTTGTTTTTCTTATATGTATCCATTTCATGTATTCATAACTATGCTTCTACTTATACCTGTTATCCTATAATCACTTGACAAAATAAAATAAAATAAAAAAGCATAACAGCCCTCAAAATTGGGGATTGAAAACAAAAACAAAAACCTGGAACTCTGCTAATGGATTTGGAGGAAGAAGATTAAAAAATACATATCTGCAACAAAAAATATGAATTATTCTCTGTTTAACTTTCAGCCAACAAACCTCAAATTACTTACGCTGATGAGAGTTTACCTTGAAATGAACTCCTGGAAACAGCATGGAAAGTCTACCAGAAAGCTAAGCTATCAATTATCAAGAAGTACAAAGAACCCTGATGCAGTCTTAAAACTTCAATGGGCCATTTAGAGGTGAACCTTAAGGCACACTTTGTTCAAATTATACAAAAATGGACTCATAGATTTGAAAGGAAAGGCAGTGTGGACGATGCTTCAATGATTACAAATTTAGAAGGGAAATAAAAGATTCATTTGACAATTGGACAGGAAGTCAGAGAAGGAAAAAATAAAACATGTGTAAAAGAACAGATGACAAATAACACAGTAGCCTGGAGAAGGTTAATTTTATTGAACTCTGGGCAAGTAGCCATGTGTTTGGACTTGGTCCATTAAAAAAAAGTTGGGAAGGTTGTTCAGAGTATTGCAGCATAAATTCAGTGCCAGAAAAGTAAACACAGATGCTGCGGCTTCATTTAACTTCTTTATAAACACAAAGTAAATTTTACAATACCAGTTGTAGATTTCTCCAACATGGAGCAAACTCAAACACAAGCAGACATGTTTCAGGTTCAGAGCAAAGCAGCAACTCAGAGCTCAGAAACAGCCTTCAGTTTCACTTTAGTTCAGTAGGCAAGCAAATTACTTTCTCTTTCACTTTAGAGCTGAGCACAGAACAGAGATAAACTACACTCAGATTCTCTCTTTAAGTTTCAGTCCTCAATTCAGCTCTCATTAGCTGACCTTGTTACTAAACCCCATTCCAGTTCATGAATATACTCTGACAAAGGTTTCTAACAACCCAGTCTTTTTCTGAATTGAAACACCTGAACTGACATTTTTGAAGATGCTTTTGAAAAGCCATTGAAGATGGTGTGGAAAAATAAGATCTGTAGAGCATACTATACACAGAAGAAGCTACACAAAGCTTCAGGTTGAAGATCCAGTTCAAAGACAATTCAGTCAAATCTTACCCTTTGGATTGTTTTGATTGACTGAATTAAATCAAATATTCTTGAATCACAGATTTCTTTTTTCAAATACACAAACACTTCTCTTGATTCGTCAGTAAAATCAATTGGACATAGACATTCAGTTTGGATGACTGGAAATACACATTTGAATCAAATTAGATTGACTCTTGAAATTGAATTGCAAATTTATATCTCGTATCCCTAATTCAAAATTTATCAGAACTTTCAAATATATTCTGTTGCATCTGATACAAAAGATTTTTGTTTTTTGTTTTAAGAAAAATGGAGCTCATTGCTTGTGCTTCAGGCTATAAAGGCAGCTGGATTACAACAGTATCCAGGTAATGTTTGATTTTTTTTAAAAAAAATATTTTTGTAACACTCCCCAATATACAGACTCTAGATCAGGGGTGTCAAACTCTCAGTCCATGGGCCAGATATGCCATGTGCTTTCCCCACCCCCGCCCAGTTTAGTGAAGGAGGAAAAAAAGTCCTGATACATCACGTGATGCCACTGTGATGCCACAAGTTTGATACCCCTACCCTAGATGCTAAACATCAGAATTAAAATTGCAATCACCAACAAGTAGTGGCAAAAATTAGTTGGTTTTATTGGCCTAAATTCAGAATCATGTTTCATTATAATCACAAAGAAGAAGGCTCATAACAGTTCTGAGTATAATTTACTTATCATTAAGGAAACCTAAGTTACAGGAGGAGGAGATATTTTCTGGAGGCTGTATAACTCCAAGTTAGCCTGTCATTTATAGAATTGAAATCAACTTCAATTGTTAGTGAACCTATCTGTGAGAGAACCTATCTTAATCATAAACAACAAAATGTTGTGAGCCTCTTTGATACTTCAATCTGCTCTTGGATTTAGTGGGCAGAGCTCATTTGCTCCAAAGAATCTTTGCATGATATTCAAAGTCAAGCAATTTATATAACAAGGAGCTTAAGAGTAGTAATAATAATATTTTTAGGAGGCAGATATTAATCAAATTTCTTGCAACAAGCTTATGTTTTGTGTTGAATTTATATTTTACCAACAAAGAAATAAAGGGAGATTAGTACAGATCTATATATAATTATTCTAAATATAAATTCATCTATATATAATTTATATTAAATATAAATTCAACACAAAAATAGTTTGTTGCAAAAGTGACTTCCTAGATTGCGGCTGAAAGGCGAAAGTGGAAGCAGTATGCTTCCATCCCATAATTGGGTAGACCAGGTTGCCCTGATAGACCAGTTTCATTGGGTGCGGGGGAAAGCTAATGCCAAAAATGACGGCCATCTTTTCTTACATGGTAGCTGCATCTTAAGGATTGTGGTAAATTCTTTAACACCAGTGAATATCAGCTAAGCTTCATTAATGCACTGATCCAATCACCGATTCAACTCAAAACCAATAAAGTAATCTATGCTGATCTCTTGGAGCTGAATGAGAAGAAAATTAAATAAATAGCATTAAGTTGTAGCTTCCTGAAAAAAGAAGGATATTTAATTAACGTTATTAAAATGGATACTTTCCTTTTCTGATTTTTTTAATGATTGCCTAGAAAGTAAGAAAGTAGAAAGTAAGAAAATAGAAAGAGGCACATGGTGACTCAGTGGCTAAGATGCTGAGCTTGTCGATCAGAAAGGTAGGCAGGTCAGCGGTTCCAATCCCTAGTGCTGCATAACAGAATGAGCAGCTTCTGCCAACCTAGAAGTTCAAAAACATGTAAAAATGCAGGTAGAAAAATAGGGAGCACTTTGGTGGGAAGGTAACAGCGTCTTCGGCATTTAGTCCTGCCGGCCACAAGACCATGGAGACATCTTCAAAAAGCGCTGGCTCTTTGGCTTTGTAATAGAGATGAGCGCCACTCCTAGAGCCAGAAACAACTAGCACATGCGTGTGAATCTTTACCTTTTAGAAAGTAAGTGAGACCATCCTATAAAGATGAAGATGAAGTCTTTCCCAGTGTCCCATACCCCCCAAAAAAGGCTGGCCTGTCCCCTCTCCCCAAATGGGTTTGATTCTATAAGATAAGCATGCACCTCCTTCATCTCAATGTTACTGTAATTTTACCTAAGACATTGAGTCATGATTGAGTAAAATTCACAATTGCCACTTATTCAGTCAAACCTTAGTTACACCGATGCTTAGATCTTGGTATGAAGGAACCTGAGTCCATGAAGATGGATTCCTTATTGCCATTTCCATTGCAAACCAGTGAAAGGACTTTTTGTAGATAAACGCTTAGTCCTAAATTTAGACTAAAAATCTACTTTGCACTCTTTAAATTCTAAAATCATAACAAAGATGAATTAACATCTTGGTCACCTTCATTTAACACTGCTTATTATCTGCTACTTGTGTTCTCATTAAAAAGAAAAATAATCATACAAGTAGATTAAAAACTAAATAATAAGCTGGCATTATTGAGCTTGGTATGCTTTCTTTTCTCACAAAGAACAGGATGGTTGGCCTTCTAATCCAATGCTGACCACTTGACATTAAATTCAACTAAATTTAATGGGCTTAGTTTAAGACCAGCAATTCAGAGGCTGATTTAGTCCAACTGAAACCATCAATCCTAATTTTGTAATGACTTTAGGGATGTACTCTAAATCTGAAACTTGGATCTAACCAAGCATAGCTGGCACTATAGGATAAAACATGTTGCAGAATTTACTGACGTGTTTTTGTGTGCATGCACATAGTTACACACACTCAATATAATTTCAAGTATAATGATATGTTGCTATTTTTTCCTATTGCATATATAACTAGGCAATTGCCTACTGCTTAACAGAATAACAGAGTTGGTAGGGACCTTGGAGATCTTCTAGTCTAACCTTCTGCACCAGCAAGAAACCCTATAACATTTGAGACAAATGACTGTAGAAACTATTCTTCAAAACCTCCAGTGATGGAACATCCACAACTTCTGGAGGCATGTTCTAGCTGTCAGGAAATTTCTGCTTAATTTTAGGTTGGTTCTCTCCTTGATTAGTTTCCATCCATTGCTTCTTGTCCTGCCCTCAGGCACTTTGGAGAACAGATGGCAACCAAAACTGAATGCAGTATTCCAAGTGTAGACTTACCAAGGCCATATAAACTAATATTAAAACTTTAAATGATCTTGATTCTATCCCTCTGTTAATGCAGCTTCTTTCTTTTGGACATGTCATGCCATCAGCTACTTAGATGTATGAGGAACGTGTAAAAGAAATTTGTCTTAAATGGGACAGTGAAGCAAACTATTGCTCTAATTCTTAACCTGTGTTTCTCAAAACATATAGGGAAAATGAAATGGCACAACTAAAGGTAATATCATTCTTCAGAGCCTTGAAAAAAAGTCACATAAAAAAAAACAGAGCCTCTTCTCCCTTGCATAGAATAGAATAGAATAGAATAGAATAGAATAGAGTAGAGTAGAGCAGAGCAGAGCAGAGCAGAGCAGAGCAGAGCAGAACAGAACAGAACAGAACAGAACAGAATAGAATAGAATAGAATAGAATAAGGAATAGGAATAGGAACAGAATAGAGAGAATAGAATAGAATGGAGAATAGAATAGAACAGAACATAATTTAATAGAACAGAACAGAATAGAATAGAATTCTTTATTGATCAAGTGTGATTGGACACACAAGGAATTTGTCTTCAGTGCATAAGCTCTCAGTGTACATAAAAGATATAAGTGATAAATCATGATCATAGTCATCATAAATGCATTCATCCTGAATCATGAGATACAACACCTAGTGATAGTCATAGGGCTATTAAATGGATCGAACTTGAAATCATGACAGTACATACGTTCCATCAATCAATCAGAATAGAGCTGGAAGGGACCTTGGAGGTCTTCTAGTCCCAACCCTCCTGCTCAAGCAGGAGACCCTATACCCTTTCAGATAGATAGCTGTCCAGTCTTTTCTTAAAAAACCTCCAGTGGTGAAGCACCTACCACTTCTGAGGATAAACTGTTCCAGTGGTTAATTGTCCTCCATTGTTAGGAAGTTACACCAGGTAGATTCTGATTGAATGCTAGGAAAATGTTTAACAGGAAAAGGCAGTTTGACAAGTGGAAGAGGTGATCCACAGAATCTCCCTTTGGTGGCATTGGTTCATTTGGAGGGCTGTTTGTAACTCATTGAGCAGGAAGTGGGCTTGCTGATCTCAGTAGCCCTTCCAACTTCCCATGAACACCTTTTACCCCTTTACCCGTGAAGTAGAGAAGTATTTGGATTTACCTATTTTAAAAATCTTCCCCTTAATATTGGATTTAACAAATTAACACTGGGATAGAAATTCATCTCCCTTCCAGCATGAAAATGAGGAAAGGTCACTGATCTGCTCTCCATTCCGTTTCAAATAATGTAAGAAATATTAATGGTTATATAAGCTGGAAAGCACTACATAAGCTGATGGACTTCAAGTGTGTCTATTAACCTTTTGCCTCTGCTAAAAGCCTTCTAAGAGGGGGGAAATAAGTTAAAGTAGGACAGGAAGAGAACTATTAGAAACTACCTAAGGAAACAATGACTAATAAATAGTCTTTCTTTCATCATCATCTTCTTCTCCTTTTTAAAGATGGTCAAGGTTAACAGGCAATTATTCCCAGGTCACTGCTTTTAAAAATGTAAGAAGAGATGAGCTTTAACTCCATAGGCTACCAATCATCTTTTCATTGCTGGTCTTACACCAGTTTTATTATACCAATTGATGGATTTAGTCTCTACTCCTTATTCCATGAATATCTGGAAAGCATAATGGGCTGGTGATAATGGGATGCTGGTTTTTTTCATTTCAAGATATGACTTCACTCCAGCTCTGTGGAATCTTTAATGTACCCATCCTGAATCCAGACCCTCTACCCAGAAGAGGTGCTCCATCCAAGAAAGCCCATTAGGACACCCAAGAACTTGGAATAAATCAAACCCAGCTGGGTTCATTCTACCAAACTGGTAGAATCCCACCCCTGAAACTAGATAACAAAATCAGTGCTAGAAGGGATTGCACTTATATTACCTAGTTTGGTAGTGAAATATCTGCAAGAAAACCTTCATGTTAATATTTTATGAACTATACTCTTGAAGGACAAGTAGCAATCTATTGTGAAATATGTTCAGGGGCCAGAGTCTGGATTGGCTTTTGTAATCCCTGGATATTTTTCAGTGAATGGGCCTTGTTCCTCCTCAGTTCCTTGGTTTGTTATATGAGTGTTATTTGCACTTTTTCTTTGGTTTTTTTCCCCCCTTTTTCTTTGGTTTTGCTTTGATCTTTTCCCAAGAGCTGACCTACCAAGTTATAATTGATAGAAGAGAATAGTTGTAACTCTTAGGGTTGAACTATGAGGGATTTTTTTTTTTAGCTTGGTGGTTTTCTTGCAGATATTTCACTACCAAACTAGGTAATATCAGTGCAATCCCTTCTAGCACTGATTTTGTTATCTAGTTTCAGGTGTGGGATTCTACCAGTTTGGACCAGTTTGGGTGAACCCCCTTGTTCCGATGTTCAGCTGGCTCCAAACCAGTTTGCTGCAATGAGGAAGTGGGCCCGCCCGCCTGTCCGCCCCAGCTCTTTCCTGTACTTTATGCCTTCATTAGAGCACTGCTGATTCATGTGGCAAAGTGGTTTGCTGCACCTCAGTTGTTTTCTTCACAGTTGTTTTCTTCACACTTGAAGGTAAATGTGGGCTTGCTTTTTTAAAATGAGGAGTCTGTGCATGGAGCGCATGTTTGGAGTGATTGCACGCAAAGCGCGTTATCACCAAACCATTCGTTATACTGGTGGAATCCCACCCCTGCCTAGTTTGGATATGAAACATCTACCAGGAAACCACCAAATGTAGTACCAGGGACTCCTCAGTTACAGTCCTTCATATTCTGAGATTATGGGTTACACTGGCTGATCCTGAGACATTGGCATACACTTGAACAGTGCTACTTAGACAAACGTTATATGGTTATATGCTATTAAGGAAGTATATCTGGTGAAACTTAGAAAAAAGGCCTTCCCTGTGGTAGCTTCCGTCCTTGGAATATCATGAACCCAGAAATAAATTTGGCCTCCTGCTTTTCACAAGGTCTTGAAGACACGGTTTTGTCAGTAGTTGTGGGAACCTTATTTGGAGTCGATCAAGAGGCTTGTCTGATTTTGTTGTTGTCACTAGCAGTTGGTGGATTGTGGGTATCAGAGTTTAAAACTGTGAATTTATATCTATGGATTTTTAATATTGTATACCACCCAGAATCACTGTGTGTGAATTGGGTGGATACATCAATCTGTCTAATAAGTAAGTAAAATATAATCCTCACTGCTTATATTAAATGAATAATTACTGTTCAATGAATGAGTATAATTAGATTTATTCCATCAGTAGAAAAAAGATTGGATTCCTTATAATTTTAATAGGACCATGTCTGTGAATAGAGAATAGCCAAGTCAAATGAATTCAGACTGTTGCTGCTATCACTTTTATTTCATTGTATTATTTTTTATTTGTTTTTACTTTTAAAAAAACTTTGACTTCTTCTGGACCCAATTTCCTCAACCAAAATGTTATTTTTGCAAACTTATCATTTTCAGCTCTGTATATTATTTCCCTCAAGCATCTAACAGTGAATTTATAAAGACTGTCTGGAAAAAAATGTGATGTTTAATCCCCATTATGTACAGTTGTGTGTGGTGGGCCAATAGAATAACCATATTTTGTCTTTCTCAAATGGAAAGCAATGTCTGTGTTCACGATATGGCTTATAAAACACAGCTTGAGATAGCTTTTAATTTAGCAGCTGTGTTGTTGAGCATCCTCCTAAGATAACTCAAAATGTACTATATCTTACAAGCCCTGATAGCTTCCTCTTCTCCTTTATTAGTTTGATTTGTATGTTCCATATAAAACAAAATCCTTTGATAAAAATGAACAATACGTCCCTTTTGAGATTCTAACTTAAAGATTAATCTTTTGGAAAGAGGAAGGAAACCCGTCTCTTTTAACATCACTGGTCTCAAGGATACTGGACACAAAGCTATAAGTTGGTCATTACTTCATAAAGAGGTCAACTTCCAGAGCCACTGGCTTTGCCTAGCGAGACAGCTTCAGAGATTGTGATGGGTGCAGTTTGCATGACCTTGCCATGACATTTCCCCTCACAAATAAAATCAAATGACATGTGAGGAGTTCCATGCTGGCTTCAGCCCATTGGATCAACAGATTGTCCATGCCCGGGTTGCAGGACAGAGGTCTCTCTCTCTCTCTCAGGACCCAGGAAAGCCCAGCTAACTTATTATTTGGAAAAAAAAGGCAGTTACATAGATGACCCTACACAAAAGGTGCCAGATTCTGACCTTCCTCACCAGCATTGGTCAACTCTGAACAGGATCTGTACCCAGGGGTGGGATTCCATCGGTATAACAACAGGTTCAGTGATCTCATGCACACATGTGACAAACATGCGCTCCATGCGTGCACTACGCATTCAGAAAAGCACTAATACTTACCTTCTACAGCCTCTGTGAATAAAAAAGCTGAGGCACAGTAAACTGTGTGAATCAGCTGTGCTCTAAACAAAGGAAATAAAGCACAGGGAAGAGAAGGAGCAGGCAGGCAGGCCCACATGTTCGTTGCGGCGAACTGGTTCACTGCCAGCTGATCTTTGGAGCAAGGGGTTTGCCCAAACCAGTCCAAACCAGTAGAATCCCACCCCTAACCATACCCAACATGGTGTCTGCCAGGAGTCATTGTTTAAGTGGGGTCTTGTCTCTACCCCTCAGTGTGACTAGTGCTCCTTCACAAAAATTCTTCTAAGTAAACTAAACCAACTAGCGATACCTGAACACACTTGTAAGTGGATCATAAGCTTCCTAACAGACAGGAAGCAGCAAGTGAAGCTAGGCAGAAGACACTTCAATATACTACAACAGCTGGAACTGCTGGTACACATGGATAGACCAAAGATAGACTTCACACGAAAAGGCAAAAGAGGATAGGATAAATCCATAGTAGTGATACACAGATATATGTAAGGATTAGGTGTGTGTACATGGCATAAAATAAGGATAAAAAAGAGGTCTTACTGTTATGTCCTGAGGACTCAAGGAGTTCTCACTCAGGTCCACTCACTTATGTGGGCGTTTTTCCCCCCATTCCCATTGGTTGGTTCTCCCCAGCAGCCAGCTATAAAAGCAGGCTGCGGGGTCCAACCAGTTGCTGATTGCTGCGAGCCAGTTCCAGGCTTGGCAAGCACGGTCAGCCCTTTATTGTAAAATAAAGTATTGTTGCACTCATGCTCTGGTCCAGCCTCTCATTGCTCAAACTTAACACTGGCGGCGAGGATGGGATGGCTACCAGAAGCACCTTGCAACCGCTGAGTCACTAGCCTCCGATCCGCAGCAGAGAGAGCGATCGGCTGGCGATAAGGAAAACGCTGATCCGCAGCCTCCGATTTGCAACCCAGAGAGAAGCGATCGGCTGGCGATAAGGAAAATGCTGATCCGCAGCCAGAGAGAGCGGTCAGCCCTCAAAACGAGCGATCAAAAAGAGCAAGCGCTGATCCGCAGCCAGAGAAAGCGGTCTGATTCAAAAGTTAGAAGCATCTGTAGCACGCTTGTTAGCCCGCTCACGGGAAAGTGAAGCACTGCGAGCCGCAGCCGCTCTGCATTTGGCGCGAAATTCAAACGGGTGTCATTTGAATTTCGAACCAATAGGAAACACAGCACAGCGCTGTAGGAAGTCACTACGCCCACTTTTGGCACGATTCAAGACACCTCCAACAGCTAGCAGCCAACGTGGTAACCCAGAGAGAGAAAGAGAGGGTAGCAAAAAACCCTCCAGAGCTGATATCACTAATACTCACGAGCGCTCGTAGTCCCAGAGAGATTTTTCCACAGGTAGCCCAGCTGTCTAGCACCATGAGTTCCAACCCAGCATTCCCGGCATTTAAACCTGACGAAGAGAAGTGGGAATCGTATAAGAACCGCTTCAATCATTACATCGATGCGGTCGGCCTGGCAGACGCGGAGAACATCGGAAAAAATCCTATTTCCTAATCTACTGCGGAGCCACCGTTTATGATACCGCCGCAGCCCTCGTAGCGCCGAGAGAATTAAAAAACGTTCCGTGGTCCGAGTTGCTGGAGATCCTCACTAACCACTACGCGCCCAGACCTTCACAAATCGCCAGGAGGTTCACGTTCCGTATGAGAAAGCAATCTAGTAAGGAAACAATCAATCAGTATATGGCCGCCCTCCGAACAGCAGCCCTGCACTGCGGGTTTGGAACATACCTAGAGGACATGCTCCTCGATCAATTAGTTTGTGGGGTCAAGGATCTCAACCTACAGAGGCGCCTGCTAGCAAAAAGGACCTCAACCTCGCGCAAAGCAGTCGAGGAGGCCCTAGCAGCCGAGCTAGCAACGAACTCAGCCACCGAAATTCAGGGCCCAAGTGCCAAACCAGCATCGTTCCCCATCCATTCCGAAGAGGTGGAAGTGGAGGAAACCCACAACGACGAAACGACGTCCACCGCCTCACCAACGACAGACGGTCGCAGGTAGGGACCAGACAGGAACACACCGGTCCACCCAAGCACATCACGTTGTGCCTAGCCTGTGGGGATCACATCTGAGGGCCACCTGCAGGTTTAAAGGAGCCATTTGCAAAAACTGCCATAAGAAGGGCACATCGCGAGAGTCTGTCAAGCCCCCAAAGCGCTGCACGCAGACCCCGTCCTCGAACTCGGGACCACAGAGGCAAAGTATTAAACTGTCGCACGAACCGCCTTGCCAGGCATACTTGCCACACTGTTAGTAAAATTTCTCTCTCCGTTTCCTAGAAGGTAAACCGTGCCACATGGAGGTTGACACAGGGTCAGCGCTCTCAATAATCTCGTGGAACACCCTCAAGAGACTCCACCCCAGCCTATCTACTACCCGGCTTCAGAGATGCCAGTTCCGTCTGAAGGACTACCAGGGAAGGCCATTCCCGTGATCGGCAGAGGCAAGTTTTTGTCAGTTTTAGAACTTTTAAAGGCCACCTACCTCTAGTGGTAGTTAACGGCAATCTACCAACCTTATTGGGGCTCGATTGGTTTCCCACCTCGGCCTAGGGTTAACAGGAGTCCATGCTGTCTCAACCTCAGACACTGACTCCTTATTCGCTGACTACGCAGATGTGTTCAGCGAGGAGCTGGGGTGTTATAATGGAACCCCCATCTCGTTCACTGTTGACCCCCAGGCGGTCCCAATCAGATTGAAACCACGTAGGGTTCCATTTGCTATTAGACCGAAACTAGGCGCCAATTGGATAAACTACTAAAACAAGGGGTCATTGAGCCAACAGATTTCGCCAAGTGGGAGACGCCCATTGTCACACCCTTAAAAAGATGGTAGCCTGAGAATTTGCTCGGACTACAAGACAACAATCAATAAACATCTACAAGTTAGCGCCTACCCCGTGCCCGTCATTCAGCACTTATTGCACACATTCGAACCGGGCAGCATTTTTGCTAAATTGGACATGTCTCAAGCGTATCAGCAGTTCCCTGTTGATAACCAAACAGCGGAGCTTCAGACCATCGTTACTCACAGGGGTGCATTCTGATGCAAGCGTCTCCAATTTGGCGTAAGTGTTGCCCGGGTATTTTTCAATCCCTCATGGAGCGGATTTTACAGGGCCTCCCTGGTGTAGTACCCTACTTCGACGACATCTTGGTCTCGGCCAGGGACAGACCCCAACTCTTCCAGAGAGTACGAGCAGTGTTAGAGAGGTTCAGACAGCATGGCCTCAAGTTAAAAAAAGAAAAATGCGCCATTGCCACTAGACAGGTGGACTTTTTGGGTTATAAAATTGACGCCTCTGGCATTCATCCCCTGGAGTCTAAAGTTAGGGCAATCCACGAAGCTCCCACGCCTACTTCCAAAGCGGAGCTACAAGCTTTCCTAGGGCTGCTGAACTTTTATGCGTCCTTCTTGCCTCATAAAGCCTCAGTAGCCGAACCCTCCACAGATTATTAGACAAAAAGTCACCGTGGCACTGGGGGCACAGAGAGGACCAGGCGTTTAACGCCGTCAAATCGCTACTTACGTCAGAGGCCGTGCTCATCCAATTTGACCCCAACCTTCCTTTAGTACTGGCAGCAGATGCATCACCATTTGGAATTGGGGCGGTCCTTAGTCACAGACTTCCCAATGGCACCGAGGCTCCCATCGCCTTTTTCTCCAGGACGCTCTCGCCACGGAGCGAAATTACAGTCAAATAGACAAGGAAGCCCTAGCAGCTGTTGCAGCCGTGAAAAAGTTTCACGAATTCCTTTTTGGCCATTTCTTGAACTGGTCACCGACCATAAGCCCCTCCTGGGTTTACTGGCCGGCGACAAACAAACACCCCAAGTCCTTTCCCCTAGGATGACAAGGTGGACACTTTTCCTAGCGGCCTACTCATACAAACTTGTCCACCGCCCGGGCAAAACTCTATCCCACGCCGATGCTCTCAGTCGCTGCCCCTTACCCGCTCCGCTGAAGACCCAGCTCCTGTCAACGCCATTTTCGAAATCACCCAGTTGGACCTGCCCATCAATGCCCTTGACATCGCCACTAAAACCAAGGCAGACCAAACGCTCGCCCAGGTGCTCGACTGGGTGAGGAGGGGGTGGCCGGGAGGCAACGTTGATAACAAATTCGCACCCTTTAAGACTCGCATGCAGGAGCTGTCCAGTTTGCAGGGTTGTCTACTGTGGGGCACTCGAGTGGTCATCCCGACCTCGCTGCGTACCGAGTCCTGGAGCGTTGCCACGAGGGACACCCTGGCATCGTGAGAATGAAGGCATTAGCACGCAGCTATGTGTGGTGGCCGGGTCTAGACGAGGACATTGTCAATTGGGTAAGTTCCTGCAGCATTTGCCAGGAATCCCGTCCTGCTCCCCATCACCACCCCTACCAGATGGGAGAACGCCAGCGCCCTTGGTCTAGAATACATATCGACCTGGCCGGCCCTGCATGGGAAGATGTTCCTAGTGGTCGTGGGCGCTTATTCCAAGTGGATAGGCGTGGCACAGCTATCCACGACCACCACACTAGCAATCACCAACGCGTTAACACGCCTGTTAGCTTACACATGGACTACCCGACTCTTTGGTCTCAGATAATGGCCCTCAGTTCGCATCCGTAGAATTCAGCCGTTTTGCAGCCAACCTAGGCATTCGCCACATTTTCACAGCCCCATTTCACCCGGCGAGTAATGGGTTGGCTGAAAGGGCCGTCCGGACCACCAAAGAGGCCCTCGCTAGGTTTGGCAGAGATGACTGGCACCACAAACTCTCACGGTTCCTGATGAGCCAGCACTCAACCCCTGTGCAGTCACCAATAAGTCCCCAGCGAACTTCTGATGGGCCGGTGCCTGAGGACTGTATTGGATAGACTGCACCCCAATCTGCCTGACTCTCCCTCGCTTCTACTTGGGGTTAGGCATTTTATGTTACAGGAGCCAGTCTTCGCAAGAAATTTCGCTGGGGACCCACTTTGGATTCCAGGTGAGATCGTCGCTGTCACCGGGCCGAGATCGTATAGGGTCAGGCTGGAGGATGGTCGCGTCTGGAGGAGACACATAGACCAGCTTAGAAGGCACCACAGCACCCTTGCCAACAAGAATCCTGAGTTGCCAGCCGAAGGGGGGCCGTCTCAGCCGCCACCCAGCCTCATCGCACCCAACGTCCAGTTTGCACCAGCAGTCGTTCCGGTCAACCCGAACTCGGGCAACAGCGCCCAAAGAGTTGACCAGCCTGAGCCAGCCCACAAGAGCTCGACCCCAGTAACCGACCCGGTGGGGTCCGAGATGCCCAGTCCGGAGAAAGTGTTATCGACACTATGCCGGCTCAACCATCACAGACTGATACCGAACTGGCAGACAATGTCCCGAGCTGCGGCGTTCCGGGCGCCAACACAAACCCCTCGTCTACCTCAAAGACTATGCATGTTCGCATCTGGGGGAAGGGGTGTTATGTCCTGAGGACTCAAGGAGTTCTCACTCAGGTCCACTCACTTATGTGGGCGTTTTTCCCCCATTCCCATTGGTTGGTTCTCCCCAGCAGCCAGCTATAAAAGCAGGCTGCGGGGTCCAACCAGTTGCTGATTGCTGCGAGCCAGTTCCAGGCTTGGCAAGCACGGTCAGCCCTTTATTGTAAAATAAAGTATTGTTGCACTCATGCTCTGGTCCAGCCTCTCATTGCTCAAACTTAACACTTACAAACTGTTGAAGATGAGAATGTTTTTAATTGCTTTCTATTTTTTTCTTTCTATTTTCTTCTTTTTCTCTCTTTCATTTATGTATGTGTTGTTGGTTTATTTTAATTGTAAAATCAATAAAATTTATTTTTTTAAAAAAAACAACCCACCACTGATTTCAAGAATACAGTGACCTTTGTTAATATAAATGGCAATTGTTTCTAAAGATTATTAGGTGCAAATAGAAATACATATCATTTTCATAAGCAAGGAAGTTAAAGTAGAAATGGTTATGTTGATTATTTTATTCAAAGAGGAGTCTATATTAAAGTATGTTTTTCATTTAGATATCACTTTTGGATTTTGTGTTTGTGAGGAAAAAAAATGAAACTTTGACTTTGGTTTTGTCAATTAGATAGATTTGTCATTATAGAAATGACTAGTTATATACTATTGGGTAAAAGAAATAAAGTTGAGGCTGGAATGTTTTATTTTCTACTGTGCTAAAAGAATCAGAATCAATGCTTTTTTTCCCCCATGTACCTGTTCTCACCCAAACCCTTTTCCAATGAAACAAACACGAACCAAAAAGGAACAGAAACCTTTTAATGATTCTTACAAATCCCCGCTTAAAAGGCTGATGCAAACTAATTAACTTTGATAAGCACATGCCCCGCCAAAACTGTGTGAGGCTGCCAAGAATAACAGATAAGAAATATTTTACAACACAAGAGTCTTCAAATACTTAAGATATTGCAATATCCACAAGGCTGGAGTTTCAAAACTTTTTGCTTCCTACAAAAAATATTGATATTCAACTGTGAATATCTGATTCATAGCTGGCTTTTATCTTCTTGAAGGAGGGGTCATTACCTTGCAGTCTTACTCCTGAGTCGCCCATGCTGTTGTAGCTGCTCTTTCCTATGAGCAGCCCTGCGTGCACACGCACTTGGCACAGGCTCCTTGGGAACCTCTTCATCACTGCTGCCAGCCCCCACAATCACTGAAGGCAGCAGTCCACTCAATGGTCCTGGTGCCTCATCTGAGTGCTCACTCTCCTCAGCCGTCTGCACTTGCTGCCGGCTAACCACAACAGTACCTTATATTACCTGTCCCTCTCTCTTTTTTCTTCACCTAATTTCCTATTTCTATTTTTCTTTGTATTTTATATATAGATAAAACAATAACAGCCAATGAAAAGAATTCCGTTGACTCTTTATGTACCACCAATTTGCTTTGATCATTAGTAGTTCAGATTCTTGTAGAGACCTTTAGCATACATAAACCTATATGTTCATTTGAAGGGGAAAAAAAACAATATTTCAAGTTATGCACATTGTATCATCTTTATTGTCATTAAGCTGTCCATAAGCCTTAGCCTTGTGGTTCAGCAATTACACAAGGACTTATCTCCAGTTTCTGAAGATAAGCATCATGGTTGAGCATCATGTTCAAATGGAAATCAAGTACCCTTGAACTGAGTTTTCCATTAACTAATTGAGTTAGTTGTCTTCTATGATTTGATGCCCTTTTCAGTTCTCTGGAGAAAATTGTAGAAAAAAGAGAACCAAGGAAAATGTTTATATCCCTCTTTCTCCAATTGATTGAATGCACAAAGATGAGATAAAACAAACTAGCATTGAATCATATGGTGCTTCACAAATCATGTAAAGACATTATCGAAGTGATTCTCTTTATTTTCAACAGGATATAGTATGTACAAATATAACAGAATAACAGAGCTGCAAAGGACCTCAGAGGACTTCTAGTCCAACCTCAGCTCAGGCAGGAAACCTATACAATTTCACACAAATGGTTGTCCAATCTCTTCTTAAATGCTTCCAGTGTTGGAGCATTCACAACTTCTAGAGGCAAGTTGTTCCACTGATTAATTCTTCTCACTGTCAGGAAATGTCTCCTTAGTTCTAGATTGAATAGTTTATCCTTGATTAGTTTCCACCCATTGCTTCTTGTTCTGCCTCCAGGTGCTTTGGAGAATAGGTTGCCATTCTCTTCTTTGTGCTAGCCCCTAGATATTGGGATACTGCTGTCATGTCACTCCTAGTCTTTCCAATACCCACCATAATGCTCAGAAAACCTATTGCATAACCTCTTTTAATTCAGCTTTTAATTTTAACCCACCTTTATTATTTGTATAAAAAAATCAAGCTGCAAAGATACTTCTTTCAATATACTATTTTCGCCACAAAAACAGCCCTGTGAGGTGTGTTGGACTGAGAGAGAGAGGCTAGCTAGCTTTCATTCCTAAAGTCCTTTCTAGTCCATGAAAGCTGCCCAGCTGGCTTTCATGGACTAGAACTCAAAGTCTCCTGGTTTCTAGGCTGGTGCCTTCATCTCAAGACCTATCAAACCCCAAACCTAAGCATGTTACTAATTTCTCAATGGTGTAAGCAGGTGGAGAATTTTCTGCAACATCATGATAATAAACCTTCAGGGGTTTTGCAAGGTAAGAGATCTTGAGGGAAGAATTCTGAATCACAGCAGAAACATTCAAATCTCATATGAAACACCACACTAAAATAAGAAAGTGGGAGAAAAAAGTAATGTCTTTTTTTTTTTTACTCCAAGTTTATCAATACAGAAAAAAGTACAATTCACCACATCCATTATTTAGCGAAAATCATTTTGCCTGCATCTATTGGTGAGTCATGTTTCAGCTGAGCAAAAGAAACTGAACACTCTAGGAAGAATATAAATTATTTGAGCAAGATGCAAAATTTATGGATTTATTCTCTGCCTCATCTAATTTCACCCCTAAAGCTTTGGTACTCACTGGCAAGAGACTTTGGACCTGTAAGTTGACATGTTTGATGCAATGGTTTTGGAATTATTTTCATATGTTTTGTATTCATAAATGCACATATTATGCATGGAAGGACTAATGTGTTGTTATCCTAGGAAGACAAGAGAGTTGCATAGGATGGCCATAGGGCATAAACTTCTCTTTTTGGTATGCCATCAAAAGTGATGCATAAAAAGAACATGCAGCTAATAAGCTTAACCATTCTGGGGCTATCGAGCCAGATAACCCATTAGACAGATATTGTGTTTTGACCTGCTAATGACATGATAGGTGGAGAACTCACAGCTTCCCACATATTACTAAACCACAACTCACCGCTGCATTTGCTGGGGTCCCTGAGGATTACAATTCTCTAACATCTCAAGAAACACAGATCCTTCTCCTCTGCTATGCAGAAATCCCTATGTTTCCTTCCACAAAGCAATAGATTATACTAATATAATATGTGGCATGTTGTAATTATACAGCAATAATCGTAATGCAATAATTATATTGGGTTAAAATTCTATGGGATTCTTACTGTTCCCAGAGGAAAGTTGCAGTATTTGGGTTTCTAGAGGCCATTTTGAACAGAAAAGCACTTCCAAGTATTATTAGGAAACTTCCTGATGCTTTTTCTAATTGGAAGATGGTGGGGTTAGCCACTTCATTCCTTCCTCACCCTGGAAACCAATTGGATCCTGCTGAGATATCAGCCACTGGTAAACACATACATTTCCCTTTTTGCTTCCAGCCCATATTATGATCAGCAAGTGTACTAATGGTTGTGATTTGCTTTCTACATTTATTTTGAGGTATTGTTATCTAGAAGTCTAGATAAATAGATGGTAGTTAGATGATAGATAGATAGAGAGAGAGAGAGAGAGAGAGAGAGAGAGAACAGACAGACAGACAGATATGGAAGGAGAAGGGATAGATAGAAGATAGATAGATAGATAGATAGATAGATAGATAGATAGATAGATAGATAGATAGATAGATAGATGATAGATAGATAGGTAGTTTATCCTGCTGACTCCAGAGTAATATCCATGTCTGTCTCTCATAGCAAGATAGTTTGGGACTGTCTTCTTCTGAGATGTTTTCAACTTCCCAATCTCTCTTTTATCCTTTATATCCTGGTAGATTCCAACTGACATAGGAATCCTATCTAACCCTGCTTAAGTCTCTGGAAACAGAGCATTCTCAGATAGGTAAGGCTTTGGTGGTCATTCAAAGACAACTGAGGCACAGTATCTGCATCCCTCTCCCTGCAAATAGTTGGGTACATTATGAACGTCAGCTCCACAGCAGCTCCACAATGACACCAAAAGGAGTTATGAGTGAAAATGTCCTTGTGCAAGGCCTACCACCATGTTCTTGCATCCTGATATCAAGAAGACCTGGTCCTTCTGTTATGATTTACTTGCTCTCATTTCACCTTTTGCACCTTTACCAATGAAGGGCCCTATGCAGGGGTGGGATTCTACTGGTTTAAACTGGTTCTATAGAACCGGTTGTTACAATTCTGTGCAGTTCAAAGAATCGGCAAATCGTACCACTGTCTGGCCCCTCCCCTTCCACCCTGCCCCTCCCAGTCACTCCTTATCTCACATGCACTCCATTCAACTTGTCTGCATTGTGCTTTTGCCTAATTTTTGGTAAGTTGCTAGTTTTTCTTTTTTTCCCCTGATGATCAACTGTTCCAACTATCAGCTGTGCCGCATGATTTAGATTAGCTAGAAAACAGGAAATCACTGGATTTCTTGCTTTCTAGCTAATCTAAACCTCTGTTGTACTGCTTTGCCTTCATCCCTGGAGGCTTCTCAGAGGCCCAGTCAGGGGGTTGTGGGGGAGAGAAGTGGCCTGAGAGCAGAGCTGAACCTTCCTTAGGACTGAAGCTTCTATTTTTCAGTGCACACTCAGGCAGCAGATTACAGAAAGGTACATCTGTGCGTGAATCTGTGATTCTGCAAGCAACTCAATCTGCCTGCCTGCTTTGCATGATTCTGGGTAAAAGTTGTTATACAAAATTCAATATTTACATAAATATTTACAATATTTGCATACAAGCCACACCCAGCCAGTCACATGACCACCAAGCCACACCCACAAATTAGGCCACGCCCACAGAACCATTTGTTAAGAAATTTGAATTCCACCCCTGGCCCTATGCTTATGAATTCTAAACCTACCAGCATAAATGAAGTAATTCAGGTTCAGCTACATATAAAGTAGAATAATATCCATGCAATGGATATATCCATGAATGTATTCCACTCTAGTCACTGGAACATCCCAGAAGATTACCAAAGAACTGAGGACAAGAGATTTACTTCTAGACATCCATGTTTGTAAACCAGAAAAACAATCAACCCTAGATGGTGACCCAATCCCAAATCTAACCAACATTGAGATTTACTAGGGCGGGTAGGTCTATTTCACAGGTGTGTTTAGTCATTATTTTTTAAAGAGTCCAGATGCCCTTTTTTAAGGTGAGACTATTTGGGTTGGGTTGTTTTTGATTTACATGAAGATGCCTCCTTCCCCTCCCTTTCCGAGTTTCTTCTTATGCACTAGATCATTTCTGCCATCTGCTTTGTCAGGGCTTTTTTGAAAATGAAACAGATTCAACAAGGTTGCCCTTGGTTAAATAAATAAACCGTAACTATAGTTGTAACATCATTATTAGACTATGAACCTGAAGGTCTGCCTACGATTTATTAGGATTATGTTGCCATTACCGATGCTACTTAATTTTATGGCATTCACCTTGCTTCCTAACTTCATGTGAGATGCTCCTGTGTCATTGAGAGAAGGCACAGTTTCTCTTTTAGAAGCAAAGAGTTATTTTTCTTCTCCTCTTTCTCCTCCTTCTCTTTTTTGTTTCTCCTCTTTTCCTCCTCTTCTCTCTCCTCTCCTCTCCTCTTCTCTTCCCTCCCCTCCATTCCTCTCTTCTCTCCTCTCCTCCTCTCTTCATTCTCTTTTCTTCTTCTCTTCTGTCTCCTTTCCTCTCCTCTTGTCTTCTCTTCTCTTCCCTCCTCTCCCCTCCCTTCCCTCTTCTCTCATCTCCTCCATGTCAGTTGTTTCCAAGGATTTTCTTGCTTTGCAGAAATATTAGTTAAGTCTTTACACTTACTGCAGAAGTGCCCTTTTGGGGTTGAGGGATCGAGGATGGAACAAAACTCAGAATGAAGTACAAAATCTGCTTTCATCAGATATGAGAAGCATCTTAATAGAATAATAATTTAGATCATTTGCACAACCTATGCATTCTTTAATCTAGTGAAATAAAAATTGACAACTTTCCAATTTTAATTTTTTTCATTCTCCTCAGGAGAATTACTGTACTTTTAGATGATTGGCAACATCATTTTATCAAATGTATTTAAGGGTTTCTTTAAAAAAAATAAAGGAGATTGAGATGTAAACTTCTATGTTAACTGAAAATTGTTTATAAATTAAACTATGCACACAGTGATAAACTGAATAGGAATGGTCTTAAAACAGAACAATGAACTTGAAGAAGACTTAATAACTAGGCAACATTACCTGTTATAATAATAGTTATTACTGTCCCACTCAGAAAGAGTACTGAAAACATCGTGAAACTATTAGAATTGAACAATGGAAGCAGCCTCCAAAATATATACTATTATTCTTATTGTTCTTTCCCCTGTCAAATAGAAAAGATCAATATATATGCAAAGACAATTATTTCAAATCAATTTTATCAACTATCATCTAGCTTACAGTTACATGTTTATATAAGATAACAGCGTAATAATATTAATAATAACATCTACTAATCAGCTCAGGATGGGTAGTAATAGGAACTGAACCGTTAAAAAAACAAGGGGCTTCAGATTCTCGGGGTGAAAATCTTTATTAAAGCATCTAAGAGAACAATTCTTCTAGAAGAGCTTTCTTTGAGTGACAGTAGGAAACGAAAACACTTGAAAGACTAGGGAATATGAAATGCCTTTTCCATCTCCTAGAGTTTATATTATCCTGGGGGTGAAAAGATTGGCTGGATTCTTCGATTTGGAGCACTGTTTCTCTGCAATGGTTTGTTGTAGAAGCTTTTAGTTAGAGTTGAAAAACTCAGTAACAAAGACCTCAGATCTGATAATTTGTGACAAATAAATAAAACTAAACAAGTATTTTGCCAGCTAAGTAACAAGTAACTTGTCAGCTAAGGAGTGCCAGTCTTTGCATTGATGATCAGATCTATACTATAAAAATATCTGATCCCTGTTCTTTAGCAGATTGAATGATTTCTTTTATAAGAAGAAAGAATTATATGGCAAGAGATACTGATTGGATTACAACTAGTCAGGCACAGCCCTAAAATACTACGACGTGCTGAAATATATTTTATATATAATGCAGGAAAAGGGAGGGAGGAAGAATACTTAGCATTGAAAATCATAATTCATGCTGTATCTTTCTCTAACGTAAAATGCAAGAGAAAAACTTGAAAGAATAAATGTTCTCCTCTTTCCTAATTTGACACATAATAAATTCCTAAAAATACCTCTGAAGGTTCTTGAATAAAAATACTTACTGTTGGGATTTTTGATGGATTCCATGTTTTTCTCCCCATCTTCTAAGTTCTTCTTAACAAACTTGTTTTTCTGTGGAGTGAATGGTTGCTGTTGTATCTGTGGTATTCTGGTCAATTTGTTTTATTGGGGTTTTTTTAAAAAAGTTTTTTATTATCTCTTTCATGTTCTTTTATGATGTAAACCACTGGGAGCCATTTCTTGGTGGTCTATAAAGAAAATAAATAACCACAATAAATAAGGATCTTAACTCTGAGAAGCAAACTGGATGATATACATAAAATGTGTGTAGTCATACCCTTCATTAAGTTTTTATTGTCATAACAAAACACTATTTAGTCTACTTTGCACTGGAACAATTACACATCAATGAGGAAAGATAACTTTATTCTATAGGCATTTTGAAAAAATCATTGATATTTCACAGATATAGTTAAAAACAATGACCACAACACTGAACCTCAGTATATGTTTTATTTAAGCTCTGTTTTGTGTTCTTGTTTCTTTTTAGGCAAGTGGTGAGTAGAAAAATTGCATTTTCCTTTTTTAAATTCACATATTAACCTCTAGACTGGGCCGCTCATATCTCACAACTTAGGAAATAAGAACAGAAAATAAGACTAGAGCATATGATACTTTATCTAGGGGCCATTACCACATTGCCCTGTTCTAGATTTAGCTCCAAACATGTGGACAGACCTTATTTCTTTATGTTCAGTAGGTTAGTGATTTATGTATGCATCAATCCTAACATTTCTGAAGTTGTACTGGATATTTTTTTTACTTCCTTTCTGAAATACAGAACGTTTTTTTTTTTAATCAGTTATAGATAAAGTATAATTTGAATGGCCTGAACGGTTGCCTCACCAGTTGTCTCAACAATTCCTGATGTCATGCCTACAAACAATCTTTTCAGAATAAGTTAGGAATGATGATTCCACAGCTTAGAAACTCCCTTCAAAGCAAGGAGCGTATATTAAACTCTGGACCAGCTGTTTAGCATGGTAATCAGTGGTGGGATTCTACTGGTTAAGCCCTGTTCAGGAGAACTGGTAGTAAAAAATGGTACCCTTCAGCAGAACCAGTAGTTACAAAATAGCTACCAGTTTGCCCAAACTGGTATTTGTTTTTTTTTTTCCCCTCTGGAGGATCAGTTGTTCTGACATCAGTTGTGTCGGGATCCCCCTCACTGTCTTACTGCTTTGCCCAGGAGGCAACCCGTGGCATGTGGGGGATGCTGTGCACCCCCCATCCTGTGCTCCATTTTTTGCCTTCCTGGGCTTCAGGGAAGGCCGTTTTTGCTTTTAGGAGGCTTCCCTGAGGCCCAGGAAGTAAAAAGAAATGGAGCACAGGTGGGGTGGTGCTGCACAAAAGAAGAAGAAGCCACACCCACCTAGTCACATGACCATGCCCACCTAGCCACTCCCACCTAGCCACGCCCACAGAACCGGTAGTAAAAATATTTGCATCCCACCCGAGTGTAATGTCAGAATATATAGGCTGATTACGAATTATCTGGAATTTCTTAAGGAATCAGTACTAGAAATAGAAACCAAGCTCACAAATGAATGCAAACGTACAACCATGGCACAGAACTATGTTGCAAGATCCAATCTCAGTAGGTCACTAGCACTAGAGGTTTAAACTTTCGAGCTTTTGGGTTCATACTGGAGCCCCTCCTCAAGGAAATTCTCTCTACTGGAATATGCACTTGGGGCTATTCTGTGAGTTGTATTTATGTGGCGCCTTCTTGTTGATTGGTGTTTTGATGGCTAGTGATTGGCTGTTGTTTTCTTGGGCTGCCAAGTCCTCAATTCCTAAATACTTGACAAACTGGGAGTAAATCAGCATTCCTGTTGACTGACAAGGGAAACCAGAATCATCATAAACTTCCTTTCTCCAATATTATGCTAATGAAACAGCATAATGAGAGGAAATCGGTAGATTGGATCATCCTTGTTTCATTTCCACTTCTATATATAGCTACAAACAAGTTGCAAGATAATACATGCCAACTATCCTAAAGAGCATATCCACCCTATTTGTTTTTATAGCTTTTTTTAAAATGCAATGGTTGAGCAGATAGTTTATTCAGGGACACAACGCGTGATCATATTTTAATTATCACTTGGATTTTGCCACTTGAATTTTCTAATTCCCAAGTTTCTAATATTATTTCTAATGTTAATTGTGCTTATATTAGCATCTTGAAAGGAAGCTTTTCTCCAAAAGGGAGCAAGGAAAGCTAATAAAGAACAAAAAAGGATCTTTGTTGTAGTGGCACCTCAATTTTAAACTTGCCTCCATTCAGAAGTTTGACTTGTGCTGTCACCGTTGTCAGCCTCTACTCTTATGATTTTATAGTTAAAAGTCTTTTTCATTTTTTATGCATATCTTTATGATTGACTCTCTTGACTTGCACTATAACAGAGAATAAGGTTTAAATTAATTTAATTTAAATTAATTTAAATTAATCTTGTTTACACCAGCTGATATAAATTCATCCCTTAATCGTTTATTTATCAAACATTTCTTATCTTGTTTCTTAATATGTGTTCCTTGGAAACAGACTACTATATCAACATTAAGTTTCCTCAATTAATGAAATATTTTTTTCCACAAATGGGGAATTTGTTCCATTAATATTCCATATGATAGACTTAATCTCCATCTTTAAGCACTGTGATAGATTTCTGTACAACTAACTTGTCCACATCTTCTCCCTTTCTTTTTCTCTCTGCCACCTTTTGGGACTTGCTCAACCACAAACTTCTTTTCTATACTCATTTCTCCACCTGGATCTGGAATTAGTTTATGTTTGATCAAAAAGTCCTTAGCTTTCTCTATGGAATTCAGCCTAAATCATTGCTCATGGTATATCTACCATGATCACGCCTTCCAATTTATCCCAATTTTTAGTCTATATTCTTATTAGTCTTATTCCTTTTCATTACTATCTCATTAGCAGAGGAAATATAGTCAATTGCTTGTAGAAATGATAAGATTTCTTGCTTTCCTGATATTCATAGCAGGATAAAAACAACAGCCATAATGTTTTCATCCAATTAATCATGCAGTGTATCTGGCTGGTGAAGAAAGTGGAGAAGATACTGTATTAATTCATGGGCTTCACTTTTAGTAGCCAACAAGCTGAGGTCACAAGTTTTCTATTTCCCCTCTAGAAAGCTATTCTTCACAAAGATCTTCTGGGTTAGTTATAATCTTCTTTGTACTAAATGAGTCTATGATTTAGGGAACCTTAAACAAATGCTGTGTACATAATCAAGACATTTATCCTTTGGACATTTCAACAAACTCACTAAATGAAGCACATTTGAAATTCACATAGCTATCATGTTAATCGGCAACAGCCCATTTCCTGTTATGTAATCGTAGAGGACATTTATTCATTCTCCCCCTGTCCAATGTTTTATTCAATGTCACAGGTCTTTGCACGCATAGAGTTGGAATCCTGGAATATTTGCAAAGTCAATTGTGCAAAGAAAAGCTGCTCAGAAAACAAACAAAGAAACAAGACTACTTGAAGGGCAAAAAGGATAAGATTACAAATTAGCACTTACAAAAAAAAGGTGCTCATGTAATATTGATTGTGGCTAATTAATATTTTAATCCAAAGGAGTCATTCAAAAATATAAGGCACCAAGTTCTTATGGTTATTTATTTTTTTCTACTTAAGAGGAAGAGTATAACAGTATCTTTGAGTTTTGGAAGTATTCTTCTCCAAGGCTTGTGGGGGAGGGGGAGAAGAAGAAGTCCCGTGCATTCAATTTCTATTATACATTCAGAAACATAAAGCAGAAAAATTGCTTCTGTTATTTTTCTAATGAAGAAACTCTTTGAGTTTTGCAAGTGTTTCACCTGCAGGGGAGAGGAGGAAGAGGAGGAGGAGAAGAAGAAGGAGGGGGGAGCAGATAGAGGAGGGGGAGGACAGGAAGGTGGAGAAGGGGGAAGCGGAGGGAGAGAAGGAAAAGGAGGAGAAGATGGAGGAGGAGGAGTGGAGGAGTCTCATGCATCTAGACTATACATTTGCTCTCTCAGAAGAAAACAACTCAGATGAAATAATTTTATATTGCAAATCTCTATTGCTAAACTTAATTCTACCACCAGCATGAACAGAAGAAAAGATTATCCCCTGTAGAGTTCTATAGGATTCCCAAACCCATCCTCATTTTTCAGTGCACCTTCTCCATGGCAGGTCCCTACCACCCCATCTCTGTCTTCATCTCTGCCTCTGTCCCTTCTCAATCTCCATGGGTTGCTGTTGGCTGGAGGAAAAAAAGGGGGGGAAGAAAGTAATTAAAACAATGACATTCCACTGCTGCCAAGGTTTGCTTCCTCAGAGAGAACAGGTGATCAGACCTCAACAGTAAGGAAATTTGTAGATGTCGTTGTGCAAACAAAAGTTGCTCAGACAGCCAGAGTGTTTGAAGGGCAGAGGAAGATGAGATCAGAATTCAGCATTAAAATAAATAAGTATTGTGTATAATATTGATGGGTGATGGATGGTGCTTGCAATTTTTAAAAAGCATTTTGGCCAGCTCAGGAGCTACAGGTAAACAGCCTCACAGCTGTTTCTACATACCACAGGTGGGCGATGATTCTGTGCTCCCCTGTCCATAATACAATTACAGGGATTAAATCCAAATGGCTGGAAGAGCTGCAATGTGGTTGCCAGTTCATTCCCTAAAAATACATGTTCTTTCAAATGAGAACAGCCAGAAGTTGAGAGATTAGCAGTCCTTGGCCTTGAAGTTTTGTAGACCTCAGTAGGTATTCAGTAACCTTTGGAAAAGATACTGCTCATAGACAGTGGTCATCCTCCTGCTGACAATTTGGCCATAAGGTTGAAATAATAGTGTCCATTTCTTTGGTGGGATTTCCCCACTGTAGTGTCCCTGAGGACCAATGACATAAATTAAAGCTCATGTTTAGATCAATCATTACATCTATGGACTTAGGGTCATGGTTAAGGTCTTAGTGTCTTAGTGCTTTTCGCCTTCAAAGACAGGACTTGTGACTTATGCACAATTACACAGTGGTGAAAATCCTTCCAGCCCAGTGCTCCCAGTGCTGAACTTATTGGCTATCTCCCTGGGTGCCCTTCAGGAACATGATTTTTAGTCTGGTTGATTTACTATGCTCCCACTACAGCCATAACCACCCATAGCATGCAAGCAACCTTCTAGGTTGACCTCATTGATCAAAATGATGTGGTTGACTCACATTTACTAAAGACCAATTTACTAATTTGCTATATTATAATATCTGCCTCCATTAAATTCAGCCAAGGATGTTTTTCTGCCTTAATAACAGCAAAGCAATTGCTTGTTTGTCTTGAACTACCTTATCTCAATTTTAATGTATTAGAATAGAATAGGATAACGAAGTTGGAAGGAACCTTGGAGGTCTTCTAGTCCTACCCCCTGCTTAGGCAGGAAATCTGACACCACTTCAGATAAATGGTTATCCAACATCTTTTTCAAGACTTCCAGTGTTGGAGCATTCATAATTTCTGGAGGCAAGTTGTTAATTGTTCTAACTGTCGGGAAATTTCTTCTTACTTTTAGGTTGCTTTTCTCCTGGATTAGTTTCCACCCATTGCTTCTTGTCCTGCCCTCAGGTGCTTTGGAGAAGAATTTGATTCCCTCTTCTTTGTGGCAAACCCTGAGATATTGGAACCAGTGGTGGGATTCAATTTTTTTTTACTACCGGTTCTGTGGGCGTAGCTTGATGGGTGTGGCAGGGGAAGGATACTGTAAAATCTCCAGTCGGAGGTGAGTATTTGCTGGTTCTCCGAACTACTCAAAATTTCCTCTACCGGTTCTCCAGAACTGGTCAGAACCTGCTGAATATCATGTCTGATTGGAACCCTGCAATCATGTCTGCCCTAGTCCTTCTTTTCATTAGACTAGACATACCCTGTTCCTGACACCGTTCTCCATATGTTTTAGCCTCCAGTCCCCTAATCATCTTTGTTGTTCTTTGTTGCATATTAACTCATGGAAGTTTACAGCAGAAACAACATCCAAAGAAAGGATCTGCAACATATCCATGGAAACAGGACTCAAGACAAACACGGCATTAATACATCTGAGGTAAATCTGGAAATAAAATATTTTAAGTGTTATTTTAATGTTTAAGATATGAAGCAGTAACAACAACAAAAATCTGGATGGTGTTCTTGGACTAGGGGAAAGCTGCATCTATCATTGTTTCCTGAATGGTGAAAGGAATGGGGCAAGGTTGATATCATTGGAAATGCTGCAATAGAGGCTTGGCCATTTCCCTCACCAACTTCTCCAATGTGGAGCATCAATGGCAGGTTCTCTTGAGGTCTCTAATGGGTCAGGAAAACTGAGGAGGCCAGCTGTTATAAATGCAGACTTGGCAATCCATTCGGAAAGACTGGGTGAGACAGAAACTCCAGATAAGCAATTAGGCAAGACAAAATTAGTTCAGACACCTAGGATTTGCACCCCTACTCCAATTTGGTTGGAAAATGTAGTCCTGAAGCTCCTTAGGTGCCAAACTATTGTTGGAAGAAAAAATCCAAGTCCAGTTCCAAGCCAGGAATAAAACGAATTGGAAAGGAAGATTCTGTTTATTGGTGAACAGAACCAACACACACACACAATGTGCAGTTCTGGGACAGCTGACAAAATGGAATTGAGAGTGGGTGGAGTTTTGTATCTTCTTTGGGCTTTGTATTTGAGATTCTGTTCCTGTGCAAGGACATGTCCATTAATATTCTAATGGCTGCTGTCAGATTTCTATGGAGCCATGGCTGGCTCTATAGGCAGAAAGGGAAATGTTTTGTCTGAGCTAATTTTGTCTTACTTAATTGCTTATCTGGAGTTTCCTGTCTGAACCAGTCTTTCTGAATGGATTATCAAATCAGCATTTATAAAAGCTGGCCTCCTCAGTTTCTGCTTAGAGCAGGGATACTGGGGCTGGTTTCTGTCTCCCTTAAGAAGTTCTTTTCCCATTTCTCCTTTAGGGGAAATATTATATCCTGTTTTTTTTAATATTCCCAAAACATTTCATTCTCTAGGAGGGTGGGTGGGTGCCAATTTTCTACACTATTAAGGTTCTCACATGTTAAAACCAGCACTTTCAATTGTACCAAATTTAATGCCTCCCTTTCCTGCCACTCAGGTGCCTATTAAACACATATTAAACAGCTGTCTTTGACAGTTTCATGAGAAGACCACAACTCAAAATTAACCCCAAAAGGAAGTGTTCTTCACCATGGTCTTTGTTTTGTTACAGAGAACAGTGGTGGTATTCTACTGGTTCTGCCGAGCCGGTAGCACCAATCAGCAGCAGAAACCAAGTTGGTTCTCTCTGATGCTCTGCTGTTGGGCCCACCCAACCTCCAGGCTCCCATACTAACCTTTATGTCCTGCTTTTGAAGCGCAGCTGCTTTGTGGGGCAACAGAGAGAGTTTAGGATTGCAGGAGGTGAGTATGTTTTCTTAAGTTTTCGTGGGTATTTATATATGGTATTCAGCTTTGTTCGGGTATTTTCCCACATCATTATAGTTGTGCTTTTAAAGTTGTAGCAACGTTTCAGCAGAATCTCATCTGCCATCATCAGGCTTCTGTATTGTGTTCATCTGTGAGTCAGGCCTTCACAGCCATTTCTGTTTTAAATTTGGTCCTAGCCTACTGCTGTGTTAGAATGGTTTTTTTCTTCATCCTGATTGGTTGGGAGTCTTGGTCTGTGTTTATTTGTTAAAGCATGAATAGAAGAGATGATTCCACCAGACTGTCAATTATCTGGAAGCCTGTACTCACAAACAAAAAAATCTCCACACCACAAGCCAGGCAAACACCTGGGCACAAAAAGACCCCCCTGATACCTCCAGCTCAAACACACTCCAACCAAGCACCCAGATCAAACCTAGCTTCCTAATAAATGATAGCCGTCCATTTACCCAGAGCCAAGCTGCACTAAAGGCCTCCAGTAAAGTAACACAATGTTGCCAGCCAATCAAGATGCAAAAAGAGCCAAAAAACAGACAGAATATATTAGAAACACCAATCAAGCAGAACACAACAAACTCCAAGACCAATAAACATAGCCCAAGACTCCCAACCAATCAGGACGAAGAAAAAACCATTCTGGCACAGAAGTAGGCTAGCACCAAATTGAAAACAGAAATGGCTGTGAAATTTTGATTCACAAATGAACATTATACAGAATCCTGACGATGGCAGATGAGATTCTCCCGAAACGTCGCTACAACTTTAAAAGCACAACTATAATGACATGGGAAAATACCCGAACAAAGCTGAATACACACACACACACACACACACACACACACACACACACACACAAATATCTCTTGGAAATCAGACTGGTGCATTGACTTTGGCCCTGTGCTAAAGTGGGAACAACTAAGAATCTCCTAATTTGATGGTTTGTAATTGATTCTGAGAGGTTCTGAATTTCCGAGGGACTTTAGGTAACAGATGCAGCCTGATTTTGTGGCAACAATGCAGTAGTGGAATTTGGTGTTTATGTGAAATATATTCAGCTTTTTTCCTTTCTTTTTTTTAGAAAAGGACCAGCGCCATGTGTGGGTATCCAAAAAAACAAGCAACGTATTACAATGGCCAGCCATCAAAACATTTCTGCTTCAGCAGTGATTTTCATATACTGGAATTGCAAATTTCACATCGTAATTGAGTGTTCAAATTAAAATCCATTGCTTGTAGGGAAGTCTAAAAGGATATGCTATTATACCTTCTGGATTTTGGCTAATGTCCTGGCATCTTATATCATGGGGCAAAACCAAAAGCTCTTGTAGAATGTCTTGCCTTAGGAAGAGTGATAGTTTGATAATAGTATCTCTCGTCTCTTAGGCTTGCAAAACCTGGGCTGAATTTGTCAGATGCAATTAGAAGTGATTGCAGTGATTCCCTACAGAATTGGAAATATTAACAGCCTTGCTGGACCAATCTTGCAGTTCAGTATATAACAAAAATATCTGTTCCAAACAAATGTAACAAGGAAGTGAGAATTATCTGTAGAGAGTCGAGGCTGACAATATCCTTGCTCAGGGATAACCAAAATGCACAGGAGGAATAAATATTTCACTACAGGTCCAGATTTTGAAAAAAATGATAGATTTTAGAGAACATGTCAAGCAACCATACAGCTTTGTCTAGAATTTTGCATGCATAGGTATTGTCTTTGTTTTCAAGAATATGTTTTCATAGTAAACCGATTAATTCTGATGTATTGGACAATTAAATCCCTTCTGCCATACAAGTCAAGCATTGGTTCTATTTGTCATTGGGGCCGTAACAAAGCAAAATCAATGGAAGAGAATATTTGTAGCTCATGACTGAAAACTGTGGGGCCTTGGTGGTCTCTGAGCTTGGTTGTTTCCTTGCAGATGTTTTATTAACCAACTAGGGAACACCTTTGATGTTACCTTATGTAATTAGGTAATGAAACACCTGCAAGGAAACAACCAAGATCAGAGACCACCAAGGACCCCAAAACATTATCTGTTGTGGTTAGCCGGCAGCAGGTGCGGATGGCTGAGGAGAGTGAGGACTCTCAGATGAGGAGCCAGGACCATTAGGGGAGTGGACTGCTGCCTTCAGAGATTGTGGGGACTGGGAGCAGCGATGAGGAGGTGCCCATGGAGCCTGTGCCAAGTGCGCATGCACGCAGGATTGCTTGCAGGCAAGAGCAGCTACAACAGCATGGGTGACTCAGGAGTAAGGCTGCAAAGTAATGCCCCCTCCTTCAAGCATATAAAAGCCAGGTATGAAATGAACATTCTTTGCAGAAGGCAAAAACGTTTTGAAACTCCAGCCTCGTGGTCATTCCAGTATCCTGAGTTTGTATTTAAAGATTTTTGTATTGCAAATTATTTCTTTTGGCAGTCTCGCACAGTTTGGCAAGGCTTGTGCTTATCACAGCTAATTATTTTGCAGAAGCATTAAAAGGTTTCTGATCCTTTTGGATTGTGTTTGATTTGTTGAAAAAGGGCGTGGGTCAGAACATTATCAGTCATCAAGCTTCCCATGTTAGGTAAACGAGCTGGTTCAATACATTTTGCAAGCACCACTGGATATGATACAGTACACCAAACACCCATTTCAAAAGAGATGTGGAAGAGGGGTTCTGGAACGTCAGCAAGTCTCAGTCCAGCACCTCCATGCTGTGCCACTTATGAAAGGAGTACAATTTGTTTTAGCTTTCTTCATAGCCATATACCATGCCCAGAGGTGGGATTATCCTGGTTTGGACGATCAGCTGGCTCTGAACCAGTTTGCTCCGATGATTATGTGGGCCTGCACACCCACTCCTGCACTATACTCACCTATATCTGCTCAACTGCACCTCAGCTGTGTTACTTCGCCGAAGTCACATCGAAAGTAAGTAATTATGAAAGCTGTGCACACATGTGCAGCACGCTAAGTTGTTACAGTTGTTACACAGTTGTTACACTGGCAGCATCCCACCACTGCCCGTAAGTAAACCAACCCTTTAGAATCATTTGCTTGAAGGCTTTCAAGTTGGCCTTACAACAGGAAATAAACCATGCAAAGTGCTTTCTGTGCTCTATGTATCCCACATTAGCTGTTGTGCTCAGTTAATTTGGCTCCAGTTTTAATTATGATTTTGGAAGCTTTTCCAGCCTCTCATTTCTCCCCCTCCCCATTTTCTTTTTAACCCCAAGTTTGGTCATGTTCCAATAAGCACTGAAAGCAGCAGTGCCATGGACTGGTTGATGTCAAGCTGTGTGAGCTTTTAATTACAGGAGTTCAATTAGACTCCTGTAGCATTTTTAGCATTTTCACTGAGGAAAAATCTCACGAAAAGAGATTGATATAACATTTGAGCCACCACCGAACGTTGGGGAAGCATTTTTCATTCCAAATTAATTTTTGGCCACCATGCTCATGGATATCTGGAGATGCAAATTCTTATTAGAGATAATGAAACTGAAGGGGGAGAAAAAGGCAAAAAATCACTACATTAGTCTGCTCACTTCTAAAAAATAAAAGTACCTTTTCTTCCCCCCTGTGTAGCCTATACGCTATTCATATTCAGTCAGAGGAAAGCCCCAGAGACCATTGGCATCCACATCCTTAAGCTCATGCAGTTAATTAGAGCTTATTTGGTTTCATTCAGGAATATAAATGCTGTGTAGCAAACACGTAACTCCTTCAAGAAGGCAGCTTCAAAAATTGAGATGTCACCTTCAGAATTGGGCTCAGTTCCTGAGTTTCACCATCAACCTTGCCACTTCCTAGCAAATTTTGCCAATTTTTGTTGTTGTTAAGCTTCCCCTTCTTCTCCAATCAAATTTAGAGCCTTTGAATGTTTTGGTGATCTTCCTTTCATAGGCATAGGTCTAGTTTTCTTGGGGTTTTTGTTTGTTTGATTGAGTGATTAGTTAAAGCTGTCCAGAAATTACAACTCCCTTATTGTATTAAATATTATCTGAATATTAGTAGTGCTTAGGGTTGTTGCCTTCTATTTCATGCCTCTTGTGAACTGGCATTAGAGGTTGTAAAGCCAATCAAGTTACACTCCCTAAACATTTGATATAATTAGGACAACTAAATACTGATAATCTGTACATGATAATTAATTCATTTAATGAAAAGGACTGGGGAAGACATGATAGCAGTGTTCTGATATCTCAGGGGCTGCCACAAAGAAGAGAGGGAGTTGAAAGCTATTCTCCAAAGCATCTGAGGGCAGGACAAAAGCAATGGGTAGAAACTAATCAAGGAGAAAAGCAACTTAGAACTAAGGAGAAATTTCCTGACAGCTAGAACAATTAATCAATGGAACAACTTGCCTCCAGAAGTTGTGAATGCTCCAACACTGGAAGGTTTTGTTTTTTAAAGATGTTGGATAACGATTTGTCTGAAGTGCTGTAGAATTTCCTGCCTAGGCAGAGGGTTGAACTAGAAGACCTCCAAGGTACCTTCCAACTCTGTTATTCTATTCTAATCTCCAGGTTTTAAATTGTCAGGTCTAGTTCACTTCCAGAGAATTAACATAATCAGGTAGATTTTTCACCACATAGCTATACTTCTATCAAAATTTGCAGTCTCTTACAAATATTGTAACAGTTGGACTCAACAGTGATCTCTAAACCTATAGTACTGTGGCCCTCTGCATTTAGCACTGCACAGTAGACATCTACTTGTGTTGTTGCTTCTTGGCACAATTCAGCTGAAATAACAATCATGTCATTGTAGATATTAAATCCCAGTAGCTGTGAAATTCTTCCCCTTGTTGGGTTAAGTAGACATGCTTGAATGCAGAAGACATGCCACCTGGATGTGATAGCTAGGTCAGAAGCTGTAATGTGGTGTGTAGCAGACTCACATACCTCCCAAAAAGTCTTCATAGTAGTGCTTGAGATGTGCCATGCTGCTTCCACTTCTACTGGGTGAAGATATTAGAGGGATAAAGATAAAGCATTTGTTATTACATATTTAGATTAAGGGTTAGTGCCTTGTCCAGTGGAAAAAGGCTGAAATTTCATATGTCCAGTTTCAATCTTCACAATTTATCAGGAGAAGCAATGGCTAATATACAGATTCCATGCTGTCAAGGTACTCTGTCATGCCCACATTAGAATCTGAAACTATGGGGGAAGATGAGCTGGAACAAGAGCCAACAGAGATTGAGAGGACGACTCCATTGGCCTTGGAAGAAACTGGGGAAGGGCAGAGTCAGTCCAGGCAAGGATCTTCTCAATTAGTAAGGCCTGCAGACAGGGAGGAGCGGGAGAGAGAGAGCTCAGGAAAAGAGCAATATTAATGCAATATCAGGGGTTTTCAATTCAATTGTATAAAATGCAAACAATGTGTGCTTGGGTTTTATTTTATTATTATAGTTATAATGTACACTGAAGATGGCATTGAATTTTATTGTATGAGGTGCAGTGACAATAAAGTGACAAGAAAGTAAAGTAAACTAAAGGAGGGAAGAGAGAAGGTGAAATCAAAGTAGATTGAGCCTGCTATGAAGGAGAAGAGGGCTCTGCCCCCTTTCACAAGGCATGCCTGGGAACTGAGATTTAAGGAGATGCTGGTGGGAGAGGCATTTGTCAGGAACTAGCCAGTGATAGGATTCAATTTTTTTTTTTTACTACCGGTTCTGTGGACGTGCCTTGGTGGGTATGGCTTGTGGGCATGGCAGGGGAAGGATACTGTAAAATCTCCATTCCTTCCCCACTCCTGGGGGAAGGTTATTGCAAAATCCAATTCCCTCCCCATCCCACTAACCTGCTTTCCAGCTCTGTTCTCCTGTGCAGGGCAACAAAAGGAGACCCAGCCGATCAGCTGGGACTTGGGAGGCAGAAAATAGATGGGGGCGGGGCCAGTCAGAGGTGATATTTGCTGGTTCTCCGAACTACTCAAAATTTCCACTACCGGTTCTCCAGAACTGGTCAGAACCTGCTGAATGCCACCTCTGGAACTAGCATTGAATCTGTGGAGCCTCATAGCACTTGCCAACACCCGGAGATTGCTGTACTCTTGTCTTGTTGTGCTTGGCCTGTTTAACTGCTTTGCTGAACTTCTTGCTCTGGTTACCGTTTGGCTAACGTGGCTTATTGGACTGCTGGCCCTGTTTGATGTGTGTGTAACCTTGCTTACTGGACTACTCTCAGCGGAGGCTTCTGAAATTTCATGTGAGAGCTTTGCTTCAGGACTTGTAGTGAATGTGAGAACATTTGGGGGACACAATTGGAACAATAAATGGGAGTTACACCTGTTCTCTGGTTGTGTTGCTTTCGTGCCACGTCCTGGATCATCACACGCTCTGAGATCTGTGCATTTGTCCCTATTTCTGTGAGAACTTTCAGCTTTTGTTTCATGGTCTCTAAATATCAGAATTGTGAGCTGCAGCTCTCCTTCAGGACCCTGAAATAACAACTTCAAACATTGGCACTCATATTCTAGCAAAGCTTGGCAGCTATCAGAGAACTGCAGTTTTTTTTCACTGGACTGCCTGAAATGCCTGCACTGCGGCTTTGACTGAGATGTGTTTGATTGGTCTGCTATGTTCCCAATGTCCAGAGGTGGCATTCAGCAGGTTCTGACCAGTTCTGGAGAACCAGTAGCAGAAATTTTGAGAAGTTCGGAGAATCGGCAAATACCACCTCTGACTGGCCCCACCTCCATCTATTTTCTGCCTCCCAAGTCCCAGCTGATTGGCTGGGTCTTCTTTTATTGCCTTGCACAGGAGGACAGAGCTGGAAAGCAGGTTAGTGGGGTGGGGAGGGAATGGAGAATTTGCAGTATCCTTCCCCTGCTATGCCTACCAAGCCACGCCCTCCAAGCCACGCCATGCCCACTGAGCCACACCATGCCCATCAAGCCACGCACACAGAATTATTTTTGAATCCCACCACTGCCAATGTCATATTATTCTCATTTTAAACCTTCGTGTTAAGTTGTAAGATCTCAGTTAACTTTGATAATAATAACCTGTCAACATAGTGAAAGATACTATATTGCTTCCAAGTCTCATTAGCTAAAGATTCAGGGTGGCTGATTCCTCAAATAACTTCCAGTTTCTTGGAAACTTTCCCCATATTTATTTCTTCAATGTCTCACTTATATTAATTATTTCATGTATACAAGGCAGGTTTTTCTGATGCATGCTCTGCAAAAATAAAAAATTGAAAGAGAAAAAAAAATACCTGAAGCTTTTAGAATTATTGAACTAGGTATCTGGTTTCTCTTGGACTGTGTTCATTACAAGGCATGACTGTCTTTCTTTCTTTCTTTCTTTCTTTCTTTCTTTCTTTCTTTCTTTCTTTCTTTCTTTCTTTCTTTCTTTCTTTCTTTTCTTTCTTTCTTCTCCCTCCCTCCTTTCCCCCCTTCTTTACTACCCTCCATCCCTTCCCTCCTTCCTTCCCTTCCCTTCCCTTCCCTTCCCTCCCTCTCTCCATCCTTCCCTTCCTCCCTCCCTCCCTTCCTTCACTCCTTCCTTCCCATGCCTAAGGGGAAACTTCAGAGACTTAGAAGAGAGCCTTCCTAACTTCTCTGGTTGCAAAAAAAAGATAGGACTATTTCTGATAGTTTACAGAGTTTATTTATTTATTTAATTTTATTTTATTTGTCAATTGCTTACAAGATAATAGGTATAAGAATAAACATTGTTTATGCTTTTAACTTTCTTCTTTTCCTTTTTTTTTTCTTTCTCTTTTGTTCTTTTTCTCTCTACTTCCCTTTCTCTCTCCTCTCTAAATTTTTTCTTTTTTTGCTTTCCTTTCCCCCTTTCCTTTCTTCAGTTTATTTGTGTATGTATTGTTGGTTGGTTTTAATTGTAAAATTAATAAACTATATTTTTTTTAAAAAAAAGAATAAACATTGTTATGAATACATGGATACATATAAGAAAAATAAAAGAAACAATAGGACAGGGTAGGCATGTTGGTGCGCTTATGCACACCCCCTACAGACCTCTTAGGAAAGGGGTGAGGTCACTAGTAGACAGTCTAAGGTTGAAGTTGCAAAGTTTGCAAAGTTCTGTTAAGGTGGTCTTAGAGTAAAATAGGTCATGTTTCCAGTTTGGTCTGCCTGGGAAAGGCTGACACTGTTTCTCTTGGAGATCTCTTTTCAACATATATAGAAAAAATCCGGACCAATTGCTCAGTGAGGGATACTTATTCTCCTTTGTTGAATCAAGCATAAATTTGATGCAAACTTTGACATTTTCAAGAATTTTGGCTCAGGGATAATTGTCTGCCTCTGGGAACAAGTTGGCTATGTTTACACAAACTAGTGGATCCAATTATCTATTTCCTTGTTGCAAAATTTTACTCCTATGCTCTACCATGTCAAGATGACAGAAGTCCTGGTCAAAGAGGGAGAGGATGTTTTTGTCATTCTCCCAGTTGCTGTCACCTCCTAGCAATCTCTGTCTTTTTCTCTTGGGAAAAAAAATGTGTTAACTTGCTCAGGGAAATTTGAGGGGCTGCCACAAAGAAGAGGGGGTCAACTTATTTTCCAAAGCACCAGATGGCAAGAACCAAGAAGAGAAGCAACCTGGAATTAAGGAGAAACTTCCTAAAAGTGAGAAGAATCAACTCATGGAAGAGCTTGCCTTCAGAAGTTGTAGGTGCTTCATCACTGGATGTTTTTAAGAAGAGACTGGACAGCCACATATCTGGAATGGTATCCTATCTGAAGTTTCCTATTTGACCAAGGAATTGGAATAGAAGAACCCCAAGATCCTATTAGAAATTCAGTCAAAAATAAACATTCTTGGTGAAATTATGTGTTTGATTAATGCAACCTGGAAATGATTGTCTCTTGTATTAGAGTGTCAGAGAGTGTCAGAAGAGTGTTGATTTCATTGAGAGCCACATCAGGGTTGTATTTGAGCTTGGGGGGCCAGGGTAATCATGGCCAGGGTAGGCATGGCTGGGGTGGGCATGGTCAGATCAACATTACTCATGTTGAGGGCGCCTGTGGTGGCCCAAGTGCTCTGCCAGTGAAAATGGGCTCCCAATATCCATTTTTGCTGGCAAAGGCACTGTGGGCCAGTCCTTCGCAGTTTCCTGTGGGTCAGACCTTAGCATCCCACAGGCTGGATCCGGCCCCTGAGCATTGAGTTTGACACCCCGGTTTACTATAAACCCAGTATATTTCAAAATGTTCAAACTTGCAGCCGAAATTTTATAAGTGGAAAGAAAAAAATGTTCTAGAAGAAATTGATTAGCACAGAAGCTGCTATCTGTACTTTTTTTTTTTTTTTTACCAAGAGACTGTTTAGTATACAACAGCAATCAGCCTGAAAGCATGAATTCTCATTTGTATTGCTGCATTCAGAATTGTATTTACAGACATATGCCTCGAGTAGTTGGCAATGCAATACCTCTCTTTAAAAAGGGAGAATCTATTCATATCATTTAAATACAGCAATATTTCCAAACACAGACACAAACACACACAAACAAATGGGTGAATATAGCTGTCAAGGAATCTTCCATTTTGAAACACCACTAAGCATCTTCCACGGGAAGGATGAAGAAAACTTATTGAAAAAGAATACCTTTCAGTCTAATTCATATCCTATGAATTAAGATTTTTTTAAAAAAGACCACAATAAGGCCTGTTTATTCACAATTTCTCCTAAAGGCTGGCATCTGTTCAAGAGAAAAATATTTAGGCATATTGATAAGAAAAATAGGAAATGTAATATTGTTGGAGGTGGGAATCTTCTTCATTGGAACTGTGACAATTGTAGTCAAATAATGAGGTGAGGGAGAATCTTAAAAAAAGTTTACCCAGCTAGAACCCCCTTAAGAAAAAAAAATCTTAAATATATATGTTTAGGGTAACAGGCATTTGAGACAGCCATTTTAAAGCCGTTCCAGTTTTAAATGAGGGGGAGAATTGAAATTCTGCTGAGAATAAAAACATGAGTTCCATCTATATTATTTGAACCAAAACATTTCCAGCCCAAAACACTTTTTGCACCACTTCATGTTATGGGCTTCATAAGTGGATTCTCTTTTTGAAATGTAAGTGGGTGTAGAAGGTTGGGACAAACAAGTTAAGAGCATGTAGAGTGCAGTTGTAGATAGATTTGACAGTGGCAATGGTGGTGCAGTAGTTGGACTGGTGCAGTAGCCTAGAGGTGGAGCTCTCACCTCACAATCAGGAGGCTGTGAGTTCGATCCTAGGTAGAAGCAGATATTTCTCTCTCTGGGTGCAATGGGAATATATCTGCTGTACAAAGTTCCGCTATGGTGACAGGAAGGGCATCTGTCCATTAAAACACTCTGCTAGCTCTATTCAGTTGCCCAGACTCCACCCTGCAAAGGATTATGGAGTCATAAATGATTATGATGATGAATGGTGGCACAGTAGTTAGAATCAAGGGTGTAATTCAAAAATTCCTTCAACCGGTTCACTGTTCGGTTCCAGGGTGGGGGTGGCCATGGTGGGCATGGCCTATCAGAACTTCTGGAAGGGGCATTTTTTGCCTTCCCCGGGGTCAGAAGGCTTCCCTCAAACTTCTGGAAGGGCAAACATGGCCTCCTCCAGGGTCCGGAGTCCCTCTGGTAGCCAGAAACAGGCCCGTTTCCAGACTTCCGGAACTTCAAAGAGGGCTGATTTTTGCCTTCCCCAGGGTCCAGAGACTTTCCTTAGGCCTCTGGGAGGGTGAAAATGGCATCCCCTGGTCCAGAGGCCCTCCAGAAGTCAGAAATAGGCCCATTTCCGGACTTATGGAAGGCCCATTTTTCGCCCTCAAGAGCCACCGTGCAAACCCTGCCCTTGCCTTCATACAAAATAGGCCATGTGGAAACTCCTGGGAGGGGCAGGGTGGGAGGATCAGGGCCAGCCAGTCGGTTCAACCACTGGTTCAGCAAACCAGATGCAAATTTAATATTCGGTTTGCCCGAACCTGTCTGCCCTGGTTAGAAGGCAGAATTGCAGGCAAAATCTGCCAAAAACTCGCAGTTTGATCCCGACAGGGCAAAATGAGGAGTCAGATTGTTGGGAGCCAATATGCAAATAATGCTTACATCGTAAACCAACCATAAAGTGCTATAAAGCACCATGGAGTGGTATATAAGTCTAAATGCTATTGCTATCTTCTAGTGGTGCTTTTCAGTCTATGGAACGAGGTCCCAATAAATTAACATTCTGTGAGTATCAGCCGCTCAGTGCCCTTAAGGCCAGGAAGCCTTTAGAAATTACATGTTAAAAATAAAAGAAGCAAGGTCTGAAAGTCATATGGCCAATTAGGCCTGGCGGTAAAATGAATATCAAGGGCATCATACAAAGACGAGATGTAGGTCAATTCAGTCTGGTCAGCAGGTGTGTAAAAGAGGATTTGCTGACAGAAGAGAGCTGTCAGTGTCAAGAGTCCAATTGAAACAATTCCCTCTGGAGACGAAGCACACCAGGAAGAATCTAACTTGAACAAGGATTAGTAAAGCAGGTTTTATAATGGCAGCAGAAAGGTGATTTATTTACAGGGCATAAATTCTAGCCGACGCTTAGCGCTTATCTGACTTGATCTTACCAGGAAGAGAATGAAAGACCAATAACTAGTTCTATTTTATTTTATTTCATTTAAAAAAAAAAACTTCACCCAATTAGATTGACCCAGACAAGAGAGACACAAAAAGTACTGGATCCTGGATGGCTAATGTCCTTCTCTCTCTCTCTCTCTCTCTCTCTCTCTCTCTCTCTGTAAATGTTTTATTTTGTAAAAAACAAGCATAAAAGTGATATGAGAATGCTTCCTATATTCTGTTGCTGTCTATAACTATTGCAGGTAGTCCTCCATTTATGATCACAATTGAGCCCCAAATTTATGTTGTTAAGTGAGGCATTTGTTAAGAGAGCTTTGTCCCATTTTACAACCTTTCTTGCCACAGTTGTTAAGTGAATCTCTGTGGCTAATAAGTCAGTAACCAGGTTGTTCAGTGAATCTGGCTTCCCCATTGACTTTGCTTCTGAGAAGGTTGCAAAAAAGGATCTGTTGACCTTGGGACTCATCAATGGTCATAAATATGAACTAATTGCCAAGCATTTGAATTTTGATCACATGGTCGTAAAGGTCACAACTTTGAAAAATGGTCATAAATAACAATAGCAACAGCACTTAGACTTATAAATTGCTTCACAGTGCTTTTTACAGCCCACTTTTAGCAGTTTTCAGAGTCAGCCTCTTGCCCCCAACAAATTGGATCCTCATTTTATCCACCTCAGAAGGATGGAAGGATGAGTCAACCTTGAGCCTGGTGGGATTTGAACTGCCAAATTGCAGGCAGCCGGTAGTCAGCAGAACTAACCTGACTAACCTGCAGCATTGTATTGTCATGTATTCTAGTGTCACATATGTGAAATAGGTGGCCGTACAAATTGAATAAATCAAATGAATAAATGGCTGAAGAGAAGCAGCAGCAAATCCCTCTCCCCTAAAAAAAAGTTAAATTGGATTGTTTCAATCAATGTACTGTATATCAATAAAAAAGTAGATGTGAACATGAAAAGTTTTGAAAACAAAAATCCTTGGCAAAACATAAGCCTCTCTCCGCTCTTCCTCCTGAGCTAAACTTTTGCCCTTGGCTCTTGTTAGACTTCTCAGCTTCAGTGAAAAATGAATGGCTAATCCAGAGAGAAAGCACACGAGAAGAAGCATTCAGTGGTGAAACAACTACAGCGGTTGAGAAAATTAGAAACAATTGGAGAGGGTTTGAAAACTTGAATATAAAGAGGCTTATATGGAAGATTAATAGTTTGCCCCATAAATTGAAATGTGTTTCAAACATGGGCAAATATTGGTAAAGTCTTGCTGACTCACTAAAAAGTGAATTCAGGTTTAGACAGCTTCTCAAGTGAGCAAAAACACTACTTGAAATCCTAGAGAATGTTGTGTAAGATAATCCTGAGCTGGATAAACTTCTCCTGAAATATTTTAGCTTCTGCACAGCCGTGGAGAAATCTGCTAAAAAAAATGAAGTCTGTTCCTTAGATACTAAAGCATCTAACTTTTAAGGGTGGACAGCAATTTGGATTTGAAGGTAAAAAGATGCTTCAGATTTCACAGAGGCATGAACATAACATCTCTCTACAACTATTTAAAATAGTTATTGTCGGTTTTGGAAATCATATTATACTTAGAAGCTTCCACACTGCCACATATTTGTGCCTGGGAATTTGGGAGTGGGGATATCTAGGGAGGTGGAAATTTAGACATAACAACATTCTTCTTCTAAAGTCAAGGACAAGTTATCCTGCACCAGAAAAGGAGTGGTTGGAGGAATGTCTCCAGCTGGAATGATTGGACCATGTGATGGACTGGTGGGTGCAGGGGATAGGTTTTTGATTTTCAGTTATGAAGGGAAAACCTGGAATTCTCAGATTTGGATTTTTCCAGATGTGCCAATATGACTTATCTAATAAATTCTTATTTGGATGGACTTTGTTTCTGAGTGCTGAATGGAAATGAGGAGTTTCACTGGAACACGGACATTAATCCGAATCTTGACACCTATGTCTTTTTCTAGTCTGCTATTCCTTTGATTTATTTATTTGATTTTTATAACTGCATATCTCAACATGTACCAAGGATAGCTTTGGTTAAAAGAGCCACAATGACCTATCGTTACTCTAATTACCCTGAGCTTTTAATCTCTCCTATAATTTAAACTAGAAAACTAAGATCATGGCATTTGGCCCTCTCAATTCCTGGCAAATAGATGGGGAAGAAATGGAGGTAGTGACAGATTTTATTTTCCTGAGCTCCAAGATCACCACAGATGGGGACTGAAGCCAATAAATTAAAAGACGCTTGCTCCTGGGGAGGAAAGCTATGGCAAATCTAGACAGCATACTAAAAAGCAGAAACATCACCCTTCCAACAAAAATGCATATAGTGAACGCTTTGGTTTTCCCAGTTGCAATTTATAGCTGTGAAAGTTGGACCATAAGGCTGAGCACCAAAGAATTGAGGCCTTTGAACTATGGTGCTGGAGAAGACTGCTACGAGTCCCTTGGAATGCAAGGCGATCAAACCGGTAGGTCCTGGAGGAGATCAACCCTGATTCTTCTTTAGAAGGCCAGATCCTGAAGATGAAACCCAAAGACTTTGGCCACCTAATGAGAAGGAGGGACTCACTGGATAAAAGCCTAATGCTGGGAATGATTGAGGGCAAAAGAAGAAGAAAGGGATGGCAGAGAATGAGGGGGCTGGATGGAGTCACTGAAGCAGTAGGCATGAACTTAAATGGACTCCAGGGGATGGTGGAAGGCCTGGAAGTCCATGGGGTTGCGATTGGTCAGACATGACTTCACAACTAACAACAACATTATTTAAACATAATATGTAGCAAGTGCGAAGTGACCTTCTCAATGGGCTCAGAGATTTCAGAATTTAATCAATCACCTTCTGCAATCTTTTTGGGGGCTAACCCAGTCTTTGAAATCCACTGTTCCTTAATGAAGGAACAAAAAAGTGGAGGAGAATTGCAAACAATAAAAGCCACATGTAGAGACTGAAAGAATCACTTATATATTTAAAACACACGTTCAGTAAAGCAAATCTTTTGCATAAGTTACCCTGTCAGCATATCAAGCCAGAAACTGCTGGTTTATAATCTAACTGGCTTTCATGAGCTTAATGCATTTAGTCTCTTGGGCTGTGGAAAGGAAACATAAAAAAAAGAAAGAAACGAAAGCTAGTAAATAAGAGAGTAAAAATGGAAAGTGACTGAAGAAACATTTTCAAAGATAGATTTATGGCTCAAATACCCACCATTGTACTGCTGCAGCTGTTGTTTCCCCATTAAGTTCAAGCAAAATTCACCAAAAGGAAATTTTTGGTTCTTCATAAATTTGCTGCAACTGTAGTATGCAACGTTTTGTTCCATTAGCGAAATCTCAGTATTTATCCATTCTTCTTTTTATTGTACCTTACCAGCAGGCTAATCTTCAACCTGTTGTTCTGGTCACATTGAAAAGTGTGGCTTTCTGATGACAATATTACAGGTAGTCCTCGATTTATGACCTCAGCTGACCCAAACTTTCCATTGCTAAGTGAGACATTTGCTAAGAGAGTTTTGCTCCATTTCTTGCCACAATTGTTAAGTGAATCACTGCAGTTGTTAAATTAGTAACATGGCTGTTAAGCAAATCTGCTTTTCCCGTTGATTTGGCTTGTAAGAAGGTCACAAAAGAGGGTTACATGACCCCAGGACACTGCAATCATCATAAGGATGAGACAGTCATGTAGAATCTGAATTTTGATCTCATGACAGTCTGCATTTTTTTTTTTTTTTTGGAAATCCATCCATACTCCCACACCATTCAAAGGGTGTTTTCATCCCAAAGTGAATAGCTAAAAGTCTATGGAGATTCTCAGTCATCCAGGTCATGGTTGTCCCAAAGGTGCTTTTTCAGGAGGCAACTGGACTTTCTGTTTTTTACTTTGAAGACATTTTGCTTCTCAGCCAAGAAGCGTCCTCAGCTCTGACTGGATGGTGGGGAATGGAAAGATTTGTATTCCCTTATAAATTATTCTCCAAAGCACCAGAGGGCAGGACAAGAAACAAGCAAAGAGAGAAGCAACCTGGAATTAAGGAGAAACTTCATAACAGTGAGGACAAATAACCAGTGGAACAGCTTTGCCTCCAGAAGTTATGGATGATTCATCACTGGGAGCTTTTAAGAAGAGACTGGACAGTCACTTGTCTAAAATAGTATAGGTTCTCCTACTTGATCAGGGGCCAGGTCTGGAGGACTTCCAAGGTCTATTCTATATTCTATATTCTATATTCTATATTCTATATTCTATATTCTATATTCTATATTCTATATTCTAGATTCTAGATTCTAGATTCTATATTCTATATTCTATATTCTATTCCATTCCTTGCAGACTACAGGAACCATTTGCACTTCAGTTTGAGATGCAGACAACACAAACTCATCTCCAACAGCCTGCACTTGTTTTGAACAGTGAAGAGACACAGGGAAGAAAACATCCTGCAGCCAAGAAGGCTCCACAGCCATTTGCACTATTCAAGTGGCCCTGAGGACACAGATAAATCTCCAAGTGGCCTCAATGACTCTCTAAAATGATCAGCTGTCTGCAAAGAACATAAATCCTTCCATTCCTCACCATCCCAGTCAGAGCTGAAGAAGCTTCTAGGATGAGAAGCAAAAATGTCTTCAAAGAAAAAACAAGAATGTCCAGTTGTCCCATCTTTGGGACAAGCATGACCTGGATGACTGAGAATCTCCAGACTTTCATGATAGTATTATTTATTCCATATCAAGATTTTCATAAGAATACTGCTGAATGGAGAAGTCCTGTTTTCTTGCAAGGGAGAGAATTTTATGCAGATAGCATTCACAAGGAAGTTGCTATTCACGCTCTGCCCAAATAAAGGCAGAAAAAAAGTCCATATGGTAATGGAATTGCTTGGTAAGTAAGCAGGTAATATTACACAGAAATATAATTATGTCAAAGGGACTGACTTGATGCTTAGCCATTCTAAATATTTAATTCTCAGGAACTCTTTGAAATCAACTGAAATTACTTTTTCCCCACTATGATTTTTAAACTGTGGTTGAAAAACATTTGCCAACTCAAAAAACAGATTTTAAAGTCATCCTTTTACTTTAGGAAGTCTCGTGGTGGATATCTTTTATTCCCCTTACAGATGCTGAGATAAGCTGACACAACCATTTTGACTAATTGTTCCCCACATCCTTATCTAACGAAATGAACAAGAGGCCTGTCGAGAAAGCTTGGAAGTTATTTGAATACCAGGTGTCATCAGAAATGATTTTTCATGCCACATAAATCTATAGCTCCGAACCTCAAGGGTTATGATTGTTTACTATCCTATAACGTTGAAGTAGATACACTTCACACCTAAGTAGCTAGTTCCCATCCTACTTATTTTGAGCATTGGCAATATTTCATTATATCTGTCTATATGCACTGGGTAAAAGTAGTACTAATAAAAAAACCTATGACAATGGTTCATGTACAGTATGGTGATCAACACATCAAGCACAGTAGAATAGATGAGTATTTTAATTTGTATAACTGTTTCTCTGTGTGGAAGTTTAAATGCCACCCAGTCCATCAGTTTAACTTGTAGAGTATTCTTAGAACCACTTTAAGTAGAAACGATCTTCATTGGAAAGAGGTATATTAAAGCAAAGGTGGAGATATGAGAGATAGCTAGGGAGGGAGGGAGGGAGGGAGGGAGAGGAAGAGGTGGGAGGGAGGGATTGAGAGGGAGAGGGATGAAACCATATTTATTTATTTATTGAATTTATATTGCCACCAAGAAAGGAAGGAAGGAAGGAAGGGAGGGAGGGAGGGAGGGAGGAAAGAAAGAAAGAAGGAAAGAAAGAAAGAAAGAAAGAAAGAAAGAAAGAAAGAAAGAAAGAAAGAAAGAAAGAAAGAAAGAAAGAAAGAAAGAAAGAAAGAAAGAAAGAATCAATCTTAGGAACTTGCATATTTTGCTTCCAGAAAACAGTTAGAATGTTTGAAAGTGGTATTATTAGATTAGGAAAAAAAGATTACTAAGGGGGAGGTGATCACGAGGTATAAAACCATGCATGGCTTGTAGAAAATGGAGTAAAAGAAGTAATGTCAACAAGCAAAAATATTAGGATAAAGAATCATCCAATGCCAATCTAGCTGGATGGGAGGTACTTCACAGTGAATACCAGAAAACTATGTCTCCACCAAGTGCCTAAAGATAGCAGCTGATTCAGAGATTCAGAAAATGTATGGAGGACAGATGTATTAAGGACTATAGCCCTGAAGATTCAATGTTGCTTCAAGATTGGGGACACCCTTCAAACAAGAGATAAAGGGAACCAACAACATCAATGGATTTGACACTTCCTCCTCTTTCTGAGCTCTTTGGAGGCTTCTTATTGGTCACTGTGGAAAACAATGTGTGAACTAAGATTCTTTTTTTGTTCTGCTTGATTTAACCTCTGCCACTCAATCTTCCAAAACAGCTAATTTCTCTCCATTTTTTCCTTTATATAAGAAATATGCATATTTCCCAGCCATGCATTAACAAAGTACCTGTTAGCAGATTCTTATAATCCTTTCTGTCTCCAAAAGGGTTGAGAAAATATTGTATCCATGAAGATATTAGAGGCTGTTTCCAGCCCATGAAATCCCAGAATTCTGTGAAAAGTGAATTTGTCTTTTCAACTGCTCTTTGGCTCAGTTGGAAGAAATTATTATCAGGGTTAATTATCCTATTCAAATCTCTTCTCACCTGAAGGCTTTCCCAAATACAAATAGATGTACCAGTGAGATATATTTTGTTTTGCCAGATAAAGATGTGTGATATGCATAACAATGTTAAAATGTTCAAAGCAGAATGCCAGAACTTGGGAGAAACAGGTAAAAAAACTGGAGATTTTCGATCAGAGCAGGACAGCTTCAAACTCTAGAGAAGAAACTCAGAATCAGGGTTGATTCAGCCAAATTGTGACAGAAGTTGTATTCCAGATACATAGGATACTAAAGTATATGGAAGGCTCAGCTTATAACCACAATTGAGCCCAAAATTTCTGTTGCTGAGTGAGACATTTGTTTTGAGTTTTACCTCATTTTATGACCCTTCTTGCCACAGTCGTTAAGTGAATCATTGCAGAAGATCACTGACAAGATGGCTTGTCAGAAGATCACAAATGGTGACCCCAGGGTATTGCAACGGTCATAAATATGAACCAATTGCCAAGCCTCCAAATTTTGATCATGTGACTTTGGGGGATGCTGCAGTGGTCATAAGTGTGAAAAATGGTCATAAGCCTCTGTGATTGAACAATCACTAAATGAACTGTTGTAAGACAACCACGACCTGTAATTTGTTGAAAATATTGTCCATGTGCACCCCCCCAAGCTCCTGGAGGCCCAGGAGGCCAAAAATGGAGCACTGAGGGGGCACAGCTCCCCTGCGCTTCATTTTTGGCTTCTTAGGCCTCAGGGAAGCCTCCTCGGTGAAGCAGTAAGACAGCAAGGGGATCCCGGCACATCTGATCATCGGAACAACTGATCATCAGCGGAAAAAAAAGAAATACTGTTTCATCGGAATTGGTAGCTACTTTTTTACTACCAGCTTTGCTGAATAGTAACATTTTTTTACTACTGGTTCAGTGTTTATATTTCTCTTAGCTAGTAGGTCAAATCCTACAGATGGAGAAACATGGACAGATAGTTGCTTCTGAATCATGGTTTCCAGACAAGCAGAGTAAATGGAATTAAACTATGCAAGCTGCTGTAATTTGTATGCCTGCTTTGCTCTGGGAACCTCCAAGATGATTATACTTCTCTTCACACATAAAGTCCACTAAATTAGACCGAAATGGCAAAAGCCTGTATAATTTACCTTCAACATAGATCACTTCCTAACTTCTATTATCCTGCTTACCAAGTATAACTTAAAATGCATGTAGTTACCTAATGCTAACAACACTTGTTTGCCTCTATGGGCTTTTGTGGGCATCTCTGTCAAAGCTACAACTTGTTGAAAAATGGTAAGACATAATAAATCAATCAAATTTTCATATTGGGGGGTTGGCATAGCGTGTATTTTGATGGTGTGCCATTAACTGGGAAAGGAAGGGAAGGATCAATTAATATGTTTTTTTTGTCAAGAAGTTACAATTCTTTTCCTTTTCCCTGTGTTATATGATAGTTTTCTCATACAATCTGAGGACCTTGATTGTTGGGGGCAATATGCTGACTCTGTAAACCACTTAGGGAGAGCTGTAAAGCTCTATAAAGTGGTATATAAGTCCAAGTGCTATTGCTATACTAATTGTTTCTACCTTCATTCCATTCCATTTCCCATTTCCCACTTATAAAAGAATAACAGAGTTGGAAGGGACCTTGGAGGTCTTCTAGTCCAATCCCCTGGTCAGGAAACCCCCTGCTCAGGAAATCTGTTCAGCAAACCCTATACCACCTCAGACAAATGTTTGTCCAGTCTCTTCTTAAAAACTTCCATTGTCGAAGCATTCACAACTTCTGGAGGCAAGCTGTTCCACTGATTAATTGTTCTAATTTTTACTTAGTCCTAGGTTGCTTCTCTCCTTGATCAGTTTTCATTCAGTGCTCCTTGTCCTGCCTTCAGGTGCTTTGGAGAACAGCTTGATTCTCTCTTCTTTGTGGCAAACCCTGAGATATTGGAACACTGCTACCATGTCAACCCTAGTCCTTCTTTTCACTAGACCAGACATACTCAATTCCTCCAACCATTATATGTTTTAGCCTCCAGTCCCCCAATCATCTTGGTTGCTCTTCTCTGTATTTTTTTCTAGATTCTCCACTTTAGAAGATACCTTTTTTCATAACCATTTGTTTCAACCATTCAGTCATGACCGTAACTTTGTCGCTTGTATCCTTATGATTTATATGGACTTTTTCCTAGTATGATTTGATTGCTTGTTGTACCCCATGACTATCATTAAGTGTTGTACCTGATGATTCTTGACTCTTGACAAGTGTATCTTTTCTTTTATGTACACTGAGAGCATTTGCACCAAGACATACAAGGGTATGTCCAACCATACTTGGCCAATAAAGAATTCTATTCTATTCTATGTCTGACTCTTGGTGACTTTATAGGCAAGTGTTCTTCATGTTACCCTGTAAATCACACCTTCTTTCAATTGTTGGATGTTCAATTTTGTATCAGATTTGATGGTACCAAGCCAGCATGTTCTTTGCTTGCCTCTCCTTCTCATTCCACCAACCATTCTTAGCCTCATTGCCTTTTCCAATGAATTTGCATGCCTGGGATGGCTAAAATAAATCAGACATGTCTTGTGATTTTAGTTTCTAGTGATGTGTCTGGTTTTATACAATATAACACCTCTTCTGTTAGTTAATCCAGCTGTCCTTAGTAATTTAATAATTTACAGTAATTTTCACCAGCATCACAGTTCAAAGGTGTCAATTCTTCTTTGATCAGCCATTCTAAGTGTCCAACTCATTCATTTATTTACCTCCACATAAAATACACACATTCCTTTAATTTTGTTTGTTTGTAGCAATAGCAATAGCATTTAGACTTATATACCATTTTACAGTGCTTTACAGTTTACAGAGTCAGCCTATCGTCCCCAACAATTTGCACCCTCATTTTACCCACCTCAGAAGGACGGAAGGCTGAGTCAGTCTTGAGCCTGGTGGGATTTGAACTGCCAAATTGCAGGCAGCCAGCAGGCAGCAGAAGTAGCCTGCAGTACTGCACTCTAACCACTGCACCACCATGGCAAATCCTTTTCTTTCAGCACTGTTGTAACTTTGAATGGTCACTAATTGAACTGTTGACCTGTAATATAATTACTATTACAATATACTACATATTATTCTTCAATCGCTATAACATTAATGCTTATTTTCCATCCTATTACTACTGATTATATGATGCTCTGTATTATCACTAATACTCTACTAACTATTAATATATACTGCTCTATACTATTGCTGGTATATGCAGGACCATTTCTTTCTTAAGCCTGTTATGTCTTAAGCCCTCTTTCTCTGGTGCTTCTTCTTCTAGTTCTGCTAATGACCAGCATGTAGAGATCTTGCACCTTATTTACATTGTGTTTTGTCGTGCAGTACTGCACCCTAATCATTGTGCCACCATGGCTCATAACACACCAGGTATGTTCTTCTTAATTTCCCCCAAAATGTTTAAGGTCTTTACAAATAATAACTAAGACCTCACGATAAGCAATCCATTTCTTACTTGTCAATGCTTCATAGAAAAACCACAACAATATTAATCAGTGACTGCAAGGAGGGGACCCAATATGTAACCTGGATTTTTGTAGCTGTCTGAAAGACTTCACACATTGAAGCTGACCTGACTTCAGGTAGAGCATTGTTCTGAAGAAATTATGGTTATTCTATACCCCTAACTACATACCAGACTATGTTAAAAAGCAGCCAAAAGTACGTAATTCTGGACTTTATTTTCATCTGTGTTCCAATATGGGAAACGGATCACATTCCATTAGGAAGTCTACCTAGCAAATTGACATTAAATTGGAAGCCAGTTCTGTTATTGATGCCACGAGTAAAGTTATTACCATGTTAAATGATTACTATGCATCTTATTACTATGCATCTTGTAGAGAGAACATTAAAAAATAATATAGGATACACACCAAAAAATAAATAAATAGCAAATTAGGCCCTGAAAATTATACTTCATTGCAATGGCTTAGGTGTGCTCCATTAGCTGGCATGATTGACAGCACAGAACTATTTTATATGAATACATTCATACACTTCCTACTTTAATAGCAATAGGATTACTATTATTATTATTTTTGTAATGTTCATCCTTCTTTGTTCATTGGAGGAGAAAAACTATGCAAGTTTCCCCTTTCGAGTATACTATGCATATTTTATGTAACTTAGTTGGGGTTTTCTAGAACTTTTTTTGTTAGATGTTTATATTATTCCTGCCTAATTATATCACCAGGGTAAAAGCTAAAAATGCAAGCAACCTTGAACCTAAAATAATTGTATCTACTTTAGTCAACATAAGCATTATCATCTGTAACCTCAGTATTCCTACTATTAGGTAATTGCACATTTATTATTTATTAATTTGTCTCTATCGAGGTTTCGTTTGCCATGCCGGTCGAGAATGACTCTGACTGGCATATATTTCTCGCATAATCAAATTACAGTGAAATAAAATGAAATATCTAACCAAGCATGCATTAGCCTTCTCGTACTGTTCTATTTATTTATAATCAACATTTCGAGGTGGCACGGTAGACAGAAGTATCTAAAACTATTTATTTTAGAGGAAAAATATTATTAAGCCTGTGGACCTCTAGAAATTGTTGTGCAATTTCCTTCAAGATGTGCTTGTCTCTGTGTGCAAGAATAGCACCTTCCTTTATTCGCTTCCCTTCTTAAGCTTTACATAAGCTTAGAAAGATTTAGCAGTTGCTTTCATTGGCTTCAGTGACTGGATTAGAACATAGAATTGTTCAGACCTTGAAGCAAGAAACAGACTTCCTGCAAAGGAAAACCCCTCTTTATTTACACATTGGGAATTAACTGCATTCACCAACAGAAAGTCCAGGCAAGAGTCCTGCAAGAAGTTAACTGAAACAATAGTCCTCATCAGCTCATTATGATAAATGCAAGTCCATGAGCTCCTAGCCAGGAGGCTGCAAATTAAGTCAGTTCAAACAGAGAAATAAACAAACTTCAGTTCTGGCAAGGCAGTCTTTGTCACACGAAACACACAAGGAGCAAACTTTCAAGAAATGTGAATGGTTGTCTGTAACAACCAAACCACTCCCCTTTCCTCCTATTTAGTCCCCAGCCAGGAGGGGCCATTCAGCATCCACACTTGTTTTGCTTCCCGAGCTGTCTCATTGTCTTCTGTTGTTCACCTCTCCTATCTGCTCTGTGCACACACGCATCTGGAACAGGCCCCAGCTGTTCCTCCTCCTCACTCATCTCTGACTCCAAAGGCAGCTGCCTCTCTGGCTGGGAAATGCTAGATGACCCTGGTCCTATCTCTATGTCCGATGCTGAGCATCCACCAGAGCCTTCCCCAGGCTCCGGAACTGGTCCAAGTTCTTCCCCAACCTCCTTATTGTCTGAGTCAACTGGCAACTGGCAGGCCACAATAAGAAAATAGAATAACGGAAGTGACTTTGGAAGTCTTTTAGTTCAACTCCCTGCTTGAGCAGGATACCTTATATCATTTTAAACAAAAGGCTCTCCTGTATCTTCTTAAAAACCTCCAGCAATGGAGCACCCACAATGTCTGGTGCCAAGCTGTTCCACTGGTTAATTGTCCTCACTATTAGAAAGTTCCTCAATTCCAGGAACTTTCCTCAGTTCCTCAATTTGCTTCTCTCCTTGATTAGTTTCCATCCATTGGTTCTTGTCTTGCTTTCTGGCGCTTTGGAAAATAGGTTGGCCCCTTCAAATATTGAAACACTGCTGTTATGTCTCCCTTAGTCCTTTGTTTCACTAGACTAGACCAAATTATTTTGCTTTCATTTTTTCTAACTCACATAGAAGTCTGGGCTCAGTTCCACAGAAGGTCTAATGACTTCTTCCAAAGCGTTTTCAAAGCTTGCATAGCCTTAAAAAACAATTGCCCCACTAAAGATTAGTTAATTTGACCTAGAACAAAGAGATAGTGATAATTACTGTGGAAAAGGAGGTGACAAAAGTAATATCAGGTTTTTGCTTTAGTGCATAATACATTGTGAAATACATTGTGAATACATTGTGAATATTCACCTTGAACAATGAATGTGATGTTGAATAGGATAACAGAAAAAACATCAAAACCAATGCAAGGGGGGAAAAAATCCCCATGTAATGTATTCTTGCTAAAATACTCCAGAATAATAATTTTTTAAAAAAAAAAAAAGGATCCAGAAGGAACAGAACATGAAAATATCATCAGAACAAGTCTGGCGAATAAAAGATGTGAAGATTTGATTATTCTGGCTACACATTGGAACAAAAACAACAACAAGCAAACAAAACCCCTCTGTATTAAACAATAGACCTACCTACTACTAACTCATGGAGTATTTGCCAATTTCTAGCCATGTTTCTATCCGTTCTTTTTCAAACTTATCATTGTAACGTATTAAAAAATGATTTTATCATTTATATGGTTTGGCTTTAGAAATTGTTACTGCTGCATATCATATAAGCCTTAAAGCTTCTAGTCTCTTTCTCTGACCTTACTGCCACCATAAATAATTTGATGGCATGCCTTATCCCTCCAGACACAACTCATAATGTAAGAAGGGCTATGTAACTCTCACGTTTCCACAATTGTGTGCGACTGTGTGTGTGTGTGTGTGTGTGTGTGTGTGTGTGTGTATGTTCAGTTCAAATGGGATTCTCCTCAAGATCAGTTTGCTTATTTTCTTTTTTGCTCTATTTCAGAGGTTGTGCTTCTTTTATTTACTTTGAACTCTTTTTTTCACATGTTTTATAAACTAGAGAATTCACTTGAAGCATTTGTCCCACTGCTTCCCTGCCTGATTTTCTCTTTCACAATTTGCTATTTCACTGACATTTTTCCGCAAGGCCATCTCTTCTTTTTTTCTTTCTTTCTTTTCTTTTTCTTTTTGGCATGTATTTCACATACTGTAGCTGTTGGAGGTCAATGAAATCACACAGATGTGTTTGTTGCTTGACAATGGAATACTCCTGACAAATTTCACCAGTGAATGGAGAATCAACAAGAAAAACCAAAAGGTGAATGTTTTACATCTGTTCATGTCTCACCTCTAGATAAGACTTTTGGTGGAATCCATTCAAATAATTGAAACTAGAGAAATTAATCAATGGTTGAAGAAAAAAATGAGTCAATTCAATATGTTCCTTTGCTAATTTAGAATGGGTCTGAGGTAAAACAGAGATAAAATCGGCAAACGGCTCAGTAGAGTGTGAAAGAAAGATTAGTAAGGTATTAGAATTGATCAGAATCAATTCAGTTAATAATGATAATGGTAGATAGATACAAGATGCAAACAAGTATCTGTCTAAACTGTTAAGTGTCTAGCATAATTCAACAAAGCTCAGATTGTGTACCCAAGAAAGAAATTCCTTATTCAATGGAAAAGAGCTTCTTCGTGAATAAGTCCACTGCGTAAAAATATAAGAAAAGGACTTAGAAGTGTGGGATGAAGGTCCATTGATAAAATATTATGTTGCATTAAAATCTGTTCATCTGAGAACAGTATCCTTCTCTGGATCTATACAAAACATGCAAAGGTACTCAGATGATCAATGCAGCTACTAAAAGGCCCTCACAAGGTCTTATGCTAAATGTGAAACTTAGAAGGAAAGTTATTTTGGAAAAATGGAGAGTCATTAGTTACTTAAATACATTAAGTACTAAATACTTAATGTATTTACATTCCATGACTTTGTGAAGTGTTTTTTTTTTTTTTTTTGGCAGCTATATGACTAAATGGTCATCATCAGAGGTCGCCTCAGAGATGCTATTCAGCAGGTTCTGACCAGTTCTGGAGAACCGGTAGCGGAAATTTTGAGTAGTTTGGAGAACCGGCAAATACAACCTCTGATTGGAGGTTTTACAGTATCCTTCCCCTGTCAGGCCCACCAAGCCACGCTCACAGAAGCAGTAGTAAAAAAAATTGAATCCCACCACTGGGTGGGCTTCAAAAAATTTAGAAAAATCTTATCTGCATGGTTATTGGTGGGTGTGGCCATGGTGGGCGTGGCCTAATCAGCCTCCTGAACCATGGTGGGGGGTGGTGCCCTCCCCAGGCTCTCAAAACAGAAAAACAGCCTCCCTGGGCTCCAAAGACTCTCTGGAAGCCGGAAACAGGCCCATTTCCGGACTTCCTGAACTTCCGGGAGGCCCGTTTTTCACCTTCTCTGAGCCTCCACACATGCCTTGCACTTACCTGCCTCCAAAATAGGCTGCCTGGGGACTCCTGGGAGGGGCAGGGGTGGGGTGGGTGGGGCCAGCCAGGAGTGGGATTTGGGGGATTCTCTAAACTAAACAGAATCTTGGCAAGGGGCTCTCCTGAACCCCAGTAGCCCACCCCTGTTCATCATTATTATTTCCTTTTCTGAAAGAGAAAATTCAGAAAATTTTTATTTATTGTAGAATACCTGATGCCACCAGACTTGAAATTCTAGACCTAGAAAAGCTAGAACTATGCCGCCTTCAGTCCGATCTAAGTATGGTATATAAAATCATATATTACAATGTCCTCCCTGTCAATGAATACTTCAGCTTCAACCATAACAACACAAGAGCAAACAACAGATACAAACTCAAGGTTAATTGCACCAAACTTGGTTGCAGGAAATACGCCTTCAGCAACAGAGTGGTCAATGTCTGGAATACTCTACCTGACTCTGTGGTTTTTTTTTCCCTAAACCCCAAAAACTTTAACCTTAGACTGTCTACTATTGACCTCACCCCTTTCCTAAGAGACCTGTGGGGGCTATGTATAAGCTCACCAATGTGCCTACCATCCCTGTCCTATTTTTTCTTTTATTTATCTTATATGTATCCATGTATTCATATCTATGTTTTTACTTATACCTATTATCTTGTAAGCAATTGACAAATAAAAATAAATAAAATAAATAAAATTCCTTTTCTACAGTAAGGGGAGGGGAAGGGAGAGGACAGGGGAAGGGAGGGGAGGACAGGGGAGGGGAGGAAAGAAGATGAGAGAAGAGAAGAGGAGGGGAAAGGAGAGGAGAGGAGAGGAGAGAAGAGAAGAGAAGAGAAGAGAAGAGAAGAGAAGAGAAGCCACAGCTGAATGTACTTCTAAGATTAATCATGCAGACTGGACATTATCACTATCATGAAGAACTCTTAATTATAATGAACAAGGTATGCTTCCCCTTCCCCTCTATGTAATAGACAGGTGAGATTCTCTCCATGGATTCTGATTTTCTGAACATTAAAGAAAAGGAAATATTTTGACCTTATTTTTTTCAGGTGAAGCGTTCAGAAGCTATGAACCTAGATACCTTCAAAATAAGAGTCAAGAGATCAACAGATTTCTCTTTCATTGGCCTTTGTGACTTCACACTGCACAATTTATAATCATCTATGTGTCTTAGCCAGGAACAAAAAGAGAGAGGGAGGGGAAGAGAGAGGAGGCTAGGGGGAGAGAGAGAGCTTAACAATTGCAGTGTTCAATTCAGCAAGTCGTAAGCCTCTACCTTCAACTGAAAGGGTACAAGTCAAATGAAAATGAGATTGCTGCTGGAGCAGCTCTCCATAATTTCATGGTTTACATGCATAAATCTCTGTGGCTTGGACTTAAGGCCTGGAGAATTTAAAAACAATGGTAATTCACTAGAAGGCATCAATTTATTATTTACAAACAAACAAAGAAGCCTCAAGCATATTTATCAGGGATACAATCCAGATAACAGCTTGGGCAGTAAGATCATTTGTGAGATGTGTTATTAGTTTGCATTCTGTACAGTTGCTAAAATCAGATGGTAGTTCTCTAATCTTCCCCAGCCCCTCAGGGGAAAAACAAAAGCAAAACTTCATTAGTCCCAAAGGTGCTTTTTCAAAAGGCAACTGGACTTTGTTTTTCCTTGAAGATGTGTCTCTTCTCATCCAATAAGTTTATTCAGTTCTGCCTGAATGATGAAGGGTAGATGGATTTATATTCCTGGGCTAACAACCAGATGACTGCAAGGAAATATACATCCTTCAATCAGAACTGAAGATGCTTCTTAGATGAGAAGTGAAACATCCAATCCAGTTGCCTTTTGAAAAAACACCAAAGATAGATTTTACACTATAAGGAAAAAGAGGATAGGATAAACCTATAGCAGTGATATGTAGATATATGTAAAGATTAGGTGTGTGTATATGGCATAAATTAAGGGTTAGGGGAAAAAAAGAGATCTTACAAACTGCGGAAGATGAGAATGTTTTTTAATTGCTTTCTATTCTTTCTGTCTATTTTCCTTTCTTTTTTCTTCTTTTTCTTTCTTTTCTTTCATTTCTGTATGTGTTGTTGGTTTGTTTTAATTGTAAAATTAATAAAATTTATTTATTAAAAAAAAAAAGAAAAAGAAAAAAACACCTTTGGAACAACTTTGATCTGGGTGACTGAGAATCTCCATAGACATTTGCAGAAACTGGGTATGTCTAGTTTAATGAAAAGGTGTTCCAATATCTCAGGGGCTGCCACAAAGAAGAGGGAGTCGAGCTGTTCTCCAAAGCACCTGAGGTCAGGAAAGAAGCAATGGGTGGAAACTAATGAAAGAGAGAAGCAACCTAGAACTAAGGAGATACTTCCTGACAATAAGAAGAATTAATCAGTGGAACGATTTGCCCCCTGAAGTTGTAAATGCTCCAACACTGGAAGTTTTTAAGAAGAGATTAGATAACCATTTGTCTGAAGTGGTGTAGGGTTTCCTGCCTAGGAAGACCACAAAGGTCCCTTCTAACTCTATTATTCTCTTCTCTTCTCTTCTCTTCTCTTCTCTTCTCTTCTCTTCTCTTCTCTTCTCTTCTCTTCTCTTCTCTTCTCTTCTATTTAACTTCATTAGTCTTTTCTTCTTCTGCATCAACAAGTAATGTTGCTCTCCAACTCTCTTTAAGGAGCTGTTCTAATAGTCAGGAGCAACACAAGAAAGAGATTGATTGGCTCAGCTGAAAACTAAGCAATTTTTGAGTTTTCTTGCTTGGATTTGTTTTCATTCTAGCTAGTTTGATAAGAAAATTCCTGAAGCATCAGGGACATTGCTATATTAACATATGTTTCAGAGTATAAGATGCTCTGAAATATATGACACACCTAGTTTTGGGAGAGGAAAACAAGAAAAAAACCTGCCTCTGCCTCCCGGCAATTTGCCTCTTTGCAGCAAACAGCCTGTTTCAGCTTCAGCGCAACCTGATTAGCACAAGTAGCTGATTGTCGGTTGGATTGGCCTCCTGATGATCAGCTGTTTCAGGATGCAGGGATTACCATTATCGCTGCCTCCACATGCCCCATTTTCAGCTTCTGCATCCCGTTTTTGGCCTCCGTGAAACCCATTTTCTGCCTGTTCTGATCGCTGATGCCTGGAACAGGCTGAAAATGGGGTGCATGGAGATCAAAAACAGAGATGAAAATGGGATGCCGAGGCTAAAAATGGGATGCCGAGGCTGAAAAATGGGATGCGGAGGGCAATAATGGGCCGTGTGGAAGTGGAAATAGGCAATGGCAATCCCTGCAGCCTGAAACAGCTGATTATCAGGAGGCCAATCCTGCTGACAATCAGCTGCTTGTGCTGATCAGGCTGTGCTGAAGCTGAAACAGGCTGTTGGCTGTTTGCTGCAAGGAGGCAAATTGTTGGGAGGAAGAGGCCAGGTGGTCTGGGCTTTGGCAACATTCACTGTGTAAGTTCCACAGACATTTCCACTCACTTTTGGAGGCGAAAGTGCATCATATACAACAAAAAATATGGTAAGTCTTCCCTTGACCTCCCCAGCACTCTCTGTTGATGTGATGTCTCTTTTTTTTTCTACATTGTAAGCCTTGGGGAAAGGGATTTTCTTACTAGCTGTGATCTGTAGGTATCTAGATATGAATTGGTAGTATGCAGGAACCATTTAATTTCATTCAGAAACTGATGTAAAATTGTTGTAAATGGACTAATCTGCTACAGGCCACTCTGGGTATAGTTTAATTTGACTCAAGGCTTTGATGAGGAACAAAGATTTGTGGAATCAGAGAATTGCTGAACTGGAAAGGATGACAAAGATCATTTAATTCAACCCTCTGCAGTGTGTGGGGAAAGCAATTAAGTTATCCATGAGAGGTGGCTGCCCAGCCTCTTTATTAAACCTTCAGAGATGAAAAAAACCACAACTTCCACAGAGAAATTATTCTGCTGCTGAATACTGATTACCATAAGCATTTTTTCCCTAATATTTAAATGAAATCTGTGTAATTATAAAGTATAACTATTAGTTATGGTACCTACAAAGTATAACTGTTACTTACAGTTTCCATGGCAGTGGAAGAAGCACTGAACATGAATCCGACATTTTCTCTCAGTCTTCAACCACCCCAAGTTCCTTCAGTTTGTCATTATGGGGCATATCTCTAAATCTTCTTTCTGTTCAATGAACCATTTCTAATATGTTGTTAGAGGAATGAACTGTGCTTCATTTTCTAGTGTAGAATGAGAAGAACTCTATATACAATATATGAGGGAATCTTTTAAAACAGATTCCCATCCCCTGGTCTGAGGAATGAGGTTGGGAACCATGCCACACAAGTGGTGGCCAAGAACGCAAAACTTTATTTATGAATGTGCAGGATCTAGATTGCATGGATCTAGAAGGCACCTGAAGACAAGCAACAGTGGATGGAAACTAATCAAGGGGAGAAGAAACCTAGAACTAAGGAGAAATTTCGTAGCAGTGAGAACAATTATTCAGTGAAACGGTTTGCTTTCAGAACTTGTGGGTGCTCCATCACTGGAGACTTTTAAGAAGAGATTAGAAAGCCATTTGTCCAAAATGATATAAAGTCTCTTTCTTATGTAGGGGGTTCCCTTCTAACTCCTTGGCCCAACTCTTTGATCCTTCTTTTTTATTCTTTTAAGTAGATACTTCTCTTCCCATCATATTTTCTTAAATAAATACATTCACCTTTTTTAAAAAAAAAAATCATGATTACTACTACAAACTAAAATAGGACTGAAGTTCTACTGAGATTCAACAAGAGAACATAATATCTCTAGGTTCCATACCATGGAAGTGAGATTGGATTCTTCTTGCATTTAACTGAATGGGGTGAGCATCTTATTAGAGAGATGGGCCTCCCAGATCTGGGCTGCAGCAACGAAACAATTCTAACTCTCTGCTGGCATCTAATGATTGTCTGGATTTCTGTAGGTTATATCTCTGATAGCAAAGAAATAGTTTATTGGACAACCTTCTCAGTGAATCCTACCCCAGTGCATATTGAAATAACTATATTTTGTCATGGATAAGATTTGACATGCTCTAATACAGGTGTGTCAAACTCAATTTCATTGAGGGCCACATCAGGGCTGTGGTTGACCTTGGGGGAGGGGCAGGTGGGCATGGCCAACTGGGTGGGAGTGGTCAGCTTGACACCACTTCCCAAACTGCTGGCATGTTTCCTCTTCACATTGGGTAGACTGGTCCAATGCCATGCTGGTCTGATTTTTCTTTTTGGCACTGGGTAGACTGGGCCGAAGCTACACTGGCCTGATCTTTCCTCTTTGACTGGGTAAATCAGACCAATCTTTCCTCTTGCATTGGTAGACCAAGACAGCCTCGTGGGCCAGATCTGACCACATCACAGGCCGGCCCTGACCCCTGGTCTTGAGTTTCACACCCCTGATCTAGTAGAGCGGTCACCAACCTTTTGGACTTCAGAGACCACCAAACTTATAATTTTAAAACCTGGGGTCCACTAATTTGGTTTGCTGACCCTGGTGGGAGAGAGTGAGAGCAAGAACGAGAGAGAGAGATCTAACCTACCCCCCCTTCTCTCTCTCTCTCTCTCTCTCTCTCATACACACACACACACAAGCACACAGAGGCAGGGGTGGGATTCAAATTTCTTAACAACCAATTAAGAAATCCCATGATTTCTTGCTTTCTAGCTAATGTAAATCTCCCGGCACAGCAGAACAGCTGGTGGTCAGAAAATGGAAAAATAGCAACCTAGCAGGCAAGTTTGCCAAGTCAGGAGTGAGTGGGTAGGGACGGTTTTCACAGACCATGTGGGTGGCATAGCCTTGTGTTTCTACGCAGCCTGGATTAATTGCTTTGGGGGGTGCTCTGGGGGTGACATTTCTCTGTGGACCACCAAATTTTTCTCCCGGCCCACCGGTGGGCTGCAGCCCACCAGTCGGCAAACGCTGCTCTAGTAGTTCAGATGACAATATATAGTAAAGCTTACAGTTCACCTCCTTTAAGATACCTTGCAATGGTAGATTCTTTCTGCCAGTTTTCCTTTTCTGCCCTGATGACCGAGTACAACCCACAAGGTCCACGACTCCATCCATATGTAATTTGAACTGTATTGAGCTCTTTTCAAAAGCTTTCACTTTTCTTTCCTCATTTCCTTCACAGCTGCAATTATTTACCTCCTGCAGGTTGCATTTTGTTTCCCTTAATTCTAGCTGACTTAAACTGGCGTTGTACATTTATGCAGCTTAATGATTTTCATATTGAAATGGAGAAAATACCCGTGAAAGGCTGGCACTTTTGAACAACGCTACTTTATTAGGCTTTAGGTGAGCAGAGGCAATCAAATTTCAAGTCCCAGCTTCAAATAATTTCTCCTGCTAAGGACTGTGATTGCTAAGCACGGTAGTACTTGCAGTAGAAAAAAAAACCTAATGACAACCTAAGAGATAGCATTGGCCTCATAAGACATAAGATATTAAAATAACAAATGACTACCCTCTAATGAAAGCCAGGAAGGGAAAAGGCTATTTCCCTCCTGGTGGGTGTTCACCAAAAATCAGAGCTAAATACTTCTTACTTTCTGCAGAAGAAAGGAAAGACTTGACTTGATTTTGCCTTTTGAAGCTTCTGTTACCAAGCTGATGGTCAAATAACATGTGGCACAGAACATCCTTAATGAATCTTACAGTGTCTTTCCCATTCATGGAGATCAGATGAATAATATCCAGCGAAGAGAGGCTTGACCCTTCTCTCTTCTTCCCTGCTTGAAGATGACATTAACCCTGACAGATATAAACACAAACTATTATAAAAGCTCGTGTATGTTTTCTCATTTTCAGCTAATAGCAAATTATTATTATTTTTCTTTATCTTCATGTCAGTGGTGACTTTTAATGACTGCCTGTACTAGTCTCTATAAGTTTCTTGGCAAGATTTTTTTTCTTTTTGGAACTTCCTCCTCCTCCTTCCTCTTTCTCTTCCCCTCCTTACTCTTCCCCTTCCCTTTCCCTTCCCCTTCCATCTCCTCCTCTCCTGCCCCTCCTCCTCCTCCTTCCTCTTCCACTTCCTCACTTCCTCCCCTCCCCCTCCCCCTTCCCTTTCCCCTCCCCTCTTCCTCTTCTTGAAGCTCAATTCCATACATGGTGCTTACTAATATGGGTCAAGCAGAACCTACTTCATGAAACATAGTGATGGTCCTCATAGCGTTGATGTAGGCCAATACCCCTCAACTTCCTGTTATAGCCTCAGTCCATGTTTTAGGACAACTCAGTGGAATCTCATTTCCACAATATTCAAGGAAGCGTAGAATGCTGTTGCCACCACCTAAGATCACTTAAGATGAAATGGGTGGTATAGAAATTTAATCAATAAATAACCTGAAAGAAAAAGGGATTCTATCGTGGTTTGAACATATTCATCTGGCCCTGTTAAAAGATGAGCCACTTTCTCATGAGTGAGTGTCTCCATAAGTGTCCTTAAGTGAAATATATAAATAAGTAAATCCACAGAGATGAGAGAAAACAAATTCATTATAGCCTCAGCAGTAAGGAGTTCACACCCTCCAGCAAAGGATTTGATTAGTTTTACCTTTTCAGGCACTTGCTAATGTTGTTATCTGCAATGCAATCTTCAGTTTGCCTCATAAAAATCAGTTCAAATCCCAGAGATGACCCCTTTCTTCTACTTATGGAGTGAATGAGTGAATTCCATCAACCAGCTAGTTGCCGGGGGATTTGAGCTGGTGAGCTGTGATCCTGTTTGTTTGGCTTCGCATTCGTGGTCGTGCCACATCTTCATGGTGGGTGTCCGTTCGCTTCATGTATGGGTCGGAGGGGTTTGAAGTGGGTAGTGATACAGCTGTGGTATGGCTTCTGGTCCATGGTCATGTCTCATCATCTGTGTGGGTGTGAGTCTGTGTGTGTGTGTGTGTGTGTGTGCATGTGTGCATGTGTGTATGTATATATACCATTCTTTGTCATAGTATCCCATGATTATTACTAAGTGTTGTATCTTATGATTTTATGATGACTATGATCATGATTTATCACTTATAGAATTTTGTTCTATTCTATTCTATTCTATTCTATTCTATTCTATTCTATTCTATTCTATTCTACTCTACTCTACTCTACTCTGCTCTACTGTATTCATGTCATTATTTACTCATAGTACTGACAATGATTCATAGGATTGCATGTTGCAGGCGGATTGATATGGAACAAATATACTTTAGATGCTTCTTTTTCAAACTTGTTTCTTTTCTGGAATTTTTCATATGGTCACATTCAAATATCCTTGGCTGATCTTGAAGACTTTTGGGTGGTGTTGAATGGGGAACTTTGAGAGATTTTAGGGTTCTTTTATAATTATAATCTGAGAAGCTGAAGAACAGAAAGCAACAGATTGTTAGCAGCCATATAATGTGTGGATGCATCCATGTTGTTACCAAATAAATGAGAAGTACCGGGGAGGTTTTTCCATGCCAGATATCAAGAATGTTTCCTATTCAAAGAAAATTCCATTCCCCTTGAAGAAGACTTTGATCTATGAGTAAAGTTTCATTATTATGGAATCTAGATGAATCCATCATTTTCACAATAAGCAGACTGGAGTTACAGAAACAACCTACAAAAATCCGGACAGACTGTAGAAGGTAGCTAAGGGTTGGTGCCCCTTTTCCTTTGCTGGTTTTTTTAATGCTAGATCTCTCTTAAAACTATAATTAACATAAAACCAGAAGCAGAAGCAAATATAGCAGATTTAAAATTAAATGTATCTGCATGTGATTATGGGGAAACAGTTATGAGTCCATAGCAGTTCTGAACCATTATACAATTTTCTAGAATGTTTAATACCTATCTTGAAAGTTCAAAGTATTACATTTACCAATTTGCACATCCCCAGATGTTAAATTGATGTCACCTAGAAGATTTTATTTATTAATTAACATATTTGCAACCTGCTATTTTTTTAAAAAAATCTGATCTTAGGATAGAAGACAGTTAATCAAACAGTATACCAAAGAATAACACACAATTAATTCTGTGTTGGTTTGAATCTGTGCATAAGCTACAAAGGTTCAGTTATTTTTGTTGTTTTTAAAGTGAAGGCACTCTTGTTGCTACCCAGAAGAATAATGAAATAAAACAATGTTCTTAATGTGCTACATGGAAGAATAATGAAATAAAATAATGTTCTTTCCCTCTAGAGAAAGGAGGAAGGAAGGAAGGAAGGAAGGAAGGAAGGAAGGAAGGAAGGAAGGAAGGAAGGAAGGAAGGAAGGAAGGAAGGAAGGAAGAAGGACGGACTTCTGATATTCTCCTAGATATCTTATATCTCATATCTTATGAAATATATCTTATATGTCTCATAAACATTCATTCAGAGTTACCGGGGATGCATTATTAAATTCATTTTTACCTTAATTTCAGTAAATGAATAAAGACAAATCCTTCGAATGCAGGTATGTATAAGTGTTTATTTTAAGAAAGAAGTAGCATATGTGTTTGTACAAAAATAAATACATAATTACTGAAAAGCATCCAAAAGTTTGATTCCACAATCCATTTTTAAAGACAAGTCAGGAGAAATAATATGAATGTTGTCCATTGTTTTCACTGTACAACACCAGCACAGTTAATTAACAACTGATATTTCATGCTTAACAAAGTCTCCAATAATGGCTATGAAAACTGTTTCATTTACAGTTGACTGAATATATTTAGAAAGCATAATGTTCACTAACTTTTTAGCATTCTCCTAATTTCTTGCATTCTGCATCATTGCATGGGTGATAAGGAGAGGGATGATTCTGACAGCAAGACAATCTTCCAAAAACTAGAGTGGTACCGGATGACCCTGAAAAGCACCATGTAATTCCAAAACTGTTCTAATTATCCAAGGGAATTGAAAAGTGGCTGTCACTCAGTTATAGTTTACTTGGCAAAGTACTGGAATTATTTATATAATCAATTTCAAACTGGCTTTCTTCCAGTAGGGAATTGTGAGACATGTTGACGGCAACTTTCTAATGACCTTGCTCACAGTGTCTTCTAACAGGGGTGACATTCCAACTTTCTCCTGGTAGACCAATCAATGAAATTAATGGATCCAGATTGTAAAAGTGTCATTGTGCTTAACAAATCTTGTCAGTCAAACTTGGTTATTTGCTCAGGATCTATGAAATCTAAATTGGAAGCTTGCTCGATCTAATAATCAGGCCTTTTTTTTTTTTTACAGAAATAAAGTTTCTACAATTAATAGAAAAATGAAAAATAACCAGTGTGGCGTAGAAAATAAGTTAATTGATAAAAGGCACAACAAATAAATGTAGACAAATCTGTTAAATTTATATTGTACATCATTTTGCAATTTGTTTTTCTGTAACCAATGAAATATATATTGACTTCTTCTTTTTTTCATATTCTTTGGCCTCCTCGGTTATCATGGGCAATAATGTCTCTAATTCCTAAACTAGAAAGCAAGTCCAATTCATTTGAACCTTCACTAGTATATATTTTTCCTTCCTTCCGTGCATCCTTCCTTCCTTCCTTCCTTCCTTCCTTCCTTCCTTCCTTCCTTCCTTCCTTCCTTCCTTCCTTCCTTTTACTTTGAAGTGGCTCATAGGTTCAGCAACCCTCCCTCCTTCCTCTTTCTTTCTTTCTTTCTTTCTTTCTTTCTTTCTTTCTTTCTTTCTTTCTTTCTTTCTTTCTCTTTCTTTCCTTCCTTCCTTCCTTCCTCTCTCCTTCTCTCCCACCTCCTCTCTCTCCTCCCCCTCCCCTCCCCTTCCCCCTCCCCCTCCTCCTTCTCATGTCAATTATAAAAATCCTTTGGATATATTCTGTATCTGAACCAAAGGAAAATAATCTAACATGAAAAGTTGTTTTAGTTGCAATTCCCCACCCCACCCCAAATCTGATCTCATAAAATAGAATGGCATTGAAGGCAATTTCCATGCATGCACATGTATGTGTAGGTGGGTGGATGGTTGCATGTCTATGTGTATTTTTTTCTCAAAGTTTCATTTGATTTGTTAATTGTATCAGTATATATTTCTACAGACTGGGTTACATGATGATTGAAGCAGACACGTTAAAATAAATTTACATGTTATAAAAAAGTACAAGAAACAAACTGAACAAAGGCACTTTTATTGAGAATTCTCTTCTGTAAAATAAATGGACTGATAGCTGTAACATTCGGAAGTGGCTTTTAGAAAGCATGTAACTAATTTATTTATAGAAAATCCATTCAGGCTGAGATGTGCTGTAAGGGGAATGAAAGATTAATTGTATTTTTTTATGATTAATAAAATCAAAGAAAAAACATTGACTCAGCTCCCTCACTTCCCAGTTTATTAAGGATCCTTTGACAAAATTATTACAATGTTTAAATTTCAAAGAAAAAATATTAAACACTCTTCTTAGCTTTCTTCTTTGTACACATTTGCATCATTATGCATTTCCATAGAAATGGATTTTTGAATAGAGTAAAAATGGTTTCTAAAAAGGTTTGTTCAACTCAAGAGTCAATAAGGCATATTTATCCTGCATCAAGATGCAGCTCACAATAGGTCAGATTTTTTCAGTTCCTGTACAAGTAGGAGTGATTGAAAAAAAACTGAATTAAAAAAGTAATAAGTAAATGAATCAGTCAATAGGAAGAGAGAATTAGCCATTGATACTTTGTATAGGCATAAGACGCAATGCTTGTCTTTCATAATTTCATTAAATTCCTATATGTGATTTATAGCAACTTTATAGCAACAATCAGCAGCTATCACAGAAGTGATAGAAAACATGTCCCATTTGTTAGTTAGGCACAACTAGCCATAAGATGCTAGTGACTTTGTTTTACTGGATCTAGAAGTCTGGGATGAACACCCTTCAAATAGATTGGGAATATGAATGGATTTCCAGAAAAAATCATAGAATACAGGAACCATTTGCACTACTCAGGTGTTCCTGTGGGCACGGACTCAACGACTCTCTAAAAAGGATGCAAATGACCAGCTGTCTGCAAGGAATATAAAACCTTCCATTTCCTGCCATTCAGTCAGAGCGGAAGAAGCTTCTTGGGTGAGAAGCAAAATGTTTTCAAAGGAAAATAAAAACATGAAAATCTAGTTGCCTCCTGAAAAATCACCTTTGGGACTACTGAAACTAGAGTCATGGTTGTGCCAAAGTAATGGTAGAAAGGATAGGGTGTAGGACAACTCACCACAGCCAACTCACTGCAAGACAATTCGCCACAGAAGAGTTACACTACATCCAATCAGAATAGTATAGGGTCCATTATCCAGAATGTTATAGGGTTTCCTGCCTGAGCAGGGGTTGGACTAGAAGACCTCCAAGGTCCTTTCCAATCTGTTGTTCTGTTAGGATAAAAGCCATCTTAAAATATTTAAACAAAACTGGATTGTTGGACAACACATATGAGTATTTGGCATGATTCTCCTTTTCTGCTGATGCAGAAGCCATAATAGTTACATTTGAGACTATGATTTCATTATATATTCCAGAGATGTCTTTATAGTGACACTTAAATAAGACTTCTGGTAAGAAGTAACAGTGCTTTTCCTAGCTCTTTGAAGAGGCGTTTATGCATGGACTAGCAAATAACATCCTGACAAAGCTATTTTTTTTTTCCCCTGACAAATTTGAAAGAAAAATAACAACCACTTCATTAAGGGTGGAGTGAAATGACATAAAATCAACAAAAGGAACTATTGCACTCTCCTTCATTTCATATGTAGCATTAATAAAACTTTATAATGAGAAATCTTAAGTTAAATGTTTACAATAAGAAAATTGCAGTGTGCCCCCCCCCCCCAAATATCAATCATCAGCTCCAAAAAATAAAGATTCTCAAACCTGCACCTATTCTTTTTCTCAATGGTTTTATTATTTGGAAAGTGGTCCAAAGAGACACTATGAGGAACCGTCTATAAGCATATTTGGTGGTTTTATTATTATGGATATACACAGTGATGTGATTCAACGGTGTAGCAGCCGGTTCTGTGAGCGTGCACTAAACGCATGCTTCACGCATGTGTTGTACACTTTAAAAAGCCCATTTTCAATTCAATTACTTACCTTGTGCTGTATCCCTGGTGAGTAAAACAGCTGATGCACAGCAAACCACTCTGCTGTGCGAATCAGCTGTGCTAAAAAAAACCAGGAAATAAAACACAGGAAAGACCAAGGGCAGGTGGGCAGGGCCAAATGCTAACCGGAACTACCAGTTCACCTGAACCAATCTGAATCGGTAGAATCCCACCCCTGGATATACACAGATTCATATTTATTCAGGTAAATGGAAGAACTGATATACTGACTGAAACACAAGTACATTGTTTCTATCTAAGCCTTAGATTCTAAGGCATGCCATCTAAATGCACTTCTGCCCATGGGTGACTTAAGCTGTCACCCATACTGTTTTTTCAATCAGGGCAACTTGATCTACCATTTTCACCTTTCAGCCCCAATCCAGGAGCCTTCTCAGGCAGTTGCTTTCACAACAAACTATTTTTGGGTTAAATTTATATTTACCAGCAAAGAAATAAAGGGAGACTAGTATAAATCTTTTTAGCTCTTGTTAGCTAGGAAACTCTTCCCTGGTTCAATTCCCAGAAGGGTATGGCTAGCTGACGAGAGCTAAATAGCTTGAAATAAATCTATACCAGTCTCCCTTTATTTCTTTGTCAGTAAATCCAGAGTTCATTGGGTTGGCAACTAGGCTGGGGTAGAGTTCAGTCTAGACTACAACAATTGTTGGGCCTGTTTGGTTGTTCCCCAGCTTCTTGGTCTTCCCACTTAATCAGGAAAGGAGGTCAACCTTGATGGGTACCTTTGGCATGGTGGATGCCTATATTTGACTATTAATTCCTCCCTTTTCCTTCTTTTTGGAGGGGTTGTCCTTCCTCTGTAGTTTTTTTTATTTATTTATTTATTTATTTATTTATTTATTTATTTAGTCAATTGCTTACAAGATAATAGGTATAAGTAAAAACATAGTTATGAATACATGGATACATATAAGAAAAATAAAAAAAATAAAAGAAACAATAGGACAGGGATGGTAGGCACATTGGTGCGCTTATGCATGTCCCCTACAGACCTCTAAGGAAAGGGGTGAGGTCAATAGTAGAAAGTCTAAGGTTAAAGCTTTTGGGGCTTGGGGAAGAAACCACAGAGTCAGGTAGAGTATTCCAGACATTGATCACTCTGTTGCTGAAGTCGTATTTCCTGCAATCAAATTTGGTGCGATTAATCTTGAGTTTGTATCTATTGTTTGCTTTTGTATTGTTATGGTTGAAGCTGAAGTATTCATTGACAGGAAGGACATTGCAATGTATGATTTTGTATACTATACTTAGATCAGACTGAAGGTGGCCTAGTTCTAGGTTTTCTAGGTCTAGAATTTCAAGTCTGGTGGCATAAGGCATTCTACAATGAGTAGAAGAGTAGAGAACTCTTCTTGTGAAATATTTCTGGACTTTCTCAACTGTGTTAATATCAGATACATAATGTGGGTTCCAGACTGATGAGCTGTAATCGAGTATTGGTCTAGCAAATATTGTGTATGCTCTAGTTAGTAGTGTAATATTACCAGAGAAAAAGCTACGTAAGATTAGGTTAACAACTCTTAATGCCTTTTTGGCTATGTAGTTACAGTGGGCTCTAGCATTTAGATAATTAGAGATGAGTACTCCATGATCCTTGACAGAGTTTGGATCATCAACTAGGTCTTGACTATTCAGCCTGTGTTTTATTTTCTGAATGTTTTATTGCCAATATGTAGGACAGAGCATTTATTTGTTGAGATTTGAAGTTTCCATTTGTTTGACCATTCTGATACATAGTCAAGGTCTTCTTGAAGGGTAGCAGTATTGTGTGTGGTGTTGAATAGCTTTACATCATCAACTAAGAGAACACAGTTGCTCTTGATACAATCACAGAGGTCATTTATGTAGAGTATGAAAAGAGTTGGTCCTAGAACACTGCCTTGGGGGACACCACTGTTGACAGAATTTGATAGGATGCTCCCAATTTTGATCATCTCCTGTCTGTTTGACAGGAATGCTTCTATCCAGTTACGCAGGTGTCCAGAGATACTGTAAGATTTTAGTTTTAGGAGTAGTTTGTCATGTACCACTGAATCAAAGGCTTTACAGAAGTCTATGTAGATTGTGTCTATTGCTTTGCCCTGATCGAGTTATGTAGTCCATATGTTTTTGCAGTATAAGAGTTGCAGATTATAGGATAGTTTTTTTCTGAAACCAAATTGTTTATTAGAGAGTAGGTTGTTTGTTTCTAAGTGGAGGATGATGAATTGGTTAATAATAGATTCCATGACTTTACAGGTGACGTAGCATAAAGAGATTGGTCTGTAATTTTCAACTAGGCTGGGATCTCCCTTTTTGAAGATGGGGATGACCGTGGCTTGTGACCATAGGTTTGGCAAGGAGCTGGTCCTGAAATATTTTTCAAAGATTATGCTTAGAGGTTCTGCTATGGCAATGGGTAGCTTTTTAAAGAACTGGCACCTATTCCGTCTGGTCCAATATAGAAAGGTGGTTTTAGATTGCATAGTGCTTTTTCAACATTGTCTTCTGTAAAATCGATATGTATTAGATCATTGTAGTTTTCTGTGGTTCGACTAGGAAATACTGGGCATAATCCATTGCTGTTTACAAATACTGAGCCAAAGAATGTGTTAAAGAGGTTGGCTTTAATTGCAGTCTTTACCATTAAGTCCTTTCAGGGGTGGGATGGACCTTGAGTCTTCTAATTTGTATTCCGTAAATTGAATTCAAACTATTTCAGAAGATGAGATCGAAGCAGTTGTTAAGTCTCGTGTTCTTGTGCATTTCCTTAGCTTGTTCTTGTTTTTCCTTCTTCCATCCTTCTTATCATGGCTCAAAACAAGTTGTTCCTTCACTCCTATATTCATTCCACTGCAGGTCTGTAGAAAATCTGTACTGAGAAGGAACTGATGATTCAGCAGTCATCCAAGCAAAGCAGCAATACTGAATCTTTGTAGCTCTATTCCAGTCTGCCTATGTTGCAACTAAAGTATCTAGAGTGGATGAGGGAGGCAGGGGAAGGAAAGCTTTGCAGCACTGCGCAAAAGGGGTGGAAAAATATAAAGACAAAGTAAGTTTTACATAGACCTGTCATAAACCAAAAGGCTGCACACTAGGAGATATAAGTGTTGGGTGGAGTAGAAGTTCTCAAGATGGTGGGGAGATTGGAGGTTCATTGGCTTACTAGATGATGGAGGAGGAGGAGGAGGAGGAAAATGATGATGATAATAATAATAATGATAATGCCACCATTAAACAACAGTAAAACAAGCATCTGCTGACCAACAGAGAACACCACAGGCCTCATAGGGCAGGAAACCAGGGATGGGTTCCAGGTGCTACAGCTAGTTGCGGTCATCAACAGATCCACTGTATGTAGCAGTCCAGATCAGAAAACTGCTGATCATTTACTTGGAAGCACATAAAGCAGTTAGGATTGAAAATGGCAATGAAGTTGAAGAATATGGATGCTCAATAGTTTGAGGGGTCTTTTTTTGCGAATACTTTTGTTGATATTCGCTTGTTCGTTTGCAATCATGTCTCTGCTTTTTAGTATGCTGTCTAGATTTGCCATAGCTTTCCTCCCCAGGAGCAAGCGTCTTTTAATTTCTTGGCTTCAGTCCTCACCTGTGGTGATCTTGGAGCCCAGGAAAATAAAATCTGTCACTACCTCCATTTCTTCTCCATCTATTTGTCAGGAATTCAGAGGGCCGGATGCCATGATCTTAGTTTTCTCAATGTTGAGTTTCAAGCCAAGTTTTCCACTTCCCATTCCAAACAAGTGGTTGTACAGTTTTTTTCTTAGAAACCTTTACTGATGAAGCACTCACAACTTCTGAAGGCAATTTCTGTTCTCCTAATTAATTGTTTGCGGTGTTAGGAAATTTCTCCTTAATTCCAGGTTGCTTCTGTCCTTCGTTAGTTTCCATCCATTGTTTCTTGCCTTGCCTTCTGGTGCTTCGGAAAATAGGTTGACTGCCTCTTCTTTGTATTACCTCCTCAAATATTGGAACTCCCCTAATTCCTCTTTTCTTTTTTATTTAAAGAAGAAGAAAACCATGAGACTGAAAAAAACAGTCTAAGTAGTACACAAAATATGTTACCCAATTTTCACCTAGTCATCCACATATATTGTCAATAGAACCTTTAGCAGAATTCCTGTAAAGGTCTACTGAAACATCATTGGATTGCCTTGTGGTTAAATACACAAAGGACTTTACAGAGAGTTTCTGGATGAAAACTGATTACCGCGATAAAGATTATGTGGCTGTTTGATGAATATTCAGAAACATGAAAAGCAAAATTTTTCTAACTTCTTCCCAGGGCAGTTTCATTGTTTCTCTGGTGCCTCAGATTCTGTTAAACTCGCAAGATACTCTAAGGACCAACACATTTATTTCACTATGTATTAAATGTGCTAAGCCTTTAAGTTTCCTCACTATTCTTTAGGATAAATTATTTCACCTTGTCATTCTTTCCAAAGCAGCCTTTCTCCGCATCACCAGTTTTCTTAAGTTTCTTCAACATTGTAGTTTACAGTTGCCAAAGTGGCAATGCAGAGACTCATAAATCTTTTATTTCTGTAACTCTTTAATATACTTCTTCATGGTGATCCGGCAGCCAACTTTCTCACACCTTTGCAATTCTTTTCTTGCTATTAGCATGGATATTTTTAACTAATAAGAATGTTTCAACAAAAATAACACTTTAATGCATTCATATTTCAAATATTAATATTACATGCTACATAGTATAGCAGTCTCTTCTTACTGGAGCTGGAAAACTAAATGTGACATAAATCCATTTGCTTAAGAAGAGGCAGGGAGTTGATAAATTATTAATAGGTTTGGATAAAATATGAAGCAAAAAGATCCATCCCAAACGATCCAGTAGTTATTAATCCCTAATCAGAACTTCCTATCTTTTATTTGTGGTTTTTGTAATATAGCTTAATGCTCACAACACAGATTCTTAGATGATCTGGAATCTTAGATATCCTTCACTGAATTATTCCTAACTTCCAATTCTTTCATTTTTGCCATTCTCTCAACCATTCTAATTCAGCTTTGGAACTTCTTTAACTTATTGTTACATATTTTTAAAATTATTTTTAAGTATCTGTTTGTAAACAGAGGCTACCATTATGACGTGTATAGCTTTGTTTTGCTTTCATTTAGCAATGTAGAGTCTTTAAGCATGAAGATTGCAATGTGGCAAGACTGGCTATAAATGCGGGAACTTTTAGTGCCACCTGCTGTTCATGCCCTTTAGTAGCAGTTAATATGATTTTTTTTAAAAAAAAATAAGTACAATTGCAGTAATGTTAACATTAATTTTATTGCTTGTTATGTTAAAGCACGGTTGTGTTTATTATAAGATGCTATAGAAAAAAATGAGAATAACTACAGGCAGTTACTCTTGTATTATGCTAATGACAAAGTTTACTGATGTGTTGAGAAGACCTTAAGTAACCCATTTTGAAGAAAAGTTGGTTTTTAATTATAAGCTAGTGTCATATGTTTTGTCTGTATGTGATTTCGCCAAATAAAGCACAGCTCATCAAATACAACTAAACCTCATAATTTTGCCTACTTCTGAGGTTGCACATGTTCCGCAAAATTCCTTTTTTAGCAATACTCTTTCCAGAGTTTTCTTCTCAGACAGCCATGAGGTCTTAAGCCATGAGGTCTGCATGAAAGAAAGAGGAAGGATGGCTTTTATTCATAATTGGCACAGTGGGAAACTTTACCAACCCTGCTCTTGTCTTTTGACCTTCCTTTTTATCTTGGAAAGCTGCTTTATGAAAAAAAAGTTCCCTACATCAATACTGTTTCAATGATGTCTTCTAAATTGTCTATGGATAATTTTTCAGTTGCACAGTACTACAGCAGTGGAAGTGCTAGCTACTATACTGTTGCTACTATACTGTTGGAAGAGGAGGTGGAGGAGGAGGGTAATTGTGGTGACCAAATTCAAGTGCTGAAGCCATCTCAAAACATTTCCTTCCTTCCTTTTTTCCTTCCTTCCTTCCTTCCTTCCTTCCTTCCTTCCTTCCTTGCTTCCTTCCTTCCTTCCTTCCTTCCTTCCTTCGTTCCTTCCTTCCTCCCTCTCTCCCTCCCTCCCTCCCTCTTTCTTTCTTTCTTTCTTTCTTTCTTTCTTTCTTTCTTTCTTTCTTTCTTTCTTTCTTTCTTTCTTTCTTTTTCTTTCTTTCCTTCCTTCCTTCCTTCCTTCCTTTGTTTTTTCTTCCTTCCTTTCTTTCCCTATGTAAAAATTAATTAAAAGGCAATATTGTCAGGCCTTTGACAATTGATTCCACACCTATAGCAAAATTCCCACCAAGGCTTTTTAAACTGCTTTATTGAAAGGAGAAAAACAACATGACGTTAGATAACTCTTGACAACAAAATACTTTCTATTTGAGGACCTCACTTATTTCTGTGTTTGTTTCGGTAGAGCTTTCTCCATTGTATTCATTTAACCAGCATTTAACAGGTAAAAAAGGAAGCTCTTAATGTTCTGAACTAAATGTGATTTCAAAGCATTCTGCCACTTTCCCAGGCTTTGAATAGAACTTTAAATTTGCTAAGAACACTTGGCCTTCACGCTCAGGCCAGTGTGTTCAATAGTAAAGAGTCTGCCTTAAAGCAAACTATTCATGTTGAACATCTAAATTCACGCTGGAGGAAGCACAGCTGATTTTAAAGAAATATACATTTCTGGTAAGGTTCTGGAAATATAGGTATGGATTTGCTTACAGATTATTTGGGCTAAAATGTTTTGCCCCTCAGAATTGCCAAATCATCCTGGATTTGTCTCCGAACACAAGCAAAAATCAGTTTTTCAGCATGGACTAGATTCCAGACCAACTTCAGGGAATATATATGAAGGATGTATTGCAAAATTTTCACCTTGAGGTTACCAGTCTACATTCCACAATGTCAGATCTTTGATCTTCTGGTAGGATCTCAATTGTTTTCAGTGAAGGTCATAAAAGACTTTCTTTGCTATGGATGTTATGTTGCTGTTCAGAATCCAGAATACATCCAAGAGGTGGACTACAAGATCAAAGGCAGAAAGGCCTTGTGGAACACCATCACAATATTGAATTTACCAACCAACTTTTTTGAATTTATCATCAAATAAAAGCTTCAGGTTTTTCCTCAGCTAGCTTCTTATGTTCAGGAGATAAAGAGAAGTTTCCAGGGCATAGAGTAATAAATAGAAATACCTGCTCCCAAAGTCTTTGGCAAAAGATAAAATGACACATAAATCAATTTAATACATACATACATGCATTTATATTTAAAGCTAATGATCAGCAAAATTGAATTTACAAAAAGAGACTGGGAGACAGTTGTGCCTTGCAAATTGAAGATAAACCAAAACTAATCATGCCTACGTAATTTTAGGGCATATCCAAAGTCATGGTTTATATACAGGACATACAAATTACATTTTTCCATAAACCTTAGTGTTGTATTAAATGACATGAAGTCAGCAACATTTACAACAAACAATCCCATGCAGACCGAGGCTTCTGAAATTTTTTGTGGATGTTTTCACATGACATTGTTATATTTTTAGCAATGCAGCACAACATTTCAATGTTTTTCTGAATTGGGGTGGTATCCCAAAATTAAAACAAATGCATTTCAGTGCTAGATATGAAATGTCCCATCAACCACAGCCTTGTCAAATTAATTATTTCCTAACAATGGAAAGCACAGATTGTAATAATCAGAGAACAATTACTCCAATAATTTTCTCTTAAATCTTCTTTGTATACAAAGGGGATTTAATTGCTTGCAAGATTCCATTATGTTGAAAAAAAAAATCAGCAATTCCCACTAACCTTGAGAAAAGACATAGGAACTCACAAGGTTGATCTACCAATCTAATGAATTTGCACAAGTAAATAAATTGCCATTTTATGAAGATTAAGATTTAAATGATAATGGGCCAAATTCAACACAGATAGAGACTGACTGGATTTTACTCAACTTGGCACAGATGCTTCGGTTCATTAACGGCATCATTACAAGTAGTCTCATTGTTTTTAATAACTCTGCTCCCCAGCTTTTCCCAGTATAAAGAGAAATTAGCACGCTGCACCAACTAGTTTTCTCAATTATTTATTCTCGGGGTAATGTCCTATTAAGATTTGCCTCAAAATAATGGATTATGAAATTGGAAGGTTGAGTTTGAAAGCATTGTTTCCCTTCTCTCTTTCTCTCTCCCAAAATATTCAGACACATAGAAAGAAATGTTTGTAAAAGGAGGTTGTCTTTAAGGTGCTTTTTTAAAAGGCACATGGATTTTCTTTGTTTTTCCTTGAAGATGTTTTGCTTTTCATCTAAGGAGCTTCTTCAGTTCTGTCTCCCTCCCCCCACTCTCCTTCCCTTCACAGCTCTCCTGTCCACTCCTCTTTTCTCCTCTCCTCTCCAAAATATCTTAAATTCCAGGTGGTCTTCTCTAGAGTGAATACTAGAAAAGATAGAGATAGAAAGAAAATGCTATTAATGTTTTTTTTTAATTCTGTTAATTTTTTTTTTTTTTTTGGTATTTTAATTGTAATATGCTTTTTTTTTTTATTGTAAGCTGTCTATCAAGAGCCAAGAAAATCGATAGATCCTGGCAGTTCAATTGGGTGTAAAGATTTCTGGCAAGCTTAAGCTTTCTAGAAGAACCTGAACTACTAATGGTCAAAGCAATTTGGTGGTAGATAAAGAATTCAAGGTGGGCTGGACTTGGATCTCTTGTGGGCACTAAGGGACTCGTGACATGTTTGACTCCTCCCTTGGGCTCAGCTTGATCATCTCCTACACTATCCAAAATAATTGACTTAGATGGGTGGATATAGAAATTGAGTGAATGAATGAATGAATGAATGAATGAATGAATGAATTTGGCCTCCTGTCTTGGGTCAGGAAATATTAATAACAGAATGATGCATTAAAACATGCATTCATTTTTTTCATCTTAAAGGGAAAATCCTATAGATTCAAACCTTGGAGAAAAAAATCAATTTAAGTTGTTGGGGCTTCTGAAAGACTTGTAGAAGACTGAACAACTGTATAGAAAACCCAGGTGAGCTCAAACCGTTATCAGGAGTTATCAGTATATAGAGAGGCAAAATTAATGTAGAAAAATAACCTCCAGTTACTTTGTAACTAATACAAACACACATAACGAAAATGCATGATCTATTTGATGAACGTTAAAATTACATTTTGTGTTCTTAAGGGCATGTTTTGTTTTTCAAATCATCCTGGACTTCCCTGAAACACCTAGCAATGAGAACACCAGTTTTGGGAACATTGAAGAAAATTGCAAACCCCAATTTCACCAGAATCATTCATAAATAGCCTCCCTATGTTTTTTTTAACAAGATCAATGTATTAATATATCATAGCAACCTATGCCAATAATGATGTCACCTCCTAGCCAGTTTTTTGAAGTTCCATTATGTTGATGATTTTTCTTTCAGGAATAAATTATTGCTTTGGAATTGTTCCATAAGCAGAAGGGAAGTCTCATATTCTTTTTTTTTTTTTTTTGCTTTAAAATATTTACTAATCAAAGTCACTCCACTATTTTCAACAGGAAATCATTCTTGTACATAAAAATTATTTTTAAAGCTTTGTCACATTTCCTTAAAAATAATGGCATCAAAACTCCCAGTTGTTTTCAATCCATCGTGAAAATTCCTCCATATTGAATCAGCAGATTAGATGGAATTTGTATTCCTACAAAGATTGCAGGTTTTGTGTGTTTTGTTAGAGAGAGAGAGAGAGATTGCCTTAAAGTCATTTCGAGACAAGAACTCAGACATTTGTTATTGGGGCTTTCTTTTCCTTTTCAATGATCTTGGAAGGAAAAAAAATGATTCAAAGGTTAAAAACATGTTAAGTATTAATATCTTACTAAAAGTTGACAATTCACGAGCAGCTTTCTTTCTTTCTTTTTCTTTCTTTTTCTTTTTTGTAGAATTTGTTCTATTCATGTTTTTTCATTATATAAATTATCCTGTTCGTGGAAGGTTAAATGATCATATAATTTTCAGAATTTATGGCATATGTTTTCTGGATAATCTAGAGAATCCAACCACAAAACCATTTTCATAACAATTTAAATCTATTACTCATTCCTGAAGCCTAAAGGAATGAAGATGTAATGAAATGTACAATTATCTGCATCTATTTTTTTAGTCTGATAATCACTTTCTTCTTTAATTTGGAGCAGAAAGAAAAGTTATTTTATCCTTTAAAAATGACCTATTTCAACACTATTTGAAACAAATGCCTTGATATTGCCTTGATGTTCTTTTTTTTTCTAGAAATTTCATTTTCCCTTTCTTTTCTTGATGACTAATAATACCCACAATGTGTGTTTCTGTATGTGTTTGTGTCAATATGCACCAATTCAATTCAACATGTAGTCATTTATTTCATGGTTTGAATTGTTTTACAATTATAAAGCCATTTTCCTGTGATTTAGCCTGAAGGTCTCTGGATAACAGAGTATTTGAAATAAACTCTACTGTACAAGCAGCACTATTGATTCCCACATATTTTCATCCAACTCTGCAAACACAAAGCACAGAATGAGCCACTCTACTTTTTCAGCAAGTAGCTTCCTTGGCTCAAAATGCAAAGTCACACCATCAACATTAATGATCCACAATTTTCTAAGAAGGATTCAATCTCTGTTGTGTCTTCAGATCAAAACCCATTTCTCCAAATTCAATGTAGGTTTTTGGCTATCCTCATTCCTGTATGTAGAATTGGTTGAACATTAACACATTTACAGTTGAGGTCCTGGAAGCATGTAGAAATGGCTCTGCTTCTATAAGTTCTGGAGGTTATCATCACAATGCAAAATCCATTATTTAGTCAATGCAAGCTTGGCAGTAGCCCTGAAATTCAATAATTATGCTTTAATCTTCGATTGCAACCTTTGTCGATATCTTTGTTCTTTGGTTCCCAAACAAATGCTGATTTGTTATGGCATTTTGTGGTTGCTGTTGTTGTTTTTTAAGTACACAGTACATTCTGTTTCTGTTGTGGCTCCTGTCTCCTTTCGTCTTACAGTATGCAGCAGTCAAAATCCTATGTATTGCATTGTTCAGTATTATTCAGTCCTTTATAATTTATATTAAAAAATCACAATCATTACCTGTAGACTGTTTTCTTACCCATCCCCTTCTTAGATTTTCTTCTTAATCATCTTTCCCTTCCATATTTGACTCCTTGCCTCCTGTGCTGAAGTTGCATCATTAACTTTTCTGGGTGCCCATGAGTTACCTTTCTTTAAAGTCTGACAATGTGTTTTCAGTAGCTTCTTTGCAGATATTTGTTCATTCATTTGGCATATATTTCTGGACAAGCTCCAAAGTTCACAAATGGTTGTGCTGTGCTGCAGAATTTTGGGATGAAGGCGAGATGTTTAAAATTGGGGGGATATTATTGAACCTTAAGAAGGCAGAGATAAGATCGACTTTCATGCCTACGCAAAGATGGTGAAGAAGAAAAAAAGCTAGCAGAACATTTTGCTTTCCCCAATTCAAGATGAGCTAAATATACATACTTGATGTGCTGAATTATTAAAGGGAAAGAGAATCCTTGGGAAAAAAGTCAATGAGAGTAGATAAGGACAATTCAGGGGCACAACAATCAAAACTGTCATTTCAGTAGCATTGTACAGCTGTGAAAGTTGGACATTGAGAGCAAAACAAGAACAAGGAAATAGATGCTTTCAGATTATAGATTCTGAGACCATTAGCCAATCCACAAATTGTTTCACTCATTGAAGATTCTGCATTTTCCCCAGAGAATAATGCTGTTATTAATATAGGTTGTAGCTTAATGTGCATCTTTCTCTCCAACAAATTAACTGAAAAGTTTGGTTTTTCCTCCCTACTTTTAGAAGAAGTTCTAAACTTTGAAGCCGTGTCTGAAAATGACCTATATTACAACTACAAAAGTCTGATCGGGAATCTAGCTTGATGCTAGATCTCAGTACTAATAACAGAAGAAAATGCTGGTAGGGAATATGTGAGAAATTAACCAAAATAGCTGATGTAAATTAACAACCTAATTATGCAAAAATGTGTCATTGCTATGACCATACACTTACATGAAGGCAAAAATTTGCATTCTTCTCTTTGACCAAGCTATAATATTCTCTGGCATATTTTATATCCTTTACTTACATGTCGAGAGCCTTATTCAATGTTGAGTAGACTTCCCAGAGCAAAGGTCAATATTTTAATTGTATGTTGGTTTTGAAAAGAATAAAAATAGAATCCATATAGTCTTGTCAAACATGCTCAAAATTTAAAGAGAGCAGAAGCAGAAGAAGTTGGAGTTATTTTTGCACTTCCATATAAATATTGCCATCTCCTCTACAACTGCACTATATCTTTTTTCTGTTGCCATTTAGTTTTGATTACAAGATAACTCACACACCACAAGGGGTAAACTTAAAACTTTCTGAGCTTGCCCCCAAGTAACAATATCCTTCCAGGGCAAATATATCAAAGGGACATAGAGAAAATACAGTCGTGGGCTAACATTTTCTTTGTGAGATGTATACTAGTGAAGAAAGAAAGAGAGAAAGAAAGAAAAGAAGGAAGGAAGGAAGGAAGGAAGGAAGGAAGGAAGGAAGGAAGGAAGGAAGGAAGGAAGGAAGGAAGGAAGGAAGGAAGGAAGGAAAGTGCAGTTCTCATACCTGGGATTGTATAAAATGACTAAACTTCACTTCGGTGTGAAGTTTCTTCTCAATGTATTACATTACAACCATGTTTAAATTTAAGGAAAACCTAATTTGATAACCCATTTCCTTTTAAAATGTGCTTTGTGCATAATCTATGCATCCTTTGGTGAAGTATAGCCCATTGACCTTGCCATAATTTGGAAGAAGACCATCATGTTGTTTTAAGAAGTTGCTCCAAGAGGACCTTTGCTGATGTCTTTGCCAAACTTCACACTGTCCTTCTAGGTTCCCATTGCCCTACCAATAATCACTTTAATAATCCAATCACTTTTCCAACAAGTATTTACCACTGTATGAACATTAAGAATCTGCAATATTTTAGATGAGAACATGGATTGAAAAGGGCATGGTGCAATTAACTTTTTAAAGCATCTGTTGAAACAAGTGATGAATAATATTCCAATTGTCCTTAAATCTAAATTCTATTTTCTATTCTAAAGGCTATTTTTAAGAGCTGTAGTAACTTTAGCCCTGTTAACTTACATCCTAGTTACTGTGCAACAAAGCTAGAACTGACATGCTTATTTCATTGATATCTAAATGTTTGGAATTTTTAAGACCCATGTTCCTAGTTTCATTTTGCCATACTTTGGTGCTCAGTTAATCACACATAATAGTTCTTTGGTGATATTTTCTAAGGCTTTGTAAAGCTTCAATTCAAAGCTGCCTTTTAAAGGCAATTTGATCCAAACACTGAGTTGCCCAAATGCTTGGATACATTTTATCAAGTAATCCTCCAATGATTCATTACACATTTGGTATTCGTAGGCTTTTTTTTACAATAAGAGTAATAATTCAGATCAAACTGATTTTATTTGACAACTCAAATGGATAATTCCAATCAAAACAGACTTGATTCTTTGAAACAAATAAAAAGTATGATCTGAACAGAACCAGTGATTCAGATTGGATCTTGGGTGATCCATATAATCAAAATTATTTTCCATTACATCAGCCAGGGCTGTAAGAAGAGTTTTGTTTGTCCATGTTCATATTGTTATCCAATGTTTCTTGATTTTTGGGCAAAGCCACCAGACATGGAAGAAGGTGCCCTGTGCCTGATTACATTTCCAGCAGACCAGATTTATGTTGGGATACATTCTGGTTAATCTCAAAGGTGCCAGATACGGACATGGATAAAAGAAATTACAACCTTCCAAATAGAATTCAAAGCAGAAATTTTCCTATTGGGGATAATAAAAGGAAACTGCACAAAAGAGATAAAATATTTAATTCTACACATAGTCACTGCAGCAAGACTAGCACTCACACAATGCTGGAAAGGAAACCTCATGCCAGAAGAGAGTCTAATAATCCAAAAAATCTACAATTGCGCTGAAATGGATAAACTTACTCTAAAATTAAAAGAAAAGGAAGACTCAAAGTACTATACAGTATGGGTAAACTGGTACAAATGGATAAATGACAGAAATAAGTGAGTTAATAAATAAGGAATGAATAGTTCAAGAAGAATAATGTATGAGAACAACCAGGAATAGGAAATATGCATGGGAACAATAACTGGCATGTAAGCACTGTCAAAATGGTTTGTAACATTTATAGTATTTTTCGTCTTAATGATCTGTATTGTATTTTGTATTTGATGTTTTTTAAATGTTTAATAAAGGTTTTTCTAAAAACAACCCTAGAGTAGTTTTGTTTGGAGCCCATTTCACTGATCCCTTTGGGTTTACTTATGGATTTGTTCATATGTCTTCCTTAGCCAAGGATCAAAATGGCCAAATGAATGAAGTCGTGGCATAACTGTAATGAATGGGACTGATTTTTCAGGACTTAGGTGGTTATTCCAATCCCTGATGGACCAAGGTTAATGAAGACATAACACTTGTCTGTTGACATGAGTTGTCCACCACACAAAAAGCTAATAATGGGATGAGAGACTTCCCATAGAATGCAGGTGGTTCATTGTTCAGCCACCGTATTCTAGAACAGGGGTTGCCAACTTTTTGGACCTCAGGGATCACCAAACTCATAATTTTAAATCCCACGGACCAGAGACCCTGGGAAAATCCCCCAAAAAGTCTTCAGGAAAATTCCCCACCCTGTTTTCCTACCAATCAATCATTCTTTATTTGGGATCGCAGGATACCCTCTCCAGTTCTGTTCTCAGAAGGAGAGAGAGAGAGAGAGAGAGAGTTTCATACAAGGAAAGCAGCAAAAGCAGCAGAGGTCTTTCTTTCTCTCCTCCAAATTCTGCCAGTAATTAGTCTTTGTGAGACTTGTCATGCCGGCATAGCCTCTTGGAGCAGGATGCCTTTCAGAGTCCCAAAGACTCATTTCTGGCAAAGTTTGGGGGAGAGAAAGAAAGACTTTTGCTATTTTTCTTGCATGCAGCCAAAAGCAGAAGAAGAAAGAAGCAGAAAGAAGCAGCCTAGTGGCCAGGCAAGGCATGTGGGGTGAGTGGGGTAAGTTCCCCTTCTCCGCCCTTTCCCCTCTCCCCTCACTACCTTGTGTTGTTCACAATACAAGTGATGCAAGCCTTGTGTTCCTGCGGGCCATGTGGGTGGCAGCCTTTTATACCCGCGCAGCCTAGATTAATTGCTTTGGGGGGTGCCTTGGGGGTGACATTTCTCTATGGACCCCCAAAATTTTCTCATGGACCACCAGTGGTCCCCGGATCACTGGTTGGCGACCACTATTCTAAAACAATGAATTACTCGTGTAATCAGTGGAATTTCCAATGTCTTGCAATAGTAAGTGTCACAAAGCAATTATTCACTCCATAAATATCTATAGATTTTTCAGATTATGATACAAGCCCTGACAGTTGTCCATGTCCCTTCTGACAACAGTTTTCTGGAAAGTGAAAGTGCAATTGTATAAAAATCCCACTGCGTTGCTCAGCGTTTCCGTGTAATTATGTTGTCTCCTCTTAGAACTAGTGACAAGTGGCTAAGAAAATAGCACAGGAAAGTTGGCCTCGAACAGAACCAAAATGTTAAATCTTTTTTTTCCCCCTTATCTTCTTGTCCATCAAGAGACTGATTGATGAAGCCATTTGGTAACATTCATTCCCATTTTGCAACTCATAAAAATAATTACACCAATGACACTGGTTGCTCTTGACTTAAAAATAGATTGGGTGGGATCAGATGTAAGAAATAAGCTTAAAAGCACACCAATTGTTAATGTAAATTAACAATCGGCATCATTTCTTCATTATTTATTTATTATTCGGTTTTATAGAGATGTTTGTCTCATGCATATTTCATGGTTTCCTTACTCTCAGAACAAAGGTTGCTTTCTCTTCCGGAATTGAAATAATTTACCTTTCCAGTTCTCAAACTTCCTGTGAATATGTCTATGTTATTTCATAGACGTATGGTACTAATTTATTAATTTTTGCAATTTTGTATTATTGGTTGCAAGCCACCAAGAAATGTAGAACATGCTTCTAATCTGTAACCAATGTGGAGCTTTGTGCAGTAGATATATTCTCATTGTGCCCAGAGAGACACAATGGATCTCTCTACCTAGGATCAAACTCACAGCCTCCTGATTGTGAGGCGAGAGCTCCACCTCTAGGCCACTGCTCCACTCTTATCACTGCACTGGCATGTAAGGAACAAAATATATAGGGTTAAAATGATGAGGAAAAGATTGAAGCCACTGCTTAACCATGCCATAAAGCTCACTTAGTGACACTAAATGAAACTTTCTCAGTTGCCTACATAACAAAGTTGCTTTTTGGTAATGGTCATAAGTTTAACTACTAATCTCTCTTTATCTCTCTCCTATCATCTGTCATCTGTCATCCATCCATCAATATTCCATGTAATGATAAAGAAAACTGTCAAGCATGAAAGACCAAGTCCACAGGTGAAGGTTCAGATGAACTGATTTATCTCTTAAAGTCTATTGTAGGGGAAAAAAAAAACCCTTTAAAAATATTCTTTAGGATAAAGAGGCAGGATAGAATATGTCCACTAAAGGAGAAGAGGAGGAGAAAAATCTCCTTATCAAAGGCAGAAAGCAACCAGTCCTTCTGCTATAGGAAAACATCCTCAAGGAAGAAGCCTGAAGGGGTTAGACTTTAGGAATGGATATTTTCTATCCATTTAGAAAACCTGGCCACTCTGTTCATAAACAGAGGGTAGCCAGACACTCCGAATAAGTAGCACAATAGGCAAGGAGCTGAAACTGACAAGATCAGCTCAAACAAACAAAACATCTAGAATTTGCATTTCCTCTTTTGCCTGTAGAGCCAGTTATGACCCCTACATGACCCTACAGGAATCTGGCAACAGCTGTTAAAATATTACAAGACACATCCTTGCACAGGAACAGGCATTTCAATTACAAAGCCCCCAAAATTGTATAAAAGCCCATCTACTCTCAACCCCAATTTGTCAGCCATCCCAGCATCATGCTGCTATCACTGTTGTTTCTGGATGCCAAATACCTCCTTTCCAATTGCAACCTGCCTTCAGTTCTTCTGCATCTTTCTCCCAGTTTGGAATGAGAACTGAACCCGATTTTTTTTCCAACACTACGTATGGGAATATTCTCAACAAAAGATTAACAAAGTTAACAAGTTAGACAAAGGTCAACAGAATTTTTTGGGGGAGGGATTTGATTAAGTTCACTTGTGCCTATGTAAGGATTCTAGGTGGATCCCTCTTTTAACTCTGCCCCCCAGGTTCGCTCACACTCTTCTCACCTACAAAGAAGGTATAAGTACTTTTTTGTGTTCAGAGAAATATAGAAATGCAATAAAATGGTAATAAAACAATGTAAGGAGACAATGTTAAGGACCTGAGGTGGGATGATGTCTCGATGCCAGCTTTTGTACTTCAGCCCATCAGTCAACTCAAGGAAATGTTGGTTGGTTTGAAGTACCACCCGAAGGTGACAATGATAAGGTTATTCATAAGGCAGTATGGTGGTGCTTCAGAGTATCTCTGGGTATAGAAGGAAGCCATAGGGTACACTGTATATATTAAATGAAAAAAAAATGGGGGACCCTATTCTATGATTACACATTTCAGAGTTGGGGATCATTTGTTAAAACATTACTTGACTCAATCATGTAACATTACTTTTCATCCACTTATTTCTTCTTCTGTGCACAAGCAAAGAAAAGATTATTTGGGAAGCACAGTTTAAGATTAAACAATCCTCATTAAACGAGGCACATTTTCATTTTCCCCAGTGCCCAGGAGTTCACTGATCAATCAAGTTGATTTAATAGCCCCTGACTCTGAATCAGCATTAGATCTAGGTTTTCCTCTTATGTGTGATTGCTTGTGGGAAAGCTCTCGTGATTTCCGTTGTTTAAGTGTTCCATACTTGGCAACAGTGAGGTCCAGAAATAATAAGAGGGAAACGCTCACAAGGTCCATTTACTGGATGAGGTTGCATAAAGTCCATCCAATTATATTTCTGCAGTTCTTAGGGGGGGGAAAAAGGCTTTGAATGGGAGTCAATAGGGAGCTACCAATCTTCAGTCATCTATCCCTGAGATATTTTATAGAATTTGTTGTTTCATGAAGACAGGACTCTTCATTGGCATTGACTGCTAGGCAACAAAAAAGTGACATTTTTACAGGCTTAACTGAAAACTCTTCTAAAGATGTAACAAACAACCCCTACTCCAAGTTGAAAAAATATTAAAAAGGTAAAATAGTTATTGATAACAGTCTTATTCTCCTGGGCTTCTAGGAATAGAAATGTTAAGGCTCTATAGATTTCATAAGGTATTATGAAGTTCTGAAGATAGATATGTTCTCTTATAAGAACTGAATGCAGTAATTCATCAGTATAAAGCTTTGTTTCTGAAAAGCCTTGGCCTGCAGCTGGAGGAAAATGACAAAAGAAATTCATGTCAAGGGGTAATTTTGGAGCAAGTCATTTGTGTTACTCTAAAGCACACAGGCCTGCTTTCTTTCAACCTTGTTGTTCATTCATGCATTCTGTTCAAAGCTCTTGCTGTCCTACAAAAAGCCTAAAACTAAAGCAAGTTACACACACACACACACACACAGAGAGAGAGAAACAGAAAGACAGGCAGACAGACAGACAGACAGAGACAGAGACAGAGAGACAGAGATAAAGGTCATAAGTAAACCCTTAAGTAGTAACGATTGTTCAAATCAGAACATCCTAAAAGTTAGCAAAGGAAGAGCTATGTTTCAATCATTTTGTAGCTGAAATGTATGCTTACAAATTCTTACTCAATAGATTTCGGACAAAGGAGGGTGAATCAGGAAGCGTTATGCTAACTCAATCCCAAATCCACCGGCAGACCTGGTGCCCTAAGAACACCACGGTCAGTTTCATTCTTATGAAAATAAATGTTTTCACTGGAGCTTCTGAATATTAATAATAATAAAAAAATAACCGTCATCCCTCATTTAGGCATAAGATGACTCTGAATGATTGTAATCCATCATTTTAGAACATGTTGAATCCATCATTAGAAGATGAAAATAATCCTAAAAAAAAAAATGTTGGTTTGTATGTAGTAATGGCATTGTCAAGAAGTGTTCTTGTGAACTTTGTCAAAACATGCAGAAATGAACATATTAGAAAATCCTTTGCCTCGAGAAAGCATATCTAAACATACAGATTAGGACCGATTCATTATACACTGGTTGCCCTTCAAGGAGATTAAGATAGAAACCTTCTCAAACAGAACATAAGCCCTGGTGCTGCGATAGTTAGAATGCAATTTTGCACGCTGCCCACTGCCAGGAGTTTGATCCTGACTGGCTCAAGGTTGACTCAAACTTCCATCCTTCTGAGGTCAGTAAAATGAGGACCCAGATTGTTGGGGGCAATAGGCTGACTCAGTAAACCACTTAGAGAGGACTGTAATGTGCTGTGAAGCAGTATATAAGTCTAAGTGCTATTGCTTAATGCTATTTTATTTATTTACTTCTTTAGTAAATTTATATAGCCAACCATCTCACTTGAAATGACTGTGGGTAGTGTTTAGATATGCATTATCAGTAATAAGAGGGTTTTGTTCCAAATGGCCAGGTATTAAAATGCATTCATAAAACTTTTAAATCTCACTTTATCACTCCATACAATGAAAACTCTGCTACCTGTAAAAACCGGTTTTGCACCATATGTTCTAATAGGCCCAATGTGCCAGATTTTTTTTTTTTAGACCTATCGTTGGTAATGCAGTGTCCTTTGTTTCTCTCCATTCAGGAAGATCTCATTATCATGTGAAATGGCTGCGTTATCATTCTTAAGGATGAAACTGGCTCACCAGATGCTCTTAGAGTCGAATCCCAGAGGTGATTGCGTGGTGCACTCATTTTCTCTCTTAACATGAATGAATGTAAATTCATCTGTGTGTGTATTAAAACATCTTGCATAGCACAACCTGCTGTTTCAATCCTGCAGCTGATGTGGTATATTTTGAACTCTTGATAACAAGAGGATTACATTGCTCTGGTGCCTCTTTACCAGAATAACTTTCCTGGCTAGTTAATTTAATGTTCAATAAATGATGCTGGAATGAATAAATAAATAAAGTAGAAGAGAGCTTGCTGAAAGTCTGACTTTGTGGATGAAGAAACTAAGCAACAAGCCATAAATTCTCTTTTCACAAGCCCTTCTTATATTTAGTTTTCAGTTAAGTAATTTTATTAAAAACAGATCAAGTTTGCACCACAAATTAGTTTCATTACACCAAGAAACTTAATCCATCATTCATTATAATGGATACTGTAATGAAAATTAATTTCTTTGTTCAAACTAAATTGTTCCTAATAAAGCATAATTGTACATTGTCCTGTAATTTATCACTCAAATACATGCTAACTCATTTCTGGATCAACATTTTTTATTACTCTTTAAAAAAAATTCACCGCATTTATCTACTCACATTTGCATACTTTCGAAGTGTTCTGTTGGCAGGAGCTGGAGCGAGAATGGGAGCTCAGTCCATTGCATAGCGCTCAGGTCTCTAATCTGGACTGCCGACTTTCCAGCTGACAAGTCCGGTGTCTTAGCTGCTGAGCCTCCATACCATCCACCCCCCACCCCCCACCAAAAAAGAGTATAAAGTAATATATGAAGCACAACATGATTATCATAAAAGCAGGAATGTAAGTGAGTAATGGAGGCAGAAAAGTAGAAAATGGTGTAATGTGTAGATGTATACATAGACCTTGACTTACAGCCATAGTAGTTAGCGTGTGACTGTTCAAATTTACAGTGGCACTGAAAAAAATAACTTATGACTGTTTTTCATACTTAGGACCACCACAGGATCCTCATGGTCATGTGATGTTGTGGTTAGCCAGCAGTAGGTGCAGAAAGCTGAGGAAAGCGAGGACTCAGCTGAGGAAAGCGAGGACCATTACGGAGTGGACTGCTGCCTTCAGAGATTGTGGGGGCTGGCAGCAGAGATGAGGAGGTTCCTGAGGAGCCTGTGACAAGTGCACATGCACGCAGGGCTGCTTGCAGGAAAGAGCAGCTGCAGCAGCATGGGCGACTCAGATGTAAGGCTGCAAGATAATGGCCCCTCCTTCAAGAAGATAAAAGCCAGCTGTGATGTTCTTTGCAGGAAGCAAAGATGTTTTGAAACTGGATCCTTGTGGACATTGCAGTATCTTAGTTGGTAATTGAAGACTTTTGCGTTGTAAAAGACTTCTAGGTAACCTTATCTGTTATTTGGCTTGCGCTTATCAAAGTTAATTAGTTTGCAGCAGCCTTTTAACTGGAGAGTCATAAGAATCATTAAAAGGTTTATATTCCCTTTGGTTCATGTTTATTTTATTGGACAAGGGTTTGGGTCAGAACATGTGATCAAAATTTGGATGCTTGGCAACTACTTCAATTTTATGATGGTTGCAATGTTCCGGGGTCATGTGATCACCTTTTGCAATCTTCAGACAGCAAAGTCAATAATGTTAAGGTATTAAGATTTAGAAACTGACCAGCAGTGAGTAGCTGCACAATGCTGTGAATCTGATGTAATACTGGCTGATGTAACAAGAGTGATTCAGCAGCGTATGGGTATTTCCCTTTAAGGCTGGAAAGTAAAGTTCCCCTTAAGAGGGGTGTATATAACGGGAGCCATTAGAGGGCGTGGTTCTCTTTTCCTTGTGGCCAGTATTCAGTGCAGAAGTTATCTGTGTGCTAAGAAGAAGAAAAGCTTGTTTGTAAAGGTATTTTGCCACTACATGTATATTGTCTGCATACCTGTTGTACATTAAACCACTGTTAATGTCAAAGTCTCTCTGTGTTGTGTGTTGCTCCTGGGTTATCTCATAAAGGTAGTCACACTGCCAAACGCTCCGATAAATAAGGAAGCTAATTCACCCAACAGCTGTGTTACAAATTTAACAATTGCCTTGTTTCACCTAACAACTGTGCAAGAAAGGTCATAAAATGAAGTAAAACTCACTTACCAGCTCTCTTGCTTAGCCACAGAAATTTTGGGCTCAACTGTTGTAAGCTGAAAACTACTTGTAGTCTATTCTTTTTTTTTTTCTCCATCAACATATTGGTATGTCTTCCTTTCTGGACACTTATTTCTTCTCTGTGTTTTTCGCTTTGTATGTATGCTAAGTAAGTGTTTTGATTTAATGATTTAGTTTCAGATTATTCAAATTTAGATCAGAGATCTTAAAACTAAATTTATAACAGTTGCAAATCTTATACTTAGGCTTCCTGTCATCCTTGGGAGATTTACGTTGTCATGTCCTTGGAACACAGGCTATCGATAACATTGTATTATAGAGGATGCTTCTGCATAGAATCTCATTCCTCTATTACCATGTCTCAATTTTTGCCTGGGAAAAGGTGGAAAATTTCATGGTCTTCAAAAGTTGATTATACATGATCATTTAAGTTTATCCTGGCAACATTAATTTATCCCCTTCATTGGACAGTATTAGGGGCTTGGAAGATAATGGACCCGTAACTTTCCCCTCTAAAATATGGATAGCACTGATGTACTTTACTCATGAAAAATTAACTTATGTATGCATAACTAAAAATGTCGTTTCCCTAGTTCAGACCCCTTTTCAAAATGTATTTGTGGAGAAAGGTTGAACTTTTCATTTCAGAGCACTAGGAAGTACTGTTGGCACCACATGGATTATCAAAGCTGAGAATGGAAATTTCAATTTTATTCAGCAATAAGTAGCCATTCATTGTCTTGATAGTTGGGTGATATTCAGACTACTGTAACTTGTCTTATTTAATTCTTCAGCTTCACAATGAATTTATTACTTTGATGTGTTCATCCTATTTAAACAACTCCTCCAGAGATATTATTAAAAGCTAAAGACATCCTCATGCTGAATTTGATTCCAGCCATTTGGTTAAGTAGGTACAATATGAGAGCATTGCCTAATCTCCAACCATACAATTCCTTGGTGGTCTCTCATCCCAATACTAGCCAAGGCTGACCCTACTTAGCTTCCAAATCCAGACAACATCAATCAGATGTTGCTGCCTACTGAAATCAGTGGTGACAAACTGCACAACACAGAGAAACGGAATCAGCCCAATTATTTTGATTAGACAAAGAATTAATGTTTTCCAACAAGCAATTGTGCATTAGCAAAAAAATAATCTACTCACTCACTATTTAGCAACACTGAATGATGAACCCTTCAGGTGCACTTTTAATTTTTTTTTTCACTTGATGAAACTAGATAATGTTATGAAAACTTCAATGAAATGTTAACTGTTTGAGTGCCCCTTAATCAGACCTTGGCATTAGACTGAGACTAATACTAATTATTTCCACATTACTGATCTAAAACAAAATTAGGGTATCTCTAATTTGGATGGATCAAAAATAAACTTAGAATCCAGTTCAAATGCCAGGAGAAACAATGTTTCTTCTATTCCTCCAATGTTTAACAATTTAGAAAAAAAGTACTTTTAAAAAAAGAAAAAAGAAATTTAATTAGATTCTAAACAATTCTAATATTTCTTGGAAAGTTATCAATTAATGTTACTGGTAATGTTGTGATTGTTTAAATAAATATCATGTTATATAGTTTCTAGATTCACATATTAGTCAAAGAACATAATGGCCAGCAAGAACTGGAGATAACCTCATTTGGATGTTATTTCATTAAAAAGTCTTTTTTGAATCCAGGAAATGAAATGGATAGCAGACTTCTCTCCATCTTTACTGTTCAAAATCTCCTTCAGGTTCGCTTTAGAAATACCGGAAGTTTACAATTTGTTTAAAAATGTCTATATAAAGGGGAAATGTGAAAGTTAATGGAGAAAATGCCCCCAGTGGCATTATATGTAAAGAATTCCTTCTTGGGGGAAAACAGTAAATGAATTTCAAATAAATGAACTTGAAGTGTCAACATTCACCATGCCCTACATAAAGGGACTTTTGCACGTGCTTCAAATTCCCCAAAATTTCCCAAAGATGCAGCACCTTCTTTGAGGGCAACCGCATTAGGCCTTAAAATGTGGATACTACTCAGACAGCACCCCATTCCCCAGAATCATCATCATCATCATCATCATCATCTATGACTTTACATGCAGTCTGAGCATGTGGACATTCCCTTAAAAGACCAACCAGGACATGGTTTTGCATGGACATTCCTTACAACTGCCTTTCCTTCACAGATTTTTTTTAAAAAAGGAAACCAACCTGATCTTGTTTTACTTTCAAACACAAAATAAGGAAACCTCCAAATTCTCTCCTAGCCATGATTTACACCTCCATTATTTTATTCCTTCCGGAAAGCTCAATAGAATGTTTGGAAAAGCAGAAAAGATGCAGAAGTGATTGGTTTGTTAGGTGACCAAGAGCTATGCTGCCTCCATTAATTACCTGTGGTTCTTCAGGATAATGTTACCTACTAAATTTTAAAAGAAAGACATTCAGTTTGGCTTGTTAAAGAAAATACCCTGTCAGTTCCCTCTTTCCTTAACCTTTGGCAGAGAAATTCCCCACTTCATGCACTGGTTAGACCAAAAGGTCATGTGGCCACAGTTCAGAGAATAATGAAAGCTCCCGATTACAAATTCCGAATGAGAGCATGCTAACATAAATTGTGGTCTGGTGTCCTGTGAAGGAAACAAATAAACTCCAGAAAGAGAAATCCTTTATTGTGTAGCTAAGCCTTTGCTTTTCAGGGTGAGCAGAGAGTTACAGATACAGAGAAGTCCAAATTTCCTTCCAATTGTTGGAAGCTCATCTCCTTGGTCAATAACAAAAGTGTAAATGTTAAGCCTCTAGTTCCAAATTATCAGGTATATAAATTGATTTGGAGCATTAGACAGAGATATATATAGCAACCCAAGACTGCATTTGGTCTGTTTGGATTCTGTTTATGGCCACTTCTGAGATATAAGCAGTCAAAAAATTGCAACCCTTTTTTGGCAGGGTTTTGGGGGGAATTAGATAAAATTAATTTTTTTTAGCAAAGGGTTCTCTGTCCGGTTGCTGGGTGGGTGGGGCCATGGTGGGTGTGACCCAGTCGGCCTCCTACCTCACAGTGGGAGGCTCCCTGGGCTCTGGAGACTTTCCTCGAGCCTCTGGGAGGGTGAAAACAGCCTCCCATGGCTCCAGAGGCTCTCTGGAAGATGGAAATGGGCCCATTGCTGGCCTCCCCAAACTTCTGGGTGGCCCATTTTTTTTGCCCTCCCTGAGCACCCTGCACTTACCTGCATCCAAAACGGGCCGTGTGGGGACTCCTGGGAGAGGCAGGGTGGGATGGGTAGAGCCAGCCAGGAGTGGGATTGGGGGTCTCCCGATTGCACAGAATCTTAGCTAGGAGTCTCCCAAACCCCTGTGAACCCCCAGTAGCCCACCCCTGGCCTTAAAGAAAAATCAGAGTCCAACTGCCTTTAAAATATCACCATTCATTAATACTTAAAGCCACAATTTCCCATCTTTCACCGAGGAAATCCTTTCCCCACATGGACCCTGAGTCCACCTACCTTTGGGATAGGTTTGTGATGCAACTTGCAATTAAAAACACATAACAGGATGTGCATCTTAGGGGAAACAAATACAAAAATGTACATATGTGAAAAAATATGCACAATAAATATTTTCATTATAGAAACATGTGTATTAAGAACTGTATTCAGGGGAATAAAGCATGTAAAATGTGAAGATTAAAAGAAGTGTGCAGGAACACTCAGGTGGACACAATGCTCTTACCACATTTATAAGCTGCAGGGATAAACAAATTTGTGGTCACAGGATGTGAAATCAAGTGAAATGAAATTATCAGTAACTTCCATCCTTGAGGTTGTGTGTTCTTATTAATACTAGTCACTCCCCTGCTGTCCCGTAGATAGTGTTTGAACAAAAGATGACAGTCTCATATTATATATCTGCAGGTCGTTTAAGATACTTAAAAGGGAAGCACATATTAACTGGAGTTGCTACAAGTATCTGTGTAAGCAAAACCTTAAGGCAAGTTGAGATGAATTCAAGCAAACTCAAAATAAGTTTCAGCGAAGACTTCTCAGCTAAATCCTAAAGGACAGGTCTTAAAGCAATGCAGGAGAAGCACAAGGAAGCCAAGGTTGGTTACAGATGTGTTAAAACCTACAATAAAAGATGTTTTACAGTTTAGTAGATTGTCTTGAAGGTGGTGGATGCTTGTTTGCCAAAGAGATTTAATCACAGGACAGATGAGTGTCTATCTCTAAGAGTTGCATTGGAATGTGATTTAGACTTGGAGTCATTGTCAGTAGAATCTAACATTGCTGAAGTGTTATTTAGTCAAGACAGATACTTATATTCCAGTATCTACAGAAATATAGTGTATCTTGTCCTATAATATAGAGCTTCCAGAAGGACCTGAATGCAGGTTGTCTAGGAAAGTGCATTTATTCCAATCCAGTTTAAATTTTTGGACTGTGGATTCTGATTCCATGATTCAAACCAATTTAGAAAGTCTAGGATCACATAAATTCAATTCAGGTTTCTTCATCCTGGCAAATGCATCCCATTTGATCCTAAACGATCAACCTGAATTTCACCTCCAATATAGAAAGTGAGTCTGAATAAATCCAATTTTAGTACAGCTTTAATTTTAAGCAAGCAGCCCTTCTTTTTGGCAAAAGAGGAAACTGAATGAAACAAACCAACAAATAAATACCTTGAGATGTTAAAACACCTGAAGGGCAAAGGGTGAACCAAGAACCAATAATACATGGGCAAACCAATAATACAGGGGAAAACAACCAATACAAACTCAAAGGGTGAACCAAGAACCAATAATACACGGGCAAACAACTGATCCAAATTCAAGGTAAATTGCTCCAAACTCGATTGCAGAAAATACGACTTCAGCAACAGAGTGGTCAATGTCTGGAATACTCTACCTGACCCCATTGTTACATCCTCAAGCCCCCAAAACTTTACTCTTAAACTGTCTACCATGAACCTCATCCCATTCTTAAGAGGTCCGTAAAGGGGTTGTGCATAAGCGCACCAGCATGCCTACCATCCTTGTCTTACTGTCCCCATTTATCTGTATTTACTTGCTTTGTTCTTGTTTATACTTGTTATCTTGTACATGTTTGACAAACAAACAAATAAATAAATAAGAACCGATGATATGTTACAACCAGAAAAAAAATGTCCTCTAGAAAAATTGAGAATTTTTGATAGAAAAGAAAAGACAGGTAGAATGTTGGATAGAAAAGATAGGAAAGAAAACAAAATTCTTTCTCAACTGTCTGTATTATTCAATGAAGTGATTATATAGTATGTCTTCCATAGAAATTTATTTAAGGAACACAGTATTAAGGAAGGCAGACAGAAATAACGTAAGTTATTCCTTCCAGTGTTATGCGTTTTTTCATACCATGAAAAATCCAAAGTTATGCATCTCCTACTCACAGGTGTATCAGTTTACCCATGGGAGAATGACACCACCTGGTAAGGACACTTACCTATTTCTAGTAATTTAGTTAGCTAAAATTATGTAATGATTCTGCCTGAAGCACTGAAACAGGGCTCAGAATTGAATGCATGTCTTATAATAAAAAAAGACTTTTTTTTTCTCAAGGGAAAAGGCAAGCGGGCAGAACAGAAGCAATAAACATATTAATCAGTTTTCCATAGTATAATTCATCTCTTGGTAATTGAAATACGCTTATATCTTAGAAATTAAATTATGACAGAAGAGTATGGCTTAAAAAAAAATCTAGGCTAATTTCCTTAGGGTGGGGAGAGAAAATGGGACTGAGGCATTTTTGGCAGTTTGATGTTACGCTATAATATTGGTTGCTTCAATTTATTCTTCCTCCTTCTATATTTTTATTTTGTGAGTCAGGAGAGAGAAGCTGATTTTCTAAGTTACCAAAATATGTATGATCACTATAAAATACCGTAGATGCAATATCTGAGCAATGCAGCCTTTTGTAATCAAATCTGAAGTGTTGTGCAGGCCTAGAGAACACTTTTTATATGCTAAGTTTTTTTTTTAAATGATGTCATATTTATGCAACACTGGAACTCTGTGAAAAACAGGGGAGAAAAAACATCATATGGAATCCAAGACATAAGAGTTTTGCTCTCTAAATGGCTTACACAAACAAAAAATCAAACAGACAGGAATGTTGCATAAGATGATATTCGACCGGTCATTGGTGCTCTTTGAGTCTGATTATTTCCTTGCCCAAACTAGATAATATCATCAAGACTTCTTGTTTCAACCCTGACTTTCAAATAATCTTCAATGATAGAAAAGTAAGGTTCTATATTTAGGCAAGAAAAACCAAATGCACAGGGGGTATTTTGCTCAACAGTAATAACTGTGAGAGGGATCTTGGAGTCCTAATGGACAATTACTTAAATATGAGCCAGCACTGTGCTGCAGCTGCCAAAAAAAGCCAACATAGTTCTAGGCTGCATTCAAAGAGGGATAGAATCAAGATCATGTGAAGTATTAATACCACGTTATAATGCCTTGGTAAGGCCACATTTGGAATACTGCACCCAGTTTTGGTCACCACAATGTAAAAAAAAAGATGTTGAGACTCTAGAAAGAGTGCAGAGAAGGACAAAAAAGATAATTAGGGGACTGGAGGCTAAAATATCTAAAGAACGGTTGCTGAAATTGGGTATGTCTAGTCTGAAGAAAAATCAGCCCTGTTCTTCAGCTGTTCCCTTCGTCTGGCAACTCTGTGCATGTGCGCATTGGGAAGAGCTCTAGCTGTTCTTCTACCTCACTGATGTCTGACTCGAAAGGCAGGTGATAACTGTCAGATGGCTCTGGCCCCATCTCTGCCTCCAATGCAGGGCACTTGTCAGAGCTTTCCCCAGACTCCAGGACTGGGTCATATTCCTCCCCAATCTCCTCATTGTCCGAATCTGCTACCAGCTCTGCTGGCTGCTGTCAGGCCACAACACTGTCTGCCCAACATTGTGAAACAATGGTGGATTTGCCAAAATTTCAACAACTCCCAATGTAGAGTCCAAACTATATTTAACACAATGGGTCATGCATATCATTGTACCTTACCAATGTGATGACCCTTAGTGTCTCAAAAATAACACAAAAACTAAAACATGAATCAAGGTCTTGCAATGCCTTCCACTTAGTTTCGCTGTTTTATTAGTCACAGTTTAAATTCAAAAAGTAGATAATGAAGCAAAAGGAAACCAGAAACAAACCATATTGATGAGAGTTCCAAGGCAAACCAAGATAATTAATCACACATTCCAGGAAGATAACGGCGAGAGTCAGGGGTGGGATTCAAAATTTTTAACAACCGGTTCTGTGGGTGTGGGTTAAGTGGTGGGCATGGCTTGGTGGTCACGTGACTGGGTGGACATGGCTTGGTGGTCATGTTATTCGCTGGGTGGGGACAACTCAATATCATATCGAGGCATGCATCTCCTCGCCTGGCCTCTCATGACTGTGGGGATGCTGCAACAGTCATGAGTGTGAAAAATGGTCATAAGTCACTTTTTTCAGTGCCATTGTAACTTTGAACAGTCACTCCACACAAGCAAAGTACCAGCAAAGGAGGGGAAATTAACTCCAGAGACATTCCTGAGACAGGAAGTTTAGTCCTGCCAAGAATGTAATAAGGGTTAACAGAGAGGCAGTTTCTGTAAGCAACACCAGAATGTTTCCTTCCTGCCTTCCTTACAGGATTAGGCCAGTAATTTCTTCTAACAACCAGTTCTCTGAACTGCTTAGAATGTTAACAACCAGTTCTGGTGAATAGGTGTGAACTGGTAGAAACCCACCCCTGGGGAGAGTCCATGGGAAGAACGCCAACAAAGATAAAGCTCATTCAAGGAAAATACTAATTTGACTTCAGCATCTGTGAACACGCAGTTTCAAACCCTTATACAGAGCTCACAGCTGCAACCCATGAAGAGGATCATGGCTCTCTCCTCCCGAGTAGACCATGCTTCTCCCTGATCCTCTCCTCCTTGCGTGCCCTAGGATGGATAGGGGATGGGCCTGGATCCTCCTCTGACTGCTCAGCCAGCCTCTGCCCTTCCCCAGCCTCCTCCACCACCTCTGGAGCCACACTTCTACTCCCTGTTGACTGTTCCTCCTCTTCCTTAGAGTCAGTCTCCTCCAGGGGCATGACACGATAAACCAATGCCATTTCTCATTTCCTTCCTTCCTCTGATTTTCTATTTTTTTTTTCTCAAATTCCATAGAGCAAATAGATTTCACAGTCTTTAAATCAAATATTTCCTATATAGTCCAAAGATTCTTCCCTGGATGGATGGATGGATGGATGGACATAATTTTCTAATATTAAAGACAAGAATCGTTAGAAACAGTTTGCGGAGGTATGAGCAAAGTGGTTTACTTATCAGATCTGTGGGTGACATTTATTGCTTCATATACTGTGAGATCCTCTGGGACTCTTCTTAAAATATACACCACTAAATAACTTTCAGTTACTTGCTACATTTACAAATGTGGGCCATTTGCCAGAGGCAACGCCATAGGTTGAATGAATTACGGATCACTGGGTTTAACTTGGACTGTTGCTAACCAGAGACAGCATATCTTCTCTCTGTGTGCAATTATCAGCTTTCCATTTCACAGGTTTTCCCCTTCATATTGAAATGAACACAAGCACGCTTTATGTTATATCCAAGACTTACAAGCTTTATAACATTATTTATGACTGCAGCAAATAAGCAAAGTCTGCATTTGTTCTTAAATAACTCTTGCTTAACTGCAGAGACAAGATACACCAACCTGAATTTATCATTCTATTATTTTTTAAAACAACAACAACAACAATATAAGCACTCAGGTTAAAAAATAGGTAACTCACCAATTCATGCATATATAGAAAACAACGGTCATTATTAGTTTATGGAACCATTCTGTGCCCGTCTGCTCAGAAATACATTTAACCATTACCTTTAAGTGTGTATACTTAAGTGAGTACACTCCAGATAACCAGATTTAATTCCTGTTCCATAGAAAACAAAGGCATGTTTACAGTAATATTGGGTACTTGATGTGCAGTTTTTTTTTTTCTTATTAATTGTGTTGCATTTTCGGCACAAGTACTGTCCTACAGCTTAGATAGAATACTTTATTGGTCAAATGTGATTGGACACACAAGGAATTTGTCTTGGTGTAAATACTCTCAGTGTACATAAAAGAAAAGATACATTCATCAGGAGTACAGACAAAGACTTAAAACCATGAAACCAACAATTAAATCAGTGAAGACTTGGTCAGATGAGGCAAAGTTAAACCTCCAGGCCTGCCTTGATTGCACTGACTGGAATGTTTTTGAAGATGCCTCTGCAGACCTAGATGAGCTCACAGATACTGTAACATCATATGTTAGCTTCTGTGAAGACTTATGTGTACCTACAAGGAACCTGCAAATATATAGTAACAACAAACCTTGGTTCACAGCTAAACTTAAACAGCTACGTTGTTCTAAAGAGGAAGCCTATAGAAAAAGTGACAGAATGCTATACAACCAGGCCAGAAACATATTAACAAGAGAGATCAGAGCAGCAAAAAGAAGCTATTCTGAAAAGTTAAGGAATCAGTTCTCAACAAATGAACCAGCAAACATGTGGAAAACTCTTAAAAAACATCACTGGCTTCAGCAAACCTCCTTCCCAGGCAGAAGGAAATCAAGAACTAGCAGATGACCTGAACGTGTTTTACTGCAGTTTTGAAAGGAAACTACAGCCACCTATCTCGACAACCCATATCTCAAACACACCAACAGCCAAGCCTCCTACACCTGGAAGAAAAGGTGGGTTTAATTGACATACTTTTTATTTCCTTTATTAATACTATGCAGTGTATTAAGTATCTAAACTTCATAATGAATGTTCACACTTCTGACTACAGAATACAGAATAACAGAGTCCAATCCTTTGCTCAAGTAGGAGACCCTATATTATTCCAAACAAATGGCTGTCCAGTCTCTTCTTAAAAACCTCCAGTGATAAAGCATGCACAACTTCTGGCAGCAAGCCATTCCACTGATCAATTATTCTCCCTGACAGGAAATTTATCCTTAATTCTAGGTTAAGTTTTTCTTTTATAAGCTATCATATGTTACTTCTCAAATTCCAGGGACAGTCTCTTTTGTGACTGTCCCTGAAATACTGGTAGACTGCTATCATATTATTCTTAGTCCTTCTTTTTGTTTGACTAGACCAGGGTGTCAAACTCAAGGCCCGTGGGTGGGCTGGATCTGGCCTGTGATGTGGTCAGATCCAGCCCATGGGGCCGTCCTGGTTTACCCATTGCAAAGAGGAAAGATTGAACCAGCATGGCTTCGGCCCAGTCTACCCAATGCGAAGAAGAAAAATCTGGTCAGCGTTGCTTCAGCCTGGTCTACCCAGTGTGAAGAGGAAACAAGCCAGTAGTTTGGGGAGTGGCCATGCCCACCCTGATATGGGCCTCAATGAAATTGAGTTTGACACCCCTGGACTAGATGTTACCAATTCCCACAATCGTTCAATGTGTGCTTTAGCTTCTAGTCTCCTAATCTGATTTGTTGCTCTTCTCTCTTGTTGTATTTTTAGCATATTTATGCAAATGCTGCATATCATTTTTATTTCATATGGTTTTGGTGATTTCTAATGTTTTAAAGTAATATGAGTTGCACTGGATTTTGTGTATTGACTAGAAAATAAGCAATGAGGCAACTCATAAATATAATCAATCAAAATGCTTTGGAGATGGTATTTTGTACAACACTAGAAACACCCACATATTTCAAATTAAACTATATTTACTTTATTTATTTATTTTGATTTGTCAATCGCTTACAAGATAATAGGTATAAGTATATACATAGTTATGAATACATGAAATGGGTACATATCAGAAAAATAAAAGAAACAATAGGACAGGGATGGTAAGGACATTGGTGCGCTTATGCACTCCCCCTACAGACCTCTTAGGAAAGGGGTGAGGTCAGTAGTAGACAGTCTAAGGTTAAAGTTTTGGGGGTTTGGGGAAGAAACCACAGAGTCAGGTAGAGTATTCCAGATATTGACCACTCTGTTGCTGAAGTCGTATTTCCTGCAATCAAGTTTTGTGCGGTTAACTTGAGTTTGTATCTATTGTGTGCTCTTGTGTTGTTATGGTTGAAGCTGAAGTATTCATTGACAGGTAAGTCATTGCAATGTATGATTTTATATACCATACTTAGCTCATACCGAAGACGGTGTAATTCAAGGTTTTCTAGGTCTAGAATTTCAAGTCTGGTGGCATAAGGTATTCTATAATGAGTAGAGGAGTGGAGAATTCTTCTTGTGAAATATTTCTGGACTTTCTCAACTGTGCTAATGTCAGATACGTAATGTGGGTTCCAGACTGATGAGCTGTATTCGAGTATTGGTCTAGCAAATGTTTTGTATGCTCTAGTTAGTAGTGTGATATTACCAGAGAAAAAGCTATGTAGGATTAGGTTAACAACTCTTAATGCCTTTTTGGCTATGTAGTTATAGTGGGCTCTAGCACTTAGATCATTTGAGATGAGTATCCCAAGGTCCTTTACAGAGCTTGGATCATCAACAAGGTCTTGACTATTTAGCTTGTGTTTTATTTTCTGATTATTATTTTTTTTTGCCAATATGTAAGACAGACCATTTATTTGTTGAGATTTGAATTTGCCACTTGTTTGACCATTCTTATACATAGTCAAGATCTTTTTGGAGGGTAGCAGTATTATCTGTGGTATTGAACAGCTTTACATCATCAGCAAAGAGAATGCAGTTGCTAGTGCCCATCTACGGGTAGAACACATGAAGTTAGAAGCTAGGATGATACCTTCTAATCCTCAAACTGATTCCATTAATTGGACAAGCATCTGGATCAAATTTGGAAATGATCTGGGGATGTGGAAGTGAAGGCAAAGAGATTTCTTAAGAGTATTGTGATAATTATTCTTTTTAATATGAATAGCAATGAAATAACATCCCAGAATTCACTCATTCCATTTTATTTGGAACACAAAGCTAATTCCTAGATTCATTCATTTATAGCATACCTTGGCTGCAAAACCCAAATGATCATTAAATGACAGCAAAGGGTTAGAGTTTTTATGACTCTTTGATGCCTGTTCTGACCCAGCTCCCCAAACACAACAAACCCTCTGAAGTGAACTCAAAGATTCCTTTAATTAGGAGTGCTGGCAGCCCCAAACAAAAACAAAAAAAATTCTCTCTCACTGCAGGCTAATAAGGTCTGCTACACCTATTCATCTCCACCCCCTGCCTTTTATCCCCAGAGCTAGGGTGGAGCATTGCTAGCAGTGGTGGCTCTTCCTTCCCAAGGATCAGCCCGTAGATTTCCACTGCTCTCCTCTCCTCTGCCTTCTGAGCATCTGCGCATCAGACACAGGACCCAGCTGTTCCTCCTCTTCCTCATTAGCCATCTCCAAACCTGGAGGCTGTTGACTCTCCATCTGAGGACTGACGGATGGCCCAGGCTCTGCTTCCATCTCTATCTGTGACAGCTCCGTTTCCTCTTCCCCCTCGGAGCTCTCAGGTTGCCTTGATCCTGATCCTGACTTTCCCACCTCCTCCTCCTCCTCTGATTTGTTTGCTGGAGGAGCTGGGAGGCTACAACAATGCCATTTAGGGCAGTGTACCCCAACCTTTTGGGCATCAGAGACCGGTTCCATGGAGAGAAGTTTTTCTAGGGACCGAAGGGGTGGTTTCACATGCTGCCTGGACTTCACTTCTTTGTGCAGTCTGATTTCTGGCATGCCAAGGACCGGTGCAGTTCCACGGAGTGGAGTTTGGGGACCCCTGATCTAGGGACTATGCATTTATGCAATCCAGGTAGGACTGATTATTTTGAGAATTAAGAGAGAGAGAGAGAATTTAAGACTACTTCATTGGCCAAGTGTGATTGGACACACAAGGAATTTGTCTCCGGTGCATAAGCTCTCAGTGTACATACAAACAACAAAGAGATAGCTCATAGATCATAAATTGTATTACGATCATTAATCATAAGATAAAAAGGAGTGATAAGTCATAAGATCCCAATAAGAGACAATAGTAGGAAAGAGAAGATGAGAAAATATGAGAAATGAGATGATGAGAAAGATGAGAAGATGAGATGATTAATATCAAAACAACCTACTACACAGGGGCTGTAGGACTAAGACAGTGCTGTGGGAATTAGGCATTTAGCAAAGTGACGGCACAGAGGGGGGAAAACTATCTTTATTTACAATGCTGACTCACTCTTATAGAATGAGAAGGTTCATTGTTTTTAAGCAATGCCCTGAAGATGATTTTCTTTTGAACTGAAATATTTAACATCCTATAGTTCAAGAGAGCTCCTCGAGACAAGGCTGTTTTCTAGGGTTCTCTAAACTTGGCATTTGAAACATGGACAATGAAGAGCACTAATTAATTTCCAATCAAAAGTGTTTGCTTGCTTACTTGATCCTTTATTTCAGCTTCCTGCCATTAGCCCATGCACAAAAACCTCTCGGCTGTAGGACATGTTATTTCTTTCACTGAGATATAACGTTTCTTTCCCTTCCCCATCCTCCCTTTTTACAAGGTCAAGTTTCTAGGGAGCTGCACTGATCAAATTGTTTTGGCACCAAGCTCAAGAAGCTCACAGGCTGTGTTAAACTGCATTACAAAAAGTCATACAACATTTGTTATGGAACGAATGCACTCTGCAGTGCAGTAGCCAGAGTGGTTCATGGCGATTAGGATGCTGCTACTTATTATTGCCAAGTTACAGTGGAGGAAATAAATAAATAAAATAAAATGACATGTGTGTGTGTGTGTGTGCATGTGTGTGCATGTGTGTGCATTCAGGCATGTGTGCTTGGAAAGACAGAGAGAGAGAGGGTTTAGAAGAAGATGACCCTACACAAAAGGTGCCAGATTTTGATCTCGCTGGCATTGGTCAACTTTGAACAGGATCCGTACCCAACATGGTGTCTACCAGGATTCATTGTTTAAGTGGGGACTTGTCTCTACCCCTCAGTGTGACAGCAATGGTGGGCTGTACCAGTTTGGACCAGTTTGGGAGAACCCCTTGTTCTGAAGTTCAGCAGTCTCTGAATTGGTTTGCTTCAACAAGGGTGTGGACCCGTGTGCCCACCACTGCTCTTTCCTGTCCTTTACTTCCTTTGTTTAGAGAACAGCTGATTCATGTGGCAGAGCAGTTTGCTGCACCTCAGCTGTTTTCTTCACAGGGAGAAGATAAGTATTATAGCTGTTTGAATTGCAGAGCACAGGCACAGAGCTTGCAATCACCGAACCGGTTGTTATACCAGTGGAATCTCACCCCGTGTGACTGTGGTGCTCCTCGACAAAATATCCATCACATTGTGTCTGAATGTCCATCATTGTGTACGAATAAGAATAAAAATAAATAACAGAGTTGGTAGGGACTTTGGGGGTAATCTAGTCCAACCCCCTGCTTGAGCAGGAGAGTGTATTCCAAATATTAGCCTCTACCTAGGATCGAACTCACAACCTCCTGATTGTGAGGCCTCTAGGCCACTGCTTCAGTCTAATGTCCAACAAGAGCTTACACCAGCCCAATGTCTGATTTTTTCAACATAGACCACCCTGTCCTTGAATGGCTGGGTGGACTGGACATTAACATTTGAACCACTATAAGTCCATGTATTTGCCATACGCTAAATAAATGTTTAGAAGACTATATATAAAACATATGTAATTCTGTTAAGTCCTAATAACAAGCTTTTGGATTTTATATTTACCTAGAATCAAATTGCAGGTTAATATATTATATTTCTTTGCCAGACAGTGTTTTTTAAACTCTTCTGGGACATAGTTTTCCTCAATGTAGTAACATTCTGGACTAAATGTCTATGGAGACTCTCAGTCATCCAGGCCATGGTTGTCCCAAAGGTGCTTTTTAAAGAGGCAACTGGACTTTCTTTGTTTTTGCTTGAAGATGTTTTGCTTCTCATTCAAGGTGCTTCTTCATTTCTGAATGAATGGCATAGAATGGAAGGATTTATATGCCTCACAGTCATCTGGTTGTTAGCACTCTCTCTGACAGTTGTTGAGGCCATTTGGAGGTTTATCTGTGCTCTCAGAGTCACCTGACAGCGCAAATGGGTGTGGAACCTTCTTGGAAATGCTGAAAGGACCATGTTGTAAACAGGAAATAGGTGGTGTTTAAGAGTGTAACAATCAGATGACCGAAAGGAATATAAATCCTTTCATTCTTCACCATTCATTCAGAACTGAAGAAGCTTTTTGATGAGAAGTGAAACATCTTCAAGCAAAAACAAAGAAAGTTCAGCTGCCTTTTGGAAAAATAAAAGCACTTTTGGGACATTCTGGATTGAAGAAGGTAATAAATATTTCATTCTCAATAATCTTTTTTTCTGTCCCAAAAATGCCATAATAACTTCAACAAACATGGAGGACATTTTAATGCTTTTCAAACCCTCATCCAAACCAGTGGATTTCTTGGAATAATTTTTGTCCTATATGTTTATTGTTATTGTTGTTATTATTGTTATTGTGATTGTTGTGATTGTTGTGATTGTTGTGATTGTTGTGATTGTGATTGTTGTTGTTATTGTCATTATTATTGTTGTTGTTGTTATTGTTGTTAAGCACTTCCTAGTTTGATTAGCCAGACAGCCATTAGATCAGAAGCAAGATAACCTAATTCATCTTATTTTTTCTTCATGTTTTTCCATCAAGTAATTACTTGAGAGATTAGTGGTTTTCAGATTTTTTTTCTAGCAGGGAAACAATAGGCCTGATTTTGTTGTTTTTCTAGTCTTATATTTAAAAAAAAACACCTTAATTTGAAGACACAGAAATACAGAAGGAACATTCGTACAAATCAGCAATCACTTTTCACTTTTACAAAAGAAAACAAAAAAGCAAATTATGAAAAACTTCTGACTTCTTTCCTTCATCCGTTCAGTAGCAAATAATATTGCTGTTATCACTTGATGTATTTAAGTGAGGATATACCAATCTGTCTGTTCTTCATGCCACCTTTCAGAGCCTTTTTATTTTATTTTTCCGCTTTTCAGCTTATCAGAAGAATTGGGAAGTTTGCAAAATACTGTAGCTATTTAAAAAGTGACTCTGCAGTGGCGCTATTCAATACATATCTTTCAATATAAAATATATCCACCTGCCATTGATTAAAAATAATAGTCTGAGAGTTCTTAACTATTGTACCCAGATCAGTTGATCTCTTTTGTACCTACGTTGCAGATGATCACATTTTATTCCCTTGTGATGATTTGGGGGAAATCTTATTAATGGTATTTAAGATAAAACTGAATCATTATTTATGAATATAGTTGAATACTGACATCCTGAGATGCAGTATGGAACTACAGATGGAGGGGGAAAAGTTAGTACAGTGTGTAAAGCCTCTGCTTCAGCAGATAAAAGCACAACTTAAACCATCTTTCTGGTTTGTCAGTCTTGGAAGCCATTTTTTTTTTTTTTCTTGAAAGCTTCGAGGCTGCCACATTCAGTGCCTGGGAATCCAGGAGGGGGGATTTCATAGGTAGAAGATTAGACACAACAAAATTCTTTCTCAGAGAGTCAAGGACATGTTGCCATGCACCTGGAGGGGAGTGACTGGGGAAATGTCTCCATTGGACGGAATTTTGATTGGGCCATGTGATGGACTGATGGTTGCAAGGGATGGATCTTTGATTTTCTTTTGGGAAGGGAAAACCTGGAATTCTCAGATTCGGGTTTTCACAGATGTGCCAATATAACAACTAATAAAATGGAACTTTGAGGAAATGTTTTTTCTTGGAGTTTATTGGGTTGGGGTTGGTTAGTTGGAATGCTGACATAGTTCATATTTATAATGTTAAACCCCTAACATAAGCTGACTTTTGAGCAACTCTTCAAATGAGCTTCAGAAATTCCCTTTATTATTTTCATTATAAGCAAGGTGAGTATCCAAAAAATGCTTTGAGAGCTGAACTAGATCACAGTTTGTTCCACAGCTTCTTCCATGACACACATTTATTCAGGTTGGGAATAAAAGGCCAGATGTTGAAAATTCAAAGCAATGGGCCACTTAGGTATCTGTAGCCTCCTGATAGTTTCACAACATCATCTAATAGGAGAGGATAATTGGGGTGTATTGTTGAAGGCTGAGATAGGACCATCTGCTTTTGCAGGTAGTAAAGGAATCTGTCTTCAAAGAAATTGACTTCCTATCCATTAAGGGGATAAACTAAGAGAATTAACTTTATATCTGTATGCAGCTGTTTCCTAAAGTACAGAGATGCCACCTACTGTATTTGTTGGAAGTGAAACATTTGTATATATACGTGTGTGTGTGTGTGTGAGAGAGAGAGAGAGAGAGAAAGAGAGAGAGAGAGGGAAAGAGAAATGGAAGGGAGGGAGGGAGGGAGGGAGGGAGGGAGGAAGGAAGGAAGGAAGGAAGGAAGGAAGGAAGGAAGGAAGGAAGGAAGGAAGGAAGGAAGGAAGGAAGGAAGGAAAATGAAGCTGACCTGACTGAAGCTATTTTGAAGCTTCAGTGTTCCCACACTGGAGCTGAGGGATAGAGAACGGGGAATAAGCTGGGGATTTGTAGCCAAAAACAAAATACTTTCTCCTGGGAACCAAGGACATTCTCACACCAGGTCAGAGAGAGGAGGAGTGACATTACCAGAAACTGGACAGCACCTTGATTAGACCATGTGACTGATTGTTTGGGGAAAGGGAAAAAAAACTTGTATTTTTATTTAGGTGAAAACTGTGGGAATCTTCAGAATCAGTTTTCACCAGAACTGTGCCAATAGAATATATCCAATAAAACTATTCTTTGAGGAATCTACCTGCCTTGGAGTTTTGTTTGCTATGGGTGTATTGCTTGGAACCCTGACAGAAGGGAGAAGGGAGGGAGGGAAGGAGTGGGAGAGGGAGAGAGAGAGAGAGGGAGGGAGAGAGAGAGAGAGAGAAAGAGAGCATTTTTGCGGCAAGGATTAATGAAAATGCCACGTTAATAGAAAGAAATGTTTATTAAATCAATGCACAAAAAGGATAGGCAAACTCTACAAGTTGCTGGTAACAAAGATACTCAGGAACAAAGTCCAAGAAAAAAAAGTGGCACAGTGGCACAGTGGTTAGAGTGCAGTACTGCAGGCTACTTCTGCTGACTGCTGTCTGAATGCAATTTTGCAGTTCAAATCTCAGCAGGCTCAAGGTTGATTCAGCCTTCATCCTTCTGAGGTGGGTAAAATGAGGACCCAAAATTGTTAGGGGCAATAGGCTGACTCTGGAAACCTCTTAGAGAGGGCTGTAAAGCATTGTGAAGTGATATATAAGTCTAAGTGCTATTGCTATAGTTGTCTGTCTAGGGTCAAACACCTAAATGCAAAGTCACAGCTGGCAGAGGGAAAGATGAAGAGGACACATTTAAACTTCTACTTTCATCTCACTGTCCTCCTCTTGATCAGCAAGCAGGTCAGGGAGTTCTGAAGGATCCGTGATACTGAAATCAGTCTTCCAGCACTATTACTACATATGGCAGAAAAATTCTACCTTTCATTTCAGGTATTCTTAAGATACCTATGGTGCATATTATGAAGAACCTGAAATACACATAATTAAAGATATATTTATCTTTGTATTTTGATGCTGGGTTTTGAACATACCTGTTCTTGTTATCCTTTATCGCTTTCTGCTTTGGGCACATAGTTTATGACAGCCTATATTCACCCCCAGTCAAGATAATGAAAAACAACTCTTCCAAGTGAGTTTCTCTGTATATAGTTTACATGACATATTAACAAACACAAAGAATTTGCTTTAATCTGAGACACCTTCCCACAGTCCCCAGATGGTTTTAAACCAAAAGCGAGGAAGGTAGAAACTGACATAAACCATGCTTCATGATTTATTTATCAAAACAATTTCACCTCTTTCCTTTCTCACTCACAATGAATTGCTGAAGACAGCCAAGAATTTCACAAAATGAGTTATATTATGGGGGGGCTGAGGAAGAAGGAAAATGTGACAATATAACTGGTAAACTTCTGAAAGATTTAGGAGCCAACCAAACAATAAGTCTGCAACTGTGATTAAAGGGGATGCGGAAGACAGATTTGCTCTCTATATATTTTCTGAATTTATCATATTTATAATTCCAAGATTAATTATGAATCAGAGTATAGTTAGTGGAGGAGAAAAAGGAGGAAGAGCAGAGGGAGAGGAAGAGGAAAAGGGAGGAGGAGGAGGAGGAGGAGGAGGAGGAGGAGGAGGAGGAGGAGGAGGAGGAGGAGGAGGAGGAGGAGGAGGAGGAGGAGAAACTCACTGGCAATTGGATACATCTTTTTTGTTAAGGTAGGAGTATGATGACAAATTTATGGCAGTTATGAACTCTGATGGTGGACAGTCATAAACTTGGAAAAATTCATTGCTGTGTGCTCTGACAGTGTGAAAAAAGATGCACAGGAACCAGTGGGTGGGTTGTTTTTTTTACAAACTGTAAGAAGTACATTTGAGGTGGTAGGAAAGGCTTAGTCAAAAAAATGGGAAAGTGAGAAAAATCAATTACTTCTCTTTCTGGCCTGAAATCTGCAAGCCTGAGAGGTAGAGCTAAACTAATCTCCTGGGTCCATCATGTTAACAACCAAAGTGTGCCATGTAGAAAGAACACTCCTGTAGCCATGCTAACATATTGTCATAAGCAGAATGAGAGCTCCATTGATAATGAGGGGTGGAGAGGCTTAACATGTTAGAAAACAAGCATCCAAAAATATTGGATCTGAAAGGATGAGACCTACACATAAGAGCAGATTCTGTTTATTCAGTATGTACATCCCAGAATGGAATATCAATTTATAGGAGCAAAATTTCTCATACTTTTTGGCAGACGTCTCCTCCTCCTCCTCCTCCTCCTCCTCCTCCTCCTCCTCCTCCTCCTCCTCTTCTTCCCCTTCTTCTTCTTCTTCTTCTTCTTCTTCTTCTTCTTCTTCTTCTTCTTCTTCTTCTTCTTCTTCTTCTTCTTCTTCTTCTTCTTCTTCTTCTTCTTCTTCTTCCATGATATGGCTCAGGAAAAAAAAAAAACTTCATATAAATGCTTTCCCAAACTCCTAAAATTTAAGACAGGCTTAATCAGTTTCATCTTGATAAGAATTAAAATATATTTTCAAAGATACCAATGTACTTTGGACAGTTACAGTAGAATACGTTGGATTAGCATCAGTGTGGGTATCACTGAAATACATGACTTGCTTCCCCAATCCAAAGTTTGTTATAGAGAAGTTAAAAGTAAGCTTGATGGAAGCAGTGAAATTAATCAGCCCTAAATCAAATACCATTTTAACTGATTTTTTCATACTGGGGATTAAATTGATTCCTTATTTAAGAATGACATTTGCAGCCATTACACAGTTTCATGAAACTCACCTAAATGGAAACCAAACTGCCAAAGAAAACAGTGGCTGGATACCATCAATCCTGATGCCAGCCTGAGTATAAAACAGCTTGAGGAAGTATCGCAAGATCAAAAGATAGGGAGAGATCTGGCCCACAGAATCCTCAAGCATCGGGCACATCTGTATAGATAACATTATCATCATTATAAAGCTCACCAAAAATGAAGGGCTATTTCATAAAACCTACTCTAGTGCTACTTCAAGAGAGAGTAAGAGAGGTGATTAAAAAGATGATAGATCAATGAAGATAGGTAGGAAGATAGATGGACATCTAGTTGTCCCAAAAGTGCTTTTCAGGAGGCAAATGGACTTTTTTTTTTCCCTTTTAAAGATATTTCACTTCTCATCCAGCTTAGAAGAAGCTTCTTCAGCTCTGACAGGATAGTGAGGAATGGAAGGATTTATATTATATTTATAGTATAATTATTAAGGTTGGCTATCACTTTGCCTCATTCCCCAACTATATTAACCATATGTTCATCTGTCAATTTAGACTTGTGAATCACCTTATTTACAAGATATTGTAAGAGAAGAAATCTGTTACAGAAGGTAGCAAAAATCAGAAAGAATCTGGTAGCACCTTTTCAGAAATTTTATTAAAAGGCATATGCTTTCTTATACTATGGCTGCTTCATCAGACTCATGGAGCAACTTTAACAAAATAAGCTATTATTCATAAGGCTTGCTTCTGATGAAGTGAACTGAGCTTGCAAACATGTAGGTGTTTTAATAAAAATTTATAGTTTGAAAAGGTGACACCAGACTTTTTGGGATCCTTGTTTTATAAATCTCTCTTTGCATATATATTTTTACTTCCAAAACTGGAGTTGTGAATCAGTGAGGAAAAAGCCTTCCTCCCTCCCTCCCTCCCTCCCTTCCTTCTTGCCCTCCCCTTCCTAGCTCCCCTTCCTCCTCTTCCTTACATCTTCCTCCCCCTCCCTCTCATTTCTTTCCTTCCCCTCCCCTCCTTCCTTCCTTCCTTCCTTCCTTCCTTCCTTCCTTCCTTCCTTCCTTCCTTCCTTCCTTCCTTCCTAATGGAAATGACTTTTTTCATGCTAACTAAAAGGCAACTCCATATCTGTAATTTGCAAACTTCACTCAAGAACAGAAGACTGTAACCTGACCTAACTTTTCATTGAACAAGTTTCAGACTGAACAAGGATGAACCTTATGATCCACCTACTTGGTAGCAAAGGACTGACATTCTATAACTGAGGATATCTTCTTTTCTATTGGATTTCCTGATGATCAACCAACCAATTTTCTACTTCCATTGATTTGGATCCAGGCACAGCTAAGGTCAGAATCATATTCAGTTCAACATCCAACAGTTACTGTTCGATTGTGAACAAAACATTCTAGGCCAAATCTCACTCTTTGAAAATGGCACTGCCATGATTGTTCACATTTTCATATTTTCTGTGCTCCGATACATTTTTGGGGGAAATTTTTCCTTCTGTTTTTCATTAAAGTCACTGATTGTAATATACACTTAGACTTATAGACCGCTTCACAGTGCTTTACAGCCCTCTCTAAGCAGTTTATAGAGTTAGCATCTTGCCCCCAACAATCTGGGTCCTCGTTTTACTGATGGAAGGCTGAATCAACCTTGAGCCTGGTGAGATTTGAACTGCCAAATTTCAGGCAGCCGAGAGGCAGCAGAAGTAGCCTACAGTACTGCACTCTAACCACTGCACCACCACAGCTCCTAGTATCATATATGACATCATATCAACCTGTCAATTCATTTATTTCTATAGTAATGAGGTTTGGGGAAATAAGTGTTAAGTCAAAGAAAATAAGTAAGCATAGCTTAATATTAACTGTTTCTTGATTTTGATTCCAAATAGAGTTTTACTGTATCTTGTTGAACATAACCAGCATAGTTTTGCAACCGCATGATAATAATAATGATAATAATGTCTTCTTTACATCACTTTTAAGTTGGTACAAAGACATGTTTTCTATTAATTATGCTAAAGTGATCATCTCAGTTCCATAACATCTAATTTCTATTTTTACAATTGTAGTAACACAAAGCTTGATTTACTTGGATGGTTTATTAGGGAAAAGAAGAAATATTTTTCAGATTAATTAAAAGAAAAAAACATCAAAAGCTGTCATTTGGCATGTGTGTGTGTGTGTGTGTGTGTGTGTCCTTATTTTTAAAAAAATATGTTTGTGCAGAATAGCTAGGAAACCACTTTATTTCCAACTGCTTGATACTGCTATATTAATTTCAAACAATGGAAATAGTTTGAATGCATTTGAATGTATGGGAAAATAAAATGGTAAAAATGATAAATAATAATAATAACAATGATGATGATGATGATGATGTCAATAAGAAAGATAAAAAAAGTCTGAATAGAGGATGTGGCAGTGCCTGGAGGCAGCAGAACAGAAGAGAAAGAACTGGAGAAGATAACAAAGTACAAAGATCTACAAATAGAAATAGAAAGACTATAGCAAAGGCAAGCTAAGGAAGTACAACAGTAATAAGCACCTTGGGTGCAGTCCCAAAACAACTTGAACACCATAGACATTGACAAATTTGCCATCAGTCAATTGCAGAAGGCAGCTTTACTTGGAACAGCTTCCATCCTGCAGCAATATCTGTAACACCACCAAACATCCAAATTTGCCTATCCCAGGTCCTTGGTAAGGACTCAATAGGTAGACAAAAATGCCAAACCCAGTCTGAACCTGGCTGACTGTGTGGTGAAGAAGAAGAAGAAGAAGAAGAAGAAGAAGAAGAAGAAGAAGAAGAAGAAGAAGAAGAAGAAGAAGAAGAAGAAGAAGAAGAAGAAGAAGAAGAAGAAGAAGAAGAAGAAGGTGTTTCAACAGTTGCTATCCACAGTTCGTAGATTCACTTTATTCAGAGGAAATGGTTATTTGTTTCCTTAAAACATAATATTACTGTTAAGGCCAAAATGACTTTAAAAAAAAAAAAAAAAAGTCAAATAAATATTAGCAGCCTGATATAGCTAGCAGTGATATCCAGACCAGTACTTTCTCTAAATAATAGCACTTTCCCCTGAACTGGGTTAAACTTCAATTTTCCTCTCAATACCTTTTAAAAGATTCTATTGTCTCTTTGGCTGTAAGGTAAATTCAGAGGGATGGAGAGATTTACATTCTCATCACTATAGACATTCCTCTGTTGTCAGTTAAAAAAAAAAATCCCTCATCAAATCTCTATTGAACCAGGAATAACAAGCTGAGAAAATCTTTGCCTTAGGAACCAGGGAGATGAATTGGATTTTAAAGGAGAAAAATAATCCACTTGCTGAGATTTGTGTAACTTTAGCCCACCTCCTTCCATAAATCTTGCTAAAGAAACACTGAAAGTCTCTTGCTTGCTAGGGAGACTGGGTAGCTAAGAGCTTGACACCAGGGTTAGTACTCAGAAAAGTTGAGTTATAATCCCCAATAGATGGTGTATTAGTAACATTTGAATACAAACTTCCATAAAATTTCTCCAGACCTTTATATTATGTTGCATTCATCACAACGGTTTATTTGTTTGTTTGTTTAAACTTGTCAAGCATGAGAAAACAAGTATAAGTATGAACATAACATATAAACATATAAGTATAAACTGGTATAAGTATATGCATAATAAATGAGTGTGAATAAATAGGAACAGTAGGACAGAGATAGTAGGCACACTGGTGTGCCCTATGTATGCCCACTTACAGACCTCTTAGGAATGGAGTGAGGTCCACATTAGACAGTTTATGGTTAAAGTTTTGAGGGTTTGAAGATGTAACAGCAGAGTCAAGTAGTGAGTTCCAAGCATTGACCACTTTGTTGCTGAAGTCGTAT